>NC_136072.1:321175993-321790993 GCF_964261635.1 Lissotriton helveticus | reverse complement strand
GGGCAGCCCTGTCTAGTACCCCTAGCTATGTTAAAATAATCAGAGGCCACCCGGTTCACTAAAACCCTGGATCTTGGGGTACTATAAGCACAAGTTACTTACCTTCGGTAACGATATATCTGTAAGAAACAGTAGTTAGTGTTAGATTCCTTACCTTAGAATATCCCCAGGCGTCAGACTGGATCCGGAAAGTTTTGCATAGCAGTACCCCTGCGCGTTGGTAGGCATCGTCTGCGGCTCCGCGTCCGTCATCGGCGCCGTTGGCGCCTGGATGACGTTGTCGGAGTACTTAGACGCCGTCCTCGCGCGCTGACGTCAGTTCTTATACACAGCTTGTCTGCGCCAGAAACGCAGAGCCATGATAAAAACCGACACTGGTGCCATGAAACTAGGGCCCTGAAAAGGATGTCCTTAACCCTAGATATCGGTTTGCAGAACGGGGAGGATGGGTGGGGTGGTAAGGAATCTAACAGTAACTACTGTTTCTTACAGATATATCGTTACCGAAGGTAAGTAACTTGTGCATCTGAAAGAAACAGGTTAGTGTTAGATTCCTTACCTTAGAATAGATACCCCAGCAATACCAACCCCGGTGGTGGGTCTGCGAACCAATGATCACACCAGAAAGTCCTGGAGAACGGAACGGCCGAAAAATCCATCTCTCCGGACTTGGCTGTCCAGGCAGTAATGTCTGGCAAACGTGTGCAGCGAGGCCCACGTAGCTGCCTGACAGATGTCCTGCAAGGAGACTCCCCGACCCAGGGCAAGAGTAGCCGCTGTGGCCGGAGTGGAATGGGCATGCAGCCCCACAGGAGGCTCCTTTTTAGCCAGAGAATAACAAGCCTTGATACACAAAATGACCCATCGAGAAATGGTCCGCTTGTTCACCGCCTGTCCCTATTTAGCGCCCACGTAACCAACAAAGAACTGGTCGTCCACCCAGAACTGGCGTGTGCAGTCCAAATAGAATGAGAGAGCACGTTTTGGGTCCAGACGGTGGAGCCTCTCTTCCTCTTTTGAGGGATGCAGAGGCGGAAAAAAGGTGGGCAAGGTGATTGACTGCCCGATGTGGAAGGCTGTAACGACCTTGGGCAGGAAAGAGGGACGCGTTTTCAAGACAACCTTGTCCGGATGGACAGAAAGGAAAGGAGGCTTAGAAGATAGAACCTGGAGCTCGCTCACCCTCCTGGCAGAGGTGATGGCAACCAGGAATGCAGTCTTAAGAGTAAGAAGACGGAGAGGGCAATTGTGAAGTGGCTCAAAGGGAGCGCACATCAGATAGGTCAAAACAAGATTCAAGTCCCACTGTTGCATCACGAAAGGGACAGGAAGAAACATGTGAGTGATGCCCTTTCAGAACCTATTTACAACTGGGGACTTGAAAAGAGAAGGCTGACCAGGGAGCCTTAAGAAGGCTGGAATGGCAAAGAGGTAGCCTTGGATAGTGCCCAGAGCAGAGGCCTGCTGGGCAAGAGAAAGAAGAAAGAGGAGAACCTCTGAAAGAGGGGCAGAAAGGAGATCCACAGCCTTAGCTGTGCACCATGCCTCAAATCTGTTCCTCCTGCAGGCGTATACCGTTTTTGTGGAAGGACGCCTGGCTGCCAGAATGACATCACAGACTTCAGGAGGCAAGTCAAATGGCCTCAACTGCCGCCGCTCAATCTGCACGCATGGAGGTTGAGGCTGGACAGGTTCGGGTGGAGGATCGTCCCCTGCTGCTGCGACAGAAGGTCCTCCTGAAGAGGCAGACGAATCGGGGGATTGACTGACATGCTGAGTAGCTCGAGATACCAGTATCTTCGTGCCCAGTCCGGAGCCACAAGGATGACTTGGGCCCGGTCGCACCTGATCTTCTTCAGCACTCTAGGCAGAAGTGGTATAGGCGGAAAGACGTACAACAGATCGCAAGTCCACTCGTGACGAAAAGCGTCTCCGAGCAAGCGCCGCCTTGGAAATTCCAACAAACTGATGACATTGCGCGTTCTCTTCTGTGGCAAATAGATCTAACCAAGGCTCTCCCCACTGCTGAAAGAGGCCTTGCGCCACGTCCGAGTTCAACACCATTCGTGATCCATCATGCACCGACGGCTGAGTTCGTCCGCCCTGGCGTTCAGGGAACCTGCCAGGTGTTGAACCACCAGGGACACGCCCTGGTGTTCCAGCCATTGCCAGAGGCGCAGAGCCTCCTGACAGAGGGTCCATGACCCCACCCTGCCCTGTTTGTTGCAGTACCACATGGCGGTGGTGTTGTCCGTGAACACCTGCACTACACTTCCCCAGACAGAAGAAAGTAATGCCTTCATTGCAAGCCGGATCGCCCACAGCTCCAGAAGGTTGATGTGGAGCCGGGACTCCGCCGGAGATCAGAGGCCTCTGATCTCCGCCTCTCCCATGTGGTCCCCCCAGCCCAGGAGGGACGCATCCGTCACAACTACGTGCTCCGGTTGGGGTAGGGAGAGGGATCTGCTGCTGACCCAATCGCGGTCCGTGAGCCACCACTGCAACTGTCTTGCAGTGCCCTCCGAGATCAGGACATGGTCGGACAGGTTGCCCTGATGCTGGGCCCACTGAAACTTCAGGTCCCACTGCAGAGCCCGCATCCGCCACCTGGCGTGATGCACCAGAAGGATGCAGGAGGCCACCAGCCCCAGAAGCCGCAGCGTCAACCTGACCGAGACCCGGGATAAAGGCTAAAAGATGAGAATCAGAGCCTGAATATCCCGAACCCGCTGTTTGGGAGGATAAACCCAAAACTGCGCTGAATCCAGAACCGCTCCGATGAAGAGGAGCTTTTGAGAGGGACACAGGTGTGACTTCTGCACATTAATGGAAAATCCCAGCAAGTGCAGGAGGTCGGCCGTAGTCTGAAGGTGGCTGGCGACTGTCTGGGGTGAGCCTGCCTTCAACAACCAGTTGTCCTGATAGGGGAAGACTGCCACCCCTAATCTGCGCAGATGAGCTGCGACCAACGCCATCACTTTCGTGAACACCTGTGTCAAATGTCAAATGTCAAATTCTCTTATATAGCGCACTTATCACCAAGGAGGTCTCAAGGCGCTCTGCCAGAGTGGGGCTCTGGTAAGGCTGACGGGGAGCACGGTGAACTGAAAGTGCTCGTGGCCTACCTTGAACCGCAGGTAAAGCCGGTGGGCCGGCAGGACGGGGATGTGGAAATACACATCCTGCAAGTCCAACGCTACCATCCAGTCTTCGGGGTCCAGGGCAGCTAAGACCTGAGCCAAAGTCAGCATCTTGAACTTATCCTTCTGGTCCAAGATAGGGCGTAGGTCCCCTTTGCCCTTCTTGGGAACCAGAAAGTAGCGGGAATAGCAACCACACCCTACTTCTGGCCCAGGAATGCGCTCGATGGCCCCCTTGGCCAAGAGGGCAGAAGTTGCAAGTGATCACCCGACACGCGGTAGTACTGCGGTGGCATGGCTGGAGGGGTCACCTCGAAGGGGAGGGAGTAGCCCCTTCAGATGATTTGCAGCACCCATCTGTCCAATGTGATGGTGCGCCAGTGGAGGAGGTGATGGTGGACCCTGCCCCCCACTGGCATCAAATGGGCCTGAAAGCTCGGACTAGGAAGGCTTTGAGGCAGATGCTGCAGAGGTGGATGTGAACTGGCCTCGCCGTTGCCCCCTGGCACCGCCACGGCGGTTACCATGTCCGCCGCCGTGCTGGATGTTAGACTGCGGCCCGTGGCTGGCAGGACGTGAGGGGGCGCCCCTTCCTTGGCCACGAAAGGAGCAAAAGGCAGAAGTTTGCTGACGCTGGCCCGACAGGCCCAATGACTTGGTCGTAGCCCTGGAGTCCTTTAAGCAATCAAGGGCACTATCTGCTTTGCCACCAAAGAGGTGGCTGCCATCAAACGGCATGTCCATGAGGGTGTTCTGGACATCAGCCGAGAAGTTGGCGGACCTCAGTCAGGCGTGGCGGCAAACCGCCCCAGTCGTTGAAATCGCCCTGCCCAGCGAGTCCGTGGTATCCAGCCCACATCAAATAGAGTACCGTGCTGCGTCTCGTCTCTCTGCAAGGGCTTGAGCGAGCTTCACCCGGTCCCCCTCCGGGCACTCCGGCAGCACGGCCGCAACCGTATCCCACAGAGAGTGGGTGTAACGGCCCAAAAGGCAAGCGGTATTGACTGACCTCAACCCCAAACTGAGAGAGGAGAACAGGTTCTTGCCAAACTGTTCATACCTTTTGGATTCCTGATCTGGAGGTGCAGTCGGGAATGCGGATTGGGAAGTAGAGGCCTGGATAACCAGGCTCTCGGGGGTGGGGTGGGTGGACAGAAAGCTAGGGTCGCCCGGAGCCGGGCGGTGGGACCTGGCGATGTTCCTATTTACAGGGGAAACTGTAATGGGCCTGGACCAGGTGCCCAACAGGACGTCCGTGAGAGCCTCATTAAATGGCAGTAGAGGCTCTGAAAAGCTTGCCTGCGGTTTAAGAACCTCAGTGAGGATGTTAGACCTCACTGTTGCGACGGGGAGCTCAAGAGCCAAGGCCTTGGCCGTCCTCATCAGCACCACACTATAAGCAGCCCCCTCCTCCGTAGCCACGGTAGGAGGGGAGACAAAGCCAGTGTCGGGCAAAGTGTCGAGACCACTGGCTTCCCCTAGCTCGTCTGACCAGTCCTGAAATGACTGGCACTCCCTGCCAGAGGGTCCTCAGACCCCTCCCAGTCTCCCTCGCCCTCCATCTCCTGAAATTCAGGTTAAAAGGAGGGAGCCGGATCATAGAAGAATTGCTCTTCTGCCGGCGCCGAATGCGGCGTCGAGCTACGCCGGTCTGACGCCGGATCTGGACCGAGGGTAGGACCAGGGACGGTGCCGTCCGGGGTCGTAAGGTCGACCAGCGGCGACTCACCCGACGGCCCCGGGGCTAGAAGCACCCGGCCCGCTTGGGCTCCCAGCCGGGACTGCTGGGCACGAAGGCGCCGCGGAACCCGACGGAGGAGAGAGCGACCTCATGGCCATGAGGAAGGCATTGATCTCCTCCGGCGTCGCGTTCAGCCCAGGTACCTGCGGGTCTGGAGCAGGCCACGACGCCTGCGGCTCCAGCGGAGCCGGGTGGGCAGTGTCGTCCGAACCCCCTGCTGCATCACGCGAGCGTTTGGGGGAGTCGGAAGAGCGATGTCGCCTCTTCGACTTCTTGTGCCTCTTACCTGAGGACTTGGAGCCGGACGAATGTTGATGACTCGCCGAGCTTCGCCGACTGTGGCCCGCGACCGGACCGGGACCGTGAGCGGCACGGGGCCGACTGCCGGAGCTCGAGACTCTTACGGGACCACTCCCGCCTAGCTTTCGACGTCAAGGCCTGGCAGTCGGGGCACAACTTGTCATCGTGGTCGGCTCCAAGGCAATAGAGGCCCCGCGTTGGGGATCGGTAACCGACATCAGTCGGTTGCAATCGGCACAGGCTTGAACCCGGGCATCCCTATCGGCACCGAGAGTCGTAAAGACTCAAAACTGATCAAAAAGGATCGAAAAAGTGTAGTCAAAAAATGACTAAGAGTTACTGCTTTTTCCGGATCTGCGCTTGCCGGGGCGGAAAAAAGAAGAACTGACGTCAGCACGCGAGGGCGGCGTCTAAGTACTCCGACGACGTCATCCAGGCGCCAACTACGCCGTCGACGGACGTGGAGCCGCAGACGACGCCTACCAACGCGCTAGGGTACTGCTACGCAAAACTTTCCGGATCCAGTCTGACGCCTGGGGACATTCTAAGGTAAGGAATCTAACACTAACCTGTTTCTTTCAGATTTGGCCCTCACCATCTCCAGGAAGGACTCACAGAACCCAAATTGACAAAGAGAAAGCTGTAGGAAAGCCCAGTCCACTCGGTTCGAGGCCTTCTCAGCGTCGAGTGCTAAAAGGGCCGCAGGGATCCGTTTCTTCTGGACCTTATCTATAAGGTGGAATACCCTACGGAGATTGTCGTGGGTCTGGCGCCCTTTAATAAACCCTGCTTGTTCGGGGGTGACTGAGAGTGGGTAGGACTCTCTCTAACCTAGTAGCCAAAATGTTTGAATACATGAATACATTTTTGCATCGAGATTTAACAGGTTGATAGGCCTGTAAGATGAACACTCTTTTTTTTTTTTTTTAAACCTTTATTGAGTTAATCAAAGTATGACAAGCGCAGGCCTACAACCACAGAGGCCGGCCGCAAACACAGGCATCAGATCAGGAGTCATGCACGTATATACGACCAAATAATATCGACAATACAGATACGGCATGTGATTGTATATGCCTCAACGCAGCAGGATATCAAAGGTTTAATTTTAAAGTTATAAAGAAGCAGAAGTGGCTGTACTATCGGTGGCGTCACACCATAACATGAAGTTAAGAAGAGATGGGGGGGAGGTACCCCGCAGTGCAAACAAGTCCAGGTGATGAGCAGTATGAACCTTGGGCACACTATGCCCGCTGAGGCTGACAAGGAATAAAAGACAATGTAATAGCAAGCGATTAGCGAGCACACCCTCCCGAAAACCCACCCTCCGGAGACAGTAAGATATAGGCAAGTATAGACGCCAAACAGAGAAAGAAAAAAAAAGGTAAGGAGAGACAGCCAACCCTACTGTAAGGAAGGAAAAACCCTACCCAAAGAAAGAGGAAAGAAAGAAAGGGGACCATAGAACAAAACAAACTAAAATAACAAACCCCCCCAACACCCGCCACCCTGCACCCCTGTAATGGCTACGGCCTACCCCACTAACAGCGTGCCTGTCGCCCCGGAACACCCCAAAGAAGGGAAATAAAGAAAGCGGAGGAGGAGAAGAACACACATACTCCCGGCCACCTATACCCCCCGCCATTAGCGACCTCCCCAAAACATATTGTCCATTATTAAAAGCAAGTATTAAGCACCAATATGGGGAGGACCTCAACCAAAACCACCCGACTCCCAGTGAGATACACAGTACAATCCCGGCATAGATCACAAAGCGTAGCTAACCCCAAAAGTCAAAGACAACCATGACAGTCCGGTTCTTCACGATAATCTACGTCGCCAAAGCCAGCAATCTCGCAGAAAGCGAAGCGTCCCAGATAGTACAAAGCAGTGGCATCGGATCTAGGGCAGGATACAAGATGAAGTCAGCCCTGACCAGTGCGATTCTTTATGAAAACCCATGCCACCCAAGCCACAGTAGTCATGTGGTAATCGAAACGTCCATAGCAGTTCGAAGCAGCTGAATCGGACCGAGGACAGGATACAAGATGGCGGCATCCACAGGACCAACGGGGAAAGATAAAGGAGATAAGCAGACCTCTCCGACGGTCACCAAAGAGCTGTCCTTGGCGATCAAAACCTTCGGCAACGATGTTTCGCCGAGCAGGAGTCATACCGGGAAAGCTAACTACGGTCTTAGGTGCAACATTCACGAGGCCAAAATCATCGACGTGAGCTGAGTCAGGCTGCCGCACGGGAACCTCAAACCAGTAGGCCAAATCTTCCACTGGAACCACAGAATGCTGATCGTGTGTCGCAGCATCATCGTCCGGTCGCAAGCAGATATTTCCCAGCGTTTCTGACATTCGGTCATACGTGACTGTGAATTGGGAGTGGAGCGCCCCAATGGCGGCCATCACGGACCTCAACGATGGTGCGCCATCTGTCCTCTCCATCTCCCCCCCCAAAGAGACGAAGCAGGACTCGAGCCCCAGACTCACTTCCGAGGCTCCAGGCACACACAAAGCCGATGGCAACAGCAGGCGCTCCCTCAGCTGGTGATCACGACACCTTCGCCGACCGCGGAGGCCCCCCCTTCAACACCGCCGTCCCCAGCAGGGTCTCCGGGCGAGCGGCCCCCGACCACGGCGCACGATGCACACCCTGTGTCACGAGACCGAGTCCTCAGTGCCAGCTGGTAACTGGATTGCAGATCGGAGATGCAGAAAAAGATCCGAGTACGGAAGACCGGACGAAACACTGGTTCCACAGCCGCTGTTGATCAATTCCAGCCCGGATGGGCTAGAAATCGAGGTCCCGGCTTCAGCCCTGGAGTAGGCCGAAAATGGAACACGACATAACTCCGCCACCCAGTATGTTAGGGAGTCCGGGATTGCACCACCGGTATCAGGCGAGCTTCATACACACGGGAGTCCGGCGTAGGTAAAGGATAAATGACAGGATATGCGAGCTGCCGGCGGAGGTAAACGGAGCCGGGAGCTTAAGCAGCCATCTTGGATCGTAGCGTAGCTCCTCCTCCAAGATGAACACTCTTGAGGATCCTTACCCGCTTTCTGGATTATCAAGGTCAATGCTTTCCCCGTGAAGGGGGACACAGCTTGGCCTGTTGCAATATCATTAAAAAGAGTAGTAAGCTGAGGAGCTAGTTCGGTGGCGAAAGTTTGATAGAACTGCGCCGTAACCCCATCTGGGCCCAGGGCTTTATATCATTTAAGGCAATCGATGTCTGCCTGGACTTCCTCCTGGGATATGGCGCGGCCCAACTCCTCATTAGCTGACTCCGGGACCTGAGGAAGCTCTAGAGTATCTAAATATTGTATCTGGTCTATCACTAAGGGTGGTTCAGCCTGGTATAGCGTGCTGTAGAAGTCATGGAACACTCCTGCCTTCCCCTCCTCGCTTGTATGAATGACCCCCTTCCTGTCAATGATTTGCTTCACATAGTCCTTTTCCTGGTAACCCTTAGTTGCCTTGCCAAGAGGGAGCCTACCTTATCCTTCCCTTCGTAACCGTGGGCTTGGAGTCTTAGGATTGTCTTTTCAGCTCTATTAGTGTAGATGGCATTCAATTTCACCCTGAGTTCCACTTTTCTGAGGGCTGGTATAGAAGGTGTGTCCTTATGTGTTTTTTCCTCTTTGAGCAGCTCTTGTTCTAATTCCAAACGTTCTTTCATCTGGAGTTTTCTCAGGGAGGTAACAAGGGCAATGCAATGTCCCCTTATGTTGGCCTTGAAGACGTCCCAATTGTTTGCTGGGGAGGTGTCCACAGGGTCGTTAGCTATGAAAATATCCCTAATAGCTTTATGGCGGTCGTCTCTGTGTAATCTGTCCCTGCACAATACATCCGGGAAATACCATCTAGTCAATTTGGAACATGGGGATGGCCAATTTAATAGACTAGTTATGGGAGCATGGTCCCAAATGGTTATGGGGAGGAAGAGGGAGTTTGTGCATGCATGTAAGAGTGATTGATCAACAAAAATGTAGTCTATCCTGCAGTACGTCTTGTGGGCGTGTGAAAAGATAGAATAGTTCTACATGGTGGGACTGAGTGCCCTCCAGATGTCCAGCAGCCCCAGTTGTTGTAGGAACAATTTTAGTGACCTGTTAAACACCCCCTTCCCTGGCTGTGGGTGTGTAGTATCCAACTGTGAGTCCCAGATGAGATTAAAATCTTCCATGAGAATAATTTCCCCTGAGGCAAATCCCGCCAGGGAGGCGAGAAAGGCAGATAAAAAAATCAGCCTGTCCTGTATTAGGTGCGTATACTGCGGCAATCGTGCAGGGCCGACCCAACAACAGCCCCCTAACCATGATAAACCTTCCCTCCTTGTCGCTTTTCAAGGCCTCTAGGTGAAAGTGAGTGGAGGAGTAGAACATCAGGGCAACTCCTGTTCGTTTCCTGGAACTGGCTGCTCGAAATATCATGGGGTAGTGCCTATGCTTCAGCCTTAACTCCTCTCCCTTTTCTTTTTAAGATGAGCCTCTTGCACTGCCACCACTTGTGCCACCACTTGTGGCCCCTGGTCCCCTAGAAATTTCCAAATGCGTTGCCTTTTGTTAGGGGAATTAAGGCCCCTGACATTCCAGGACATTAGTTTAACCCCCATGCACCCCTTCATCCTGTCGAATGCAGCAGTGAGGAAAACCCTCAACCCCTCCCCCCGAAATCCCACATTACGTTCGACTTGTGTATGAATGTGACATGAATTAACACAATTAAATTTCTTGGGCGTTTGCCAAGGCCCAGGAGTTCCCCGGCGAGAGGGCCGTTCGTTAAGTGCTTCTTTCGACGATGCCTCTTTTTGTGGCGGCACTCTCCCCAGGCCAAGGAGGGCTACCACCCCCTCCACCTCCGTAAAATGCTGTTGTTTGTTGTTGAGGGAAAAGGCAAGACCGAATGGGTAAGTCCATCTATATTTAATGTGGTGCTCCCTCAGGGTGGATGTGAACACCCAAAACTGTTGGCGCCTCATCAGCTTGGCCTGGGCCACATCTTGGAAAAGAGCGCAGGTTGCTCCCTGGTGTTTCACCAGATCTCTATCTCAAGCTTTCCGGAGCACCAGTTCCTTGACCTTGAAGGAGGCAAATCTGGCCAGGATGTCTCTTGGGCATTTGTTTCCCCCTTGTAAAGGCAGGCCCACTCCATGGACATGTTCCAGGTGTACATCGTGCACCTCTTCGCCTATGATGCTAGTAAACAGGCCCACCATGTATGCCTCCAGGTCCGTTCCTTTTTTCCCTTCCTCTAGGCCCTGCACCCTGATGTTATCCCTTCTGGAGCGGTTCTTCAGGTCCTCATACTTGAGCAGCGCAGAGTTCAACTGGGCAGAGAGGGATTCCGCACCTTCCTCTAATGGTTGGATTCAGCCCTCCAGGTCCGTGTATTTCTCCTCCAGGTCGAGGGTGCGCGCCCCAATTGAGTCTACATCTGCTTGAAGCGCAATCATTTTTATGCCCATTTCCAACTTGAAGGAGTCAAAGGAGGCTCCTTTGTCCACCTTAATGTCCTCTCTGAGTTCCCTTTTAAATTCCTTCAAGGTTGTGAGGAGGTCCTCCCGGATGACACCATTCCCCCGACCCCTGGAAGCCTTCTTCCTCCTGCACTTCTCCCGTTTTGGGCACCCCGAAGTAGCTGAAGACCTTGTTGGGCTGCCCATTTTTGGGTGGCATAGAGGCAGCTCATTGTCGCATCCCACAGTCCTCCGTTCCAGAGTCACAAGATCAGGGGGAGGGGAGCGGCGTCGATGTGAGGGCTCTATGATAGTGTTGCATTGCTCCCAGGGGTGCCAGAGCCCAGGCAGACCCCCCACCTCCAGGTGGACTGCTCACTTCTCTGGTGCCTGCTAGAATGTGATTACCCCCAGCTCAAGGGATGTGTGGCCTCCGTTGTCGCTATCTGTGCTGGTTGCACTGTGGCCTGGCTGAGAGGACAATAGGCGCCATTTTAGGGTCAGGCACCAGGCCAGGCACCTCTCCTGGAGCTCCTCACCCCCTCTGCACGCAGAACAGCTCAGCGGAACCGGCCTGGGTAAACCGCCTGCTTCTCTGCTTGCCCACCACAGGCTCAACCCTTCGCCTGCAGCTCTAGCGGCCTGTTGTGTCGTTGCGCCATGGGGCAGTGGCCACTCCTACCGTCTTGCATGCGCCTGGTCTGAAGGGCCTTGGGGCTCCCTTGCAGCATCTGAGGGCAATCGAGGATGGATGCCCGTTCAGTGGCCACCTCCCAGGCTCCGATGTCGTCTGTGCCTCAGAGGGGCCTCCATTATTCTCGACCGTTGCCACGAAGAAGGGTCACCATTTCATGGATTCTGCATTGTGGCTCAGAACCTCTCATTACCCGCTACTCGCTCACTGAAGCTCCTGTGTCACTCAAAGGGACATTGGCGTCCCGGGTATGCTGCCTCCTCTTCTACACCCCCGTAGACAACCAAGAGCGAAGGATACTCAGCCGCTGCAGGATGTGTCCGCCATTATAGCTAGGCGGCTGTTATCCTGATATTCAGCCGAAGGCCGATCTCTAGCCCAAGCTCATCCAAAATAGATGTCCACAGTGATCCCTATCGTTTAACTGCCTAGTCCAGGCACTTCCCTCGCCATCTGCCTGGGACTGGCCGCTGAAAACCACTCTCCCACAGGGCTCTTTCGCGGAGCCGAGCGAAGTCACGTTTTCACGGCCATGATGGCTGGCCACACCCCCTCTAACATCTTTTTTTATGGGATTAAGGCCTAGGATAGAAGAAAACATAAATTTACGCATTTGTTCTTGCAAGGGACTGCAAACTCTGATTAAGTAAGTAGCCCTTTTTCTATTCATAGTAAAAAATGATAATAATTGAATCCTTAACAAATGTTTTAACTTTGGCAACTGCAGCCTCTCCTATTATTACTAACTGGGATTTATATAGTGCAACAGCTACACAGTGAGTGTCCGGGTGCTTGGCAGTAAAATCTGATCCCAAACTAACAAATGGTGCTAGAAAGCAGATCCAAAGAGCCAGGTCTTAAGGAGTTGTTGAAAGATCTAAATGTTCACAGTGCCCTTAGAGCTATTGAGGGACCACATTCTGTTTCCTGGCGACCACATTGGAGAAGGAGCTGCCTCCCCACGTTTTCCTTCTGAATCGAGGAGTTACCACCAGCATGGAGCTGGTGGATCAGAGTGGCCTGGGCGGTTAGTAAGGAATTAATCTGTTGGACAGGTACTGAGGGCCTTTGTGGTAGAAAGCTCTGTGTGTCAGAACTAGACCTTTGAACCGCACACGTTTTTTGATGTGCAGTCAGTGCACCTCTTTAGGAGGTAGGCAGATAAACCTCAGTATGGTGAGTTGGCACAGTCCATCTTAAAAGTGACCAGGGCCTGGATCACAGTTTGTGTCCTGCAGAAAGAGGAGATGGTAAAGGAAAATTTTTACCATCTTTAGCAGACCAATACAGGAGCATACTACCCCTGCTACGTTGCTACGTAGGGAGCAAAGCAGCAGTGTGGTCAAATTTCAGCACCCCCCCCCAAGTTACCAGTTGCAGGGACAGGTGGCGGGGTGACATAATTAGGCCAATAGCAATTGTCTCAGATGGGTAAGGAAATCCTAAAGAGCCGAATTTCTGTCTTGCTGGTGTTGCATTGAAGACAGCTGTCGCTTATCCATTGAAACACAGCGGCCAAGGATGCCTTGAAATTGAAAAGTGTGTTGGGTGCATTTGTGTTCAGAGTAAGGAGCAGTTGCATAACATCAGCATAGGATACTATTTTTACTTCAAATGATTCTATCAAGGTTGCCAGGGAGGTTATATACACATTGAACAAAGTGGGGCTCAATGAAGACCCCTGAGGAGCCTCACTACATAGGGGTTTATGTTCTGAGGAAACCGGGCCATCCAGACTGTTTGGGACCTGTCTGCCAGAAATGAAAAGAGCCACGCCAAGACTAAGCCACAGACGCCCATGACGCTGAGGCACTGTCGGAGTGTTGAATGTGAAACTGTGTCAAAAGCCGCCAAGAGACAAAGGAGGATCAGTGCCACCTCCTTCGCCTGATCCATCATTAGCCTGATCATGTCTGTCACCTCCAACAGTGTAGCCTGTCCTAAAGCCAGACTGGGAGGGATGTAGTAACTTGTTCTCATAAGGTAAAGAGCTGTTTGTTTATGAGCTTCTCTAGTATCTTGCCAAAGGCTGGCAGCAGAGAGATAGGTTGAAAATTGGCAAGGTTGGATTTCAGTGCCAGAGGTGTTTTTTAAGAGGCGAATCAACTGGGCATGTTTCCAGCCACGGGCACTGTGGTCAGTTGTATAGAATGATTTAAGAGCTGATTTAAAGGGGGTCCCAGTTAGAGACAAGACTATGAGGAGGGCAGGGGTAATCAGAACCATATTTACACTATGGCACAAAGGTGTGTGCCTGGTGCATGGCAGCTAGAATCTACACCAGCACTTGAGAGAGGGGAGGACAGAGCCATATCTCTGTAAATATGGCACTCTCCTGCTCCCTCCCTGCCACGCAGCGCAGCATTTTTGGCTGCTGCACAGCGTTCTGTGACTGTTTTCAAAATCTGGGCCTTACTCCTATAGAATGCAAATTAGATTTGGTGTATTCTGGACCACTGATCATAGTAAACTAGTTGGTCAGATTAACTTTTAAATCAAGATCACCCATAAAGCAAACAAAAGCATCTAAAAGATTCTGTAGGCCTTTTGCAGGTCTCACAAGGAGTATTGTGCCAAATGCTTATACAAGAGTGAGAAAAGGGGTATTGCCCAACCTGTGGCAAATCCTTCCCCTTATTCACGGGATAATTATCTACATCATTTAAATAGAAAAAAACTCAAGTAGGGTCTCAAGTCAAAATAAAAGAAATGGGTTGATTACTCAACTGATTTCTGTCTCCCTTTTTAAAAATGGGGATGTCGGAGAGATGGGTGGAAAAAGGAGCGAGGAGGCCGTATTGGATTAATAATGGATGCTTTTATTCTAAATAGTAACTTGGTATACACAGGCAGCTGTTGTTCTGGAGTTAAAGTACAAAGCACTTCGTTATAGATTCAAAACAAATAAGCGGGTGTTTCTTCATGTTTTCCTCTTCTCTGATTTCTTCTAGGTGCTCTTTTGTCTCAAAGAAGGGATCCCAAAAGGCTTGCAGAGGGGCAGAACAACACTAACAGGAGCAGTAAGTATAGCTATCAAGGTATCAATACTTTTTCACCACACCCAAGTGGAAGAAGTAGTGCCGAAGTGAAGAAGTCGAAAAAGAGAAAGACAATATGCACACTCTTATGCATATTTTACTGATTTCAGCTCCCTATTTTTAGCTGGTTTGCCAGTTTCTTTGAAAAACTATGAGGCTTTTCATGTGGTAGACATAAGTGTGGGGGTGCTCAGTGCGGTGGGGAAAAATGTGCTAAAAACGAAATCTAAAACAGAAAGACAACAAATGCACGTTTTTTCTTTCCTGGGCAAGAGACCAGGTCCCTTGTTAAGTGGGGAGGGGCAATACTCTGATTCACAACCTGCTGCCTTAACCCGCTACCCAACCTTCTCCCTTGTAACCCGTATCATGTGCCGCCTTAAGCCGCAAATCTCCAGAGTTGTGGCGGCTCCTGCGCTTCCTCCGGGGACCACCACTCTTCAGACCACACGTCAGGAATTTCCCTGGCTTCAGTGTCTTGGGTGGGAATGTTGTCCTCAGCAACGTCTCAGCTGTTGGTTTCCTTCTTGGCCGTTAAGTTGCCAATGGAAACCTCATCAACGGCATTCGCCTCCTGATTAGCGTCACCCCCCATGTCTGCACTCTCCACAACAGCGTCCTCCTCCTTTCCGGCGTTCTCTTCCTGCTTGTCCCTCATCGATGTTTCCATCTCATTTTTCTCCTCCTTTCTTGTGTCTGATTGGCCTTTGGGTAGCATACCCTTGTTACGTGGTTGGTCCGACTGCTGAATCAGTTCAGTTCATACGTCTATTTTTTTGAATTTTTCATCATAAAAGACACAAACATAGAGATAAAAATATAATATAACACACGGCAAATTTTAAAAAACATTAAATTAGTGCTGTGAGTACGCTTAAAACAATTAATACCAACAGTAAAAGGTGCTACAGCATAAAATATTACATCATCTAGTGGTATATAAAATGTAGTGCCCTAAGAGATATAAGCAAATCGGGGCTGTAGTGGACCGACCCATGGCTTAATGTTTAGCCCTAATGATCCACATCCAACCGAGGAATTTTGCTACCGCAATTACCAAACGTTCCTGTGGAAGGGGAGCGCCTCTCACCTCAACAGGGCGGCGTCCGAGCAGGGAGTCCATGGCCTCTGATCCCGTCCCTCCTGCGTCCCTGACGACCAGGACTCCTCCTCTCTCTCTTTCCCTACAGGAAGCAGTGCAACCAGTGGGGTCGCGCAACGAACCGGAAGCGATCTCCTGTGACCCTGGAAGTCCCGCCCCCATCACTGGCCCAACACACAGCAAAGCCGACGACGAAGAGAGGAGAGCGTTCAAGGCGGCGGACTCGTGGCAGGAGACAGCGCGCAGAGAACCTGAGGCGGAGAGTGGAAGGAGTGCGAGGGAAGGAGAAGAAAAGCAGAGAAGCGGAGACGAGGACGAGGAGGACGTCTGGACCGAAGATTGGTGGAGTCCTCAGGAGGTTGCTGGATAGCAGCCGCAACTCGCTGGAGAGTTGCGGCGGGGCACGTGAGTACACTGTTATCTTTTTCTCTGTATATAGTTGTAAAATAGCTGTACATAGTATCCCCCACTGATAGACCACATCTGCACAGTATATAATACTTAGTCGTTTCACTTCACCTAGTCCTTTGTAACATAGCCCCTACACTCCTCCCTCACCTCGGCACGCTCTTCCCCTTCCCGTCTCTGTTCCCCCCTTCTCTGAGCCCTCCCTTACCGTCCTCGCCCTCACGTTCTCTTTGGCCCCATCACACCCCGGGTGTTGGCGATAGTACTCCGACGGTCCAATACAAAAAGGACTAACCGCCCTGTTCTCTCTCTCATTCCCCCTCCGAGGCAAAACCGGATCCTGTCCGTGGACCAGAAGCCAAGCCGAAGACCTCCTCACCCCGACAGCCAGCCCAGTGGAGAGCAACCTTGTTCCGTCTACGTCCTGGAAAAAGACTACAAGGCATCCAGTCTCACCTCCTTTCAACCCCTTTTACCTACCCTGGTACAGAACAATAAAAACAGCTAAAAATAGCGCAATACATCCGGCCTCCACGCCTGTTATTCCGGTCCACCCATACCCCTACTCCACAGTTCCCTTGTGTCAGTCCTAAGAATCCTTACTGCCTCTAGCCACACCCGTGTACCAATATTATGGCAGATAGGTTTGAGCCATTTAGCTCGAGGGGCTGAGTAGGCAGGACATACAAAAAATATGTGGCCAATTGATTCCTTTTGGTCAACACACCAAAGGCAATGTTCACCCTCCTGTCCCTTCCAGTTTTTAGTTAACGATCTTATTGGGAGGGAACCGACCCTAAACTGATGGTATAACTTCCTATCACTAGACCTAGTGATGGTGTCCCAATAGTCTTCTAAGGATGGGTCAAGTTTATGCTCAAAGAACATTCCTGTCAGGGATGGAGTGTTTATCTGTGCAATATATTTTTGTCGGACTGATAGCCAGTATAGATCTTTAAAGGCTTTTTTAGGTGGAAAAGGGTTGTTAGCAGGATCTATCCACAGGTTGCTCAATCCCATATTCTCTAGAAGCATTCTTACTTTTTTAAACCATAAGATATTGCCCGAACCCACGACAGATCTAACATCCAGGATTGCCTTGGCGAAGAGTGCCAATTCGGGAGTGGTCCAGATCCTCCGCCATAAAGCCACAGGTTTAAAACGTGCCACATCATCTATTGAGTGGCATCCTAAGTCCATTAAAAGTGGCTTCAAAGGGCTAGAGCGGGGAAGACCTGTTATATTTCTTAAGAATTTGTTTTGAACCCTAACTATCTGGGTGAGGTCCGCATAACCCCAGAGGTCCACACCGTACAAAATCGCTGAACTTATCCTGGAGTTATAGATCTTTAGAGCGGGTCCTATCCTTTTTGTTAGCGAAGATCTCTGTTCTTTGACTAAACACCCCGATAGCTGGGCAAACTTGAGGGAAAGAGTGTCAATTTGGGGCTTCCAGCTTAACTTGCTCTCCAAGACAACCCCTAGGTAGGTCATGACATTGGTCTGCTCTAGCTGTGAATCATTCATTGTGACATGGCCGACCACTGGTCTGTTTTTTGTAAGGATCATAAATTTGTTTTTTGCTACATTAACCTGTAAATCATTGTCTTGGCAAAAGTCCTCAAATTTATTTAGAGCCGCCTGCAGGCCCTTCTGGGTCTTTGAGAGTATTAGGGTGTCATCCGCAAACATAAGTAGCGGAAACTTGATGCCACCCAAAGAGGGAGCATCAGTTGGAAAAGCTGAAAAGTACTGTACAACCCTGTTAATGAACAACAAAAACAAGGTTGGCGCTAGTACGCACCCTTGTCTTACACCCCGGGACACTGCAAATCTCATGGTGACCTGCCCTTGCTTTTCCCAACGAACCTGTGCAAAGTTCGCTTCGTGCAGCTTGATCACTATATCCAAGAGCTCTTGGGGCATCCCCATACTGCTTAGAGCCCCCCATAACTTGGCCCTGGGTACTAAGTCAAATGCTGACTTAAGGTCAACGAAGGCGGCATAAATAGTGCCATCTCCCAAACTGACAACTCTCCAGTAAATCAATATAAACCTGAAGACCTGCTCGATGGTGCTTATGCATGATCTAAACCCTGCCTGTAAAGGAGACAGTACGTCCTCAAGTTCTATCCAGCTCTGGATTTTTGCCAAGACCATCCTTGCAACAATTTTCTGGATATTGAAGTCGCTTTGCGGTCCGTGCGTCCTTTTTAGGTCTCGCCTAAGCATCGCTTTGGCGAGATATTTAGTGGGGCTTAAAAAATGCTCCTAAAATGCGGATGGGGCACAGTGCATGTGCGACGGGCGCGCGCACCATTTGTCCGCCTGCTGATCACTTTCGCGGCTGCTTTGTTGTTCTCAGTGAGCCACGCAGCCACTGAGAACATCAAAGCGGCCGCGAAAGTGATCAATCACCATTTGCCATCCGAAGTCCTTTACTGCTTTGCTTGTTGGTATTGTGTTCCACCGGAGTTTTTTCCTGATCGGAGGCTACATTACTCGCACCATTTCTACTCTACACTAAGTAGCCCTCCACCTCTTAATACCCAGTGCTCCCTCCTTAGTTGTATTCTTGGTATGTTGCCCTTCATTTGCTACGATATACTGTCTGCGGTTGACGGTTACGCTGTAAAATATAAATATCCCAGGATGTCCACATGTCTTTCTAGACTAGAGAAACTGCCCCTATTTCCACTGTTTCTTGGTTTGCATGTTTTACTGGGAATTTAGTATTTTAGAGAATTGCTGCATACGTTCATGGTAGTCTGGGTTTCACTTTTAATGTTACTAGCATATCCACTTAATTGTTACACGCCTTGTTACATGCTTGTACCACAGTACATGGAGCTAATTTGTTGCTTAAGTTGACACCCTTCTTCCGACTTCATATATTTTATCCATGTTGCCAAAGAAATCACCTCTGTGTCACAAGAGTCTAATTTGCCTAAACACACTGCGCACTCACACACTGTGCCCTCACACTACTTTAGTGAATTTGGGGATGTGAAACGCACTCCTTTTTGCTCCGTTTTATGCTTTTAAGTAATTTCTTGTTATACTTATCCAAGGGTGTGCTGGGAGGGGAGGAGCGGCCAATCTCCACAATTAATGAATGAATGTACACTAGTGACTGTCGTCATTAGACCCTTTCCGCACTACCTTTAGCAGAAATCCATCTGCTTTGATAATCTTGATTAAGAACCATGTGCTTTGAATTTTTTCAAAAAGTTTATTGGTATGAATACTTTTAGTCTTTTTCAAAAATACATAATAAATGTTTTTCTTGTGTCCAAAACAATCTTTTTGTTGCTTCTTTAGTATTCAAATACTCGATTTGCTAATTAAATAAACTGAACTCCATTACTCAAAAAGGAAAATTCTCCTGTCCCAATGCATTTCGGGATGCAATCCCTTCGTCAGGGGCACTGAAAAACAATATAATAAACACTACTCACACTACTTTAGGCCACACACAATGCGCACTCACACACTATTTAAACGCAGAAGATTTACTAATGAATTGATCTTTTGTTAAATTTCATTGTGTTGTACGGAAAAAGTTGGAGGCTCTTGTTTGATTAACTAATGAACTGTGCTAAAATGTATACTATATAATCATGTCTTTGAACATAATCACAAATGACTTATTACCTTATAACCTACTGTGTATGATATATAATCAAGTTTTAGGACATTAACTGTATTTATGGATTGTTTTTATAATTTTAAAATTGTTGATATATTAGCTATTTTTTTGTAAGATTTTAATTAATCAAACAAAATAAAGAGAATTCAGAATTCACTTACACACTGTGCCCTCACACTACTGTAGGCCACACACACTGCACACTCACACACTGTGCCCTCACACTACTTTAGGCCACACACACTGCACACTCACACACTGTGCCCTCACTCTACTTTAGGCAACACACACTGCGCACTCACACTGCGCACTAACACACTGCGCACTCACACTACTTTAGGCCACACACACTGCGCACACACACACTGTGCCCTCACACTACTTTAGGCCACACACACTGCACCCTCACACTACTTTAGGCCACACACACTGAGCCCTCACACTACTTTAGGCCACACACTGTGCACCCTCACACACTCTGCACCCTCACACACTCAGTGCCACATTACTTTAGGCCACACACACTGCACACTCACACACTGTGCAAGTGAAAGTCAAGTGAGGATGTGAAAATAAGGAAAGTTGGTGACAGTAAAATCAGTGCATTTGTAATATTTTCTAAACAAATCAAAATACGAAACACAAAACAGGACCTAAGGTTCCAATCTTTCAACAAAGAGACATACTTCAAATGGTACAATATATGTAACAATAATGGCACGAAGTTGTCGCAAAATAAGATGGTTGTCGACGTTTCGACCCTCAATTGTGCGCAGGGATAAATGGTGCCCTTGCTGTGGGGTCTTCTTCAGGACAGTTGGGAAGTGGGTGTGGGGTCAGGCAACCTAATGAAAAATATTAAGGAACTAAGTTAAATTGCGAAATTAATTCTAAGTAACACAGAGGTATACAAATTGGAGACTGATGGAGGCCAGATTGCATAGAATCTTGATCCCCAAATGGAGGTGAATAGTGCACAGTTTGTAAGGCACATCAATAAACGACTGTACTAAAGGGTATTCAACGGTGGTATGGAAAGGTCTGGATGCTACACATATACCTGTAGGTCCAGAGACACTCAACGGTCACATACGGCGTCATGTGCAGATTGATCCGCAGATAAGTATCTGAAAGAGACCACGTGCTATTTACAACCCATTCAGAGACCAGGTCGGTCTCTGGATGCGGTACATCGATGACATTCTTTTAATCTGGAATGGAAATCATGACGATCTGGAGTCCTTTTTCATGTGGCTAAATCAACAATCGGCCAATCTAAAATTCACCATTCAATCTGACAGTCAAACCATCGATTTCCTCGACATTACCATCTATCAGGAATCGGGGATATTACTTACCAAATTATTTCGGAAACCAGCTGAAAGAAATTCCTTATTGTCTTACAACAGCCACCACCCGCGAGCTCTTCGTGATAACTTGCCTTTTGGGCAATTTTTAAGAATCCGAAGGAACTGCTCTAACAAAGAACATTTTTTCTCTGAGTCTGAGGATTTGGCCAGCCGACTCCACCAACGAGGGTACCCTAGACGCCTAGTCAAGCGGGCACGCAAACGTGCCTGGTTCTATCCCAGAGATGAATTACTTACACCCAGAGAGAAAAATATTCAAGAAGAAAAACGCATTGTTTGTGTGACTACCTTTAATACAAAGAGCAATAAGATTAAGCATATCATTAATCAACATTGGCACTTGGTATCTGATGAAGTGAACCAAACTGCACCACCTCTACATGCCTTCAAGAAGGCTAAGAGCATTAAAAACTTTGTGGTTCGATCCTTACTACCGACTCCTGATCAACCAACTATTGCGTCCATGTGGGACATGCCTGCCAGGACAGGACATTACAAATGTGGCCAATGCAAAGCCTGTGACTCAACCATTCAAACCAAGGAATTTCAACACCTTCATCACAAAATCAAATTGAAGGGTTTCAGTAACTGCAACTCAGGGAACGTCATCTATGCCATAATTTGCCCATGTAATAAGATCTATATTGGGCAAACACAGCAGAAGGCTAAAGTCAGGATCCTACAGCATAAAAGTCGGATCAGGTGTGAGGTACAGGGGGCTCCACTAGTGGATCACTTTAAGGCTCTATCACACTCGCCGGATAGTCTGAAATGGGTGGTAATTGAAAAAGCTACTCTGGGCCCACGCGGTGGTGATATATCAGGCATTCTGAACACACGTGAGTTGAAATGGATGTATTTTTTTGATTCGATTGATACTGGTCTCAATGAGCATGATAGTTCATTTTCTCAACTGGCCACATTATCTTAAAATTGCATCCCAATCACTATGCAATGTTAATCTGCAATCTCATTATGCTGGTCGAGGGTGACTGCAGGAGGCTTCATCTTAGCAATTGTACATAGTCAACTCTGCTTTGGTATGATAGATAAGATCTGACATGCTCACAATGACTACCATGGCTTTACTCCCATGTTTGGGATGTACGCCACCATTTAGAATGTTTAATTATTTTTCTTATATGGTACATGAGGTTGGTACGTTGAGGCACTGTTTTAAACAAGGTTGTGGCCCATACCCCCATGTTTGGTAGGTACGCCAGTTTTTCAATGTTTGCATTGTTGTTATGCCTTTATTCATGTGTACCACGATATAATGAATTCTACACTTGCCACTTTTTGTGAGTGTTATCTACACATGATGACATGCCAGTGACTTTATGTATTAGGATTCAGATGCCAATGGGTGGCGAATGCATTGCCACTAAGATGGTCCTCGTAAATGCAAATGATACACACTTGTTTTTCTGCCCTCGATTTAAAACGCTTTGAAGTAATTTCACTGAGGCGGTTAATCCTTATTTTCTAAATTCCCATTTTCCATACTGTGGCACAGGTATTATAACACTCACACACAAGGATATTTTATTTTGCGGTTTGTAAGTGTATAGAACTCCTGAGATGACATTAGTCTGTTTTCCAGTTCCACTGTGGGTCACATGATCCTGTAACCTAGGTTACTTCACTATCGAAACTAACTCGTAGCCCTGTCTGATGGCGCCCTTCAGCTCCGATTAACTCGGCTTGAGTAAGTTTCCGTTTGGTTCTTTTACTTGATTTATCGTTTCTCACACGTGTATTGCCAAAAACTCTTAAACGCGTGCATTTTTTATAGATACACCACGGAGGTTTCCAATCCCGCGGTATTTTCCAATCGGCACGGACCTCGTTACACGCTACCTATGGTGAGTGGCTCTGCCTCCCTTTGCTCCTCTGCCTCTTTGGTAAGCGTGAGTATTGAATAACCCGTACTTAACGGCTTTTTAAGTTAGCGGTCTAATATCTGCACCTTCATTTTCAGGTGCGTTATTAATTATCAATATCATCAACTGGGCTGCGACTATTTACTACCGGTAAGCCTTTTGTCAACAATATCACCTTTTTGGTGATTGTAGTTATGACATTTAGCAACTCTTTGCACTGTCACTTTGTAAATAGCACGTGGTCTCTTTCAGATACTTATCTGCGGATCAATCTGCACATGACGCCGTATGTGACCGTTGAGTGTCTCTGGACCTACAGGTATATGTGTAGCATCCAGACCTTTCCATACCACCGTTGAATACCCTTTAGTACAGTCGCTTATTGATGTGCCTTACAAACTGTGCACTATTCACCTCCATTTGGGGATCAAGATTCTATGCAATCTGGCCTCCATCAGTCTCCAATTTGTATACCTCTGTGTTACTTAGAATTAATTTCGCAATTTAACTTAGTTCCTTAATATTTTTCATCAGGTTGCCTGCCCCCACACCCACTTCCCAACTGTCCTGAAGAAGACCCCACAGCAAGGGTACCATTTATCCCTGCGCACAATTGAGGGTCGAAACGTCGACAACCATCTTATTTTGCGACACCTTCGTGCCATTATTGTTACATATATTGTACCATTTGAAGTATGTCTCTTTGTTGAAAGATTGGAACCTTAGGTCCTGTTTTGTGTTTCGTATTTTGATTTGTTTAGAAAATATTACAAATGCACTGATTTTACTGTCACCAACTTTCCTTATTTTCACATCCTCACTTATTTTTTTTTTTTTTTTCCCCAAAAACCTTTATTTGAGCAAGCATAAAAAAATACAAGAATGGGCCTACAACCTCACGGGCTGGCCGCTAATAATAAGGCACAAGGCATGAATTAGAAATATACACCCGTGGTCAGGCACAAATCAAGTACCAAGCATTACTCCCAACATATCACAGAGCATATTGAATTTTTATTTTATACAAAGAGAAAAACAAACACTAAAAAGGCAAATGCACGGTAATCAAGGTCAGCTCAAAGAACGGAGGGGATGGTCTACAATCAGGAGAACATACCAAGAGCCCTGAAGCTCTAACAAGGCCGGGGGGGGGGAGGGGAGCAGCGGGGAGAATCGGAAAGTCACAAAACAGTATGAAAAGGTTCCGGGAACGCCCGCCTAGGGAGATAGGACAACATCAGTAGTGCCTACAAGGGGAGGGGTACAGATATCCCCACGGTATTCATTCCACTGGCCCCAAATCTTCGTCCACGCCCTGGGTCTGCCCCAGGCCACATATACAGTCTTCTCACGAAACATGGACCAGTCCATGTTGTCCTCCCATTTCGAGACCTCAGGGGGCCTGGATGCGCCCCAGAGTTGCGCAATATCCCGTTTCGCAATCATGTAACCCAGGGTAGCCCATCTGGTCTGGGCCACAGAGTAGTCAGTGGGTTCCCACACATTCAACAGACATCGTCGCGGCTCCGGCCGCAGGGCAACACCAGTCACAGCAGTCATCACTTCAATTACAGCAGTCCAGTAAGCCGCCACAACCGGGCACTCCCAAAGAATGTGTAAAAAAGTAGCACTCGACCCACAACCACGCTTACATAACCCATCCAAGGAAAAGCCCATTGTCACCAGACGCGGACCAGTGACATACACTCGATGAAGGATTTTAAGTTGAACCAAACGGAGACGGGCAGGAATGGCTACCTCTTTGGGAGAAGAGAGTGCCGATTGCCAATCCTCGTCGTCCAGTTCCAACCCATCGCCGACCCAAACCTCCCGAAGTCGGACCAACAAGTCCGCCCGATTATTGATCAGCTTCTTATAGATTAGGGAAATAGTGCTATCAGGCAGGTGCCCGTCAAGGACACGATCCTCGAGGGGGGAAGACTCGGGCAGGGCCTCATCAGGAGTCAAGACTGAGGCGAGGGCGTGTCGGACCTGCAAATAACGAAAAAATTCCCTACCATTCAAACCAAATTCCGCCTGGAGGGCCTGGAACGACTTCACACTGCCTTTCGAACATACATCACCCACCTTACATATCCCAATCATATCCCAGCGGTCGAAGCCCTTAGTAGACCAGAGACACCCCAATCGTTCCGAGGCATAAAGCGGCGTCGCCAGTGTCATTCGATCCTCCCATCCCAGACTCACATTAGCGGCTCGCCACACATTTACTGCAATCCTGGACGGGCCCACAAGATGGCGCCCGGCCGATCGAGAATAAAGCACTCTATTAAAGTCCCCACCCGGCAGCTGTAGTCTATCCATCTCGAATGCAGGATTTCGACCCGGTGAAAACATCACATGATTAATAGCAGACAACTGAGAAGCCCAATAATATCGCTTGATATCGGGGAGCGCCATGCCCCCGTCGTACCAAGGGATGGTGAGTTTCGCGAGGGCAATACGTGGACGCCCGTCCCAAATCAATTGCCTTTGAAGACTCTCGATCTCGCGGAAATAGGTCTTGGGGATAGCGTCATAGGAGTTCTGGAGCGCGTAGAGGAACCGCGGCAAAAACATCATTTTAAACAGAGCCGCCCTACCCAAAGGAGACAAAGGAAGCTTACGCCAACGGGCCACGTCCAGTCGCAATCTAAGCAACGGGGGGAGGAGATTACGCTCAAATCGGAGCGAGGAGTCCAACGTAATAAAAATCCCTAAATATTTGAAGCCAGACTGGACCACCTGGATAGGAAGTCTGTTCGGCAATGGGGGTAAAACACCCGAAAGAACATACACGCAGGACTTGGCCCAATTAATAACGAGGCCTGAGTTGGCACCAAAGGAAGTGAGAACGTCAAATAAAACAGTCAGAGATTTACGCGGGGAGGTGAGATATAAGAGAATGTCGTCCGCGTAAAGCGAAACGCGGTCCTCAAAGTCCGGAGACCAGCGAATCCCCTTGAGCGAAGGCTCCCACCGAAGCCAAGCAGCCAATGGTTCCAAGGCGAGTGCAAAAAGCAACGGAGACAAGGGGCAGCCCTGACGGGTACCCCTACCAAGGGCGAAAGGGGCCGAAACTCTACCATTTACCACTACTTGTGCCAGAGGTTCCGCATATAATAACTTGATCCAACCAATAAACTCAGGCCCGAAACCAAATTTCTCAAGAGCCGCCCAAAGATAAGGCCACTCCACCGTGTCAAAAGCCATTGAGGCATCCAGCGATGCCAAAATGGCCGGCTCCGTCAGAAGCCCCGCCCTCGCAATCGCACCGTGGAGACGACGAAGGTTAAGAGCCGTGTTGCGATGCGGGATAAATCCGGATTGATCCGGATGGACCAGGCCACTAATGACCGTCAGGAGGCGGGACGCCAGGAGTTTCGCCAATACCTTGGGTTCAACATTTAGCAGGGATATGGGCCTATAGGATGAACAAAGGTCCCGCGGTTTACCATCCTTGGGGATGACAACTATCGTGGCCAATCGCTGATCATATGGGAGAATACCCCGTTCCCGGGACTCCAGAAACATGGCGCGAAGATACGGCGCCACTCTGTCGGGACGCAACTTGTACAGTTCAATCGGCAACCCGTTCGGGCCCAATGCTTTGCCCGAACGGAGTGAACGGATGGCAGTAGCTATCTCATCAACAGTAAAGGGGGAATCCAACGCTACACGATCCAAATCGGAGACACTGGGCAGAGCTATATCACGCAATAGAAGGCGAGAGTCAGCCACATCTCTCACAGACACAGGGGTATACACCACACGGAAGTACTCAGCAAAACAGTCAACAATTCCAATCGGGTCCGTCACACTCGCACCACTCGAAGACTGAATCACGGGCACCACACGATTAGCTCTCTCCTTCTTATCCAGCCAAGCCAGCAATTTACCCGCTTTGTCACCCACATCATACAAACGACCCTGTTGCTCCCGAAACATCACTTTAGCAGCATCCGTGACCATAGATTTGTAGGCAAATTGTTTCAGACCCAGGGCGTGGAGTTTCGCAGACGTGACACCAGACTCCAAAGCATCCTCCAACGCAGAAATCTCTCCCTCAAGGTCCACCACCTCCCTATTCCTCGCCCTCTTAGCTTCAGCAATAAGGGAGAGGGCCTGTCCACGAATCACCGTCTTAAAGGCCTCCCATAGGGACACAGCTGAGGAAACCGATCCCTCGTTATCCAGAAAATACGCGTCCAAAGACCGAAGCAAAAGGCTGCGGGTCTCCGGGGAGGTAAGGTACCATGGATTGATAGGAGCCACCCGGCCCACTGCCTCCACTCCAACCTCAAAACGAAGCCAGAGCGGAGAGTGGTCAGAAATACCCCTGGGTAGGTGTACAATCTCACGCACCGCTGGTGACTGAGCCGCAGGCATCAGGAAATAATCCAGCCTAGACAGACTCCCATGGGCCCCAGAATGAAAGGTGTATTGAAGCTGAGTAGGATGCAAGAGCCTCCAGCAATCCACCAAGCCAAAGGTATCCAAAAAGCCACCCAACCACTGTTGGGCCGCAGGAGTATCTCTAGGGGGGTGGCGATCGTGGAGACCTGAGAACACCAAATTAAAATCACCAGCCAAAAAGAGAGTGCTATCAGGGAGGTCCAACAAGACGCGGCCCAAATCGGAAAAGGTAGAAGTCTGCAAGCCGGGGGGCACGTAAACAGTAAATAAGGAGAAGGCACGACCCTCATAGCGACCCACAAGGACAGCATATCGCCCCCGATCATCCTGAATCACATCATCAATAGCTAGGGGGAGGGAAGCCCGAACAAGGATACCCACACCCCTAGAACCCGAGGTAAACCCCGAATGTGCTACGAGGCGATAGCCCCACCTATTCATAGCATGACAAACATTGCCTACCAAATGGGTCTCCTGCAGGAAAACAATATCAGGAGATAAACGTCGTATACATTTCAACACCACACTTCGTTTGATACGATCCCCCAGACCGTTAACGTTCCACGAAACAAATCTCAACCCGCTACCCCCCATCCCACCCAGCAAAGCCAAAACCCCCCACCAATGAGCATGACACAAGAAACATCTTCAAATACTGGATAAAGTCGCCTTGAAAACAAAACACACAAACAACGAACTTCCCAACCACCCACCCTCCAAATAACAAGAAAACACCCCCCACCCTGCACCCCTGCATAAAGCTAAAAAGCCACCCCAACCTGCAGTGTGCCTGTCGCCCAAGAACCCCTATTCTACACAAAGACCCCGGAGGAGGAAAGGCTCCGTCCCACCCGCCACCCCGATCAAGACCAATAACGAGAAAAAGAACATACAGCAAATCAAATAAGCAGTAGAGGAACAGAGGCATACACTCCTGGAAAAGTTATTCAAAACAAGGCACCAGGCAAAGACGAAATGTTCAGCTCTCTACACCACCTTCAGCACCGCCCGGGTGGGCATCGGACTCAGTCTCAGGAGATCGGCTAGGCAGGGAGTCCAGCCAGTCATTCACAGCATCCGGCCGATCAAAGAAGAAAGTTCGGTCATTGTACTCAACCCGCAGCCTGGTCGGAAAAAGCATAGCGTAGCGCATCCCCATGTCCCTAAGACGCTTCTTGGCACCACGAAATCCCATCCGCTGCTTCTGGACCTGTTGGGAAAAGTCCGGATAAAAGTTCACCGTGGCATTCTCAAAGGCCACCGGGCCCTTAACCCGTGTCGCCTGCAGGATAGCGTCCCGATCTCTATAGTGGAAAAGCTTTGCAACAATAGGTCTCGGCGGGGCTTCACATCCTCACTTGACTTTCACTTCCTTTTCGCTTTACTGGGCACCTAGCAACTACTATGTCTTATGAAATTGTTATGTATATCAAATATACTTTATCCCATTGAGAATCAAACAGTGTGGATATATTGATTGCTCCATGAATGTTAGTTTATGATGATTGTATAATAAGTTTTGATTACACTGGGATCCCTTCCTCCTAGTACTATTTGAACCCAGGTCCCAGTGACTCCATTTGGGTAAACCCCCTTATTTCATACTCACACTACTTTAGGCCACACACACTGCGCACTCACACTGCGCACTAACACACTGCACACTCACACTACTTTAGGCCACACACACTGCGCCCTCACACTACTTTAGGCCACACACACTGAGCCCTCACACTACTTTAGGCCACACACTCTGCATCCTCACACACACTGCAACCTCACACACACTGCACCCTCACACACTCTGCACCCTCACACACTCTGCACCCTCACACACTCTGCTCCCTCACACACACTGCACCCTCACACACACTGCACCCTCACACACTCAGTGTCACATAATTATATGCTGCATAATTACACTGCACTCAATGCAACATACACTCCAAACAATACCACTCAGTGCCACATAATTACACGCCACACAATTACACTCTACTGAATACAACATACACTCCACACAATACCACTCAGTGCCACATAATTATATGCTACATAATTACACTTCATTCAATGCAACATACACTCCACCAAATACCACTCAGTGCCACATAATTATATGCTACATAATTACACTGCACTCAATGCAACATACACTCCAATCAATACCACTCAGTGCCACATAATTACACGCCACACAATTACACTCTACTGAATACAACATACACTCCACACAATACCACTCAGTGCCACATAATTATATGCTACATAATTACACTGCGCTCAACGCAATATACACTCCAAATACCACTCAGTGCCACATAATTACACACCACATAATTATACTCTACTGAATGCAGCACACACTCCACACAATACCACTCAGTGCCACATAATTATATGCTACATAATTACAATGCAACATACACTCCAAACAATACCACTCAGTGCCACATAATTACACGCCACACAATTACACTCTACTGAATACAACATACACTCCTCATAATACCACTCAGTGTCACATAATTATATGCTACATAATTACACTACGCTTAATGCAAAATACACTCCAAATACCACTCAGTGCCACATAATTACACACCACATAATTACACTCTACTGAATGCAACACACACTCCACACAATACCACGCAGTGCCACATAATTGTATGCTACATAATTACAAAGCAACATACACTCTAAACAATACCACTCAGTGCCACATAATTATATGCTACATATTTACACTGTGCTCAACACAACATACACTCCAAATACCACTCGGTGCCACATAATTACACGCCATATAATTACACTGCACTCAATGCAACATACACTCCAAATACCACTGTGCCACATAATTACACACCACACACTTACACTGCACTCATTGCAACATGCACTCCAAATACCACTCAGTGCCACATAATTACATTGCACTTAATGCAACATACACTCCAAATACCACTCAGTGCCACATAATTACACGCCACATAATTACACTGCACTCAACGCAACATACACTCCAAATACCACTCAGTGCCACATAATTAGACTATCTATCTATCGTCCTCACTCTATCTATCTTCCTCACTCTATCTATCTATCTATCTATCTATCTATCTATCTATCTATCTATCTATCTCACTCTATCTATCTATCGCCCCTCACTCTATCTATCGCCCTCACTCTATCTATTGCCCTCACTCTATCTATCTATCTATCTATCTATCTATCTATCTATCTATCTATCTATCTATCTATCTATCTATCTATCTATCTATCTATCTATCTATCTATCTATCTATCTATCTATCTATCTATCTATCTATCTATCTATCTATCTATCACCCTCACTCTATCTATCGCCCTCACTCTATCTTTCGCCCCTCACTATCAGTCTATCTATCTATCGCCCCTCACTCTATCTATCTATCTATCGCCCCTCACTCTATCAATCTATCTATCGCCCTCACTCTATCTATCGCCCTCACTCTATCTATCGCCCTGACTCTATCGCCCCTCACTCTATCTATCTATCGCCCTCACTATATTGCCCTCACTCTATCTATCGCCCTCACTCTATCGCCCTCACTCTATCTATCGCTCTCACTCTATCGCCCTCACTCTATCTATCTATCGCCCTCACTCTATCGCCTCTCACTCTATCAATCTATCTATCGCCCTCACTCTATCGCCCCTCACTCTATCAATCTATCTATCTATTGCCCTCACTCTAGTTATCACCCTCACTCTATCTATCTATCGCCCCTCACTCTATCAATCTATCTATCTATCACCCTCACTCTATCTATCGCCCTCACTCTATCTATCTATCTATCACCCTCACTCTATCTATCACCCTCACTCTATCTATCGCCCTCACTCTATCGCCCTCACTCTATCTATCGCCCTCACTCTATCTATCTATCACCCTCACTCTATCTATTGCCCTCACTCTATCTATCGCCATCACTTTATCTATCGCCCTCACTTTATCTATCGCCCTCCCTCTAGCTATCTATCGCCCTCCCTCTATCTATCTATTGCCCTCACTCTATCTATCACCCTCACTCTATCTATCGCACTCACTCTATCTATCGCATCACCACAGCATCACTCAGCACCACCACAGCATCACTCAGGGGCACCACAACATCAATATGCGCTACCACAGCATCACTGAATGCCACCGCATCACTCGTCGCCACCACAACATCACTCAGCGCCACCACAGCATCAATCTGTGCAACCATTCAACAACAACTGGTTCTCAATGTTTCAAGCTTTATTACAAATGTCACAAAAATATGGTAATATTTCACTGCTGTTCTTGGATTTTCGTCACAATAAAATACACTGAACATGATCTTCACAAGTGATTTACAAAAGTTTAAGCTATTGCCATTATAAATTACAATAACTTTTATTTGAGTATTAATTATAAAAAAATTAAAAGCCATTGTTATTTGTAATATCAATTCATCTAAGTCACGTAAATACAACACATATTGCATTACAAATGCTATAGGTGTAACATTTACGAAAGTTATAACTATTGGCATTGTAAATGACAAAGCTATTAATTTTGCTATTTTCAAAACCAACACATAAATAAAAAAATTGTCATTTACAATACCAATAGCTCAAACTTTCCTAATGTGAGACCTATTGCATTGCAAATGCTTGTTGAATAGGTCAGTGTAAGGAGAGGCTATGTGTGAGAAATGTGGGATAAAGCGTCTGTAATATCCCAACAGTCCTAAGAAAGCTGAGATCCTTTCTGGATTTAGGAAAGGGTATCAGAGAGATGGCGGCAACTTTTTTTTCATGTGGTTTTGTATAGCCCTCCCCTAAGAGGCATTTCAGATATCTTACCGTTTTTGGGGATAGGCGACTTTTGGCAGGAGTAATAGTCAACCCACTATCACCTAGAACCCAGATGATTTGGCTTAGGTGTTCTCTCCAGGAAGTACTACAGATAATTATATCATCTATGTAGGCTGCCGCAAAACCTGTATAGGGTTGTAGTATTATGTTCATAAGCCTTTGGAATGTGGCTGGTGCACCATGTAATCCAAAGGGCAGCACCTTAAACTGGAATATCCCTTAAGGGGTGGAAAATGCTGTTAGCTCTTACGATTGCTCTCACCTGGTTAAGTTGGGTTCTTAAACTGGTTACATAATCCAGGAGTGGCTTTGAATAATCTTTTTCTTCTTCCCACTCCTCTCTAGCCATATCCAACAGAGCTCGGGCTGTCCTCCATACCACAATTCAAAAGGGGAATACCCAAAGTCTTCTATTGCCCACAGCGAATGGCAAACAAAGCTAGGGGAAGCATGTCTTCCCATGTCCTTGCTTCTAGATTGAACAATTTCTTTAATGTTGTTTTTAAAGTCGATTTGTATCGTTCCACCAAGGTGTCAGTTTAGGGTGATATGCTGCTGTGCAAATTTGTTTGCTCTTAAGCTGCTGACAAACTTGTCGCATTAATCGGAATGTAAAGGGGGTTCATTGATCAGTGATAATTTCTCTTGGGAAATCAACTCAAGAAAAGATGTTAATCTTAGCCTTGGCTACTTGTATTATGTTGGGGTGTAGTAGAGCTACAGCCTCAGGGAATCTTGTAGCGTAGTCTACTAAGACCAGTACATAACGATATACGCTACGGGTGGGAAGGAGGGGACCAAGTATATCCATTCCCACCCTAGAAAAGGGTATGTCAATTACAGGTCGGGGTCTTAAGGGGACCCGAGGGGGCTATATAACGGCTATTTGTTTGGAAAACTGAACACTCTTTACAGTATTTTGGGACCTACCTGTTTAAATATCCCTGGCCAATAGAATCTGTCTAGAATGGCTTCCTCAGTTTTATCTGCCTTAAACTATCCCCCCAAACAATGACTATGTGCTAAGAATAGAACTTTTTCTCAGAAGGGTTGTGATACTAATAGTTGGATTGGCATGGTCTTCTCTCCCTTTCAGTCTAACAAGCCTCGTTGCACGAAAACCTGGGCACCTACTTGGTGGGGATCTTCCTGGTTTGTAGCTTGTTACCAGGCTTCTTGGAGCATAGGGTGTTCTCGTTGGGCAGATTGAAAGTTCTTATCATGGTCCCACAGTTCGTATCCAGTATTGGTTAAAACCAATACAGACCAATTTTCTTTTCTCTCCTTCTCTTCTTCGGCTTTTCCGATTCTTACCTATGTTCAGTTCAGGTTCTTGGAAATAAGGAGCTGTTTCTCTCCATTCGGTTCCTTCTTTCCATGTCTCATGGAGAAGTTTGTCTATGTGGGAGTAATCATTACCCAATACTAGTGGCTCGGGCAGTTTTAGGATTAGGCCAACCCAAAAGGAAACGGGAGGGTTGGCGGCTTGATGTTGGACAGTCACGTCTGTCAAGGTATAAATGTTGCTATCCCCATGAAGACACTGTATGCTGACGACTCCCGTGGTCTGAGGGACACCCCCTGGAACAGCTTGGGGTCGCATGACGCTCTATAGATACCTCGTGTCAACCAGGGCGTTTCTCTGTTCCCCGTTGACCATCACCCTCCGCTGAAAAGGGAGTTTTTTTTCTTTTGTATTGCAGTATAAGGCTCACTTGTACCCCGTATCCATGGGTTCTTCTTTCTGTGGAAATGAGGGGGAAATTTGGCCAATAGCTTCACAGTGAAAACATTGGGGTCCTGGTTGGGGTGAAGGACGAGGTGGTGTAGGCACATGAACGGGGAGCAGAGTTACTGTATCTGGTTTTCGGGGGTTAGGGTGAGCCTTAGCAGGTCTAGGTGGTGTTCCTCCGGGATATTTCCATGCATTTTCATCTCTGCCCCTTTGTCGTTCCGGGGGTCTGTTAAAGGCCATAGCAATTTCTACTGCACTTTCCAGAGTAAGGCCTGCATGTTGTCGGACCCATCGCTGTATGAGTGGGTGTAATGATGTGAGAAACTGTTCCAGGTCTATCTTCTCCAATATTTATTCTTTGGATGAAGCCAATGGCTTGAGTCAACTTTCTGCAATGTCTCTTACCCTAAAATAAAATGCTCTGGGGGTCCTTCCTTAATCTGATGCAGTTTGATTCTACATGTCTCCTCATGTATGCCCATATGTTCCAGAACACTCTGTTTTATTTCAGGGTACGGGTGGTACCGAGGGGATTGGCCGCCTGGTAGGCTGACTGTAATTCTTCCGTCAAAAGAGGGCCTAGGTATTGTCCCCATTTATCTTCTGGCCACATGGCAGCCCTAGCCATCCTCTTGTAGTTGGAGAAGAAGAAGTCAGGGTCCTCTCCTGGAATATAGTTTTGTAATACCACCAAGGGTAAGGAGGATTGTCCTCGTGGTTGTCCAAGCACCTCCGCTAGTTTCCCAATCACAATCCCCTTTGTTTGACTTTGTTCCGTAAGGGTTTTATTTAAAGTCTCTCATCAGCGTCGGCTACTTCTAGGATCCGTCCCATGATCCTTTCTAGTCTTTCCTGTCCTTCCACCATCTTGGTCACAACGGCCTCCATTTCCCCCAATCCCACTTCTGACACCACTATTGTCAGAGAGGGACGTAAACAGAAGCAAGGAGACCGTATTAAATTAATAATGGGTGCTTTCATTATAATTAGTAACTTAGTATAAACAGGCAGTTGTTTTTCTGGAGTTAAAGTACAATGCACTTTATTAATGATTCAAAGCAAATAAGCGTTTTCCTCTTCTCTGATTTCTTCTAGGTGCTCTTTTGTCTCAAAGAAGGACCCAAGGTGGCTTGCAGAGGGGCAGACCAACACAAAAAGGAGCGGTTAGTATAACAATCAAGGTATCAATACTTTTTCACCACGCCCAAGTGGAAGAAGTAGTGCCAAAGTGAAGGAGAATTAGAAAAAGAGAAAGACAATATGCACACTCTTATGTGCATTTTACTGTTTTGAGCTCCCCTTTTTTAGCTGGTGTACCAGTTTCCCTGAAAATGCTATGGGGCTTTTTTATGTGGGTGACATGAGGGGGAAGGGGGAGTGGTCAACACAGTGGGAACAAATGTGCCTAAAACAAAATCTAAAACAGAAAGAAAACAAATGCACGTTCTTTTCTTTCCTGGGCAAGAGTCCATGTTCCTTGTTAAGTGTGGAGGGACAAAACTCCTATTCACAACCTGCTGCCTTAACCCGCTACCCAACCTTCTTCCTTGTACCCCGTATCATGTACTGCCTTAAGCCGCAACTCTCCAGAGTTGCAGCGGCTCCTGATCTTCCTCTGGGGACAACCACTCTCAGACCACATGCCAGGAATCTCGCTGGCTTCAGCCTCTTGTGTGGGAATGTTTGACTCGGCAATGTCTCAGCTGTTGGTTTCCTTCTTGGCCGTTAAGTCCCCAAAGGAAACCTCAACAATGGCATTCGCCTCCTGGTCAGCGTCTCCCTCCGTGTCGGCACTCTCCACAATGGTGCCCTCCTCCTTTTCGGCGTTCTCTTCCTGGTTGTCCCTCGTCAATATTTCCGTTTCCTTTTTCTCCTCCTTTCTCGAGTCTGATTGGCCTTTGGATAGCATATCCTTGTTACGTGGTGGGTCCGACTGCTGACTCGCGGCGTCTCCGCCCCGTGGGATTAAACAAAAGTCTTTTTATTAATGTCTGCATCCTTTTCCAGCTCTGGTCATCATAATCCAGTCTTATGGAACATGGAAACCACAGAAGCGGAGCAGGAGGTAAGTTAAGGGTTTCAGGGGAAGGTGGAGGTGTTTTCTCACAGGGGACTATGCCGTTTAAGGTCAAGCCCCATTTCACTACACCCCCTAAACAATTCAATATCATGGGCTTAACTTTTGCACTGTCCTACTGGACACAAGCTTCATTTGGCGTGGTAAATGACCCAGGCTCTCTAACTCCTTGTTAATGCTACCCAGATACAGGGGGTGATTAACTTGTCCTAACCTCCTCGAATATTACTCAGTGGCCAATTAATGCAATATTTCTGAATGGGTTGTCCGTGACAGCGACAGACAAACATTAGCTCCCCATGGACAGAGTGGTGGTGTGGCGACCCCTACGGAACGTGGCTTGGCTCTCCAAGCACGCCAGGCCGAGGAATGCCTGTGACTTTAAGATATGGGACAAACTAGCCCTTAAGAGAGGCCTCACCGCTTTTCGATCTCCCAACACAGCACATGCCCGCAAGCTGGATTTCACCCGGCCCTTGACCCTCACACATTCCCTAGCTGTGAGACCTCTTCATGGGAAGCACCATAAAGCCCTTTGATCAATGCAAATTCAACTTCAAACTCCCTGAATTGGGATTACTGCAATATTGTCAGCTGCGCCACTGGGCACTCACCTCCCTGAATGTTCTCGGGCCACGAGGACTTACACCCTCTTTGAGAAACTAGTCAGGGCGTATGATGGCTGATATCTCAAACCTACCATGTGCTTCAGCATTTTACACCTCCCCACATTCACCCATTTCAAACAAAATGGAAAACAAGCACTTCTGAAGGCCTCACCCAAAAACAGTGGAAAACTCTTTGGCATGATATCCCCAAAACATATAGAAGCATACCCCAATGATAGACAGTCTACGAGCTCATGGCACAGTGGTACTATACCCCAACACGCCTCCATACTATTTACCCCTACGGCTTCTGCCCTCTGCTGGTGTGGTGGCAAGGAGCCGGGAGATTTCTGTCACATCTGGTCGTCTTGCTCCCTCATCCCTTTGTACTGGAAGGAGATTCTGGTACACATCAAGGGTGCAGTGGGATTTTCACTTGCTGCCTCATACATCACTGGTATATTGGGCATCTGGCCCCTCGCCTAGGAAGCAATGGCACACCTTGACTAAAGACTCAGCCACATGATGGGTGCTACCAAACAACTGATAGCACTCGCCTGGAAAAATACTACAGCCCCCCCATATTGCCCTGTGGTTCACGCGTCTCTTACATGTTATGGCAATGGAGCAGCTACCTCACAAACAGGCTCATAATGATACCAAGTTCACACGTATTTCGTAACCACTAACTATGTCTCACCTGGAATATATTTGTTCCACCCTGCCAAAACTTAAAGCACTGCTGCTCTTTGAGCATCTGACTCGTCAGCTGCTTTGGCTGCGAAAGTGATGCACAATCCTTGCCCAGCAACCCTCCTTCGCTAATTCTCCTCCAACCACCGATGGGACCTCTCATGCGCTACTCAAAAACACCACCCAGGATTAGGTGCTCTATTTTTTATGTTTACATTTGTTTATTGAGTTTCATACTTACAATTCACTGCAGGTTACACTGTTTATATCACATTACCATTTTAAACAGATAAGTTTCACTGAGCAGGTTTGCAGTGTAGCACGTGAACATAAAAAAAAAATACAAAAACGTATTCGGTACTACAAAGATGGTCAAGCAGATATATAATAAGGTAACTGATAACATAACATCGATAGAACAAGGGTAATGTCACTTTGGCTCCCTTCCTCAAATATACAGACATGGAAACAGCGTATCACAGTATACATCTCAAATCAACCTCTCTGTGGGACCTAGCTATTTGTTCCCGCGCAGAGCTTAATTGTGCGTAGACCTATGCAATGCCGCACTCCAGACTCTCATTCTGCCATAGGCGTCCACTGCATGCTGTGCTGGTTGTCTTAGGAGATATCAGTGAGAAACCTCTTCTACTTAGCCTTGCACGTGTCGCTGAGCATGTCATAAATATAATTTTTTCGCCCTTGCACTCAAACCCGCTAGGGTTCGTACAGTTCGTCACTCAGGTGCTTTGTTTGGTGTCTTGGCCTGGCTCTGCCAAAGTGTACGGAAGTGTGTCAAAATAGCATCCCAATTCGCTGCGAGTGGCTGCTTACGAATACCTATTGCAGCTTCACGAAGCAGCGCTTTAGTCTTCGCTTCAGCCCAGCAGAGGAGTGACTGGAACCAGGCTCTGTCTGCAGGATGCCAAGGAGACTTCCCGTGCCGCGTTGTGAGGCATTTGGCCACAACAAGTCTCAGATCAATGAATCGAGATGTTACCATGTATTTGCTGGACCTCCAGTACAGCCCCAATCTGCACACTTCCCATGACCAATTTAGTGCATGCTCTGTGCATTGTGCAGAGGACTTGGTGACCACTTCCCAGTATGACTGTAGGGCAGGACAGGACCAGAGCATATGAAGTAGGTCACTTCCCACCTCTCCACATCTGGGGCAGCTGGCATCTGCGCGGTCAAAGTAATTATTGATCTTGGCCGGTGTTAGGTAGGCTCTATGCATATATATTGAATAAGCCGAAATCTTGCGTTGCGGGGATATGATTGGGGCCCTCAAGTATGCCCTCCCATTTGCGCTTGGTACAGGGACGTAGCAAGTCTGTGTCCCAGTGAGCTCGCAGAGAACTCAACTGTGGCGCTGTGTGTATCCGTAATGACTCCGCAAACCATATGACAAGGTTGCGGCCTGTCCCTAGTTCATGCGGATATTGTATGGTTAAATGCGTGGTAGGCTCCTGCGCCATACTGCCCCACGCCACCTGCAGCGTACGGACTACTGCCGCATGTAACAGGAACTGACCATGTTGTAGACCTGTATTTTCCGCAAGGGCATCAAAAGGTAGGAGCTGCCTGTACAGGTTCCCCAGCGTTAAAATGCCTTCTTCTTCCCATTGCAGCAGCTCTGTACTGGTGATAGCCTGGTGCCTTCTGGGCGTACCTACCAGGGGGAGGGACTGTGTGATTCACAGGCTATGGTGGAAACAGTAGTGTGCTACGTCCAACAATAATTGAGGTGGCGGCCTACCCTTCTTGTTGGGGTGGAACGATTCCAAAATATGTGCGTGCGTGAGGCCCGGCAGCTGAGTCTTCTAGGTGATGCGCACTCAGCCATTTCGTCACCCACTAGAGTTGGGCCGCCAAGGGACTTCTGTATATATGTAGTCCGAGATATCAGAATGCTCACAATTGCCAGTGCACCGGGCTGCCATTAATAGTTCAGGGTACAGGCACGATTTATCTCAATTCACCCAGAGCCCTGAAACTGCGGCAAATTCTAGCAGAGTTCTCTCTATTGCCACGCAGGGCAGCCTGACTTTCTGAGATATATGAGCAGGTTGTCTGCATATAATGAAACTCCGTGTAGACCATCGCCTAGAGGGATACCAAACTCGTCTTGTGTTTTATGCAGCGCTTCAGCCAGAGGCTCGATAGCCAGCACAAACAGGAGCGGGGAAAGTGGGCAGCCCTGCCTCGTGCCTCGCTCAATGGGGATCTGGTCTGATACATATGGGCCAATTTTGACTCTGGCCACTGGCTGAGTATAAAGTAGTCGGACTAGACTTACGAAGTCATCGCCTAGGTGGTATCTATGCAGTGCGGCAAATAAGAAGTTCCTCCAGGGTGTTGAACGCTTTTTTAAGTCTAATTCTAGATACCCTGAATATTCCCAGGTGGCCCTGGAGTAATGCGTCACTCTGAAGAAACAACATAGGTTTAATGATGTGCTGCGATTAGGTACAAACCCGTTTTGATCTGAATGGATAAGTGCCGGAACTATTTGGGCCAACCTGCATGGCAACACTTTTGTTAGTACTTCATATTCTATATTCAGGAGTGCTAGAGGGCGGTATGAGCCGAGTAGCTCCGCATTCCTATTCGGTTTCGACAGTGACACGAGCAGCGATTTGCGCAGTGTGCCCGGCAGTATCCCTGTCTCCTGTGCATTGGGATACACAGTGAGGAGCTGCGGTGCTGAGGCTTGTCGATAGGCCTTGTAGTATTCAACCGGGAAGCCGTTAGGTCCCGGCGCTTTACCAGTGGCCATTTGTCTCGCTGTTCAGCAATGATTCGTGGCAGTCAGCTGGGAGAGGAATGGGTCTGGTTCAGCTGTCTCCTCACAACGCGCTGATCTGTATACTTTGGTGTAATGCATTGTGAATTTGGCATGTATTTCTTGCTGATTGGTGAGGATTTGAACGGTGGAGGATTGCAGACGTAGTATAGAAGACTGCCCTTGTTCCTGCCTGATCATACGCGCAAGCAGCCTGCCGGCCATATCTGCTGCTAAATGAGTGTGTGCCGCGTGTGATGTCTAATTGAAGCAACGCAGTCTCTATAGATCTCCACATGCCTTCGCTCTATTGCATGTTGTGTGTCTCTACTGCGCACTCGATCAACTTCTAACACAGTTAAGGTGTTCTCGATCAGGGTCACTTCACTGTCGAGTTGACGGCAAACACACCAACTCAAGCCTATCAATCAATCAATCATTGCATTTGTATAGCGCACTACTCACCCGGAGGGTCTCAAGGCGCTTGAGGAGGGGGGGGGGGTCCGCTACTGCTCGAACAGCCAGGTCTTGAGCTGCTTCCTGAATGCGAGGTGGCCCTGGGTCAGGCAGAGATGGGTCAGGAGGGAGTTCCAAGTCTTGGCGGCCAGGTAGGAGAAGGACCTTCCTCCTGTGGTGGCTCTTCGGATGCGGGGGACGGCGGCGAGGGCGTGGCTGGTCGATCGAAGCTGGCGTGTGGGAGTGTAGAAGTTGAGGCGGCTGTTGAGGTATCTTGGGCCTTGGTTGTGCAGGGCTTTGTGTGCGTGGGTGAGGAGCCGGAAGGTGATTCTTTTGTTGACCGGGAGCCAGTGCAGGTCTCTCAGGTGTCCGGTGATGTGGCTGTGTCGGGGGATGTCGAGGATGAGTCTTGCTGATGCATTCTGGATCCATTGGAGTCTCTTCTGGAGTTTAGCGGTGGATCCGGCATAGAGGGTGTTGCCGTAGTCCAGTCGGCTGGTGGCGAGGGCCTGGGTGACCGTCTTCCTGGTCTCGGTGGGGATCCACCGGAAGATCTTACGTAGCATGGGCAGGATGTTGAAGCACAACGAGGAGACGGCGTTGACTTGTCTGGTCATGGAGAGGGAGGAGTCCAGGATGAAGCCCAGGTTGCGTGCGTGGTCCGTTGGTTTGGGTGCGCTGCCCAGGGCGGGGGGCCACCAGGTGTCATCCCAGGCGGAGGGCGAGGAGCCCAGGATGAGGACTTCCGTCTTGTCTGAGTTCAGTTTCAGGCGGCTGTTCATCATCCACTCGGCTACGGCTGTCATCCCTTCGTGTAGGTTGGCTCTGGCGGTGGCGGGGTCGTTGGTGAGGGAGAGGATCAGCTGGGTGTCGTCGGCGTAGGAGATGATGTTGAGGTTGTGTTGGCGTGCGATGGCCGCAAGGGGGCTCATGTAGACATTGAAGAGGGTGGGGCTGAGCGAGGAGCCTTGAGGAACGCCGCAGATGACTTCGGTGGCTTCTGATTTGAACGGGGGGAGGCGGACTCTCTGTGTTCTTCCGGCGAGGAAGGAGATGATCCATTCCAGTGCCTTCTCTAGGATTCCAACGTTGCTGAGGCACTGCACTAGGGTGCGGTGGCAGACAGTGTCGAATGCCGCGGAGAGGTCCTGGAGGATGAGGGCCGCAGTTTCCCCGTTGTCGAGCAGGGCTCGGATGTCATCGGTGGCTGCGATGAGGGCGGTCTCGGTGCTGTGGTTGGCCCGGAAGCCGGATTGTGAGAGGTCGAGGGAGCCGTTCGTCTCGAGGAAGGCGGCCAGCTGCTTGTTGACGGTCTTCTCGATGACTTTGGCCGGGAACGGGAGGAGCGAGATAGGGCGGTAGTTTTTTAGTTCGGTGGGGTCTGCTGATGGTTTCTTCAGTAGGGCGCTGAGTTCGGCGTGCTTCCAGCTCTCCGGGAAGGTTGCGGTGTCGAAGGAGGTGTTGATGATGTCTCGTAGGTGGGGTGCGATGACGGCGTCGGCTTTGTTGCAGACGTGGTGAGGGCAGGGGTCGGTTGGAGATCCGGAGTGGATGGAGTTCATCGTGCGTCGGGTTTCTTCGGTGTTGATCGGGGTCCATGCACGGAGGGTGGGGGTGGGGGGTGGCGGTGCGGTCGTGGGGTGCGTTGGCTGAGTGACGAAGCTGTTATGTATGTCTGCGATCTTGTTGTGGAAGTAGGAGGCGAGGGAGTTGCAGAGGTCTTGAGATGGGGTGATGTCGTTGTTTCCAGCGTTGGGGTTGGAGAGCTCTTTGACGATGTTGAAGAGTTCCTTGCTGTTGTGTGCGTTGTTGTCCAGTCGTTTCTTGAAGGCGGTTTTCTTGGTGGTGTGGATCAGTTGGTGGTGTTTTTGGGTGGCGAGCTTGAGGGTGGTCATGTTGTCTGGTGTTGGGTCTCTGCGCCAGGCTCTCTCGAGGGTTCGGCAGTTCTTCTTGGAGCTCTTGAGTTCGTCGGTGAACCATGGTGCTTTCTTACTGCCGGGTCTTCTAGGCGGGGTCCTCAGAGGGGCGAGGTCGTCGGCGCAGTTGCTGATCCACTTCGTGAGGTTGTTGGCGGCCTGGCTGGGGTTCGCTGAGCTGGCGGGGGGGTCCCGGCTCAGGGATGCGGCGAGCTGGTCGGCTGTGATCTTGTTCCAGCTTCTGCATGCAACCTGTTGCTGGTGGTGGTGGATCGTGTTCTTTCTGAAGCTGAAGTGGACGCAGCTGTGGTCCGTCCAGTGGAGCCCAGTGGCGTGGCTGAAGGCGATGTCCTTGCTGGATGAGAAGACGGGGTCGAGAGTGTGTCCGGCGTAGTGGGTGGGGGTGGTCACCAGCTGCTTGAGTCCGAGGTTGGCGAGGTTGTCCAGCAGGGTGGTGGTGTTGCGGTCGTCGTGGTTCTCCAAGTGGAAGTTGAGGTCCCCGAGGAGGATGTAGTCAGCGGAGGGGAGGGCGTGCGGGCTGATGAAGTCGGTGATGTCTTCGCTGAATTGTGTGCGTGGTCCCGGGGGTCTGTAGATGAGGGTGCCTCTGAGGGTGGTCTTGGGATCGGTGTGGATCTGGAAGTGCAGGTGTTCGGCGGATGTGAGGGTGCCGTCGGTGTTGGTCGTGATGCGGATGGCGTTCCTGTGAATGATGGCGATGCCTCCTCCGGTCTGATTGCCGCGGTCCCTCCGGGTGATCTTGTATCCGTCCGGGATGGCGATGGCGATGTCGGGTGCTGAGGAGGCGTTCATCCAGGTTTCCGTGAGGAAGGCGACGTCTGGGGATGTGGTGTCGAGCAGGTCCCAGATCTCTACGGCGTGTCTGTGGACGGACCGGGTGTTGATCAGGATGCACTCCAGGTGGTTGCTGCTGGGGGTCGTCGCGGTGGGTGCGGGTGCAGTGCAGGCCCGGATGCAGGTGAACTTGCAGGAGTGGCAGCTGAAGGGTCCGTGGTTGCGTCTCGGCGTGGCTCGGTAGCATCCAGGGGTCCGGCCGGTGTTGAGTGCGTTGATTTCCGTGGCGTTGTAGGTCCGGCGGGTGGGCGGGTGTCTGCGGGGTCCAGGGTTCCGGGCACTGGGCGCGGTCCAGGCGCGGACGGGCTTACCTTTGGCACGCCCGCTGCGTGTCAACGCTGCGCGTTTGCCACTCTGCCATATGTGGAGAGTGGGGGGGGGCGGAGCGAGGGAGGAGCAGCTGGGAGGCGGGTGCGAGGCAGCGAATGGGGAAGGGCGACCGGGGAAAGGGGGCGGGGCCGCAGGGGGGCAGCGGCGGGGAGTGGGGAGGTGGCGGGAACGCGGCAGGGGCTGGGCACAACCAGGGGCACAGAGGGAGAAAACAATTAAGGCAGAACTAAGGCAGAGCAAAACCGTGGAATGTCACACACAGCACAAATGAGGCAGGGCACAAAAGGGAAAGAATACCGGGAGATAACGCACACAGTACAGCTAAGGCACAAACGGGGAAAGAATACACACACAGTGCAACAGGGCAAAATCAGCAGCAGCGCAGGATCAGGAGCACAGCTGCGGGCAGCGGCGGCACTCGGCGGGAAAGGGGCAGCCTGGACTCACACACGGAGGAGTGAGCGAGGTGCGTGGGGTGACCGGCCCAGAGGGACAGAGGTCACTGCTCACCACCGTGCCTCCTCCGCCCTATATGGTCCAGTGGGAGGGAGGAGCAGCTGGGAGGCGGGTGCGGGGCGGCGAATGGGGAAGGGCGACCGGGGAAAGGGGGTGGGGCCGCAGGGGGGCAGCGGCGGGGAGCGGGGAGGTGGCGGGAACGCGGCAGGGGCTGGGCACAACCAGGGGCACAGAGGGAGAAAACAATTAAGGCAGAACTAAGGCAGAGCAAAACCGGGGAATGTCACACACAGCACAAATGAGGCAGGGCACAAAAGGGAAAGAATACCGGGAGATAACGCACACAGTACAGCTAAGGCACAAATGGGGAAAGAATACACACACAGTGCAACAGGGCAAAATCAGCAGCAGCGCAGGATCAGGAGCACAGCTGCGGGCAGCGGCGGCACTCGGCGGGAAAGGGGCAGCCTGGACTCACACACGGAGGAGTGAGCGAGGTGCGTGGGGTGACCGGCCCAGAGGGACAGAGGTCTAAACACTGTCCCCGGACTACTGCCTTACCGGTTTCCCATAACGGTCCTGCATCAGTTACAGAGTCAGTGTTTTCTGCAAAATATGTGTCAATCACTGAGCCTACCGCCTCTCTGAATGGGGGATCTTCTAGTGCAAGGTGTTGCAGCCTCCGTACACGTGTGATTAGTCCCTCATCATCTCCACGCAGCTGCAGTACATGAGGGTTGTGATTGAGTGTGTTTTACCTAGGTAATCTGCACTTACATACTGCGTTAACATCGACTGGTTCACGGTGAAGCAGTGAATGCGGACATGTAAGCCATGTGGCTGGGAGAAATAAGAGTACAAGCGCGCTTGTGGGTTCAGCGCCCTTCACACATCAGACAGCCTCCAGCGGTGCATCCACTCCCCCAGTCCACGTGCATTAGAAGACACTGCCATCTGTGTCAGTAATGGGATGGATCTATCTAAGGTGGTGTCAAGCACTGCATTGAAGTCTCCTCCCAACAGCCAGGGAATGTCACACCAGCGCAAGAGTTGGCCGGAGAGTGCCTGCCAGAATTCCTTTTGGCTTGTATTTGGGGCATTTATGGAGCCCAATATCAGGAGTCTCCAATTTAAGTGAACCTTGGACAGGACATAACAACCATGTAGGTCAACTTCGGTCTCTTCCGGTGTGAATAAAGTCCTTGGCCTGATCCAGATCAATGCACCCCTGGTGAACGAGCAATACCCCGTGGCCAATATCTGCCCCCTCCACCGCTGCTGGAGTCTGCGGATCTTTGGTTGCGCTATGTGGGTCTCCTGCAGGAGTGCTATTTGAGCTTTGTGCAGCTTGAGGTAAGTGTAAGTGTCATACCTACGGGCAGGCGTGTGTAATCCTCTGACATTCCAAGTAATTATGTTGGTATGCAGCATTTAGTATGGGGGATGAGATACGTGTACGGTGCAATTCGGCTAGGGTGGGGCGTTCATACGCCACATTGCTAATGGATGCAACATGCATGCCTAGTTTCCTGTGACTCATATGCATGTAATTTCGAGGAGTGGTTGAGTTGGGGGGCCATGTGTAACTGCACTGGGGTAGAGCAGAGAGACAACAGGTATTTTCCCAAACAAAGACCAATGCTATGCGGCAACTAACAGTAGTGTGCGCCGATTGGAGCATGTCAGGGGGAGGGGGGTGAACAGCTTTCTGGTTTCCCTGTTGCTGGGTTACGGTAAACGGTATGACGGTGTGAGTCCATGTTGCATGAATGTGTCCGAGCTCTGTGCCATAATGCGCGTAACATAGCTACCATTGAGTGGATAGTACAAATATGTGTAAATTGGTGAGGCTTAGCATAGCGCAAACATACATTACCAGGGTGTCTTGTGTGACGTATACGTAACTTCCCAGGGCAACTGGGCAGGTCGGCGCAGCTACACATGTGCACCAACATGTAGTACGGAAAATCATTACATTAAGTCATCGGCAGCCTGTGGCGTCACCACGGGGAGCGATTGCAGGTCCTTGCCAGCCAGCCCCACAACACGGACATTGTTCCTGCGGGATCGGCCCTCAGCATCATCCACCCTGCGTTCCAGGGAGCGCAGCCGCGCAATGAGCTCACCAACCTCCACCGTCGGTGCCTTGGCTATTGGGGCCACTTCTGTTGTTTCTGCTGCTAGCTCACCGACTTTGCCAGCCAGCCTCTTATGGTCTGCATGAAGGAGCGTAAAGTCAGACATGACTTTATCTATGCAGCTTTCTAGCGATGCTCTGGTCTGTGTCAGTGTTTTGCCAATGTTCGCCACCGCCTGAAGAACGGAGTCTATTTTTGATTCCAGCGTGGACGAGGCAAATGTACACATGTCTCCAGGTGACTGAGTTGGCTGTGTGGGGTCCGGTGCCAGTTGCACGCGAGTTGTGCTCGTGCCTACACAAGGCTTGCCCATCCTGCACTGTTGATTGCGCAGTGTTCGCTGTGTGGCTGGTTTTATTTCTGGGGCTCCCTGAGGCTCCTCAGGCCACAGCTAAGCTCCCCACGGGTAATGCACTGAAGTAGCGTGTGTGGTGCCACGGTTCACCAACCTGGATTAATGGTAGATCATAAGGCAACCCCCCTGCGGTATTACTTGATGATGACCTCCCTTGTCGGGTTCGCAGGTATATATATTGCGAACAATTTTGTGTCCCACGTATTATGGCTAGGTCCACTGCCCGCTGCGAGCGTCTGGGCTCCCACGGTCTGCCACTTACGGTGGTAAGGCAACCGGTGACTGAGGTGCCAAAGACATCCACTCACTACCTGTGAGATTGCTTGGCATTGATTTATTGCAGTTCTTACTATGTGGAGGATGGACAATGTCTTAAGATCCAGGCCCTGCTCAGTTTCAGATCCCACAAACCTGTGATTGCCATGCGTTGTGCCCAATCGTCTCCCCAACTGCCAGTCGACTGAAAAAGTAGGCCTCTGGCCAGTCTCTTCTCATTTACTGCGCCAGATGCGCCACCCAGTTCATCGGGACACGTCGGGCCAGCAGCACCCTGCGGCTCCAATTATCATTTGTCAGAGCATTTCAGTTCTTGAGTCAGCCGTGCTTTTGCCCCTGCCTTGGGCACACACAGTGGTCCTCCGGGTCAGCGATGCTCCGGTCTGGGCAGCACAAGTGCAGACAATGTACCTTGTGACCGCAGCGTGATCAGCGTTCGCCGCGTCAGTTTTTATCTTGCGCAGGCTCAGCTGCCTCCTTTGTCCCTAGCGATCAGCAGGTCTAGAAGCCGGGAGCACCCTCAGGCCTCTGCCACGATGCGTCCCACAAGTCACCACGGAGCCAGTCCAGGGCTACACCTCCGGTTGCGGGCCTGCACCAGCCGTCACAAGCGGATGATTCTCCCCCAGTGGGGACCCTTCAGCCTGCTGCATGCAAGCCTCAGTCAATGCTCTCCGCTCTCTGAGTGGCACTTACGGTTCTGTAGGGTACAGGTCCCTGACTGGCCTAGTCTACTCGCAGGTTACAGGTACGCTCATCCAATCGTTGGTGGCCCCAGCGTCAGGCAGCAGGGGTGCTCATGTTCTACCACATCACCACTCTGGACTAGGCAGCACACTTCTTCAGCGGCCTCTCGCTAGGTCGCTACTCGTCAGCGGCCTGTGGCCGTCTCCTCTCCGCCATGCGGGCTTCCATCTGCGCATGGTGGGCCTTCCACTTCCGAGAAAAAAAACTCTGATCAGTTTCCACCAGCACAAGGCAGCTGACCGGTAGTCAGAATAGTGCGATGGCACTCAGCAGTGAAGGATAAATGAAGAATTAACGGGTCGGTGGACAGAGCCTCTCAGAGTGCGTCCGCCATCTTGGCTGGTTCGAGCAGCACACCAGGACTAGGCACTCTCTGACCTTAGTGAGATTGAAATGTTTGTTTATTTGTTTTCTGGTTTGTGATATGCTTTCTTGAATGGGGCTCTCTTGTACAGTGCACCCTCCACCAAAATTGACTTTCAAGGTGCTGTGACATCTGTATATTCTTGCCTGTGGCTGTGCTCATTTGTCATGCTACTATGCACAATGGATGTAATTTTGAACACTTCTTGCATTGTGTTATTGAAAACCTTTAATAAAAAGAAAACAAGCAAAAATAAATTCAGACTATTGACCTGGGCAATTACTCCTTAATTGAGGATTGTATAACAATTGTAATGGTGCCCAACATACAATGTCCACAGGAGCGCCATTGGGTCCTGGGGCTTATCCCACTGCAGTCCCGGGGAGGGAGAGAGAGGGGGTCCCGGGGAAAATATTTAAAGACCCATCCAGTTTCAATCCCCAATCCTACTGATAAACAACACAAGAAAACTGGTGGTCTAGTGAGAAGAAAAGAAAAAGAATATATACACAGAACGAAGGTACGAGCAGGACCTTTAACAAATCATTTACCTGTCTGACAACAAGTAAAGATAAAAGAGGGATGACGCAAATGCGACTTCATGCCAGAAGAAACCCTGAGGAGGGCAGAAAAGTAAGGATTCCCATCAACTGCCCTTGGTGGCCAGTGTCGCCCTTGTCACCTCAGCTCTTCTGGCAGTGTGCCAAACGCTGATAGACTAGGCGTGTAGTAGACAGCGATAGAAAATGCAGTGCAAAGAAAAAATGAAATATGAAAGTGTAAGTGAATTAAAAAGTATACAGCAGTGGTCCAGGGTACATTTATTGGTGACCACTGGTGGACTTATTAAAAAATACAGTGTCGGTTTTGAATTAATCTACCGAAAATGGTCTACTAGTTTCAGCCGTAGTGGGTTCAGGACCCCGGCTTTCTTCAGGACCTAGTTAATGCAGCTACTGCATTACGTGCAATTTTGAAAAACAGTGATAACAAAAAAGCGTAAAAAATATATATGTATTTTTCAGTGTTAATACATGTGACCAATTACAATACCTCTGTGCAGGATGGATGGTTATTCATACCTATCCTGTGTGAGGTAACAAACCTCACCTCACCTGGCTCTCACTCAGGTCAAGAAGGAGGCACCGCCCTGTCCGTTGATACCCCAGGTTATGTCCTGAGGCAGGGGTAGTTGATGGGAATCCTTACTTTTCTGCCCTTCTCAGGGTTTCTTCTGGCATGAAGTCGCATTTGCGTCATCACTCTTTTATCATTACTTGTTGTCAGACAGGTAAATGATTTGTTAAAGGTCCTGCTCGTACCTTCGTTCTGTGTATATATTCTTTTTCTTTTCTTCTCACTAGACCACCAGTTTTCTTGTGTTGTTTATCTCAATCAAGCTACTCAATCTAAGTGCACCTTTCATATTAATTAAGTGCTGACACATGACACCAGGTAATTGGCTGATTACCCTTTCCGGATCAAAAACCTTAACAAAATGGGCTAGCCAGGAGTCAATGGGAATGAGACACTCAACGTTAGGGATGATGCCCTCTGTAACAAATGGGCAGTTGACAACTCCCCAGAAAGTTCTATTATCCCTTGAGTTTGCAGCTGCTTCAGGGTCTTCCCAAGCAGAACTTCTGATTTCTTTCTTCTTCCAGGGCTGCATTATAAGCGTATCTAGCTTGTTTTATAGCCTTGTTGTTTCAAGGGGAAGCTTTAAGGGCAGATTTGAGGTGCCTAAATGCAGCCGATCAGGCTAAATTAAACCATCTATATAATGCAGGATCTCTGGGATTTCTTAGATGATACATTTGAGATATAGATTGACAAAACTTGCCAAAGCTATTTAGGATGATAACAAGATTGCACTGTGGTGTCAAACGTACATCATTATTACTTCTTTATCATTTGCAGTCAAGATGGTGAAGAACTGGGTTGGGGCGATCCCGCCCCATTTAATAGTCAGACCTCTATTAGAGTAATTCATGTCCAATGTTTGTTGTAATTCCGTTCCTACCACATCAAAGTTAATAGCGATTGATAGTAAGTTATGATCGCTTATGCAACTTATTAACATTTTAAATTATGGGACATAAGTCAGACAAAACCAGAATAAAGTCTATGGTGTTACTCTGTCCATTACCAGTGAAGGCTGGAAAGTATAGATTATCCTCTGATGAGAAATCGATGGAAAATACCAAGTTGATCTTGACTACCAACCTATTTAACTCTTCACCATAAGGGGTTTGTATAAAATGGGTGATAGCTTTCCCCCGCCCATCAAGAAGGCCACAAAGGCCACAAACAGGTTGGCCACTAAAACAACATCTCGTGATGATGAAGTTGCCTGCCCAAACAATGGCTGTGTTGGGAGTGCTTTTGACAAAGAAATCTGGTACAATGTCAACCTAACGGTTGATTACTTCAGTAGCCCATTGATCACAAATCTATACTACTATTATAAAGAGAGAACTGTGTCCTTTGAGCCAGGTAAACTCGAAAAGTACACCACCAATCACAACACCCAATACAGCGTTGGAAAGGGGGGGGGGTCCTGTAGATGGACATAGGCTATAAAAAAAATAAAAATAAACGTTATCTAAAAAATAAACAATATAAAAAAAGTAGTCCCTAAGAAGTAGCGCCGGCCGTGTGCGCTAACAACGTGGACGTGCGTGCTGACATCATCTAGCGCGGGGAGGAGCGGCGGACAGCAGCGGTGAAGTCGGGCTGAGATACATGAAGCGCGGGGAGGAGCGGAACGTGTGCGGCTCAGAGAAGCGATGGGAGGAGGCGGACCGAGGAGCGGTGAAGTCGGGCTGATGGGAGGAGGCGGAACGAGGAGTGGTGAAGTCGGGAACGAGGAGCGGTGAAATCGGGCTGATGTGAGGAGGCGGAACGAGTAGCGGTGAAGTCGGGCTGAGGTAGGTGAAGCGTGGGAGCGTTGGGAGAAGGCAGAATGTGTGCGGCTGAGTGAAGCGCGGGGAGGAGTGGAAATATTGTGGCGGGCGGGGGCCGGGCGGGAGTGCACGCAAGCCTGAAATGCTGCCCCCAGCCCCCTTCTGCCCCGGGCAACGCTGGGGCGGGCTGCGGGGAGGAGTGGAAATGTCGTGGCGGGCGGGGGCCGGGCGGGAGTGCACACAAGCCTGAAATGCTGCAACCAGCCCCCTTCTGCCCCAGGCAACGCTGGGGCGGGCTGCTAGTATTATAATAAAATTGATAAGTATATCAGAAAATCCTTGATAAGCAATATATCAGAAAAACTTAGACAGGATAAATGGATTGTTTGATACCAGGCTGAATGCTCTGAGAGGCCGCTTTCGACACGGTGGACCATGACATCCTCCTCCATCGTGTCGAGCAGGCCTGCATCCAGGGCCTGGCGTTGGCATGGGTCGAATCCTTCCTGACCGGGAGGTCTTAGACAGTTAGTCTGGGCACCTTCAGGGCACCTAAGGAACGATCACATTGCGGGGTTCCCCAGGGCTCCTCTTTATCCCCCCTTCTCTTTAACCTCTATCTTCGACCTCTTCTTTTTTCTCTGAGGCAGTGGGACGTCACCGTCTTTAACTACGCTGACGACCTGCAACTCATCTTTCCTCTCAATTCTCCTTCTGCTATCATTAATTTTCAGGCGGTTATGTCCCACACTCTCCAGTGGATGAGCCAGAATCAACTCAAACTGAATCCCGGGAAGACAGAGCTCCTCCTCCCTGGTAAGAGCTCTATCCACTGGGGCCCGCACTTTTGGCCGGTAGAGCTAGGCCCTCCTCCCACCCCTGTGGCCTCGGTGAAGAGTCTCGGGGTCGTTATTGACTCCGAGCTATCCCTTAAGCCCCAGATAGGGGCGGTGGTCTCCTCCTGCATGTACCAGCTGCGCAGGATCAGGAAGGTGGCCTATCTCCTGACTCCCGAAGTTCTGATTCAAGTTATCATGGCTCTTGTCCTCTCCCGCTTGGATTTCTCGAATTCTCTTTATCACGGTCTGCCCAAGGCCCTTCTTTCTAGGCTGCAGATCGTCCAGAACCAAGCGGCGAGATTGGCCTTCGGGATCCCGAAATGGCAACCCGCTAAGCCTCTTCTTACCAACTTGCATTGGCTTCCTGTCATTTCGAGGATAGCCTTTAAGATCGGCTGCCTTGCCTTCAAATCTCTAACTGGTCCCTGCCCCGCATTCCTGAAATCCCTTATCAGTCCCTATTGTCCCTCACGCAACCTCAGATCCTCTCACCTCCGCCTCCTGGTTGTCCCCTCTTTCAAACTCTGCAGAATCGGAGGTCGGAGATTCGCATATCTGGCCCCTAAATTCTGGAATTCTCTCCCACCCTCACTTAAATCCTCCAATTCGCTCTTCCAATTCCGTAGATCTCAGAAAACATGGCTTTTCCCACAATCTGTCTAACCCCCCCTGTCCACCCCCAGCACCAGATCAGCGCCAGGAAACCCACGGTGACAGAGCGCTCTATAAGCTCACCTTAACAAATCATAACATAACATAACAACGCATGACTTCAACAATTAAATAGGTAGCCCTGACTTACACATGAAGCACCCAAACCCCCTTTTGGCGGTTCTGATAAAGAGGAGGGTGCTGGATTATTAAAAAGTTTGAAACCCATCCACACAACCAGATCTCTTGGAGGAAGTGGAGGACCTGTTGAAATATGCCAGAGGATGGGCATGCTCCGTGCCTACTCCTTTCACCAGATAGTTCAAACGTTGCAGCAAAGTTTTGACCAGCCAAGGTCTCTCAAAGTTTGACAACACAGTCTCTCATGGATGGCTTTGGAATGTGGCTAACCCAATCAACTCTATGCACAGTGAGTGTCAACTATGAATAGAGGGTAATGGTAGCTCACATGATTTGTGCCACAAATCCAGAGATTTAGCCATTCCCAAAGGATTGTACATTTCTGGAAGATGGTTTTACGGCACGGGACTCAAGCCGACACACCTGGGAAAAGGGCAGGCTTTACTGTACAGTTGAAGCAGGACTGTTTACACCAGGCTCTGGACACTGTAGAAACGTTGTCATTGCGCTCCTGCAATTGCTCCTAAATATCTCTATAAAAGCCTTTCAGCCTGCTCTCCAGTCATCCAACTTTGATACTAGAGCTACTGGTGCTAGAACTAGAGCACTATGGAGATTCAATTGCCTGTTTTCTGTCAATTTTAGTGCCCTTTGTGTCTACCTTTCTTTCTGCCTCTTTTTAATGGACGGTGAGCTTACAGATTTCAGGACATTAATAGTGTTTGCAGAAGAGTCTGAGATCACACAGTGATTGCATGCTACTCCCGACCCCACTTCTAGGTCCTTTGGGTGAGGCCTCCTGTGGACACTCCAACTGGATGTCACTTTCTTTGTTTCTCATGCTCAGTGCTGACTTATGGGGTGGCTGCTTCCCCTATTCTGCCTCCGTTCACTAGCCTTTGTACCGTGTCAATTCTCTCTTCCACTATTTAATATCTGTACTTATTGCCCCATGGCAGTTGTGAGATCATTTACTACTGGGGAGGTAGACACTGCAGAGTAAGTCTAACATGCTGTCCAAGCACTCACATACAAGTATCACTCACTGTCTGGCGCTGCATACAATGGATACAGGCGGAGGGTGAGTTAAGTATACAGCCATGGAACTTTACATGAGTTCGCTATTAGGCCCCACTCCTGTAACAAAGGTAAAAAGGCATTTTCACAATACTTATGCTACTGTAAACAAAACCGTGTATAATGCCACAACTTTGCTCATGTGACTCAACTACAGGTAAGGGCAGTGGCCCCCTATCTTGACGAAGATAGTGCTTGGTGCACCCCTCCCAGGCTACACAGACTGCATTACCGTGAGACATGCCTAGATCACATGAGCCATGTTCGCTCATGACCAACAATCAGTAGCAGGGATCCAGATATCATAGCAGCTGGGGCACACAGGGCAGGAGTTGCACTTCCGTCATCATGCAGAGGACTGCTCTGTTCCAACAATAAGTGACTATGGGCCATATGTATCAAGCAAATTCGCATTCGCAAAGGCCGAAATGCGCAGAATGTCGGCCTTTGCGAATGCGAATTACTAAATGGTATGTATTAAGCAAAATCTGGTGCAAAATAAGGAATCACAAAATTTGCGATTCCTTATTTTGCAATTGCATTTAAGGAATCGCAAATTTTGCGATTCCTTAAATGCAATGTATGAAGGAAAAAAAATTTGCAAAATGCCCTTAAGGAATCGCAAATTACCACTAACTTCTAGTTGGTGGTAACTTGCAAATTCTTTGAAAAATGCAAATTTTTGCATTTTTCAAAGTGCCATGTGATGCACATACATGCCCTTAGGGCATGTATGTGCGCCACAAGTGCACCCATGCATATTTCAGGGGTGAAACATCACCCTTGAAATTATTCTCAATTTGCGATTGCGAATCACAAATTGAGAATAACTTCCCATTCATTCCTATGGGCCTCCTGGCCCATAGAAATGAATGGGAAAGTATTCCTTAATTGCGATTCGCAATTTGCTAATCGCAATTAAGGAATTTTAAGAAATCGCAAAAAAAATCGATTTTGTACATACATACCTATTTGCGATTCTCAAATAGCGATTTCTTAAAAATCGCTATTTGATAATCGCAAATGGGTATCTTGATACATATGGCCCTATAATAGTTGTTAAGAGTAGTTGTAGGATGTGGCGGTAAAAACCGTAATCTACTTACCATGACAATATAGTGGTAGGGGATGCACTGGATGTCATTTAGTTACAGGTCAATATGTTTACCTTGATTTACTGCCATGTAACTGTCTGCATGCATACAGAATCTAATCTTAGCAATCAATCGGGTTCTATGTCTCTTTGCTTATATTTAGCAAATCTTCATGTATGGTACCTTGAATACGTAAAGTTTCAATAAGACTGTGCTCACATACAGTGAGTTATGCAGCATGGCATACTTGAGCTTCATAGAAACAAATTACCAAGCAGAGTCAGGTTTGTCCAGTATGTGCATATATGTCACATGTAATCTTTATTTCATGAGTTATCATTGCCTTCGGATAAATACAAAGACTTTAAAGCCCCAAACTTCCAACACATATATGAGACAACAAGAGAACTACACATATCATCTGATACAGTTGCCATTATTTGCAATATAATACAGTGAGGGAAAGGAGGGTCAGGAAACGGAAAGGCACCTACAGCACTCATATATATATGTACCAAACAACAGAGAACATCGGCCCTTACTGGGAGGCTGAACAGGAGGACACAATGTGTCCATCAATAAATCATACAATAATTGAAGCACAGGAAAATAAAAATAAATCATTAAATCAATACATAATTATTAGAATCCATCAAGGCTGCCACACACTCCATATTACAAATCACTACACATGATGTAGGATATCAACCGTAAACTTTTCTGTGCAGAAGGGGGAGTTTGGAGGGACGTCGTGTGAGCCACTTTGTTTCTATAGATCTACCTAAAGTCTAAAACTCGTTTCTCTGCTTTGTGGCGGTTTCCTTGGGTGCTGATCATACTGGAGATCACCTATTCCTTGGTCATGACTCAGTCAGAGTAAATGTAAATGTGGGTGTACTTGTAAAGCGCACTGCAACTCCATGGAGTATCCTGGCGCTGAAGACCGCTGGGTAACCCGTCCTGGTTTTCCCTGTGAGATGGTCCCTTTCTGGGTATCTCCAAGGTGAAACCAGGCATCCCCGGCGTCTGTGGGGGGCCGTTGTAGAGATGAGGCAAGCTTAATGCCCAGAGTTGCCGAGTGTGTTCCCTGGTTAGAGTAGGCACCGAGGCGAGAATTATCGAGTCCGTTTTGACCCTGGTCCACGACCCTGCCACGTCGGGAATTGAACCCTGGTCCCGGGCCGTTCTCTGCTTACGGGTCTGCCGCCTCTGACCAGTGAGCCACACCACTCCACCACTACTGATAATATCCTATTTCATGCCATGCTAAATTCAGCTGAGCAAGCAAATGAAGTAACTGCTATACGTTATTCAGCCAAAACAGCAAGACATTGAGCACAAGTCTACTTGTTCACTCTCATTTTAATAAAAAGCACTTCTCAAAAAACCTCTTCCTGTACAACGAAAGGAATGACTGTTGGTGCGGTGATGCATTGCTAGAAGAAGGAAATGGATTGAAAAAGCAAGGTAGCAAAATGAGATCTTGCTAGATCTAAAGTTGAAAGCACTTCTAAAAGATAATAAACAGGCCATTGGACAGGTGTAAACTTTCATTAGGTCCAGAAACTTTCTGAATGCATGTTAAAGTAGTGCACCAAAGGACCATCAAGCCACTGATACCAGTACCCGTGCATAATGCTGTAGTTTTTTATGGATTTATATAGCAGTTGCACGTTTGGGGTTCACATTTTTTTGGCTTCACCTTTAATAGTTTTTTTTAATGAATGTAAGTTTTTTTTAATGAAAGTACAAAATATTTTAATCTACTAAATGCCTTACAATGAGGACGCAGACATTTCAACTGGGATTTCCAATTACCCTCCTCCTCGAAGTTGCCAGTAATGGAGATAGTGGTAACTCCAGGGAAGAGCGTAACGCCAGTGGGATTACAAGTGAGACACTGACAGCCCCTACAGACATGAGCAATTACTGGGAGAATTGGGACTACCACCCTGATTCTCCCAGTAATTCCTCATTTCCCCCACGGAGTTTTACTTTGAGATTTAAAGCCAGTGTTCCGGGAATAAAAACACCAGACTAGCAGGAATGCTTTGGGATTCATAAATACAATGGTGCTTGTAACTCTCATTACCAGCCTCATTGGAATTACAAAAAGGCTTGCTGTCTCATGTGGGATATTTTGCGTTGGAATTAGTGTGTATTGAAACCTGGGGCAAATGATAAATACATAGCTACCCTAAATCCTGTGCATGTCTCAGATCTCTAGCCTCAGCCATTAGTGAATCCAGTAGGTTGGCTGACCTCTGGTACACTGTCACTACTGCATTTGATACCAGTAGTTGTGGGAGGCATCGGAAATTTGGGGTTTGTCTATATTAGGATCATGCTGTTTGGATTGGCTGACCCAGGGCACGATCAGCTGATTTTGCACTACTAAATCTCTCACTATTTCTTTGCTGAACAAATACTTTTTCCTACTCCTACTCTCACTGGAGACTTGGTTTAAGTCGAAAATGCCTTATATGAAGTAAAAACTGTGGGACATATGTATTAAAGGTTTTGAGTCACCTTGCGTCACTCAAGGCGACGCAGGGAGACGCAAAACTTAGAATGATATTTACTAAGCCACACAGGCCACCTTGGCTTGGCCCTGCATGGTGTAGTAAATCTGCAGTAACGCAAGGCAGTTTACTATTCAGCCTTGCATAACTCAGCTCTAGGGAGGCATTCAATGGGTAGAGCATGGGTGTTACACGCATCCACCCATGAGTACCATTGAGTTGGGTAACAATAAACATCTGTTATTCTGCGCCTTGAGACCCACGGGTGATAAGTGCACTTTACAAATACACATGGTATGTTATGTTTTGGAGTATTCCTTGATTTACCATGAGTGGTAGACCTGGGAATGAGTCAAAATGCTATGTCTTTACAGTGGAGGCATAACAAGGGAAATAGGTATATTTATCCTAGTTTTTTCCTTTTTCAATGTGTGTCTGCAGCACACACAGAAAGAGGAAAAAGCCTCAGAAGTTTTTTTTAATGCAAGAAGGTGTTCCTTCCTTCACCAAAGTAACCTGCTTTCAACGCAGGCACCCTTGCACCATGGTGTAAGGGTGCCTGTGTTGGTGCTAGGCAGCACATGGTGCGCTAGTGTAAGGAGAGGACAGGACAGGAGTGTGCCTTATAGTGGTAAATATGGCACATTTTTGTCGCACAACATGTGTGATATTTTGATAAATCTTCCCCTGAATGTACTATGACTGCATGTGCCATGCTACCAACATTCATGGTGCGAATTTAGAAAGTACTAGGACAATATCCATATGCATACATTTACATATGATTTTCAAACAGATGACCGCTCAAGCATTATAGATGTAAAATCCTTAATTCTTGTATGAATTATGCATTAAGCAAGAATTGCTTGTGGTTTAGGTATAGAGCATCAGCTTACTCTCCTGAACTAAAATATGTCTGAAATTGGGACAAAACTCAGGGAGAAATGGAATAGAAGGCTTCTAAGTACCAAAAAAAGCCAATGACAACCCATGCTATTTCACCCCAAAAAAATCAGAATTGTGTGCTTCAGTGCTGTTCATGCTAGTGATGGGGAGTAGTGCAGGCCGTCAAGTGTACACTGCACCCCGCTTCTTTTTCCTGCATACATTTCCCTTGGTACTAGAACCACTTCGCCCATCGCAAAATGTAACAAGGCCACAGTGCACAGCCCCTACACAGTGTGAACATGAGAAACATAAAGCGCCAGCGATGAGGAATTCAGAGCAGGCTTGATTAGAGAGCCCCAAAAGTTTTAATGTAGATGATGGGATTTCAACAGACACTTTGTCAGAGGATGGTCAGTGTTCAGAAGAATGGTAAGAGTGGTAAGAGCACCTGTCCATGAACCTTCGGTCTAGGGTGTTTAACAGGCCACTCAGGACATCTGTTTCTACAGCTCAGCAAAAGGATAAAAGGAAGGCAGCCATAATAACTCAACGGGTGCAAATCATTACATTTCAATTGTTTACCTTACACCTGCTGTATGCTATGCTCTTGTATTCTGCTTTTGAGGGGGGCGAGCAGAAACAGTGTTAGATAAAACTATGACTGTATAATTACATGCAAAAGGGAAAAACTGTCCAAATGTGCCCAGTTACTGTTCAGCATGTCCACACTCCCAAATCCAAACATATCATTGCTACCTGAGAGGTACCTACAAATGCACTATGGACGGCTCTAGTGCACACTTGGTGAGTCAATGTTGCCATTCTGAACTATGTTGGGGCAAATTTATAAAAAAGTAACTCAGCAGAACAAATCACCTTGCTGCACTGTGTTACAGGGACAGGACAGGAATGTGCCATATTTATCCCAATACTGCACATTCATGTCCTTTTCCAAGTGCTGGTTCACAATGGGCTATGTAGCGCATGCAGGATTGTTTTTGTGAAGGAAGGGGCACCTTCCTGCACAAAACAATCCCCTGAAGAAATTTATTTTATCTATGAGTGCAGCAGCATAAGTAGAAAGAGGATGTTTCTCCTCGTTACGCCTACCCTGGGAAGGAGTATCATTTATGCACAGTCCCAGGTCTACCAGTAATGGTAAATCTGGGAATACGTCATAATCCATGGGATTTGCGTTGAAATACCCATGCAACGCCTATGGAACGCCTTGCAAGGGCAGAGTCACGCAATGCAGTGATTTTCGCTGCGTTGCTTTACTATTGATTTATCAAGCAACTCAGGGTCACGCAAAGTGGCCTTGTGCGGCATGATAAATTGCTAAAAACAAACAAATAACAACAAAAACAGTAGTAAGTCCAGCTCTACACATGGCCAACCACTGGTAGTGCAATGCTCTCCAACAGGAAGTAATGGAAGTAGGGAATTGAAATAAAACCTCACAGGAAATAATGTTAAATTATTTAAAATAGTTTATAAATATATAAATTATTGTTACAAATAATTTGAAATAGTAAATATTTATTAACTATAAAGCATTATGATACCTCGTTGGGATCTACAATGTGTAAATATATACTTTACTAAAAGAAAAGTATTTTAATTAATTCTATGCATCACTTCTAATAACAATGCACATTAGAAATATTTTTTCTTGGGGCAAGATGGCGTCCGTAGGCTCGGACGTTTGAGCTGGCTGCTCCCGGGCCTCCTGCACTCGTAAGGAGTATCTGTTTATGCTTTAGGTGAAGGAGGAAGAAATGATACATGGAAAGGATTATCACTTACTGAGGCTGGCTATCGGTCTTCTGGGCATGCTAGACTCAGCTGCTGCGGTCATATCGGTGTGGTAGCGGCGCTCTACAGTGTTTACTGGAGTTTGTCGTGGAGCCACTGCTACTGCCCATACTAATACTGGTAACACTGATTCTGGATTGCTATCTATTTCTAATGCAACCCAAAGGACGAAGACACCGGAGGTGATACATCTGAGGACAGCCCTCGGACGGTGCATAAGAATCCAGACACCAGAGGAGGAGCTAAGCAGGTGGATGGTAGCAATGGTAGTAATGTCTTACAATGGGACTACTCCTTCTCAACAGAGATAGGCGCTGGCAAATGGCACAGTTTGGAGACCAGAAAATAAGTGTTGCAGGTCCATCAGAAGAGATTTCACTGGCCCTGATTTACTGAACTATCATGACTCACAGGGAGGAGATGCGTGTAGAGAGTCAGAGGGCGCAAAGCTCTTGCCGCAAATTGCAGAACTCTGTTCGACGTATAGCCAAGACCTGTACGGATTCACTACTAGGTTCAATGAAGCGGAAGCCTGGATCTCGTGTTTAGAAGACGAACTGGTAGCACACAAGGCTATGACAGAGTCCCTGCGATCCCTAAAAGATGACATTCCGTGGTAACTGGCTGATTTAGAAAATCGGTCTCGCAGGAATAATCTTAGAGTTTTGCAAATTCCTGAGGGCACGGAAGGACAGGATCCTCGTAAATTCATCATTGACCTGTTCACGGAGGCATTCCCAGAACTTACACAGTGGGACTGGCAGACAGAAATACAGAGGGCGCACCGTTTTCCCTCCATCCTACCCGGTCAAACAATAGCTAGACCGAGAGCGATATTAATATCTCTCAATAACTTTTTCGCCCAGGAAGCTGTATACGAGCTGGCATGTCTGATAACAAGAGGGCTGGGAAAGGGGTCGGGTTTTTCGTTAGGCCAGATTATTGTCATCACACTGCAGAAAAGCATTGGCAGTTACGCCAGTTTACTGCACCATTTCATGCCAAAGGTGCTCAAGCTTTTTTACTAAATCTAGCTAAATTAAAAGTGTTATATAAAGAACATAATCGATTTTTTTACCTCTGAGGTGCAAGCCAAAGAGTTTTTACAATCGCTGTAAAGTAAAAGCAGTTGTCTCTGGCTATTGATATACTTTTCGGGATGTAACTTGTATACATCTGTGTTCTTTTTGTAACTTTTTTTTAGCAGGTGTAATCATCTGTTTTTTTGTATTGGCTTCTGGGGCATATAGCTTTGGCTTGTTTACTTCCTCCTTTTTTTCCTCGCTTTATTGCACCCTATGAGGTCTTGTTCACATGTATAAAAGTTCATTTAAGGCATTTGCAACATTTGTATGATGTATTAAGTGTTTTACTGCTCCATTTTCTTGTTCATAATGGGTGTACAGGTGCGGTGTCGACACCCGGGTGGCGGGAGCTTGTCATCTTCGGGACCATTGGTCCTAAAGCTTTTTTGAAGGGTTGGGATGGGGGTCAGAGGGTGGGCTCGTGGGGAAGTTTGGGTGGGTGGGGTTCTAGGGAGGGAAGGCGGCAGAGACGGGGTAAAACAAGAAAATCAATCCACAGTATTGTTACGTTTATGAAGCTGAGATTTAAGGTTTTATTATAAGAGAAGTGAGCAAGGGCTGGCACCCATACCTAACCAATGGCTACATTAGGGCTTTGAGTCTGCTCTCTATAATTGTTTGTTGGTTAAATAATTATAACAAAAGACAAAGAGTTGTTGAAGAGCTCCGCGTGATTCAGCCAGATTTGGTGTGTTTACCGGAAAAAGCATATACCATGGGGAAAGCGGAAAATTTGATAAGAATTGGAATATGTGGTCCTGGCCGCCTCACAGCAATCAACAATGACTTGCAGGGTGGCGTGTTAGCTAATCCTATAATACAAACTTCAGGATGTGTTTTAGTGGACAAGCAAGGACGGTGGGCCATTTTAGAATGTATCCTGGGGGAAGTGAAGTTCACGCTGTGCATGGTATACAGCTCCAATTTCGATGAGGCCCTTGTAAATTTAGAACTGGCATGATGGCCTACTCCACTTGTGCTATGTGGGGATTTCAATATTAATTTGTTTGTGAGGGAACTCCAATCTGGTATCCAAAATTGTAAAGGTAGGAAACCCAGGGTCTTTAAGGCATTATATCATCTACTGTCTGATCGCGGCCTGACTGTTGTTTGGTGCACGCTCTATATGCTTGATCTGGGGTTTACTTTTTATTCTTACCAGCATAAGAAGCTAGTACAGCTTGATTATTTTTTTGTATCTCCTCTATTATTTACAAGAGTGAAGACACATGTTTTTCCTAGAATCACCTCCGATCATGCGCCAGTAGTGTTGATATTCTCGCATTTGGCCCTTGAATAACCCCAAGGGCTTTCACTTTTGATAGGAAGCTCCTTTTGGATAATGTTTTTATTGACCACATAAAGGGTTGGATTAAGGACTTCCTCCGAAACAATCGGCATTCCACGTCTTATGGGGTACTTTGGGATACTTATAAAGCTTGTTTTAGAGGGGAGGTTTTAAGTTTTGGACTGTATAAACAAAAGCAAGCTAAACTAGCAGTTCAGGAATTATATATAAACTCAAAGCAGCTGAAGAAAATCTGGCATTGGGGCTTTTGGCAGATAATATTATTGATTTGCAAACTAAGTTGGCCAGATGTAAGGCTAATTTTAATCTACTATGGAGCAAGGAAGTTGTGTTAAAATATCAGTTATATAAAAAGGACTGCTACGAGTATGGTGAGGCCACAGGGCGCTGCTTAGCTCAAAGGTTACGTTCAAAGGAGGCCACTCAAAGAATAGACGGCATGAAGAATGCTCTGGGCAGTATGGTACATGATCCTCAGGAAATCCTCAAGATATTTCATAAGTTCTATAAAGAACTATATGCAGAGCAGGATACTGGGCGACATGCTAGGGATCTGGGATTCATTTATTACTGGAGCGGCTGGGTCAGGAGGAAGCTGGGATGCAGACAGCCCTATCACTATTGATGAATTAGAGCAGACTATCAATAGTAGGACGATCAAAAAGGCAGCTGGTCCGGATAAGCTTCCTTCAGAGGTTTATTGGACCTTCTTTCAAGACCTTAAAATGGATATACTGGCCGTCTTCCAAGCAGCGCACAATGGGGATGCGCCACAATCTTGGAATTAGGCCAACATTGTTATATTTAAAAAGAAGGGTAACCATCTGAGCTCCCGGGTCCTATCGTCCGATCTCTCTTGTTAACTGTGATGGGAAAATCTCACAAAATTCTTTCAAATCGATTGGCTAAAGTCATCACCTCTCTGGTCTCCCCAAGATAACATGGTTTTATACCAGGTAGGGGACAGTGAATCATATTAGTAGGGTAGTGACCATATTTGACATCGCACAGGCGGAGTCCAGGGACTCAGGATTGATTTTGCTTAACTTCGATAAAGGCTTTCGATCGCGTTCCATGGGATTTTCTTTGGGGGTTTCTACAGCAGATGGGGTTCCGCCAGGGGTATATTCAGGCTCTGAGGGTTTTATATCGATCTCCCGTGGCCAAGATTTGCTCAATGGGGCTTGCACCTGAACCAATACAGATATCTAGAGGTAAACGGCAGGGGGGTCTCTGCTCCCCGCTGTTGTTCGCTCTGTACATTAACCCTTTTTTAAACATGTTGGAGAGGAGTGCCCAGATTAAACCTTTTTTCGTTCGGCAGGATCATTTCTGTGTCCTTGCATATGCCTATGACATAGTGATTGTAACATCTGATCCTGTCACAGTTGTACCCGAGATCGAGCATTTGGCACATGGATTTGGCTCGGTCTCAGGTTATAAGCTAAACACCGATAAAACTCAAATCCTCTGTATGAATCAAATCTTGTTTACTGATTCTAGAGTGTGTGTATTGTGTAGTGTTAGTGTCTGTTCGTGATGTGTGTACATTTGTGTGTCTTCTTGTGTGTGTCTTTGCATGTACTATTTATTACCTTCTCTATGTAAGCGTGTGCCATATTGCCTCCAGTCAGTGTGTGTTTTTGGATTTTATAAGTGCACCCCTGCGCGTTTTTGTATGCATGCTTCTTTTCCCAACCTCAATTACTTTTACGATGTATGTGCAGACCTCTGTTAAAGTTTCCTACCAGGTCCCTATTTATTGACTATATAACAAGAGATATTGTTAGGCACACATTTAATTTAAACTTTATTGATCATGTTTTGTCAACATCCAAATAAACCATAGTTTCAGCATTAATCAGACTTTGCACAGTACAACAGGAAGGGGGCTGATGTATGTGGGTTTATAGGGGAATAGGGTGGGAAGTTCGGGATCAAGTTTGCGCTATATAAAACTTTATAAATAAATAAATAGAGTGGTTAATGAGGTTACATATTTGGGTATCAAGATCCGGGTGTGTCTAAAAGAGTTGGTTGAGGTCAATTCGGGGCTATTATCGGCAACATTAAGCAATCACTGGAGAGATGGGAGTGTTTGTACCTCCCCTTGGTAGGTAGATCTAATGTCCTTAAAATGAACATACTGCCTAAAGCTCTGTATTATTTTAGATTGGTTCCATTGGAACTATCTCGTGGACAACTTCAACATTTACAATCACTTTGTGCCAGATTCTTGTGGGCCCCGGGAAAACCACGTAGAGCCACACATTTCATGACTCTTCCTAGGGAAAGAGGTGGGTGGGCAGTCCCCGACTTTGCATTTTATTACTATGTGTCTATTTTTATCAAATATACATATATTACAGACTGGAGAAGAGGTGAACAATTTGGCTAAGGCTCCTTCGATATAGCAAATGGTCTTGGGGACCGAGGTTAAAAATTGTTTGTTTGAAAGAATAGATGGCAGCTATTATTAAAAACCACGCTTTAAAATTTTCGGTGCAGTTTTTAAGGTCTGAAAAATAGTGCGAAAAAACCTGCAGATTGAAGGACTATCTTTTTTTACACCCACCTCTGCAGTTAGGATACTACCATCGATTTTCTGGGATCAGGTGGTTTGTAGTTGGAGACTCAAAGGCATCAAGCAAATTGGGGATTTTTATGTTGCTGGGTGCTGTGCTCTACTTTTTCAGGTTTGATGGACAAATACCACCTACCTAAGAACCAATTATTTAAATTTTGACAAATACGGGATTTCTTAGGTAAACAGTCAACATTGATGATATCGCACAAGTTAATAGAAGATGTCAGGAAAAAATAGGGGCTCTTTATAAAATATTGCTAGGTTCTAGGTCGGATGATCTAGACAAGCATAATCTTAAATGAGCGAAATGTCTGGGAGAACAGTTTGTGTCCCTAGAGAAGGCAATTGAAATCTTGGGGATTTTTTTTTTTGCGCGAATCTAAAAGCCCAGCATTATAAAACATTGTTTAATTTGTACCGCACCCCTGAAAAGATGAAGAAATGAGGGGGAAGGAACAACGGTAAATGTTTTCGGTGTGGTGCAGACAATGCCAACATTACCCATATATTCTATTCATGTGCTAAATTGGCTCTTCATATAGGATGTATCAAAAGGTTTTATCAGAGGTAACTGGAGTTGCTATAAACATCTCGGCTTCCATGATGGTGCAAGGGATTGGGGGAGATCTAAATGCAAAGGAGGAAATTGCACAAGGTTTGGCATTTAATTTTTATGGCCATGGCAGTAGCACGGCTGTGTGTAGCGTCCACTTGGCTACAGCCGGAGGCACCATCTTTCGAAATGTGGCGTGCCAGGTTTTATAATACCTTTAATCTGGAGGTTAGTCTGTATTATGTTAAAGGCCCAAGAAAGCCAAAACTTGCTTTGTATGTATGGGGGGGGGGGGAGGGTGATGATTGACAATTGACTGGTTGGAATTAATTTTTTTACAGAGGAATGAATTGAATTGCTACTGTGCTCTGATTTAAGATATGTTTGTATTTTTTTTTTGATACTGTGGATTTAAGTAATTTTTTTTATTTGAGTTGTAATTTATTTTTTAATGTAAACTTCAGAAAAATAATTTATGTTTAATACATGTCTCTTAATTAAGGCATAATTCAAAATTATTGTAATAGTACCAAAGCTTTTTATATCTTGTTCTACTTTTTAAAGTAAATATATAAAAATTAATTAACATTAAAACTGAACATAAAATATTTTTTTTTAATTTATTTTCCAGTAAAGAAGCTTTTTTTAAATTTGTCCTCGTCCTTTGCCATGCGGAGATCACCCTCACTGCAGAGTATGTAAAGTATAGGAAACATTTAAAAAGTACTCAAATTGAAAATAAATTTGGCAACTATTTGACTGTAATTATTAATGTAGATTAATTTTATGTATTTACTTTATATGTGGAAAAAAATACAACACTATTAAATTATATTTTAATTAAAACTTTATGTACAAGAGAAAAAATATTTTCTGAAGTTTAAAATAAAAAATGAATTCCCACCGATAGAAAAAGAAATCATTGTTAATGTATTAATAATGATTAAAAGTGATGCACAGAATTAATTCAAATTACAGTAATTATTTTTTTATAAAATGTATTGCTGCAATACATTTCATATAAACATATATAAAAATTACTGCTGTGAAGAAATACAGCTCCTGGCTAGTGGGCCCAGACGTTAATTCTCCTGAAGCGCTGTCTGTAAAAGCTATGTTTCTCAGCCAGAAGATTTAGTAAAATGCTGTAAAATGCAATTGTCAGTCTCAATTTGCTTTCAAATGTTCTTGGGGGTCAACTCCCACTCCCAATACAACTTAGTGTGGGTCCAGTTGCCAATGGCTCTGTGAACATGGAGCTGACATGAAGACATGTCCAGGTCTGGTGATGGTATGTTATGTAGATAGTATAGCAGACGACTCACCCGGGGCAGTATCTTTGGTATTTTGATGAACAGTCCAGAGCTAGTCTTAAGGAACTGGCAGGAATTATAAAAATAATGTAAAATGAACAGAAGAGTGCAGCATGCTGATGCAAAGAAGGGAAAGGATAGACAATGATGACATCATGATCTCAGCAAAGTTTAGCAGAAAGCCCAGTGTTTCTTTATCATCATATGCCCTAATTGTCCTTTAAAATTCATCTTGAAATCAAATTTGAATCTTCAAACAAATACATTAAAAAGAAACAGTAACTGTGGGTCCACGCTTCACAAAATGAAACAGAGGGCTAGCAAGTGCCATATAAATACAAACCTGTTTCCCTCTTCTATTCCTGATTATCCTTCTCAATCCAAATAACACCACTCAAATGACTTTCATATTTCACTATACTAATTCACCACTAATCCTTTATGGGTACTGGAGTAGTGTGCTAATAGCCGAAAAAGAGCTTTGACGCCTTATCAGGGCTAGTAAGAGCTATATAAATGCAATTACAATACAATATGTTTACATTCAAAACAGATTACATATTTCATATTTAAATTATGAATATATACAATTTGTGTTTCATTATTTTTAACATTAATTTATATTTTTAACTATGTTAAATAACTGAATTTAACATTATTCCCTAACTCCATTATATTCTGTGGGAGAGTGTTGAAGTACCAGTGGTTGGTCTTGTGTAGTATTGGACTTACTTGAAAGTGTAAGTAATCACAGAAGTACACTTTGTGAATACCGAAAAGTAGTAAACTTACCAAAAGTGCAAATTTACTCATAAATGATGTTTGTGATACAGGCTCTGAACATCTGCTTCACATGGTCAAATAACCGGATCACACCGGACATTTGAAACAAACAAGTTGGCCACATCAAAGTATACAAATTGGATTAATGAGAATGACTGACAACTTAATAGCGATAAAAGGCCATAAATACCTGATAATTGTGAGACTTCAAACAAAGACTAGAGCATACTGCTGCATGTGGTCTGAACTATTGCCCTTCTGCCATGTACTGGTCGTGAATGCTAGTGAGTGGTCTCTGGCATTGCTCCAAAGAACGTAAGAGATTTTATCTGCATTGTCTGCAATCTCATCTTAATGATTGTGTATTCCTGGATATCACCTATGCTTTTAGAATTGTGCTGCTGTGCAATGAGTTACTGACTGTTTGCAACTAAATGCCATTATGACTGCATTTGATGTGGGTGTTTCTGATGGTCATTCCCACTTGCCTGCATTCAAAAGAACATTTTGTGTTAGGCGTTGATACCTGAGCACAACTGCCCAAACCGTGTCATCTGCATAGGAGTAATATTTTAGTCTTCCTGGCTGGATGAGCACTGACGATGGTTGGATAGTAATATTAAATATGGTGTGTGAAGGGAGCAAACTCTTAAAGCAGCTATCAGTCAAACATGGAGGGGGGGGGGAGAAAGGAAGGCCTGGTCATCCAAATAGGAAGCAAAAGCCAAGAAATTCAGAGCCAGAAAGGCCGGACACTTGTTAGAACCTGCATAGCAGCAACATCATGATCTATGGTGTCAAAGGTTACAGAGAAGGTGAAGGTGGAAATTACGACAGGGGTTCTCCTGATTTAGCACTTCCTTAACCTATCAAAGTGTCTTTTCACACTCAATTCAAAATCTGGACTGTATCTAAAAACAGCTAGAAATAGCACTTTCTAAAATCACACTATGCCAGAGAAATATGGAGTTGGATGACAGTCATGACATACTCTACTGGATGTATTTGGATGTGCTAAGGTGAGTGTGAGGCCTGATAGAATGTAGGTATTATTTATGAGAGCCTTGCGTGACTTTTGCTCACGTAATCTGTTATATGAAACCACGCAAAGCCACCTTGCTGCGCTGTCCTATGCCAAAATCTCATACATGAGGGCATGCTGTTTCTTAGGGGCTATGCAACAAATATACCTCCCCTACAGTTAGTAAGGACTCAGCATGCTTGCGGACTACATGTTTGAAGGCAACATTCAATGAATAACATGGTTTAAAATATAATAGATGCAACTCCCTCTCTCTAAGTGCACTGGAAGAGGAGTACTGTCAAGGGTAAGGCAGGAACTGTCCGGTCTGCATCAACCTTTGTGACTTGTAAACCTTCTTTTCAGAGTGGGCCATGTTAAAACGCAGATGAGAAGTCACAGGGCAAGCAGCCTTGCCTGCAAAGACAACACACACTACAAGCTATTTCACACTGCTGTTTTGGTGGAAACCAATAAAGACAAGCACTGCTTCATCCATGTGACGCTCAATATTTGTGCCTCACTGACAGGTTTGGGGGGGAATGTATGTAGCATGTCAGATTCTCATCTGGGCTGTTCTCCTCCTGGACAATTTGGATCTGTTAAAAACAGAGAAGGAAAAGGAGAAAGAGAAAACATATCATAAGTTAAACATCGGTAAGCAAAAAAAATAAAAATAAAAATAAGCTTTCTGCAGTTTTATACATCCGATATCAGACACTCATTTAGTGTCGCAATGATGTGATGGCTGAATAAAAGTATGACAACATGAATAGATACTGAAGGGTGGAGTTGGGAAGGTCAGATTAGAGTAAGTACGATACCAGTGTGGAAGGAAGGAACACAAGTTGCGCCATTTAATCTTAAGCACTTGTGTTTTCAGGGGAGGGTGGGCCAACAAGTAGTGGCAAACACACATTCTTAGCTTGTGAATAATAGGGCTGAAAAAGTTTAAGAATTTACAATTTGACAATGAAATACCTTCACCACTTCAAGAAAAGCATGAGTGGTCCATGTTCCAGGAGGGTGTAAATGCAGGCATATTTACAAGTCCCTTTGCGCAGCCCTTGCACCATGCAACATGGTGCACGAGAGATACAAATATAAAAAGAGATTTCGGAAGCTATGCAAAGCCAACTTGTGTGGCCCTAAGTGGCTTCATAAATCTCAAGTAATTAAATGCAGCGAAAATCGCTGCGTTGTGTTACTCTGCGACAGGGAGGTGTTTCCATAGGTGTTCCCACACAACATCCATGGATTTTTAGGCATTCCCAGATTGACCAGAAGTGGAAGACCTGGGAATGCACCAAAAACCTACGCCTCCCAGGTGAGGCTTAACAAGAAGAAATATGTTTATTTCTTCTAGTTTTTTCTTCTTTCTATGTGGGCTGCAGAAAGCAGAACAAGCTCAGGGGTTTGTTTTTGTGCAGGAAGGTGCAACTTCTTGCACAAAACAATCCTCCTTACAACACAGGCACCCTTGCACCATGGTATTAAGGATGTGCAGGACAGAGCTGGACTGGGAACCAAAACCGGCCCCGGTAAAGTGCGCGGCCGGCCCACCTCCCCACTCGGGGGGGTTGGAGGTGCCGCCGAGCTCTTTGCCGGGCCGGTTTTCGGCCGATTCTGGTACAGGGCTGATTTAGGCCCTGTAACAAAAAAGGCCCCCAGGGGTCCGAAACCGGCCCCCACCCATGCGGCGCACCGGGGGATTGCCCGGTGCCCGCTATTGCCAGTCCGGGCCTGGTGCAGGCCCTCCAACTACTCCTCTCACTATATGACATTGGTAGAGCACCACCCTTTATGCTAGATTTACTGTCTGATTTAGACATTGCATCCAACCTAAATTTAGACAGCGGTCTAAAATCTAACTCCACTTTTTCACCTAATTTACCATTGAACAACATGATAGACGTCTTCCACAAGGAGGTAACACACAAACTTTGTATATTGAAATACAAGTTATGTAGAGGATATGAACTCAAGAGTGATGACCTAACGAGAGATGAACATAGATCACTTGACACATTATCCAATGTACCCAACATTGCTATCAAGGAAGCTGACAAAGGGGGGGGGGGGGCACTGTGATGATGCAAGATACAGACTACACAAAGGAAATTGACAGACAGCTATATGATGGGTTGGCATACACCAAACTTCCCAACTAATCCACTAAAGGATATAACCAAGAATATTGAACTGAGACTATACTTCTGGAGTGATTTATGTCTTATCATGACACTGAATACAAATACATGTTTAACCCACCAGCACGGGCTCCATGTATATACATAGTTCCTAAGATTCACAAACCAGATGACTTTCCCCCTGAAGAATAAGTTACTTAACTTCGGTAACGCCATATCTGTTAGAGACATGATCTAGCTGTAGCTTCCTTACCTTTAAATTTCCCAGGGATCAGGCTGGATGAGGAAGACTTTCTCAAGCAATACCCTTGCGTGCTGGTCGACTCTGCGTGAGGTCATCGGTGTCACAGGCACCAGGAGTGACATTCATTACCTTTCAAAACTTTCCATGCTAGGAGCACGGAGCCATGAAGTGCACTGACAGTGGTGTGTTTAGAACAACTAGGGCCCTGAAAGGTATCAGTGACTCGCTTCGCTTCCCAGCAGAGTGGTCGCTCCCCTGCCTCCCTGGCGAACAGTGGTATCGTTGTCCGCTTTAACCCTGATTGACTGCCTGCAGTTTGCCCTGCTTGCCGCTTTGTAGAAATTTCATTTTTAAACGCGCATTTGTCTTTGTTTAAGCATTTTGTATTGTATCAGCGCATTTCGCCCCAAGCGCTCCGCTCCGCTGACCCCTCCGTTGCCATTTTGGGTGTTGTTGTCCTCCTTCGTGACCTGCCCCGCCTCCCAGCTGAGACGCCCTCGCCCCTCCCCTCCACCACCCATATATGACAGTTCTTCCCGCGCGCAGCGTTTACGTGCAGCGTTCGCGCCCAATCCGCGCCGAAGGTGCGCCAAAGGTAAGCCCGTCTACGCCCGTCCGCGCCTGGACCGCGCCCAGCGCCAGACCCCCTGCCCCTCGCACTGCCCTGCCCTCCCGCATTACCTACGATGCCGCCACCCTCCTAGCCCTCAACCCCGGTCGCGCCCCCAACTGCGTCCAAGCCGCTCCTGGACACACCCATGGACCTTTCTCCTGCTACACCTGCAAATTCAGCGGCACCGTCAACATCTCCGCCACGACCACACCACAGATTCCCGACCCCAACCACCTACAATGCATCCTTCTCAACACCCGCTCGGTCCACAGGCACGCCATTGACCTATGGAACCTACTAGACACCATCTCTCCAGACGTCGCCTTCCTAACGGAAACATGGATGAACGCTTCCTCCGCCCCAGACATCACCATTGCCATCCCTGAAGAATATAAGATCACACGCAAGGACCGTACCAGCCACACAGGAGGAGGCATAGCTATCGTCCATAAGAAATCTATCCGCATCTCAACCAGCTCTGACGCCAACCTCGCCAACTCCGAACACCTTCACTTCCAGATCCACATCGACCCCAAAACCACACTCAGAGGCACCCTCCTCTACAGACCACCAGGACCCCGCGCAAAATTCAGTGAGGACATCACGGACTTCATCACTCCACACGCGCTCCCCTCCAAAGACTACATCCTTCTGGGAGACCTCAACTTTCACCTTGAAAAGACCAACGACTGCAACACCACCACCCTGCTGGACAACCTCGCCAACCTCGGACTTAAACAACTAGTCACTTCCCCCACCCACATCGCAGGTCACACACTCGACCCCATCTTCACCTCCAGCAACCATGTCTCCTTCAGCCACACCACGGACCTCCTCTGGACTGACCACAGCTGCGTTCACTTCACCTACAACAAGCCAAAACCCACCAACCACCTCCAACCAACTCTGCAAAGAAATTGGAACAAGATCACCACCGACCAGATCTCCGCATCGCTCCTCCTAAACACACCAGCCCACTCTTCCAACCCAAACCAAGCCGCCGCCAACCTCACCCTATGGCTATCCAACACCGCCGACACCCTAGCACCACTGAAAAAACGTCAGAGCAAACCTGGCAGCAAGAAGGCCTCATGGTTCAACGATGATCTTAAGAAGTCCAAGAAACTCTGCCGCTCCCTTGAAAAGGCCTGGAAAAAAGACCCATCCACTAGCACCAAGGACGCCTTCAAAAACGCCACCCGCACTCACCACCAACTAATCCGAAAGGCCAAGAAAACAGCATTCAAGGACCGACTCGACAACAACGCCCACAACAGCAAGGAACTTTTCAACATCGTCAAAGAATTTTCCAACCCCCCGGCCAACTCCAACGACATCACCCCCTCTCAAGCCCTCTGCGACTCCCTAGCCTCATTCTTCCACAACAAGATTGCAGACATCCACAACAGCTTCAACAACGAACCCGGAAACCAACCAACCCAACCATTTGCTGAACATTCTCCCCCCGTGAACACCCTCAACGACTGGAACCCAATCTCCACTGAGGACACCATCCGCCTGATGAATTCCATCCACTCAGGTTCCCCCACAGACCCTTGTCCTCATCACATCTTCAACAAAGCAGACTCCGTCATAGCACCGCACCTCCGAGACGTCATCAACTGCTCCTTCAACTCCGCCACCTTCCCGGAAAATTGGAAACACGCTGAACTCACCGCCCTTCTGAAAAAACCCACAGCGGACCCCACCGAACTCAAAAACTACCGCCCCATTTCGCTCCTCCCATTCCCGGCCAAAGTCATCGAGAAAGCTGTCAACAACCAGCTCGCCGCTTTCCTCGAAGCCAACAAATCCCTCGACTCCTCACAATCTGGCTTCCGAGCAAAACACAGCACTGAGACCGCCCTCATCGCAGCAACAGACGACATTCGAACTCTATTGGACAATGGAGACACAGTCGCCCTCATCCTCCTCGACCTCTCGGCAGCATTCGACACAGTCTGCCACAGCACCCTGTTACAACGCCTCAATAACATCGGAATACAAGGAAAAGCACTTGAATGGATCACCTCATTCCTCTCCGGAAGAACCCAGAGAGTCCGCCTCCCACCATTCAAGTCCGAGGCCACTGAAGTCATCTGTGGCGTACCTCAAGGATCCTCACTCAGCCCCACCCTCTTCAACGTTTACATGAGCCCCCTCGCGACCATCGCCCGCCAACACAACCTCAACATCATCTCTTACGCGGATGACACTCAACTTATCCTTTCTCTCACCAATGACCCCAGCACCGCCAAAACTAACCTACACGAAGGAATGAAAGAAGTTGCCGATTGGATGAAATAAAACAGAAGTCCTCATCTTAGGTACATCCCCCTCTGCATGGGACGACTCCTGGTGGCCGGAAGCCCTTGGAAAAGCACCCATCCCGACAGACCACGCACGGAACCTTGGCATCATCCTGGATTCTTCACTCTCAATGAACAGACAAATCAGCGCCGTATCCTCATCCTGCTTCAACATTCTTCGCATGCTCAGAAAAACATTTCGCTGGATCCCCACCGAAACAAGGAAAACAGTCACCCATGCATTAGTCACGAGCCGATTGGACTACGGAAACACCCTCTACGCAGGTACTACCGCTAAACTACAGAAGAAACTCCAACGAATCCAAAACGCCTCAGCCAGGATCATATTAGACATCCCGTGCAACGAACACATCTCCGGTCACCTGAAAGACCTCCACTGGCTACCCGTCAATAAGAGAATCACTTTCCGACTGCTAACTCACGCACACAAATCACTCTGCGACATCGGACCAGAATGCCTCAACTCACGACTGTCCTTCTACACCCCCTCCCGCCAACTACGTTCTTCCAACCAAGCCCTCGCCACTGTACCTCGCATCAACAGGACCACCATGGGAGGCAGATCCTTCTCATACCTGGCTGCTAAAACATGGAACTCACTCCCCGCCTACCTTCGCCTCACCTAGAACCACCTAGCATTCAGAAAACAACTTAAAACATGGATATTTGACAAATAATCCTCCTCCCCTTTCTAAGCGCCTTGAGACCCTATGGGTAGGTAGTGCGCTATATAAATTCTCTGACTTGACTTGACTTGACTAGTCCTGACCCTAAAAATCTGTCCACAGTGCAGGGAGGATGGGTGCATCAGTGAGGAATCTGCAGCTAGATCATGTCTCTATCAGATAAGGCATTACCGAAGTTACGTAACTTGTCCATCTGATAGAGAAATCTAGCCGCAGATTCCCTACCTTTGCATAGATACCCAAGCAATACCATCCCCAGTGGAGGGACAAGGTTAGACCAGGAAGTCCTGCAGGACAGAGGGGCCAGAAAGGCAAGGGTGCTCACGTTGCTGCCTGGCCAATGTTGAGGACTGGAAATCCACATTGAAGTGCTGTGATAGTAGCCTTAGCTCCCATGGAATGAGCCCTAAAGCCTTTAAAGGCTGCTTTTTCGGCCAGAGCATAGCAAAGTTTGATGTAGAAGATGACCCATCGCAAGATAGTCCTCTGCTGCACTGCACGACCTATCTTTGATCCAACGCATCCCACACAGAGTTGGTCATCCATCAGGAACTCTTTAGTGGGGTTAAGGTGGAACGACAGGGCTCTTTTTGGGTTCAGGCGGTGGAGTTGCTTTTTCCTTTTTAGAGGGGTGCAATGGAGAATAGAAAGTGGGCAAGGAGGACAGGAGGAATTCAGTCTTGTCTTGGTTTAGTTTTAGGTGGTTGCGTGATAACCAGTGTTGGACTTCTTTTAGAGTTTCGTTCAGTCTCTGAGGGCCAGATGTAGGTAAATACCATTTACCTATTCTAAAATTCCGAATTTTTCCGATTCAGTATTTTAGAATGGGTAAATGGTATGTAGGTATTAATTCGGTAATGTTTACCGAATTTGTAAAATTCGGTAAATACCTATTCGGTATTTACCAAATCGGTATTCCCCATTCATTCCTATGGGCCTCCATAGGAATGAATGGGGAATATCGATTCGGTAAATACCGAATCGGTAAGGGGGAAGACCTACAAGGGTGGCAGGGTGTCACATTGACACCCTGTTGCACCCCTGAATAGTGCATGGGTGCACATGTGGCACACATACATGCCCTAAGGGCATGTATGTCTGCCACATGACACTGTTAAAAAAGCACAAAATTGCTTTTTTAACGGTTTTCGTTATTTACCACCAACTTGTAGTTGGTGGCAAATAACGAATCCTTACAGGTGAAAAGCACTCACTTGAGTGCTTCCTACATTTCAGATTCGGTAATTTACCGAATCGGTATTTAAGAATTCGGTAATTTACCGAATTCTTAAATATCGATTCGGTAAATTACCGAATCTGAAATGTAGCCACCTACATCCCAAATGCCTAATACCGGTCGGTAACCCGTTACCGACCGGTATTAGGGTTCCTACATCTGGCCCTAAATTTCTCTTTCATGGATGAGGTTCCCAGATAGATTTGGGTATCGTCTGCATATAGGTAGAAGGGAATGTTGTTTTTTTGAGTATGGTGGTGAGGGGTTCCATATAGATGTTGAAGAGTTGCGGCTAGAGTACGGATCCTTGGGGGAGCAGGTCTGACGTGAAGTTTTTGATTTTTATTCTTTGGGTGCGGTTCTGTAGAAAAGAGGTGAACCACTGTAAGACCACCTCTTCCACTCCAACACTTTCTTGCAGTGCCTTAATGAGTAGTTTGTGGTCGACCGTGTCGAAGGCTGCCGATAGGTCCAGGAGTATAAGTAGGCAACATTGGCCCGTATCAAGAGATTTGTGCATATCATCAATTACATTTAGGATCGCTGTCTCTGTGCTGCAGCCTTTTCTGCAACTCGATTGGTAGGGGTCTAGAAGGTTGGTGTTGTCCAGGTGTTGAGAAGTTGTAGGAGAACACATTTTTCGCTAGGAGAGGAAGGTTGGAGACAGGTCTGTAGTTGTTCAAATCGTATGTGTCAGAGCCCGTTTTTTTTTCAGTAGAGGTGTGACTTGGCCGGTTTTGAGACAACCAGGCTCCAGTAGTAAGGGAGCTGTTTATGATCCTGGTCCAGTTTGGGGCTAGAGAGAGAGATTGTGTTTTTTGGCCAGTTGGGCAGGAATGGGATCCAGGACATGTGTTGAGGGTTTGGCGCTGGAGATCATTTTGATGACCTCTGCTTCGGAGATGGGGTTGAAAGAATTCCATAGGTTAGGGGGGAGCTTGGGTGTGATATCTTCTGTCCCCGGGGGTGATTTACTGCCAGGGGGGACTGTGGTGTGCGTTCAAGGAGAGTTCTATCTTGGTCACTTTGTCATTGAAGAAATTGGCAAAGTTATCAAAGAGGTCTGTGGAGGCTGTAGCAGGGGTTGAGGGGTGCTTGGAAGTTTGTTGCCTGATGAGATTAAAGAGTTCTATGGGCCTGTTTTTAGCATTGCCAAGGGCATTAGAAAAGCAGTACGTTTTTTTCTTTATGTGTTTTTTATATTTCCCGCATACTGATTTGAATCTGGCTCGAAGCATAGTGGAGAAGTTGTTCCGCCAGAGTCTTTCTGCCGCTCTTAGTTTTCTTCTTTCAGAGTTTATGTCTGTATTGAACCATGATCTAGATGGTATGTTCTTGCCTCTTTTTAGTTTCAGGGGGGTTACTTGGTCAATACTGGAAGTCATAGTGGTGTTGGAGTGAGAGGTGAGTTCAGTTGTTGAGAGCTCACCAGTGTGGATAGGGTGGAGGGAGCTTACCCCTTCCTCCAGGTCTGCAAGGGGAATCTGACTTAAATTTCACGCCCAGCGGGGGGTCTTGCGAACCAAACTGGCATTGGATTGTTTGGTTGATGTGGAATAGAATGATATGGTGATCAGACCAGCAACAGGCAAGGTGAGGTCAATAGAGACTATATCTACTTGTGCGATAATGGGATCCAGGATTGAGCCTCTGTTGTGGGTTATCTCTGTGCAGTGTTGGGTGAGGTCGTTGTTGATAAGGAGATCGTTTAAGGTTTTGATTAGCGAGTTATTTTTCTCATTCCAGTGTAGATTGAGGTCGCCTAGAATTATGTTGTTGGAGTCATGGAGTGAGCACTGAGTTATCATTTCGGAGAGGTGTTCTCCAAATGAGGTGGTGTTTCCTGGCGGATGGTAGAGGAGATGACAGAGTAGTGTTTAGTTGTCATTCGTCTTAATGGTGGCAGTGAGACATTCAAAATAATTATATTTTAGGGTGTCAGTTTCTGTCACGGAGATGTTGTCTTTGTGTATGATTGGTTTGTTCTGTCTTTATGGATGATTGTGAAGCCCAGGGGCACAAGCATATCCATGATTGGGGAAGAGAACTCATTTAGCCAGGTTTCGGTGATGAATGTGATGTCTATGTCGTGGGTAAGGATGATCTCTGCCAGTTCTGTGGCATGTTTGGTTGCCGATCTGCAGTTAATGAGCATGCAGTTGGTATTGGATCCCTTGTTTTCGAGTTTCTTCTTTAAGGGGGCCCTGGGGATGTTAGTGAGTAAGGCAGGGGGTCTTGAGGATCTGGGGGAGGAGTGGTTTCTTCCAAGTCCAGTGATAACCTGGATCTTGGAACTAGAGGTGACCGTTGTGGATGTGTCACCCGAGATGGCAAGATCCCTCGCTTTGTTTGTGGACATTGCGGGTTTTGTTCCTTTGGGTCTTTCTGTCTGGTACCGAAAAGGGGTGTGGACCAGTTTAGCTGTTGGATATTGTGGGGCCTTCTGTGATAAGTGTTGTCAGGTGTGGGTGTCAGATGTGGGTGTCGGTTGGGGTTTCGGGGTGAGTCAGTAGGATTTCTTTAAGGCCCAGTATTACAGTTTCTAGCTGGCTTTCCAGCAGGGCAAGTCGTTGGGTCGACTCTACGGAGGCGGGATGGGGGCGTCCCTGGAGGACATTATAGCTTTTGTTCTTTTGGGTCTCTGTGTCAGGTTCCAGATGGGGGGTGGACGAGCTAAGTCATTGAGTCTTTGGAAGCCTTGCATGCTTGGTCTCCGTAAATGTGGGTGTCGTGTAGGGGTGATGGGTGGGATCTTGGTGTTGGTTTTTGGTGTTGGAGTTGCCCCTGTTATCCCTATGAGTAGTCTTGGATATGGGGTGTGGGAGAACACGATGTGGTTCAAGTGGCCATCTCTTGTGTGTCGGTGGAGGGAGAGAATTGGGAGTCATTGTCTGCGGGCCGGGTTCGCTGTTTGTTTGTTTGTTGGGAGTGGTGGTTTGAGGATTGAGGGGGTGGTTGATATTTGGTAAGGAGTTGGAGGGCTTCATCTGAGACAAGGCTCCGATTGATTTGGAGGGAGGCAATAAATTGAGCGCAGTCATGGAGGAGTATGTGGAGGGGAGGATGGTGATTGGAGGGGGGGAAGTTGACTTTCGTAGCAAAGGTCTTGTGGTTGCTTTGTGCGATCTCCTGGGGCGGTCTATCGGGGGATAGGGAGTTCGACGGGCGGGAGCTGTGTGATTGTGATGGGGCGTTACAGAGCGAGGGGAAGAGAGAGTCGAATGCTTCTAGGTTGTCATTTTTGGTTTGGATCATGACTGTGCCGTTAGTGTAGATGGTCACAGAGGTGTTACCACTAAATAGTATAGGGCAGTTTGGGAGTGTGATCGTTAGTTTGCAACTGTGGGGGATGTTAGATGTTTTCGTTATGAGTAGATGTGTTTTGAGGATGGTGTTCCAGTAGATAGGTCTTGCGGTATGGAAAAAAGAGATCCATTTTTAACTGGCCTTTGGAAGAGCAGTGGTATATGTCCGTGAATAGAGTTTCTGGGAGTTGTCTAATTAGTCTGTGTTTGTGGATTCTTTTTGCTTTTGGTGTGAGTTTAGGAGGAAAAATGACAGAGAAGGAGTTCAGTGTTTTGGAAAGAGGGGACCCCTATATACTACTATTTTGCTTGCTATACATAGGGAAGAGATACGTTTAGAAAAGGTCTATAGCTAAGTGACAGAATTAACAAGCATTTTTGTGATTACATAAAGCCAATAGTAACCATCATAGATATATGTTTTCTTATAATTTATAGAGCAATAGACGGTCAGCTGAAGAAGGCTCAAGAGCCGAAACGCGCGTAGTGTTACCTACCGCTTTGCCTTCAACAATTTGTATAGTTTCATGTCTATTGATTATGCACTTTTTCTAGTATGATTTTAATTGAATGTTGGAAAAAAAAGTTAATACTATTGTCATATTTAAAAACAATCACAAGAAAAGAAAACAAAAGAGAAAAGAAAAAAATATAAATATGTGTATCTTTCTAAAATAATGAATACGTATATTACATACCAATAAAATCAAATCTGAAGTAATTACTGTTTGATGTTTTTCAATACAGTTGGACTTTATATTTCTATGATGGTTACTATTGGCTTTATGTAATCAGAGAAGGAGTTCAGGCCATGTGGTTTCAGTCCATTAGGAGTGGGGGGGGTGAGTTGTGAGGTGACATTTTGTCTTGGTTGGGAGGTTGGGTGGTTGTCCGGAGCTGTGATCAGTCAATAGGTCTGAGAGGGTACGACTCGAGGGAGTTGGGGGTAGGTAGCCCTCTCCATGTCTAGGTAAGGTTTGGGGATGGGTTTATTGCTCTTTCTGAACATATGTGCTCAGCCTTGCGTGGGGACATGACCCCAGTTGTGGTGATGCGATGGGGTGTGATGCGCCTTCCGTTTCTGAGGTCGGCGCTTCTGTGCTAGATAGTTGTTGGGGTCGGGGGAGAGGAAAGATCTAGTGGCGGTGGTGCAGAGAGAATAGGGGGTTCTTCTGTAGCTGGGAGTCAGATTAGGGGTTGGATTCCTCCATTTTAGGGTCCGTCAGGTAGTAGCATGTGGTAGCATGTCTCCCGTTGCTGGGGTTACGTGTCCGTTCTATGGAAGAAGGCGACAATGCCGTAACACGCTCAAGGGAAGAGAGCTTTTTTACAATACGAAAAATCTCTTTAGGAGAACCCCAAGAAGATTACACTTTATGCAAGTAATATTCCCAGTGTATTCTCCTAATCTGGTTGTGATTGTTTTATAGAGCTTCTAGATAAATTATTTTGTCGTCGGGCTAATTTCTCCTCCAAAGACATAAAAGTTGTTTGCAGTATTTTTTTTAAACTAGCAATTCCTCCGTAAATCATTCTGCTGTGGGATTGCAGCGAGTACTATTACAAGGTTTTAAGGATGCTAAGGTGTCCAACACTCCTGTAATGCAGGATGTTATCTGTTTGTGGGCTGTCTGTGGACAGGCATCAAGTATAGGAGTACTTATAGTCAGATTAGCAGTGAAAGCGGCTGGAGCTGGTTGCGACCACATCCAGGTAATTTTAGACGAAGGATGTTGTTTTAAAGGGTCTAGACCATTCCAGGTTCCATGCTCTGTAAATGAAGGATGAAATGGTCGGACTGGGCAACAGGAATCGGGGGCTGGGCTTTTATCCCAGTTCTATTAAAAAAAATATTTTCAAGGGTATGTCCCCTAATGTGCGTAGGTTAGTACACTGAGTCAATTCCAAGGCATGTAGTTCTGTTATAAGTACTGAAGTATCATGGTAAAGTTTGTCCTCAAAATGTAAATTAAGGTCGCCCAGGACCAAAATGGTTGTGTAGTGGATGGCATAAGGAGATAGCACATCCGCCAGCGCATTAACAAAAGCCCTAGCAGGGCCTGGGGGCCTATAACTAGGGAGTCCTGCACAACTGTGAACTATTGAGAGATGAAGAGAAAAAAAGCAGCTTTGCAGCCAGGAATCGTCATCTCTGTAAATTTAACTTGAAAACCCTTCTGAAAAATAACTGCTAACCCCCCACCACTCTGTATGGGCCTATCAATTCTCAGAATGGCGTAGCCTTGAGGTAGTGCGTCCAGTACACCAGGAGCCTGCTGCCCAAGAAGCAAAGTTTCCACCAAGAACAACACGTCTGGTTCTTGGTTAGTTAATATCTCTAGAATTTCACATTTATGCTTACTGAGGGACCTACAGTTCAGCAGCAAATAAAATGAAGAGCTGGTTTCAGGCCAGGCATCGGCTGCAATCCTATCCAGCTGGGCTGATGGGTTGGAAGAACAATTAAACTTACCACAGTCGCTTAACCCAGTACCGGGATCCATTGAATGGAGGCAGTCCTTGGCCAGTGCTTGTCTGAGTGACATGATCTCCGGGGTAGAATAACAACCTGGACCCCTAGTTGAAGCAGGCAGGGGACCTGGCCCCTGGCACCATCCAGGCTCAGACAGGGGCAGACGGGCTTGCCTTTGGCATGCCAGTAGTGCGTCTGCTGCACAGCTGCCATGATTTTGTAGCCCGCCTCTAAGGGTGTGGGTAGGCTCCGACTAAGGAGAACGAGTATGCGTAGGATCTTAATTGGGACCAAAAAAAAATGATTCAGTGTGGTAAGTAGTGTTTGAGTTTTCCCACTGAATGGTATAAAGTTCCCAAGGGGAATTTCTTATTCTCCAGCCAAAATACCATTACTGACTTCGGGAGGAAGATTGAGTGCTGCTGCTCAATCTCCACGCAATAAGGCAATGAGTTAACTGGTTTGGGTGGAATACCCTCCCCTGCTGCTGCGACAGAAGATTGTCCTGAAGGGACATCGTAATTGAAGCATCAATGCTCAATTTGAGAAGCTCGGGATACCAGACTCTGTGCCCAGTCCGGAGCCACAAAAAAGACTTGGGCTCAGTCACTCCTGATCTTTTTGAGCAGTCTAGTTATGAGTGGTATGGGCGTAAAGGCGTATAGCAAGCCTGAGCTCCACTCAAGACAAAATAAGTCTTTGAACGACTGCCACTTCGGAAACTCCAACGCACAAAGCTGCTGACATTTTGCGTTCTCAGCGGAAGGCGAACATATCTAACCAAGCCTCTTCCCACCGCTGAAAGAGACCTTACACCCCCTTTGGATGGAAACACCACTCGTGATCTGCTAGGCATCGACGCCTGAGTTCTTCCGCTCTGACGTTCAGGAAACCTGCCAGGTGTTGAACCACCAGGGATATGCCCTGCTGGTCCAGCCATGTCTAAAGATGCAGGGCCGCTTGACAGAGGGTCTCCATGCCCTGTTCGTTGCAGTACCACATGGCGGTGGTGTTGTCCGTGAACACCTGAACCAGCTTTCCCTTGATGGAAGGTGTGAGAAGGTGGCTTGGTAGATGCTGTCCACTACTTAAAGTGGGCACCCTGTACCAATCCACACGACCCTTATGATGTATGAGGTCAAAGATAACCTTTATGAAAGCTATCCTAGTGGTAGTTATGGAGAGCAGCCTTCAGGCATAATCTTGAAGGAATGTAAAGTAGCTTGTTTTACCATAAACCACCTCCTGAATGACTAAATGAAGGAGAACCACACAGTAGTTAAATCACAAAATCTATTTATTAATATAACACGCTCTACTATCCTCTACACGACGTTAGAGCACAAAGCACACAATACTGGACCAATAATACAGTTGTAAGTAGCACAATACACAGCGGGCTCCAGGGGGAGACCGAACCATATACTAAAATAGTGGTATAACAATCACCACTTGACTAGACAGAGTGCCTAGAGCACCTAGAATCACTGGGACACCAAGGAACCACCCAAGATGATGACACAGGAGACCCACAGAGGACGGGTGCAGTGAGGAAACACAAACGCGTGCTCCGTTCAACTCTATGGGAAATTCGCGGTTGCAAAGTTAAAGTTTAAGGACCCATCTAGGAGGACTTCGAGCAAACCCTTTGGAACTTAAGAGTTTAAAGAGCCAGCCCACCCGTTGATACCATAGTATCGGAGTTACCTAACCCAGGGAAGCCAGGTGCATAGGTCTGAAGTGGAGTTGGAAACTCATCTTTCTCTATGAAAGGAAGTGAGGAAGTGCTGCAGCCGTGAAGGTGAAAAGGGTCCGGTGGAATCCAAGCCTGGCTTCTGGATGGAAGGAACCTGAAAGCAAAGGGAACAGAGTCTGGGTCACTTCAGAGTGACCAGGGGTTCGGTAGATGAATGCCCACCAATGTGGGGTGCTTCAAGTGTGAAGAAAGGATGCTTTATTCTGCAGCCACGAGGTCCCGGAGGCTCGACGCCTCCTGGACCTCGTGGCTGACCAGGAGCCAGAGGTGAGCTGTCCCATGAAGGATGTCGAGTGCTGAGGGATCGGCGTCCGGCAGGAGTACCAACAAGACTTGGCAACGGCAACTCTTGCAGGAAGGGCAAACAGGTTACAGTGTGGACCAGCAAGGTCCAGGGGACTCCAAGCAATGAAGAGTCAGGTCACATCTGGAGCAACCCGGAAAGCCCAAGAACAATCAAGATGACCCTCAGGGGGACCCAAAGGCCGAAGGACCAGGAGTCACCAGGGGACCTCGAGTAAGTCTGCAAAGTACCAGCCCCCGGAGCAGATGGTGCGAGAGGGCCAGAGATCTTTGGTGGAAATACTGCTCAGTGTCAGAACCACACGGGGTCCAATGCACAAGCTCAGGAATTGCCAACAAGTATATGCACTTGCAAATGGACGCAGTCCACAGGGGTTCGGGTTACGCAGCCCCCACAAGGGATACTGGCCTCAAACTCGGTGAGAGGGCAGAACGACCTCAGGGACCTTCTGGAACCCACCTCATGTGTTGCTGAAATCTTCGGAGTCCGCAGGAGCTCTGGAACAGCTACCGTTCAGTTGCGCTTTAGGTGCCTGCGAAGCAGGGGAGTGACTCCTGCACGGAGCCTGTATGGAGTCACGGCACAAACTAAGCTTCGGACGGAAAGGGAGATAAAGTCAAGCCCAGTCGAGGTCCAGTGAAGTCCAGGTGTCCAGACGGTTAAAGGTCAGTGGTTTCTTCTTTGTAGAATCTTGTCCACGTAAAATCCAATGTCCAGCCAGGTAACCCATTTTATACCCACGGGAGAGGGTTGGACAGATTCTGGGGACCCTCCTAGGGGAGAGGCAGCACAGAGGGTTGGCTACACCCATGTCCTTTATCCAGTTTCGTGCCAGAGCAGGAGCCAATGGCTCCCAGAACTGTTTTGAGCTGGACTATGCACAGGGACACCAAATGTGGTCCAAATGCAGACTTTCAGGCACTCTCAGAGTGCACCCACCCAGCCCCAATACACTAAATCCTGTCTGGGAGGTGGTCACACCTCCCTGTGACAGGATGCCTATTGTGCTGCCTTCCTCTGCTCGAGCTTTGCTCAGCATCAGGAGGGCAGAAAAGTGTCTCTGGTCGGCAGCATCCATTTTGTGTCCATTTCTGTCCGGGTCGAGAAGGCTGGCACCCGTAAGACCAGTGACCCCACGAAGCTTGCATCAGAAGGGTGGAATCATACCTTGCACACCAGTTAATGGTGTGGAGGTATGATTCCAAGGTGTTTGACACCAAACCCGATATGTTTCTATGAACCCGTTTTCAAGATAGCATTTACCGCAAGGTTATAATGCACCTCTACCTATATGTCCGACTGAGTCACAAACAACCCGGGAGAATGGTCTCTGAAGCACCCTGCCTTCAGGATTGATAAGGCCTGCTATAGGGGTGACTTGTAAGTTTTAAGTGTAGTGACCATTAGATATAGTGAACCTATATCTAAAGTAAGTGGTGCCAGCACCATCTTACACAGGCTGCAGTAGCAGACCTATAGTTCCATTTTGCCTGCCCTCTCATGGGTGGCATAATACATGCTTCAGCCCATGGGAGGCCTCTGGAGTACCTATGACCTGGGTACATGTTGTACCATATACTAGGGACTGATAAGGGTACCTCAGTATCCAATATGGAGTGTACCAAAGTACATTTATGTCAATTTAAGGGAGAAAGCAGATAGGCTGGGGTCCTGATTAGCAGGATCCCAGCCCGATTAGTCAAAAACAGTGAAACATCAAGCAAACAAGTGGGGGTAACCATAAGAAGCAGATCCTACTTTCATACACAACCTCCCCCCTCCAACGGAAGGACATTAAACTAACCATGGCCAATTGAGTCTTCATGTTCTAAGTGGAAATATCTGGAGAGTCCATCTGCATTGGCATGGTTACTCCCAGGTTTATGTTTCACTGTATAGTCCATCTCCTGTAGGGAAATGGACAACCTCTAAAGTTTGGGGTTTTCCCCATCGTCTGTTTAAGCCATAAGAGGGGCTTATGGTCTGTCTGAACAATGAAGTGAGTGCCAAACAAGTATGGCTTCTTCAGAGCCCAAACCGCAGCAAAGAGTTCCCTCTCAATAGGTGACCAACGTTTCTCTCTGGGGGTCAGCCTTCTGCTTATAAAAGCTACTGGCTGATCCTGACCCTCTTCATTCAGTTGTGATAACACTGCCCCTACCCCCAACTCAGATGCATCAGTTTGAACAATGAAATGTTTGGAATAGTTAGGACTTTGCAGAATGGGAGCAGGGCACACAGCTTGCTTCAGGTCATCAAATGCCTTTTGACAGCTAGCTGTCCACTGAAATTTCTTAGGCATTCTTTTGGAAGTCAAACCATTCAAAGGGGTCACTATGGATCAAACTCATTTGACAAACATCCTGTAGAGCCCAGTCAATCTCCAGAAAGCTCTGATCTGAGTCTGGGTGGTTGGAGCAACCCATTCCATTATGGTCTGGCTTTTGCTCTGCAATGGTTGAACCTGTCCTCCCCCCACAAGGTGGCGTAGGTATACAACCCTACTCTGCCCTATCAGGCACTTAGTGGCCTTAATAGTGAGTTCTGCTTTTTGCAGGACCTCCAAAACATTTCTCAGGTGGACCAGGTGATTCTCCCAGGTGGAGCTAAAGACAGCAATATCATCAAGATAAGCTGCACTATAGGCTTCCAGGCCTGTGAGAGCTTTATTCACCAACCTTTGAAAAGTGGCAGGTGCATTCTTCAAACCAACGGGCATTACAACAAATTGATAGTGCCCACTAGGGGTTGAGAATGCTGTTTTGGGCTTAACATGCTCAGCTAGTCTGAATTGTCGGTAGCCAGCTGTGAGGTTAAATGTACTTAGAAACTTGGCTGAGGCCAGAGTATCAATCAGTTCATCTGCCCTAGGAATAGGATGAGCATCAATCCTAGTGACTGCATTGAGCCCCCATGTAGTCTACACAAAACGTCATCTATCTTTTACCATCCTTGGTGTGAGGTTTGGGTACCAGGACTACTGGACTAGCCCAAGGGCTATCTGAGGGTTCAATTACTCCCATCTCCAACATCTTTTGGACCTCAGTCCTGTAGCAGTCCCTAACATGGTCAGGCTGTCTGTAAATGTTGTTCTTTTCAGGTAAGCTCTCTCCTGTGTCCACTTCATGGGTACACCAGGTGGTCTGACAGGGAGTCAGTGAGAACATGTGTCAGTCTGTTGCTGTTCAGTGAGGCTGCCTGCTAAGGCTACACCATCTACTGAACCATCATCAGGGTTCTGAAAGAGGAGGTCAGGGATGGGGCCACTCTCTTCCTCCTGTCCCTCATCAGTGACCATGAGCAAGCCCATGTCTGCCCTGTCAACATATGGCTTGAGCCTGTTCACGTGGAGCACCCTGTGGGGGCTCCTGGAAGTTCCAAGGTCCACCAAGTAGGTAACCTCTCCCTTCTGCTCAAGTATGGTATGGGGGCCACTACACTTATCTTGGAGAGCTGCTGGGACCACAGGCTCCAACACCCATACCTTCTATCCTGGCTGGTACACAGTCAAAACGGTCTTTTCGTAATTCTTGGTAGCCTCATGATTTTTGGATGCCTTCTTCATGTACTCAGCCATCCTGGAGGGGAAACCAAGTACATAGTCCACTATGTCCTGTTTAGGTTGTTTGAGCGGTAACTCCAATCCCTCCTTCACTAGAAACAAGGGAGCCCTAACTGGATGTCTAAACAGAAGTTCAAAAGGGCTGTAACCAACCCTCTTCTGAGGAACCTCTCGGTAGGCAAATAGAAGGCAGGGCCACAGGACATCCCATCTCCGCCTAAGCTTTTCTGGGAGGCCCATGATCATGCCCTTCAGGGTTTTGTTGAATCTCTCAACTAAACAATTGCATTGTAGGTGATAGGGTGTGGTGAATTTGTAATTCACTCCACACTCCTTCCACATAGCACTGATGTAACTTGACATGAAGAGTGCACCTCTGTCAGCCAAGACCTCCTTAAGGAAGCCCACTCTGGAAAAGATTCCCAGGAGGGCCCTGGCAGCCACAGGAGCTGTGGTAGTTCTAAGGGGTATAGCCTCTGGATACCTAGTGGCATTGTCCACCACTACTAGTATAAATCTGTGCCCAGATGCAGTTGGAGGATCCATGGGACCACCAATGTCAAGCCCAACACTCTCAAAGGGAACCCTCACCAAAGGTAGTGGTATCAGGGGGGCTTTGTAGTACCACCTGCCTTACCACTGGCTTAACAGGTAGTACAGGAACGACAAAACTCCTTTGGGTCCTCTGTCATATGAGGCCTGTGAAAGTGAGGGACAAGCCAGTCCTAGGTCTTACTTTGGCCTAAGTGTCCTGCTAAAGGGATATCATGTGCCAGTGATAATAGGAAAACACACAAGATGAAGGACGGAATGTGGCATAATGGCAAAACATTCACCCCCAGTCACAGATCTGGGTTTCATCCATCGTTATTTTGCTCACAAAGCCACCCCAGTTCAGACATGGCCATATGCAAATCGGTCTTGACCCTGTGCCTCATGGGAACAGTCCAGACCGAACTGTCAAGCCATGTCTTGCCTGGACCGGAATCAAGCATCCTAGGACCGGTTTCTGGCTATCAGCGTCTTCAGCCAGGATAGCTTGACTTCAGTGGCTGGAAGGGCCCCCTGTCCCCAAGATCTCAACCTGATCAGGTTCAAGTTCCTCTGAGACAGTTCCTTCACATCGACTGGGTACCACCTTCCTAAGGACACTGATCCTCACTCTGAATCTGGGGGGAGACACTGCCTTACCCCTACTGCTACTTCTCCTCTTGGAAGGCACCTGGTCTATTTTTCCAGGATCCAAGACATGTTCAGTGGAAGATATTTTTGCCTGTGACCTGGGCACAGCAAACACATCTGCAGAGATGTCCAACATTGCTGCATGTGCCCTGAGTTCCACTTCAGCCCAAGCTGAAGATTCCAAATCATTGCCCAATAAAAATTCCACAGGGAGGTTGGAGCTAACCACAGCCTTCTTAGGGCCAGTTACCCCTCCCCGGCTGAAACTGCCAAGGAATGGTCTATCCTGACATTGCTTGCATTGGTCACTTGGTACTGCTCACCAAGTTGGATCTGAGCAGGTCTCACAAGATCCTTAGTCACAATTGTGATACTGGCTCCTGTTTCCCTGCATGCCATGGCCTCCTGTCCATTGATTAAAGGCTGTTGCCTATATTTGCCCAGGTTACTGGGACTGAACAATAAGGAGGCAATATCCATGCCTCCATCATAGACTAGAACAGCCTGAGCTGGAGTTCTGACTAGGCTAGAACCCATCTCAGTTCCCAGGGTAAACCCTACTAAACCCTTGTTTGCAGTACCACCACTTGTAGCTGCAATAGAGGGAACAATTGCCTTAGGGGCAGTGGTTTTGGTAGGAGGGTCCTTGGCACTGGCACAATTGACATCCCTAGGCCAATGTGTCTTTTCCTTACACGGGTAACACCAAGGCTTCTTTCTGCCTTTCCCCTTGTTAGATTGTGAACCACCATCAGATGCAGATTTTTGGGGTCCTGAAGCAGACTTCTGGTCTTTACCATTATCCCCACCCTTATCTGCTGGTTTAGAACCAGACTTATTTTAGTCACCACCTTGGTTCTGAGCTTTCTGCTTCATCCTGGTTCTGACCCATCTATCTGCCTTCTTTCCCAATTCTTGGGGAGAAGTCAGATCAGAGTCCACCAAGTATTGATGCAACAAGTGATTTTGGCAATTATTAAGGATCTGCTCCCTCATAATCAAATTGTATAATCTCTTGAAATCATTCACTTAATGTCAACCCAGTCCTGAGTATGTGCTTTTTGGGTGTCTCTGAACTTAATTTCTCTGATTTGCTCCGTGGTTAAGCCAAACTCATCAATGAGAGCACTCTTCAGATCTCAGGGTTTGATTCCAGGTCAAACAAGGTTTCACTTCCTGGCCTCTTCTCATTCACTGCACCACCCACTCTTTCTACCTCACCAGACCATTGGGTCTTTCTAGGATCATCTAAGAGTAACTCCTCAATGAGACGTTGGGTGTTTACATTTCTCCCTGTCCTCAACTTCCTAGTCACAATCGTGGCTTTCAATTCCTGGAATGAGAAGCCATTGTACCTAGGTGGCAGAGAGCCACTGGCTTCTCCTCTACAAGACATACTAGTGTTATGTGGTGTAGGCACCTACCTAACATAGTGGAGACTAAACTCTCTTGAGTTGGAGGAAGCGTGTGCTAGACCCTTGACTTACCCAACTCCAAGTTCAGTAGAACTTAATTATTCAAATCTTAAAGTATTATATATGCCTAATACTTTAGTGGTTTACAGTTAATCACTCAATGAGATTTATCCGGTAAAACAATAGCAAGCTTGAATCCTAACCGCTTCACACCAATGTGAGAAGGAGGCTTGGTATATGCTGTCCACTAGTTAAAGTGGGTACCCTGTACCAAACCACACGACCCTTATGATGTATGAGGTCAAAGATAACCTTTATGAAAGCTATCCTAGTGTAGCTATGGAAAGCAGCCTTCAGGCTTAATCTTGAAGGAATGTAAAGCAGCTTGTTTTATCAGAATATCACCTCCTTAATGACGAAATACAATACTGGATCAATAGAACAGTTGTAAGTAGCACAATACACAGCGGGCTCCAGGGGGAGATCGAACCATATACTAAAATAGTGGTATAACAATCACGACTGGACTAGACACAGTGCCTAGAGCACGTAGAATCATTGGGACCACTGTTCCCTAGAACGTGCGCGGGTGCGCGCGCACTGTAGTCCCCTCGAGCGCGCAGTGTCCCAATTGTAGCGCGCACACACACAACACAGCCTGTAAATCCGTTTGCGCCGCCGCTTTTAAAATGGGACCGGCGTAAAAAAACTGTCATTTCCTGGTTGCAGGAGGCAGAGCTGGAGAGTACGGTGGAGAGGACAGGCGAGCGTCAGGAAAGTCCTGTATGTCCTGTATGGTTAGGGAGGGCTCGGGTTTCGAGCAAGTGGCGCCTGCACTTGCTTCATTTCCTTCTTAATAGTGCACACCAGCGGGGCAGTTTGTGGGCCTTTGTGAAAGTATTCATGTTAATTGCAGAGTTGTCATGCGCTGCAATTAACATCAATACTTTTACAAAGGCCCACAAACTGCCCCACTGGCATGCACTATTAGGAAAAGGAATGTGGTAATCTAAAGCGCAGCGTGTTCTTTCAGATGATTCTGAAAGAACACGTTGTGTTTGACTCTGCAATCCTTTGCCAGTAGTGGGCTTCTGCAGGGTTGAATGTGGGCCTTTGAAATAGTTTTCATGCTAATTACAGTGCACACAGGTGCTGCAATTAACAAGAATACTATCTCAAACGCCCACGTTCAGCCCGCACTATCAGCAAAAGGAATGCAGAGCCATACCAACATGTGCTTTCAGAATCATCTGAAAGCACACATCGTGTTTGACCCTGCAGTTCTTTAGCTAATAGAGAGCAGCTGCAGGGCTGAATTTGGGCCTTTCAGATAGTATTCTTGGTAATTGTAGCGCTGGTGTGAACTGCAATTAACAAGAATACTATCTCAAAGGCCCACAGTTAGCCACGCACTATTAGCAAAACGAATGCAGGGTCAAACACAACTTGTGCTTTCAGAATCACATGTCGTGTTTGACCCTGCATTTCTTTTGTTAAAAGTGTGTGGCTGAACGTGGGCCTTTGAGATAGTATTCTTGCTAATTGCAGTGCACACTAGCGCTGCAATTAACATGATTATTATCTCAAAGGCCCACATTCAGCCCGCAGCTGCCCACTATTAGCAAAGGCAATGTAGTAAATGTAAAGCAGGACGTGTGCTTCATAGCCACCAAGGTTTCAGATTGCCATGTGGGACATTTTCATATGTTTCAGTGTAATATGAACGACATTTTTAGGATCATTAGTACTAGCTTCCAGGGTTTCAGATTGCTATGTGTGACATTTTCATATGTTTCAGTGTAATATGAGTGACATTTTAAAGATCATACCTACATAGCTGCTAGGGTTTCAGATTGATATGTGTAACATTTTCATATGTTTCAAAGTAGTATGAGTGACATTTTCTCACAAGCAAAATCAACACTAAAATTCACGGTTCAACAACTGCCACGGCAAACAGCTAATGGGCATTAATTGGGGTTCAAGAGAGATTGAGGGGCACAGGTAGCCGGGCAGCAGCGGAGTGAGCAAGGGCGCTGTATTATTGCAAGTACGTTGCACGGTTCGTGAAAACTATCAACTGTTAGAAACTGTGAGGTGGACTCTTTTTCATGACATTTACAAAATCACCTAATCATAGGTCTTGACTAAGTTCCCCTTCATTTCCCCTTAGAGTCAAACACAAATGATGTGCAAGGCAACATTATTGATGCATTCGCATGCACAAGGCATAAGTAGAAACAGGGCCAGCTTTAGCACTGGTGGCGTCCTGTGCGGCAATGTTTTGTGGTGCCCCCCGCAATGACCACCTCCGCCACAGATTCCCACACTACCACCATTTGATAGTGCTCCTCAAGTCTCAATAACCACTGTCTCTTAGATTAATTTTGTTTTATAGTGCGACTCATACCAGTTTAAGGTGTCAGAACACTTTACATCACACACACATTGCACAAAGACAATCATACATGTGTAAATTAGTGTATATGAAATGTTACATAAGACAAGGTGTAGGAGTAAAATGTCATCCATTCTGGTAGGCAGTATAGTTTGAGTCTTTGGTCTTGAAAAATACAAATTCAGAATTTTAAAATGTTACAACAATGTTGGGGGTTTTCCTAAATATTAAGAATTGATTTCTACATAAATGAACCCTTTTTGCAATATTAGGATAACAAAAAACTGGCAAAAAACACACATAGCTCTTAACACATTCCTTGCGGTTTGCATGCAGCTCTTCGATGACAGTTAATATATTAGGGTTTTAACTTATACAAGTAAAAACAGGATCTCTCTGACAAAAGCGGTAACCCATTGATCAATTTATATTTTATGCACTTTGTGATATGAATGAGACACGTTATTTGCAGCAGACATAATAACCCTCTGTACTACAAGTCAACATTTCTTAGACATGGCTCTGGTGTCTCTCCAGGAAGAACATTAATCAGATGACATTTTTATTGCTGGAACTAAGAACTCGGCAACAGCTGCCTCTAAAACAATAAGCATGGTGCCCCCACCCCAAGTCAGTGCCCGATGTGATGGCACCGATCGCACCGCACTAGAGCCGGCTCTGAGAAGAAACACTCATTTTGGCATTGAAATGCCCACACATGGGGAGGCATGGCCGGCAAGATGTCGACAAGAAGTACTTCATCCTGGACACAAACTGTAATTTTTAATCCAACGCTGAATCCTGCAGTTCACGCCACCTGGGTTAGGACAGAGAGCCGAAAGAGGGGGCTAACGACAGAAACAAAGTTGTGTGAGGCCTGCAGCAAGGCACTGGTGCGGAGGCCCCTGAGGAGAAGACTCCAAAGTGGAGGCTGCGTGAAGGAGGGCTGACCCAGTGGAGGGCGGTATTTTTGTGCGGGGGTGCCGAAATAGCCCTGGCGAGAATCGGCTGCGCTGCAGTCAAGACAGGCAATCGGTTATAACACAGGGGTCTGCCTGGATCACCCCGTGGGGTTCTGGTAATTGCCAGCCGGGGGACATGTTTGCAATGAGGCGGCATTGGAGGCAGCCGAAAACAGCACGACTGCAGCATAAGAGGAGAGGGTGCCTGGGGGTTTGTGCTGGTGCCACTGGTCGAGAAAGTGGGCTGTGGGGAGCAAGATTTGAGATGTAGAAAGACAATACAATATTCACCACTGCAGTGTTAAAGTCTTTGTTCGGTCTCCACAGGAAGGGGCACAAAGCCAATGACTGGCGGCCCTGTCCTCTGGCTCCGGCGGCGTACAACTGGGGCACTGATCGCCCAACTAAAGAGCTAGCTGGATCAATACAAATCATACACTCGTGATTAGATATACATTAGACTGAAGTCGGGAACGTTTTCAACTCCAAGGCATGTTTTTTCTCTAAATACCATGAGCTTAAGTATGCGTATTCATTAAAAGCATGCATTTTAAAAGCGAGCACACTTACCAACAAGCACCGACGCGCCTATTTCACCAGAGCTTTGCCCTCTAGAATCATAGAAACCAGAGTCCTCCTTGCCACAACGAATGACTCCCTTGGCAAACGAGCCACCCGGGCTGCATTCAGACTCAGCAGCTGCACAGTGCGTGCTCTGAACTCCAGCGGCCACCACAGGTCCGTGGGATTGGGTCTCGGCGGTGGCAGGGATCATTTATGATTATGCTTAAATTACCGCTCTGCGGGGTAAGCACTGCCCTGGCATTGCCACGTCCTACGTAATGCCGCACACAGCCATGAGGATTACTTCCTATTTTAACTAATACATTGTAGCCAGCAGTCCGCAAAGCCTACCAGGAGCAGCGCTCTCGCACAGGCCTGCTGCCACTCCAGTTTCAGCATAGCGGCGTTATGGCTTGACAGCCAAGGCAGGTGCAATGCCTATTGTGCGTGAATTTGCATTTCAGTGCGGACCAACACACTGAAATTTGTTAGTTTAACCACTGATGCGTGGTCCTTGGCAGGGCTGTGAGTAACACTTTCTCGCCAGCAAAATCAAGCCATAAAGAGGAGCAAAACGTATATAGAAATTACATGCACAGCTGTAAAAGTTTCAAATTGCTCTGTGTGACGTTTTCATGATTTCAGTGTAATTATTAGTGACATTTCAACAACTATGAGTCATGCTTTCTTTCCAGCAAAAGATAGCTGGCAAGTTTCTTTTTCCTTATGTGACATTTTCATATTTTCCTTGTGTTTGTGTGACATTTCTATTCTTATGTCTGATGTGTCTCAATATTTTGCTTCCCAACAACATTTTGATTCATAACCAATATAACAGTGAATTAATTAACGTAGTCTTTAATCCCTAGCACTGCACCTTCAACTGTAGAACTTGTGATTTCACATCTTTTTTTTAAAAACTTTATTTATATCTTTTTTTCAGGTAAAAGAAAACATCATTACAAGATTGTGCATCATGACATATATATCAATATCTGTAACAGACAGTGAGACTTTGCATTTCCTGTCAATACCATTACATTGCTAGCTTCGCAACAACCACCGGATACGTTCCAATGCCTGGACTCATTCCTAACAAAACTTGTACCGTTACATAGAACATCCTCATAAAATCACACGATCAGGTGCACATGCAAGGAGAAAGGCACATTGAACTAGCACTACAATTCAGTACAGACCGACATCTGTACGGGGAGGTAGATGACCTCACCAGAAGCTCCGGCAGTGTAGCCACTACATAAAGATCATAGGGCCATCATGTCACTGCCAATTATTGGCCCTTACATCTCACAGTCTCACACCATGTGTTGTGGAGGAGTCAGACCCTTCCTCATTGCCTTGCAAGAAATATGCTTGAACTGGTCCCAATATGTCCTGGCAATGTTTCAGCATATATGGAAGTCTGTTCCTGACAGTAAAGAACAACATGCATCCATTCCTTGAATTTGGGGGCCCTACCCCTGCCCCAGCGACATGCCACCCTACGTTTGGCCAATAACAGTAAAATATCCAGTAGTTTCCTGCTATACTTAGGTATATATGCAAAAACTATCCTGGCTGAAGACGGCTGATAGCCAGAAACCGGTCCTAGGATGCTTGATTCCGGTCCAGGGAAGACATGGCTTGGCAGTTCGGGCTGGACTGTTCCCATGAGGCACAGGGTCAAGACTGATTTGCATATGGCCATGTCTGAACTGGGTGGCTTGGTGAGCAAAATAACGATGGATTATACCCAGATCTGTGACTGGGGTGAATGTTTTGCCATTGTGCAACATTCCATCCATCATCTTGTGTGTTTTGCTGTTCACCCTATGTGGGAAGGGTATGCCCAGACGTGGGTCCCGTGCTCACTAAGCCATTGGAGTCAAGCTATCCTGGCTGAAGACGGCTGATAGCCAGAAACCGGTCCTAGGATGCTTGATTCCGGTCCAGAGAAGACATGGCTTGGCAGTTCGGGCTGGGCTGTTCCCATGAGGCACAGGGTCAAGACTGATTTGCATATGGCCATGTCTGAACTGGGGTGGCTTGGTGAGCAAAATAACGATGGATTAAACCCAGATCTATGACTGGGGGTGAATGTTTTGCCATTGTGCAACATTCCGTCCATCATCTTGTGTGTTTTGCTGTTCACCCTATGTGGGAAGGGTATGCCCAGACGTGGGTCCCGTGCTCACTAAGCCACTGGAGTCAAGCTATCCTGGCTGAAGACGGCTGATAGCCAGGAACCGGTCCTAGGATGCTTGATTCCGGTCCAGGGAAGACATGGCATGGCAGTTTGGGCTGGACTGTTCCCATGAGGCACAGGGTCAAGACTGATTTGCATATGGCCATGTCTGAACTGGGGTGGCGTGGTGAGCAAAATAACGATGGATTAAACCCAGATCTATGACTGGGGATGAATGTTTTGCCATTGTGCAACATTCCGTCCATCATCTTGTGTGTTTTGTTGTTCACCCTATTTTGGAAGGGTATGCCCAGACGTGGGTCCCGTGCCCACTAAGCCACTGAAGTCAAGCTATCCTGGCTGAAGACGGCTGATAGCCAGAAACCGGTCCTAGGATGCTTGATTCCGGTCCAGGGAAGACATGGCTTGGCAGTTCGGGCTGGACTGTTCCCATGAGGCACAGGGTCAAGACTGATTTGAATATGGTCATGTCTGAACTGGGGTGGCTTGGTGAGCAAAATAACGATGGATTAAACCCAGATCTGTGACTGGGGGTGAATGTTTTTCCATTGTGCAACATTCCGTCCATCATCTTGTGTGTTTTGCTGTTCACCCTGTGTGGGAAGGATATGCCCAGACGTGGGTCCCGTGCTCACTAAGCCACTGGAGTCAAGCTATCCTGGCTGAAGATGGCTGATAGCCAGAAACCGGTCCTAGGATGCTTGATTCCGGTCCAGGGAAGACATGGCTTGGCAGTTCGGGCTGGACTGTTCTTATGAGGCACAGGGTCAAGACTGATTTGCATATGGCCATGTCTGAACTGGGGTGGCTTGGTGAGCAAAATAACCATGGATTAAACCCTGATCTGTGACTGGGGGTGAATGTTTTGCCATTGTGAAACATTCCGTCTATCATCCTGTGTGTTTTGCTGGTGCTTAGGTATATATGCAGTGTAACCCAGCAACATGGCCAGTGGGTCCCTCTCCAAAGCAGTGTCCAACATGCGTACTAGGGCCTCTTGTACCTGTGTCCAATATTCACAGACCATATTACATTCCCACGCCAGATGCATAAAACCAGTTCCAGCCCTGTTACACCTGGCACATCTGTTGTTATCAGAAAGTTTATACTTGAATTTTTTGGCAGGGGTGTCTTATAGGCGCTGCAGGAACCTGTAATGGATAACCTCAAATCTATAGCTAGCCGACACAGACCCCGTAATGATACAACAATACTGCCACTGATTATCAGCAAGGTCCTATCCTAAGTCTTCGCTCCAGTGCCTGCGAGCGGAGCTTTCCACCCCCACTTGTTGCGCCCGTATATTACTATACATTCCTGATACCATGCGCTTCCCATCAGGAGAACCAAGAAGGAAATGCAGGGGGGCAAAAAATTCCAGTTCGTGAGGGAAGTCAGGAAGTACTGCCCTCATTCCGTGCTGCAGTCGTATATATAGGAAAACCTCTATAGGTGTAGGATGTATGCCCTGAAACAAGTGGTCCATAATGCGAAACTTCCCATTGCAAAATAGGTCCCCCATGTAGTGACGTGTAGACACTTACATAAAGCCCAGAACCCCTTTTCTCGGAGAAGTACCATTTGAGGCTGATATGTGAGTGGAGTTGTGGTGAATATAAGAGCTGGGAATGTAGCATTCGTGCCCTTCGCTGCCAGGCATCCACCGTACAAGCCACAGTCGTGTATTGCGGTTCCAGAACATTTACAGGACCATGTATAAGACCACTCAATGGGAGAGGATACGCCAACCAATCCTCTACTGCAAGCTGAGGCATATAGGGCGTGGGTACCATCCAGTGATACGCATAGTGAGCCTGCACACTGACATAATAGGCCTCAAAATCAGGGACGTCGAAACCCCCTCTAGCATAGGGCTGCACTAGAACCGCCCATTTAAGACGTGGTTGTTTGCCACCCCACAATAGACGGAGTAATTCTGTGCGCAAAGACTTAAAGAAGAAAACTCCAGGATAATAAGGGATGTTAAGGAATAGATACAGGAACTGGGGGAGAACCACCATCTTTATCAGGGAGGCACACCCAGCCAAGGACAGGGGTAGGGAGATCCACCGCGACACATTTGCTGCCAGACTCGTGATCGCAGTTCCATAGTTTAATCGAAGTGTTTCCTCCCTATCTCGAGACACCTGAATACCCAAATACTTACGGTCAGAAGCGCACCATTCTAAAGGAAAATCCAAAGGGAATTGGATCATTGCAGGTGTAAGGGGAAAGAATTGTGATTTACTCCAATTGATATTAATGCCCGATATCTGTCCAAACACTAGGAATTCTCTCAGCAGGGGGTTAAGATTTAACTGAGGTTCCCTGATATACAGGGTGACGTCATCGGCGTATAAGGAAATCAATACCTGGCGCCGGAAACACTGAAACGCCTTTTCACGGTGGAGCTGACGCAGTCTGGACGCTAAAGGCTCAATAACTATAGCAAAAAGTAGCGGGGATAGCGGACATCCTTGCCGGGTTCCCCGCGATATGGAGATAGCCGTGGACAGATGGCCGTTAATCAGCACTCTGGCCGAGGGTTGATGGTATAACAACTGCACCCAGGAAATAAATAGGTTAGAGAACCCCATCATCTGAAGAACCTTGAATAAGTAACTCCACTCCACAGAATCGAATGCTTTAGAGGCATCTAGGAAAACCGCCGCAAGTTTAAAATCCGGTGCTACTGTCTGTATCAGGGAGAATAGGGTTCGTAAGTTATGTGATGTAGCCCTACCGGGGACAAACCCAGATTGGTCTGGGAGAATGATCTTTTCCATGAGCAGTGTTAGACGCATTGCTAAGACCTTTGCCAATATCTTGGTGTCGCAATTATTAAGCGATGACGGTCTGTAAGAGTCACACATTTTGGGATACTTACCAGGCTTAAGCAATGATGTAATGCACACTTCCCGCATCGAGGGAGGGAGGATCCCAGCTGCTAGGGATTCCTCAAACACTTCGCGTAGAATCGGTGCCATAATGTCTATATAGCATGGCACCAGGCCGTCCAGGCCTGGTGCCTTTTCATTCTTCAATGACATAATAGCCTCCCTAATCTCATCAAGTTCGAGAGGGGCACTAAGAAACCGTCTGTGCACATCACTAAGCCAACATATTGCTACGTCCCCTAAGAACTTATCAAGGTCCACCTCCCCACATCGCTGGGCGGTATACAATGCAGCATAATGAGAAGTAAAAGTACCCAGAATGCCTACTGTGTCCTGACAAAGCTCTCCCCCTGAGTGCTCAATTTCCAATATGCTGTTATTGAAGCGTGGATTATGTGTGATCTCAGCTAGGGCCTTTCCTGGACGCTCCCCCTCCCCGTAGCGCCGTGCCACCCAATAACGCCCTCTGAAATTGACTTCCCTGGTAGCTTCTTCTTCATGAGCAGATAATTTGGACCTGAACTCTTCCTGCACCTTCCCAGTGTCCCCCCTCACCAGCCGCTCCTCTAGTCTTTTCAAGTCTTGATCTAGCTTTTTCAGTGTGTGTTGTATATCCTTCAGCACCCCGTGACTTTTGGATATGCAGTACCCCCGCATTGTAACTTTAAAAGCCTCCCAGATTACCTCCACACTGTCCACAGACCCTAACTTGGGATTTCACATCTGATTTTTTTTTGATAATCAAATTTTATTACGGTTTTCAACACAAAAAAGTTCATTAATAGTAGATCACACAGTCCACTTAAATACCCCTGTCCCTCCCCAATGACAACATATATCGTATCAGTCTATTCAGGATAAATAACTAGTACCCCCGTAGCACATTGAGTTAACGAGTTAGGACCAATCAAGATGGTAACTTCACATCTGATTTTAGTGTGTGTTGCCTTTGTATACTTTACAAAGCTTGTATTGCATTTCATGAAGTTTCCTTTTTATATATAAAATTGTTCTGAAATAAAAAAAGGCATCTACATAACACTTCAAGCATACCGAATAGTGACCAATTCCTTTGCAATACAAGGTGCTGCATGATTTTCTTTGAAAAAGACATCTTCACATCTACCTTCAATAACCACTGTTCAATTACTAACAGTTGAACATGAGTGATAACTGGTACTAGGCAGCAATTAAAAGGTGTGAACCTCTTATCGTTCACAAATGTACAGATTCAAAAAGAATCAAAATTAAGCAAACCAAACTAATATGAGCAGAGGACTACATTAAATCACAATAGACTCTTTCCTTTCCGAAATCCTCCACTCTTTCAACCTTTTCCATTTTAACAAATACACTTGCCTGATAGTGCACGGGACAGAATTTTGTCATAGGTAATTTACTGTATTATTGCTAACTTTAACCAAATGCTGTGTAAGGCACCTCAATGACAGCTGGGTGATGCCGGGTCAGTCTCCTTGTAATTACTACACACTCCTTTGGCATTGCAAGCCTATGCGCGGGGCAGTATTGGAACATGGGTTTATGCAAATCCGTGTTTAAGCTCAGTAGTTTCAGGAGACGGAAAATAAGATATGGGGACGCCACAAATCACCTGACATTGCCGTTTTCTGTTCGAGGAGGAAGGAAGGACTGCTACCACTCGCGGAACCCGCTTCGCGGGTCCCGCTTCGCCGCTGCCATCACCGGACATACAGGTAGCTGCGAGTGTAGGAACCGGGACTCGCTTTCCCAGGAGTCCCGGTAATCCTTAGGCCGAGTCACCTGGCCCGCTCTCCCTGACAGCCCCGCCCACCCAACACCTGACAATAACATATATAAAGTTGTGATCAACGCTGCGCGGGAGCGCGCGGGAGCGCCCGGGGCTAAGCCCGGGCAAAGGGCGGGCCCTCTGTGGCCCTCAGAGGCCTGAGGAGACTGGGCTGGGCCACAGATCTTGGCTAGGCGTTCTGATCTCCCCCTCGCTATTTCCCGGGTTATGTCCTGCCGTGAGACAAGAAGTATGGCCGCCGCAGGAGCCAAAAAACTTACTGGGACACTGGACGATTTTATTACCCGCACACATGCACTTATCGACGAGGGGATAATTCTTATGGATAGGAGAGTTTCCCAAGACCTGGCTATGGCCAAGCGTTCCTCCCTTGGCCATATTGCTGAGGCTCGGACACCGAAAATGGATTCCCGGCGAGAAGCACAGGTGCTAGTACATCATTCTGGATCTAACACGGACTTGGATGCCCCTAATCTCGCCCAGGACTTGGAGGCTTCACCTAACTTACATATATTGACTGAGAGTGGAACGCAAAGAAGCGAAATAAATGTTAGTAACCCTACAGCCATTTTAACAGAAAGAGCGCGGATAGAAGGGGCAATCCCTAAACAAAAATGCAAAACTAACACCCTAATAGCTGTGAAAGGGAAGAAGGCCATTACTCTACCCAATCTGTGCATTGTCGAAAAACCCTCAGACAGTCTACCTATCCCCACAGAAGGCCCACCTCCTAATAACCCTGGCCTACCGCTGAGTCTCCCAGATGATACCGTAATTGACCAAAGTCTGGAAGAAATTCTGGAACTCAGCGGCCCCACGGGTAACTCATCTATAACACCTCGATTGGAGGAGCCGGGTTCTACCTTAAATAATACAGTAATTTGGAATATGTTAAAAGCTTTACTAGAACCTATAGAGGTAAGACTACGCTGTCTGGAAACGGTTTTAAAAATATACATAAGGACATAAGTGCCCCTAGTTTTACCCTAAATAACAAGTCTATTCAGGCTACTAATTTACCTAAACCTACAATGGCTCCTAATAAAGCGTCGGAAACTAACAATACGACGACCAAGAAACCCAGCAGCGCCTCAAATCAAGTAGGACCCATAACTAAACCCCCTGTTGTAGACCAGACAAAAAAACAGATATTAATCCGACCTCATCTAAAAATAATACCGTCCCCCAGTCCATACCCAGCGTCAGTTTATCCCAGGCGCCTAAACCTGACATAGAGGACAAGGGTAAGGTTAAGAATCGTAGAAATATTCACCTTCCCCCAGATGCCGCACCTTATGTGGTTATTCTTACCGGAGTTACAGAACTCCGGTCGCCAGAAGAAGAATCATATCAGGCACTCAAAAATAAAGTCTGCCACTGGCTAGCGAACAATTATCCTCTCCCAACAAACATATCAGCTGATATCCTAATGATAGAAAGGGCTCCCTGGGTAGGACGAAATAAGAAAAACTTGCAGGGGGATTGTGTGGTGGTAACTTTTGAAAAACCAGAGGCAGTAGATTTTGTTTGTAACAACAGGGCCCCAAGATATCAGGCGAGCAGGGTTACTGCCAGACCCCTCTCGTACTTTTATCTTCCCCACAATCAAGTGGATAATCGCTGGAGTTGGTTTAAAGGCTCTCACGACAGGATCTCAAGACAAAGGTCTAATTTCCCTTGGGACATTCAACCCCCAGTGAGGGAGGAGGGCTGGGATGGGGGGTGGAATTTGGTGGGGACTAGGGGAGGTAGACCACGTCAAGGTGGTCCCCCGCATGGCCTTCAACCCATCCATCCCTTTTTCTATCAACAACCTCAAAATGGCCCTTCTAATCCCCTGTACTTTCCTATTGCAAACCGCTTTGAGTGCCTTTCAAACACAGATTGGGTGGATTGACATACTCAGGGTTCGCTAGGGGAATATGGGGTTTGCCAAAACTTAACAAGTCCCTGTAAGGATGTCTCCATAGTGGCACCTATAACAGCTATTTTATCCCCCATACCCGGAACTAGCCTGACGACGAGAGAGAGCCGGGGTGCGGGCACACTGACCGCCCTTAACACAGATCTAGCACTTTGTAAAGTCCTTACTTGGAATGTGGCAGGTTTAAATGCAAAGGCCTTGGACCCAACATGGCAAAGTTTTATTGAACAACATCATATTATAGGGCTCCAAGAAACGTGGGTCACAACACAAACTTTTTCCCTGGATGGTTTTTGCAGCTTTTTCACCCCGGCAGTTCCAGGCATAAGAGGAAGAGCAAAGGGTGGTTTACTCATCTTGTGTTCCCTGGATTTAGTAGGGGTTTTCAAAAAAATAGATACCGCTTTAACAAATGCTCTTGCGGTAGAATGGACTCTCCCTAACTCAAAGACGGTTCTGTTGATTAACTTTTATAACTCAAAGGAGTCCGTCATTGCAAATGAACATTTAATTTCTTTGTTGAATTTTTTGTCAGCCTATAGGAGTGATTGCACCACCCCCTCGGAATTGGTTATTCTGGGGGATTTTAACATACACCCCTGTGAGGGGGGTTGTTTTAATGATAGATACGGGGGGATATCACCTGAAGCTATTCCCCATTTTGAACACACCTCAGAGGGCGAGTACCTAGAGTTTTTTCTAGCGAATCTAAATCTCTTCGAATTCGACCAGGGCATTAGTGAGCCGAGAGCCCCAACTTTTGTTGGAAGAGATGCCAATACAGTTATAGATTATATTTTTGTTTCAAATGGGGTCTTGGCAAAGGTACATGAGTACAGCGTAGTGGACCTCATCTCATCGGATCACCATCCTGTTCTCTTGTCCTTGGATTTAGATTGCTTCCGCACTGACAGTCCGCCAAGTATGGCAGCTATAAAGGATCTGAAATCTAAAGAGCAGGGAAGGCGCCTGAAATGGGAGATGATCGTCCCAGAGGATTTCTTTCATGTAATTGCTCAAGAGTCTGAGGACAGCATGGCAGTATGCTTGGACCCAACTGCAGAGGGCCCTAAGGTCTTGATAGCCTTCGAAGACATCTGCTCTAGGATTAGTAAGAACTTGGAACGAAGGTCAGTTGGGCAAGGGAATACAAAGCATAAATGGTTCAACAAGGAATGTTCGAGGGTCCATAGTGCTCTGATGAAAGCCATCAAACAAAAACCCAGAGATAAGTCCTTAGTGGCCAAACTAAGGAGGGAATATAAAACTATAACCCAAAAACGTAAAAACCAAATCAAGGAGGATGCATGGAATAGCCTACTATCTGAGGAAGTCTTGAGAGACAGCAAAAAGTTTTGGGCCATTGTAAATCAGCCCTTTTTTTCCGACAACGGGCAAACGGATTTAGACTGTGTCATAGAAGATAACAGATGGCTAGCCCATTTTGGCAAAATCTATGAGTCTACAGCCCCTGCCTCAATTGACAAAACCCACGACCATACCAATCTGGTCATGGACTTTAACATCATGGAAGTTGAAAGGGCGATTAGAGAGACCAACAAACATAAGGCCCCGGGCCCTGATGGGGTACCAGCAGATCTCTATATACAGTACCCACAATTTTGGTCCAAAATTCTATCTAACGTTTTCAATGCTATCCCGACAGCTGGCTTTCCATCCTCCTGGTCTACCTCCATAATTGTGCCCATATTTAAAAAAGGGAATAGGGCGGACCCGGCCTGCTACAGACCAATCTCCTTGCTGGACTCTGCCGTCAAAATCTTAGGCAGGGTCATTTTGCACAGAATGGAGGATTGGCTGGAGGAGAGCGGGATCCTTTCAGACCTGCAGTACGGGTTCAGGGCACATAGAGGGACAATTGACCAATGCCTGAACCTTCATTTAATTATCAGTAAATACACTGTGGTGAAGGGGGGGCTTCTTTATTTGGGATTTATGGACCTATCCTCAGCGTTTGATTTGGTTAATCGCCCAAAATTATGGACCATCTTATACAACTTTGGTTTGGACACTACTTTGGTTAATTTTTTACATGACCTCCACTCTAATTTGTTTGCAACGGTTAGGGCATCAAGGGACGGTAGGTGCACAGCAAAGTTTAGATCAGGGAGAGGGGTCAGACAAGGGTGCATCTTGGCCCCTCTACTCTTTACACTGTACATCAATGCCTTGGGGAAATTTCTGAACACAGCCACCCTGGATATTCCGCGTATGGGGGGCCTACCTATTCCGGTCCTCCTATACGCGGACGACGCTGTTCTTATAGCGCGGACTGGCATAGGGCTTCAAAAACTTTTGGACCATTTCGGCCAGTTCATGGAAGCCCTTGATTTAAAAATTAATACCGTCAAGTCCCATGTCATGGTCGTTGGGTCGCGAAAGAAAAACATGAAGATCAGATCTTTCAGCTCCAATAATTCACCAATTTCAAGGGTGCCCTCCTTTTGCTATCTGGGTGTCACTTTTGACGAGAGAGGAACCTGGAAGCCACAATTGAAACTCAAGGAAAATTGAGTAATTAGGTCAACAACAGCACTTCTGAGCTTCTCAAAAAAATTGGGCTCTAAACCTATGGAAGCAATGACCAGGATCTATAGAGCCAAATGCTTGGCAATTGCTTCCTATGGGGCAGACATTTGGGGCTATGTTCCAGTCTCAGGCATACAAATTGCCGAAAATAATTTCATACGGGCCTTGTTGACTCTCCCGAAATCTTCCCCCACACATTCAACACATAATGAACTAGGTATGGGGTACGTTACTGATCTTCTAAAAATGTCCCCAGTACTTTGCTGGATTAAAACCTGGACCAATGAAGAAATCAGTCTGAATCACTCCATCCTTAAGGATTGTATATCTCTAGATAAAGCTCTTACCATCCCGTGGCTGGCATATGTTAGAGCGGCATGTGCGAGCCTAGGGCGTCCGGAAATATACTCTCTTCCGCAAAATCTCAAAAAAGAGGATGCAAAGTGGGTGAAACAACATTTTCGATCTCTGTTGGAAGGCGAAAGAGAATCGGCTGAAATCAGTAAACCTACAGTCAGATTACTTTTTCAACTTTCCACTACTACAGAGATGGAACCCTATCTAAAATATGTCACAAAGCCCTACCATCGATTTCTGCTCATAAGGTTTAGATTTAATTTGATCCATCTCATCCTTGGCACGTATACAGATTGGGGTACTCCAGAAAATTTACCTCCTTGTACATGCGACTGTTTTTCAACACAGGATACTCTGCATCTGGTTATGCTGTGTGAGCACTATTTGGTTCTGCGGAAAAAATTTCTTGTGCCTATTTTAAAACCTTTACATTTTGTTCAGGTACGGCCAGCATTACTATATTTACAGATGTTGAACTCAGTGCCAGTCACTTTTGGCGTAGCCTGTTTTTTAGTAGCTGCCACCAGACAGAAAAGAGTAAGAACTGCCGCATTATCAATTCATGAAATTTGATTGTTAGTATATACTCTGGTGAGATTTATATACTGTTATTCTTAGGTGTTCCCTGTATCTACCAAATCCCTTTTTATTAATGTCCCTTTTTTCCCTTGCTTTTAAGTAGGAATGCAATCAACTCTCTTTATTTATTTAATTGTTTTTTATAAAATATTATCTTTGTATCATGTATTGCTTTTATGGTTTTAATCAACCGAATAAAGTTTTTTGAAAAAAAAAAAAAAAAAAAAAAAGATAAGGCGTCGGGGTCATTGTGAGGCTAGACCCAGTGCCTGCACTTTGTGTATTTAAAGGCTTCTCCAAGCCACCCACATCCAGATTCATCTTGTGCCATATCCATGTGTATTGTATATATGTGATCTTGTATAGGCTACTGTAAGAGAGTAGGGTCTGCTATCCTATGGTCACCCCAATTTTTGCTTTTTGCTTCACTGGTTTTCTACTTAATGTGGCTGTGGGCCTGCTAATCAGACCCACAGCCTGCTGTCCTCTCTCTAAATTCACATACATGTACTATAGGTACATCACCAATTTGGTACTGGACACCTTGTCAGCCCCTGTACCATGCACTATAGGTGCTTAGGGCATAGGTGCATCCAAGGCCTACCAGGGGCTGCAGCATATCTTTTGCCACCCCTGGCTGGTACATAAATTGACACAACTGACTGATCACTCAGCTGGGGCAAGGTGGTGTAATCACCCCTTGCTTAGATATAGTATACCTATATCTAAACCTATATCTGGACACATATATACCTATAAGTCACTCCTATGGCAGGCCTTAACATTCCTGGAGGCAGAGTGCTTGGTTTTATGTGAGAGGGTGCTCTAGCATGAGCTGAGCCTGTCTGCAGAGGTCGGAACCATTTCCGTGCAGCTGTTCCAGTGATACTGCCATACCATATACTCTTAAGTGCATTATAATACTCGCGGTTAATGCTAACTTTGGTTTGGCTTTATCAAAACATGTCGTGTTTGGTGTCATACACTTTGGAATACTACCCCCTCGCCAGTTCTGGCGACGGGGGTAGCATTCCACCCTTCTAGAGGGAAAAGACATGTTACTTTACTTAAAACGCGGTTAATCCTAACCAGAGCCTCAGCATCACAAAATGGATGCTGCTGCCACCGACACGAGTCTGACCTCCTGCTGTTGTAAATAAATGGCGATTAAGTTGAGCGTTAGCAAAAGATATCTAGGGTTTTCTGTTATCTTGACATTTGTTATGGCATCCATTTTGAATCCATGGCAGCCATTTTGTCTGCCACATGCTACCTCGTGTCGACCATGTGCGTTGTCCTACCTTTCTGCTCATGGCCTCTAAACTGCCCGGCAACAAGCTATAGAGGTGTGGCGCCGCGGCCAGGGCGACTGACGCTGGAATCTGGGGACCACGGTTCGATCCCCGGCTCCGGCGGCAGGTCAGCCCAGCACCATGTGACTCTGGGCAATAGCTCGCTTAATCTTCCCGACGGCCCCCCAGCGCCTAGAGACCCTTACGGGTGATTGTGCGCTTTACAAATGTGGACTTTACTTTATTAATAGCATCTTTGTGTTTTCTGCTGACCGTTAGGGTCCGCATCTGTTAATGGTTAGCCATAGATTGGAATGTGTTAGCCGAGACCCCAAAACTGATAGCTTCACCCACTGATCGATTGTGCCTCTCGATATTACCATGTATGGACATAAAATGTGCTCTTATGCTTTGTACCGCCTTCTTTTGGGCCCCTGTGTGGGTATAAATAAACCATGTGTTCAGTAGCCCTTTGTGCTACTTCTCGCAGTGCCGAAGGGTACTGGTTGAATTTTAGCACCACCTCATGAGGTGTAATAAACGTTATGTTTTGTATTTCCAGTTTCCGTGCCAACTTTTTCCTTTGGAGTCTGCGGACTTTTGTGCACAGAAGGACGAACCCCTTGCACTAGCGGGCCTGGCTGAAGTCTGCTACGACACTGCTGCTGACCGAAACTTGGCAGAGGAGGCCTGGACAAAGGGTTTCCTGTCACAGGGAGGTGCTACACCTCCCAGACAGGAGATAGTGTATTGGGGCAGGGTGGGTTGAAAGAAACTAGACACTGCCTGGGGCGCACAAGGTGTCCCAGGCAAAATCCAGTCAAACCGGTTCTGGGGCACTCCAGCCCCAGTCCTGGTGCGAAACTGGACAAAGGAAAAGGGGTGTAACCACCCCCTTCCTGGGTCCCACCCATAGGAGGGACCTAGCAGGTAATCCAGCCCCTTGATTTGGAATAAAGGTAGGAGCTGTGCAGATGCACATCAGATTATCCTGACTGAAACTTATGAAACGAAACTCTGGACCCTTCGACATCCCACTCGACGTGGAAGACTGAAGAATCTCCCTTGTGGTCAAGGAGTGACCACCCTGTGCAAACAGGCACCATCCAGTACCTCGACGTTTGCTTTGTTGCAGTTCCCGCCGGAACTCGAGCGACAGAGATCGACAAGACCAGCTTTTCTGCCTTCCAACAGCCCGATCCACAGTCTATGCAAAGCTGAGACCCGTGGAGGCGACCTGAAGCGTGGAAGCGCCCATCTTGGAAGAACTATGAAGCGCTGACCGTGCAGCTCCCGAGGCTCCCTCAAAGCTGTGCATTAGAGTTTGAGAAGCTCCAGCCCCAAACAGCTTTTGCACCGAAGCTCACCCCTCGACACTCACCGAGTGCTGCGTGGGGCCCTTTTGCATTTTCCTGCTCGATGCGTTGGTCCGGTCGCTTGCCCGTTGGCTAGTGGCCCCTGTACCGACGAATCTAAGAATTTACACTGCTGGTCTGGTTGCTCCAGACTGGCCCTTGCTCCCCTGAAAAGGAGCACCTGCTCTGACCTTGCTGGTCCGAGTATTAAGCCATCTTCGAATCCTGCGTGGGTTGCCCTTGCCAAGGCTTGTTAACTGCGATCCGGAAGCTGACACCGCCGACAACGAGAGCCTTTGTGGGACAGCTCGTGATCCACTCCAGGACATCCTCGTGCCCCAGAGTCCACGTGGCAGCGGAGACAAGCTTCGCGACAAGCACCTGATTGCGCCCGACATCGCTTGGTTCCTTCCTGGTTCCTTCCTGGTCACTGGCTAGTGACCCAGACTCTGTCCCCTCTGCTTTCAGGTACTCTGCATCTTCGATCCACCCTTGGATCGCACCGGACACTTCTCTTCTGGACGCCTGCAGCATCTTCATCTCCAGGCACCCTAGATCTTCGTGACGAAACCCGACACATCTTTGCACCTGTGCACCCGCTTCCTGTGGGTGAGGTAACTCTTGAACGCCGGTGCTCCTGTAGTGGTTTACACCTCTAGTGTCTAAGTCTAAAGTTTTGTCCTTCTAGTCCAGTCGGAAGACTCTTAAAACTGTAACTCGATAACTTTTACGCACCATTGACTTTGCATTGGTGCATGCGTGTGCTTTAGGCACTGCGCCCGAATCCCGCGGGCTACTCCCGTCCTAACTGCTGTTAGTCCAGTGTAGTCCCAGCGATTCCCAAGGCCCTAGGCCTTACCACTGATCGATTAGTGATTCTTATACCACTTTTTTGATATATGGTTTGAGTGGCCACCGGCCCTATCCATAATTGTGCAACTTTCATATGTTATATTGTGCTTTTGTTTAAACGCTTGTACTTCATTACTCATAAAGAGTATTGGGGATTATTCTGAGAATAAATACATATATTTTTATAATATATAACTTGTGTGGTGTCCTTTCATTTGATATTACAGGATTGCATATGGTAAAACAGCTGGCTTCACATGCCCTCTTGAGTTAAGCCTTTAAGGCTGCTTAGTCCATGCTACCCCTAGGATAGCTTGTCTTTTAAGGTTGACTTACAACCATCACCATAAGGGATTGTTTGGACTGATACAGGGTGCCCACAGAACTGTGGACAGCATATACCAGGCCAACTTCTCACAGCTACCAACATTTTCCTACCCAATGAACAGTGCTTGAGTTGAGGATCTTTAATAAAATCTTAAGGTACCATCGTTGGAGTCCTATGCTTTTCTAAACCCAAAGTGTACTTGCCTGTGTAACCAAATCATGTCATAGCATGTGTATCTAAATTGAACACCTGCCTTTAGACCCTTCATGTGGTGCTACAGGTGTGGAAATGCATCGTCCTTTCACTTTTTTAAGCAGAAATTTGGAGTCTTATTTGGTGTTGCTCCCACACTTGCGGCCTGGTTCCTGGCGCACATAGCCTGGGCTGCAGTCCACAGAGACCTTACACTGCAGCACACAGACGAAAAAATTTAGAGGGAACGTTGGTTGGGACCCTAAGGAACCACCCAAGATGATGACACAGGAGACCCACGGAGGACGGGTGCAGTAAGGAAATACGACTGCGTGCTCCGTACAACTCTATGGGAAAGTCGCAGTTGCAAAGTCAAAGTTTAAGTACCCTTCTAGGAGGACCTAAGAGTTTAAAGAGCCACCCCACCCGTGGATACCGCAGTATCAGAGTTACCTAACCCAGGGAAGCTGGATGCATAGGTCTGAAGTGGCGTCGGAAACTCTTGTTGTTCTCTATGGAAGGAAGTCAAGAAGTGCTGCAGCCGTGAAGTGAATAGGGTCTGGTGGAATCCAAGCCTGGATGGAAGGAACATGAAAGCAGTGGGGACAGAGTCATGGTCACTTTAGAGTGACCACGGGCTCGGTGGACGAATGCCCACCGATGTCGGGTGCTTCAGGTGTGAAGAAGGGATGCTTGATTCTACAGCCACGAGGTCCGGGAGGCGTCGAGGATGACCAGGAGCCGGAGGTAAGCTGTCCCACCAAGCATGTTGAGTGCTGAGGGGTCGGCATCCAGAGGGAGCACCAACAAGCCTTGGCAACAGAAACCCACACAGGAAGGGCAGACAGGTTATGGTGTGAACCAGCAAGGTCCAGGGGAGAGTCCGGGCACGTCTGGAATAACCAGGAAAACCCAAGAACAATCAAGATGACCCTCAGGTGGACCCACAGGCTGAAGTACAAAGAGTCGCAAGGGGACCTCCAGCAAGTCTGCAAAGTACCAGCCCATAGAGCACACAGTGCGAGGAGGCTGGAGATCTTTGGTGAAAATACTGCTCAGGGTCAGGACCACACAGGGTCCAATGCACAATGCACAAGCTCAGGAATCGCCAACAAGCGTATGCACTTGCAAATGGACACAGTGCACAGGGGTTCAGGTTACGCAGCCCCCACAAGGGATACTGGCCTCAAACTCGGTGAGAGGGCAGACCGACTTTAGGGACTTTCAGGAACCTACCTCATGTGTTGCTGAAATATTCAGAGCCTGCAGGAGCTCGGGAGCAGCTACCGGTCAGTTGCGCTTTAGGTGCCTGCAAAGCAGGGGAGTGACTCCTTCACTCTAAGGGAGATTCTTCTGTTGTTTTAAGTGCCCCAAAGGTCCTGCACAGAGCTGTATGGTCGAAGGTCCGTGGTTTCTTCTTCTTTCTAGAATCTTGTCCACATGAAATCCAATGTCCTGTAGCCAGGTAACACATTTTACACCCACAGGAGAGGGTTGGACAGATTCAGGGGACCCTCCTAGGGGAGGGACAGGACAGAGGGGAGGCTGCACCCATATCTTTGTCCAGTTTCGCGCCAGAGGAGGAGCCAATGGCTCCCAGAACTAGTTTGAGCTGGACTTTGCAAAGGGACACCAAATGTGGCACAAGTGCAGACTTTCAGGCACACTCAGAGTGCACCTACACAGCCCTAATACACTAAATCCTGTCTGGGAGGTGGTCACGCCTCCCTGTGACAGGATGCCTATTGTGCTGCCTTCCTCTGCTCAAGCTTGGCTCAGCAGCAGGAGGGCAGAAAAGTGTCTCTGGTCGGCAGCATCCATTTTGTGCTGTCCGGGTCGAGAAGGCTGGCACCGGTAAGACCAGTGACCCCATGAAGCTTCAGAAGGGTGGAATTGTACCTCCCACACCAGTTACTGGTGTGGAGGTATGAATCCAAGGTGTTTGACACCAAACTCGATATTTTTCTATGCAGGCTAGATAGCATTTACCGCGAGGTTATAATGCACCTCTACCTATATGTCCGGCTGAGTCACAGACATCCCGGGAGAATGGTCTCCAAAGGCTGCAGAGGGGCTCTGCTCATGCAGAGGCACCCTCTCACATAAAACCCAGCACCCTGCCTTCAGTATTGAAAAGGCCTGCTATAGGGGTGACTTTTAAGTTTTAATTGTAGATACCATTAGATATAGTGAACTTATATCTAAAGTAAGTAAGGCCAGCACTATCTTACACAGGCTGCAGTAGCAGATCTAGAGTTATATTTTGCCCTGCCTCTCATGGTTGGCATAATACATGCTTCAGCCCATGGGAGGCCTCTGGGATACCTATTCCCTGGGTACATGGTGTACCATATACTAGGGACTGCTAAGGGTACCCCAGTATCGAATCTTGAGTGTACCGAAGTACATGTATGTCAATTTAAGGGAGAAAACAGATAGGCTGGAGTCCTGATTAGCAGGATCCCAGCCGGACTAGTCAAAAACAGCGAGACATCAAGGAAAAAAGTGGGGGTAACCATAAGAAGCAGATCCTACTTTCCTACAGAAGGAAGAAAAGCTTTCAATGCCAAGCGAATTGGTCGGATCTCCACCTCTCCCAGATGGCTGCCCCATCCCAGGAGTGACGCATCTGTCACTACTGTATGATCTGGTTAGGTAAGGGGAAGAGGTCTGCCTCTGCATTGGACCTGCAGTGGTGGCTGAGCAACTGTGATTGGGTCAGTTACTTCCAAGATGTGGACCATGTCAGAGAGATTTCCCTGATGCAGCCCCCACTGGAACTTCAGGTCTCACTCCGGAGGCCGCATATGCTAGCAGGCATGTGTCACCAGCAGGATGCAGGAGGCCATGAGTACCAGCAGTCTCAGCCAGTGTCACCAACATCCAGAATAGACGCTGAAACATTGATATCATAGCCTGAATATCGTGGACTGGCTGTTTGGGAGGAAAGACCAAATACTTCACTGTGTCCAGAACTTCTCCAATGAAAGGGAGTGTCTGAGAAAGAGTCAGGTGTGACTTTGGCAGTGAACCCCAGTAAATACAGGAGGTCTGTCATCATCTGGAGGTGGGAGACAACAGCCGGGAATGAGCCTGCCTTCAACAGGCCTTTGTCTAGATAGAGGGAAGACTGGATCCCCTGATCTCTGTAGATGAGCTGCAACCACCACCATCACCTTGGTGAACACCTGAGGTCAATCAATCAAGGTTCTTATAGAAGGCTCACCCGGATGTATCTAAAGGTGCTGGGGGTTGGTGGTCAGGTTTTGGGGATGGTCTTGAGGTCCTTTCTGAATTGAGGCAGTGAAGGTGATTGCCAGAGGTGCAGAGGTGGGGAGTTCTAGGTCTTCGCAGCGAGGTAGGAGAAGGATCTTCCTCCAGCCAATGACTTGCGGATCTGTAGGATAGTGGCCAGGGACAGTGTCTGGTCAGTGTGTAGAAGGAGAGGCAGTGGTTGAGGTATCCAGTTCCGGTGTTGAGAGGTGCGCTGGCAAGACCAAAGGGGAGCACAGTGAACTGAAAGGACTTGTGGCCCACGTGAACTGCAGGTAATACCTGTGGGCGGGCAGGATAGGAATATCGAAATAAATATGTGTCCTGCAAGTCTAACGCTACCATCAGGTAGCCTGGGTCCATAGCAAGTAGAACCTGAGCTAGAGTGAACATTTTGAAAAACCTCTTGAGGAGGACGCAGGACGAAGTCCACCATACTTTTTGGGCACCAGAAAGTAGTGGCAATAACAACCACATCTCACTTCTATCATCGGCACTCTATGGCTCCTCTGGCTAAAAGAGCCTTACTTTCTGCCAAAAAGAGATAGATGGTCCTCCATCAGCCGATCATATGTAGGTGGCATGAAGGGAAGGGTAGTCTCGAAAGTAACCCCTTTAGACAGTCTGCAAAACCCACCTGTCTGATATTATGGTCTGCCAGTGGAGCAGGTGATGGTGGATCCTGCTGCCCACTGGGCATCCATGATGATAAATGGACGGACTAGGAAGGTTTGGAGGTGCGGCTGCTGGGGAGTAGTGGACTGACCCGACCACTGGCCACAGGACCCACGGTGTCGGCAGGAGCCATATTCACAGTCACACAGAGGTTTGTAAGCTTGCATGCCGCTGTATCTGGACGAGAAAGGATTGTGCTGCACATCCCTTCCGTAGCCATGAATGGAGCGAATGGTGGATTGAGAGTGACGGGGTGCATGGAAAGGCCCAAGGACCTGGCTGTTCTCTACTGTCCTTAAAGCAGTCTAGCACCGAATACGCCTTGTCTCTGAAGAGATGGGAGCCATCAAAAGGTATGTCCATGAATGATGTTTGGACATTCCCAGAAAGGCCAGTAGTCCTCAACCAGGCATGGCGTCGCAGGGCCACTGTGGACGAAACCGTTCTGCCTATTGGGTCAGTTGTGTCTAGTCCACATTAAATGGCCAACTTTGCTGCATCCCTCTCATTGGCAACACCTGGGAATGCATTGCCTGGGCCTTCTCTGGGACCATTGGCAGCAACATGTGCAATTGTATCCCACAGAGCTTGGGAATAGCAACCCAAAAGGGCATGCAGTATGCGCCAACAGCAAAGCTAGACTGGCAGAAGAAAACATGTTCTTGCTTAAAGTGCCCAGCCTCTTAGAATCCTGATCCAGCAGGTGGTTGGGAATGTGCCAGCATTCATGTAGGATGTGGCGGCTTGGGCCACCAAGCTCTCCGGAGTGGGGTGTTAGGTGAGGAAGCTTGGGTCCCCTAAAGCAGCACGGTTGTGGTGAGCAATCACCCTGTTCATAGGACCAAGTTCGAAGCAGGACGTCAGTAAGTGCCTCACTGAAAGGGAGGGGTGGTTCTAATGGGGATAATCCCTGTTGCAGCACGTCGGCAAAATTGTTAGTCTTGACTGCCACCGAAGGCAAACTAAGGTCCAGGACCTCAGCCACCCTCCACACCACCATTGCGAATGAAGCTCCCTCCTCCACAGCCACAGTAGGGGGAGAAAGCAGCCAGTATCTAGAAAAGTGTCCCTTCCAATGGCTTCACCTAGAGCCTCACACCAGCCTAATTGTTCTTTATAAGGCTGGCATTCTTCAGGGTCCAGTGACCCCACCCTTTCCTCCCCAAAACATAGCCCATAAGAATAGGGCTCAGGCTCTGGTATAGATGGCATGGCGACAGTTGGCACTGAAGCCGACATCGGACGATACCCCTCTAGCTCTGTGTCGAGGATGAGGATGGGAATGGCGCTGCTGGCAGCGCCTGGTGCATCGGCCTTGGTATCAGCATTGGGAAAGGTTGAGGTGGCATAACCGGCACCAATCTGGATTCTTCTGTGGATCCCTGGGGCCCCACTGGAGCCTCCAGCATGGATTCACTAGGAGTCCCTCCTGAACCCACGGGCCCTGAAGGTGCGCTGGTGGGAACATGTTGCCTAAATATCAGGTGCATGGCCTCATAAAATTCTTTAAATGGGGCGGGGGTCACTCCGGCTCTCAGAAATTCGGGGAAGTGCAGAGTCGGCCTACTTGCTGGCTCAACCATGGGGGCAGGCCTAGAGAGGGGATGCACTCTAATCTCGTCTGCCTACGGATGAGGTGAAGATGAAGCATGCTTCGATGACTTCTTGTGTGAGCAAAACTTACCTGAGCGGCTCAATTACTTGGAGTATAAAGATGAGCTCGGACTCTCCGACTGCTCCCGGGACTTTCCTCTCAACTGGGACCTTCATTGTGGTAGCATTACGCGTTGAGCCTCTAGAAGTTTGAGGGAGCACTTTCTCAAGGCCTTCAGGTGAATGGGGCGTCATTCGGAACAGGCCTTCAGGTTATGGTCCTGCTCGACGTATGCAAAAGAAACAATTGATCGACGGAATGCTGGACAATACAAACATTCATCCCCAGTCCCAAGGATTTGGTTTAAATCCATCATTCTTTTGCTCACCACACCACCGCCGTTTGGACCCAGCCATATGCAAATCAGTCTTGACCCAGTTCCTTGTGAGAACAGTCCAGCCCGAACTGCCAAGCCAGGTCCTCCCTAGACCGGAAACAAGCATCCTGGGACCGGTTTCAGGGCATTACCCTTCATCAGCAAGGCTAGCTTGAATCCAGTGGTGTGGTGAGCATGGGACCCATGACTGAGCATACCCTTCCCACTTAGGGCGACATATGCAAAAGAAACAATTGATTGACGGAATGCTGGACAATGCAAACATTCACCCCCAGTCACAAGGATCTGGGTTAAATCCATCATTCCTTTGCTCACCACACCACCCCAGTTAGGACCCAGCCATATGCAAATCAGTCTTGACCCTGTTCCTTGTGAGAACAGTCAAGCCCGAACTGCCAAGCCAGGTCCTCCCTGGACCGGAATCAAGCATCCTGGGACCAGTTTCAGGGCATCACCCTTTATCAGCTAGGCTTGCTTGAATCCAGTGGTGTGGTGAGCACGGGACCCACGTCTGGGTATACCCTTCCCACTTAGGGCGACATATGCAAAAGAAACAATTGGTGGACGGAATGCTGAACAATGCAAACATTCGCCCAGACGTGGTTCCTGTGCTGTCCATGCCACTGTAATCAAGCTCTCCTGGCTGAAGAGGGGTGAAACCCCAAAACCGGTCCTAGGATGCTTGTTTCTAGTCTAGGGAGGACCTGGCTTGGGAGTTCAGGCTGGACTGTTCCCATGAGGCACAGGGTCAAGACTGATTTGCATATGGCTGGGTTCAACTGAAACGGCATGGTGAGCAAAAAAACGATGGATTAAGGCCCAGATCTCTGTACTGGGGTGAATGTATGACATTGTTCTGCATTCTGTCCATCAACTGTTGTTTTTGCATTCGTCACCCCGAGTAGGAAGGGTATGCCCAGACGTGGGTCCCGTGCTCTCCATGCCACTGGAATCAAGCTATCCTGGCTGAAGAGGGGTGAAACCCTGAAACCCGTCCTAGGATGCTTGTTTCCAGTCCAGGGAGGACCTGGCTTGGTAGTTCGGGCTGAACTGTTCCCATGAGGCACAGGGTCAAGAGTGATGTGCATATGGCTGGTAATATATTTAACATGGTCTTATGTTGCAATCTAGTGGTTCTGCTGACGTTTACAAACCACAAGGCTGATGTCACCAGAACATATCAATGGCAATATTTATCACTTAGTTATTCATTATGTATCCCATTATGTATCCTGTCTCTCTTTTTCGCTCTCATACATTTCAGCAATGGTGACACTATTATCCTAGTTACGTCCTAGTTTCCTCTGAAATTTGACTTTTTTATTTTGCTACTAAATAATAATAAATGTGTTGCCAATTGATGAATCTGCACAAAACTTCCAAAAAGAAAGATCATCCGATTTGTGTCCAGCATGGCGAGTTGTATAGAATTCATCGGGAAAGGGTCGATAAAGGAGTCAAAAAAGTGATATTTCCTATTTTAACTTCCATAAGAATCTTTGTTCCCTACTACAGAACAAGCATTGGCATAGCCAATAGGTCTCGCCTTGGGGTGTTTATAAGTGTTTATTTATCCAGCACAATATCCTTGGTAAAACAACATCAACTGTTTCATGGATAAACACTTATAAGGTCCCAAAGGGGAGACCTATTGACTATGCCAATGCTTGTTTTAAGTACCTTTTTAGTATGGTTTTTTATTTTGTTGTTGCAGTATTATATAGCGCAAACTCGATCCAAAACTATTGGAGTGCTTTGCATGAGCACCAGTTACATTACAAAAGGACGCTTTCATTTTTTTAGGCAAGGGTAGTTTAAGTTATTTCTCTGAGTCGCAGGATGTTGAGCCGACGCCGAGAATTGAACCTGGTTTCCCATTTTAAAGTAGGCAGCTCCGGCCCTAAGCTACATTTTCTCAACGAAGGTTGATATTATTGTTTGTATATAAATTATTACTACTGATTGCTTATTTTGTCTATCGTCTCTTCATAGATTTTCTTTTTTCCTTAATTTTCTTTTCACCTATTCATAACTCTCTTTTTATGTACGTCTTTGTATCGCCACTAATTTGTTTTAACAACCTTATTTAATAATAACGTTGCACTTTATCGAACATGTCACGAAAAACTCAATTTATGTGTTGGTATATTTAAATTATACCAACACATAAAAATATAATACTAGTCTTATTTGTTTCTTTATTTAGTTATTGCAGGCCACATTCCGTCAATGGTGCCCTAAGCGCTTACCATGAAGAAACACATTCAAGTGAGACATTGCCCAAAGACATCATAAAAAAATTGGCAGTCATGCTATAACTAGCACATAGCATTGCTGAATCCCTAAAACCGAATACGGACATATTCATTTTTATACTTTGTACTCCTGTATATCAAATAGATTATAAGCACGCATATTTGTTTGACCAACATATTTAAACGATGCCAAGTAGAATTGTAACTTTAAAAAAAAAAAAACTGGCAAGATTTTGAAGCAAACTAGAAAAACTCCATGTAGGTACTGTGACAACAAAATAAGTTTAACTGTAGATTTTTTAAACTGATTTCAAGGAGAAGTGAAGTGTTTACTGCGGAGATTTCCCAGCGTTGCAGCCCATCTGAGATCAGCAGTGCATGCGAGCTCAGCCCTGCATGCCTCGCATAGCTTGTCTCCATAGTAATGTCCCGGGATCAGAAATAGCAACACTGCTTCCTCGGAGCAGTGCTTGTCTTGTTTCTCTTTCCTGAAGTCCTGTTTGTGCCTTCGCTTCCTTGCCCTCTGTTTTTTGTTAATAAGATGCTTTATTTACGTTTGTGGTTTACTATGGTTGCGTGTTAAACCTGTAAGAGTTTTAGTGAAACACCTCCTCGGACCTTGGCGGAAAATCTAGGTTGACTAGGTGGAGCGTGCAGTTATTGTTCGGAGAGGCTCCCTTTGTGGGAGTCTATGGGAGGTTAGCTGCCTGTGGTGAAGGTCAGGGGCGCTCCCATTTCTAATTTTTTCACCATTTGTAAAACATGCCAAAGGTTGGAGTCAGAGCTTCACTTCACCTAGCACCGTGCTTGGAATGCGCCGCACTCCGAGACACCGCAGAGTTCAGAGATTCATCTTTAGGGTGGCAACAGCCCTTGAAACTTGTAAACAAGTGTGTGTCTCTTTATCTCCACGTCTCACTTTGTCATCTCATACACTATTTTATTTGCAAAGTTTTAAATAGCGCTGGCTAGACCCGGAGGTATCAGAGCGCTTTACATGAGGATCAGCAAGTTACAGGGTACATAGTTATATCATTTGAATCAAAGAGTTACAGGTTACATAGTTACAACCGTTTGAATCAAAGAATCACAGAAGGAGGGGGAGTGAAGGAGACACGAACAGGGAGAAGAGGAAAACAATGTCAGATGACCGCCTGGGTAGGAGACGGCCAAGGGACCAGACTCCTCTATAGCTGCATAGGACAGCTCCACCGAGGTAGAGAGCAAACTGTATCATTGCCAATGAGTGTTATTGCCTGACAAAAAGGTGTCTGAACAGAGAGATCGTGAAATGATTGATATTCAGCTACCAAACCTGGGGAGCAGTGTGAACTCTGAGATGCGCCGTCTCCTACAAATCCTTGTACTGCTTTGACAGTATAGGCTCAAACAAGAAGTAGTTACATAACCAGAAATACAAGCCCGCGAGTGGTGCGCGCACCACAGCGAGCAATCTGTTTTCAATTATCGCGTCCGTGTATGGGCACGATAATTAAAAACAGATCTGGCCTGTGCGGGTAACCGCAAGCAATAGGCCGTGGTCGGAGCAAAGGCGGGACATGCACCCGCCTTTGCCCAATTGCGTGCTGTCTTTATTTAAAAGATGCACGCAAAGCCTATTAGCATGTAAGAAAGAAAAAAAAACACGCACGCACGTGTAGTGAGCTTGGGGAGCTTTCTGAAGCCCCTTACTAAAAGTCGAGCAAGCAGCGCATGCATGCTGCTCTAGGCTCGACCTAAAAAGCATAATTACACCTACCTTGGTATAAACTAGAAATGTACTCAATGAAGTGCTTATGAATGGCAGTTGCCAAACCGTTAAAAAAAAACAGTAAAAGTGAAAAAAAAGAAATCCCCAAAGAATAACAAAAACCCACAAACAAAAAAAAATTCCTTTGAAAATGACCAGGATAACGTAATCAAAGGGCTTTGAAAATGACCAGGATAACGTAATCAAAGGTCTCTACTGTTATGCCTTAAGGCCAGCTCCCACTGCACACAACCAATACGAGTTCCTGATAATTCTTGTGATAGTTGGGATTAAAGGCAGGCACAAAAAAATTAATCACAGTAATAAAGGGTCTAGCACAGTGCTGTATATGATTGACATCAAAATGTTTTGGTTTGGAGAAGAAGTAATAGGAAATGCACACAACGCTGTTCATTATAACATTCTGCACAAACATAAAGAGAAGGAGAATGAAAGGGTAAAAGGGATGTGCTCTGGAGAGATGCAGAGTAAAAACGGGAATAAGATGGACAGCAGAAATGCCGCCTCTTTGTGAGAGCAAGGAACAAAGGTGTCTTACAAAGAAGAAACAAATCAAAGAACTGTGGTCAAGGAGAGAGGAAGGTAGCGATATAGACATACAGAGAAAAGGGAGGCCAGTAAGAAGCAAAGATCAGCTGGGACTATCGTCCTTCTAAGAAAAGAAAGCAGGCAGAAGATGTCAGCATTAGATTAGAGAGTAAGCAAAAATCAGTGAAGATTGAGAGGTTGGGGATTTTCCTCACCGGATGGACCCCGCCAGCAAAGGGTTGAAGGCATACAGCCAATCATGCATCTCCTTTTCACTGCTTGCCTGCAGTAGAATACCCCGATGTTCTGTACACACAGCGAAGGTGTTTGGTGTCTGAAAAAGAAAATAACAATGGTACTGCATTAACCAGTGGGAAATGGCAAAGTCTGATATGTCAGTGCGGCTTGCATTTGAGGGCAGATTTCTTACCTATTCATGTTTATTTCTGGTAAATCACCATAAAACATGTAAAAACAACTGTATATTTTATATTCGTGTCTATTTTAAAAATGTAAAAAAATACTTTTAAGGTAAATATTTGCAGAGCATAAACAAACGAGCACATTCCATATTACTACATCAAGATCAGCTATTTGAAAATAAATAGAAATTTCAACGCTCTTAGGTAGTAAGGGAAAAACTATGTAAATCCATTTTTCGACATCTGGCGGCCACCCAGAGGGATTATGGATAAAATGCATGTTTACTCACTAGGATGTAAGCAATGAATCAATAGTGCCAGTGATCTAAATTATTACATTGTGCAGGGAACGACACTAATTTGTGTTCTGAATAGTTAGCATTTAATAACGTATATCAGACAATTGAGATGTTTTTGAAATGCGAATGGCAATAAATAACATTCAAGTTGCGCGAAGCGTTCTGCTTAAAAAACACTGGTGAGTTGGCACACCTCTGGCTTCATGGCATACTTTGCCCCTGAAGCACCTTTTTGGGGCACTGTGCACTTTTTGTGATATGAAAACAATAATATTATAAGAGAAGATTTTATTTTTACATGTACCTGGGAGTGGTTTGTGTTTTATTACCAAGAAGATTCGCCGGTCTTCTTGTTTCCACTGCACATGTTATGTTTTTTAGATGTTGGGCTTCTGACAGAAGAACCTAGTATTGAGAACTCATATATAAAAGCTGGTTTTATAGTGGAGAGCAGTGAGCATTGCCCGGTTACTCACCGATAAATCTCATTATCCCTACAACCGATGTCCTCATCCCAATTATTACTTTTGAGGATTACTCAAGCTGGCCTTCAAGACCAAATCAAATTCTCCTATAATTGAAAGAGCACACTAAATTTAACTTGCTTAATCAATGTGCCAAAATCAAAATAATGTATTTAACAAATTTTTTCAAAAGGGATTTACCATCCATTACATTCTCAATCCAATTGCACCAAGCTCACCAATCCTTCTTGCTTGGGTGAAAGACACAAACAAGCATTTACAATGCAACGGTATCGCCTTTGCAAAAGTTAGAGCTATTGGCATTTTCAGTGCGGAATGCGTCTTCTATACAAAGTGTTTCCGTGGTGCAGAAATATACAGAAGAGAATTATTTAAAAATATCGCTTTCAGAATCATAAAAGTACTCAAGAATAACAGAAAACAAAACCTCCTTCTCTTTTACAGCATCCTGCGCTATATTTTGCTTACTGTGGTAACAAGCATTGGGTAGGCTCACACAGGAGTCTGTAAGCCCCGTCCTTTTCAGACTGGGGGGGCGTGTTTTTGAGGAGAGAAAGAACCACAAAAACACGCCCCTCAATCCGAAACGGACAGGGCATAGATACAAAAAATGTCATCAGAGAAACCTCTTCAATGGCTGGCCGCCGTTTAGGGGGCCAGCCAATGGAGAAGAGGGGCGGGTTTAAGACTTGCTACTCTGAGACATGAGATCTCGCCAGCGAGACTGCGCATGCGCAGCTTACGCTAGCTGAGACCTAAAAATAACACATTAAAAGACACGTAATATAAAGGAACTATAATTAAAGGTTCAAAGGATATTCCCTGAAGAGCTTTAAAGACAAAAGGCAGTTCCCAGTGTGGGACATTAAGTCTAGAGGAAGGTCTTGAAATAAAAAAAACTTTCCAGGAGCCTCACCACCAGATCAAAATCTTTACTAGAACTCCACCACAGTTCCCTAAATGCTTTAATGGCTGCCCACTGGGTCCTTAAGGTCATAACAGTCAACGGCTTCAGAAAGTCATCCAGTGAAAATTGTAGAAATGTAGCAACTTCACACACTGCTGCTGACAGAGATCTAAAGGAACACCATCCCTGAAAATTCCTCTAGTTTTTGGTATACGACTTCAAAGTAGAAGATGCCTGGAAGCCTGAATGATTTATTTGATGTGTTTGGCACCCACCCCTCTGAAATCTAACTCTTTCAAACTCTAAAGTGACAGGACCAGCTCTTGAAGAGAAAAACACCCCACTGTTCTGAGAACAGGGAGACAACAGGAATCTCTAGAGAGGAAGAATGACAAGGTTTTTAGGAGTGAAAACCAGGAGTGACAGGGCCAAAATGGGACTACCACTATGACCTTTGCTGCTATCCTCTCCATCCTTGTAAAAATGTGAGTAATGAATGGAATAGTTGGGAATGTATATAGCAGCTGAGGAGGCCAAGGTAAAGACAGCACTGCTAGCCCCGATGCTTCTGGATCCTGATATCAGGAGAAGAACTCCAGAAGAAGAGTGCCTTCTCTGGACGCAAAAAGAACTAGAAATGGTTCCCTGCACCTCTGCCATATTTAAGAGAACTAAAGTGGGTTGTGAGAGAGATTTTGGAAAGACAAGAAGACCAAACTGAGATAACTCATCTGGGGAGCAGAGAATATAGTAGTCCGGCTGATACTATATTCTCTGCTTCCCTTATGAGTGTTGTCTTCAGTGCCCATCTTCCAATCTTCAAAGCACAGTATTGATAGAGGAAGATCGCATGCTGTCTGTTCACATATGACACTGATGTTTGCTTGTCTGTCCTAATAATCAAATGATAATATAGAATGTTCATCCTGAAATACAGCATTGCTTGAAGGATCACTGAGAATCCCTTCCAATTCGACATCCTTCTTTTCTCATTTGTTGACCGTCTTCCCTGTGCTTCCTTGCTCCCCCACTGCTCCCCAACCTATAGGGCTGGCACCTGTTATCACTATCGCTGGAGAAGATTGTAGCACCCATCCCTTGCTCAATGACTCCTGTATTATTCACCACTGTAGCTGTCCTCTGATTAGGTGTGTTAGTGGAACCTTCTTTTCCCAATCCAACATAAGCAATCTCCAAAATTTTGCTTCATGAGTCAGAAGAGTCCTCATATGATGTCTCACCCATGGGACCAGAAACACACACACAGCCATGTGTGTCCCTGAACCTTCAGCCACAGCTTCACCGGTGCCATTGTTTGGCATAACACGGGTATTGACAGCTCAGGCTGGACTGCTCCCATTGGGGCAGGGACAAGACTGATTTTGTTGGGTCCAAACTGAGGTGTGCAAGATAACGATGGACTGGGATGTGGCCAAAGTAGTTACCAGTGGGTAGGATTAATTCAAGCATTAAATCCATCACATTTTTCTGTCCTTTAGCATAGCACAAAATGCATGAAAGTTATCAACTTTCTCTTGATGGTCTTCCATCACAAAATGTAATGCCAGAGCCTATTCCAATCAAATGACTAGACTAGACCTCTTAAGGATTTCCTCAAGCTAACATGTAGTAGAAAATCTGTCATTTGGAGTCTCTGGGAGAGAAGTGAAGCTCTCGTCCTATCAACCAGGTTGGCCAGACTTCAGGTCATAAAAGGAGGTGGATAGGCTGTCTGTAGTCTCTGGCAGTTTCAATGTTCTTGAATGCTTTATTAGGCACTACTGCCACATAACATTGCACTGTCACATAACATTATCTATAGAGGATTCCTAGCCTGACACTGGGGATTATTCAAGCATGCGTATTCTTATAAAGATGCAATGCGCATAACCAGAAGACTGGTGGGGATGTCTTTAAACACAAGAATTCCCTTAATTGCAACTTATTGAGTCAATTAACTGTTTGTTCCAGTGCATCATTGTGTAGATTACAAACACAGAACCTAAATCATTTCAACTGAACATCATATATTGCTCACTTAGCACCAAGAATAGATCTATTGATTGTTTCCTCAATTATAGTAATAATACTTTTATTAGATTTGTAAAAAAAATCATAAAAGGGTGGAACTTACCACCATGCGGTCAACATTTACATCTTTAAAACAATACAAAGTAAACAACAAGTCGGAATTAAAAATGGTAACATAAAAGTACACAAACTTTGCAGAGTTGATCTATGAGGGAAAGTAAAACTTAAAAGAGTCGTGTAAGTTGGATCACATTACACTTTTTAACTCAAAAGAATAATTGTGTTATAATAGTGAGTGGAGGGAAGAATATCCATTGAGCAAAATGAAGGAGAGTCCGTGACCGGCTATTGCCAAGCCTGTTATCCTAAGTCCTCTTTGGTTGGTACCTTGTTTTCCAGCTCTTGGGCGGTGTACTCCAGAAATTTTATAGTGTTACAGGATAATTGGATCCAAGACCCACTAAGGCATTTAATAACGGCCGCCCTGCAGGTTCTCACCTGAGCGTCTCTTAAAAGTGGTAGCAGGAGCGTTTTCCTTAGTTCCTGGAGTGCCGGACATATGCATATTAAGTGCAGTAGTGACTCCGCGCCGTTTCTACAAAGACGACAGTCGTGTGTTGGCCACGACCGTAGCCATTTGGGGGTGAGGTCTTTACTTGAAAAGCAACTCAGCCTTAACAGGCTTAATTTCCTTTTGTGGTAGTCCCTGAAGCAGTCTTGCAGATATGGATGGGGTTTCAGATAGATGTATGATGGCAAGACGATCCAGGCGTGGCTTTTACCAGCCACTGCAGCTTTGTCCATTAGTAGTGACGCTTGTTTAATTGCTTTGTTGGTTAACTGTTTGAAAGCGGTATAAGTCATGGGTAAAAGCCAGGATTCTTCCAATGCTAACGCATGAAGCGCTTGCCTAAGGGACTTGTATATGGAATTGGGGAGCCCTGCCTGTTTTTCGACTTCTAGCCAGCACAGATGAGCCAGGGAGTGATCTTCTGCGTCCCTCATTCGCCAGTAGTATTTGGCAAGGGCTCCTTGTCTTGCCGGAAACTGATTTATGAGACTATATTCCAAACGTATTTGGGCTTGGGAAATGTAACGCAGAATTGAAAAAAGGTTTTTTAACAGGCTGGATTGGGCGAGATTTAGGACTATGGAGTCTCGGGTTGCCATCAACTCAGAGCCGTATGTGAGCGATGGCAGAAATTTGGCAGCTACAATCTTTAAGATGTGGCCAGTGGAATTTCCCAGTAGATGTTTTTGGACGGTTTTAAAGGCAAATTGGAGTTGTTTGACTTTTGATTTCCCTTGTTCCAAGTGCTGTTTAGACTTGAACTTATGGTCCAGTAAAATGCCCAAATATTTGTATTGGTCTACCTGTGTTAATGTGGTGGAGTTTATCTTCCAGACAAATTTTTGTCTTTTCTTGCGAGGGCCGGAGAAGCATAGGATGTTTGTTTTTTTAAGATTTATTGTTAATTGTGCATTTGAGAGATACGACGCAAGTTTGGAAATCATGCGTTGTAGACTGAGAGGAGTTTGTGACAGGAGCACAATGTCATCTGCGTATTGGAGACTCATTATGGGTAGATTGCCCAGTTTTGGTGGATCTCCCTGGATAGAGCGTAAGTCACTTTCTAGGTACGCGGTGTAGATGTTGAAGAGGCAGGGGGCCAATACGCAGCCTTGCTTTAAGCCGTTAAGCGTGCGAAATTTCTTTGTCAGGCATCGGCCGTCTCCTTTTTTCACTTGGACCCATGTGTGTGAATAAAGCTCTATAATTGCTCCCATTAGCTTTAGCGACGCACCCCAGGCTTTCATTTTAGCCCAAAGTTTGGATCTGGGGACTTTATCGAATGCCGCTTTTAGGTCCAGAAAACACGTGTATAGCGAGTTAGAATTGTCGATTGCCTTTTTAGCTAGGAGGGTAATCGCGGATAAGTTAGTAAGAGTGCCCATCCCTGGGCGGAAGCCTGTTTGTGTTAGCGGGATTAGCCCTATACTGCTAACCCAAGCTTCCAGTTCTACCAATAAATTTGATGCGTAGATCTTGGCCTCCACATCTATTAGGGCTATCAGCCTGTAGTTGTTAGGGTCTGAGCGGGACCCGGATTTATGTATTGGGTGTAAGATGCTGCCCCTCCACGATTCAGGAATGTTCCCGGTCCTTAGACTGTGATTGAATAAGGGGAGTAGTTGACTGTCTTTCCTGAATAAGGCATTGGGAAGACCATTTGGTCCGGGTGCTCCGTCCGCTCTCATTGATTTTATGGTGTTGGAAACCTGCATAGGTGTAATCAAGTCAGTTTTTCCTGTGTACTTTGTTGTTAATGGTTCACTGGTGGCTTTAGGATCAAAAGACTTTAAATCTGCTGTTGTTCTCAGGCTTGACGGGGGAGTCTCTGGGAGAGACTCAGCTTTGTTGTCTGTGAATGTATCGTGCGTAGAGTTATATAATAAGTCGATGTGGCTGCACCATAACTGATCTGTCATGTCTGAGTTAAACTGCCGATGTTTGCCGTTGAGCAAAAAGTTTATTTTTGACCAAAAGTCCTTTGAATTCTGCAACTTGCTTGCATGGAGTATAATGCTCGCTAGTTTTTCCATATATATTCGCTTGGATCGATTTGTCTCTCTTTTTAGCTCTTTTTTAAGGCTTCAATTGTTTTCAGAGTTTGTTGTGAGAAATGAAGTTCCTTTTTGCGTTCAGCCCTAAGAAATGCATTCATTTGTCTTTTTAGTTGTCGCCGTTTAGGGGTAAACCATTTCCCTCCACTGTTTCTTATGGTTTTTTGTCCTCTGTGGTTAGATTGAAATTTCTCATTTATATCTACTACAAAGGACTCCCAGCTCTTTATTATGTTCTTTGATGTATCAGGTAGAGAAAGCAGTTCGTGGCATGACGCCATTAGGTTGGAGAGGTTTTCTTCATTCCAATGTAACCGTTGTAGGTTAAAAAATTGGGTATTCAAAGATAGAGGCAGTGCTTCCTCTGACTTTTTTGGTAGGATGGACAAGGTAAAGGTCTGTGGGAAATTGTCACTTTCTCCACGATCCTGGATGTGAAAGTCTCTGATATAAGGGAATAAATCGGGGTCAGCCAGGGTGTAATCTAGGGTTGATCCTGAGTTCTTGGAGACCCTCGTTAGGGCTGCCGGAGTATCTAGGTGGCCCCTTCCATTTAGGGTGTACAAGTGGAGCGCTTCCAATTCTGTGGCACATTTCCTTCCCGTTGCACTTTGTCTGCCTTGATTGCCCTGCCGTGGATCAATATGGGTAGGAAGGGCTCACTCCTGGCGTTTAATTAGATTCATATTGAAATCTCCGGTTATGAGCATGTTTTCGTTTGGGTAGGTGGACTTTAACATGTTGATTGCGGTTACTAGTTGTTTTATCCTTTTCCCTTTTTGTTTTCCGCCGGGATGCATATAAAGGTTCAAGATCAAAAGGCCCATGTTGGGGGAAATTTCAATTTTGATGCATTGCATCCATGTAGAATCTAGGTCAATGCAGCTGTGTGACCACAGGAAGTCCGTCGATGCAAAAATGGATATACCTCCTTTAGCCCTGCCGGAACATGCCTCCTTGTGTGCTGGTATGCAGAATTCTTTGTATCCCACGAGAGGCGTGTTTTTAGTCTGCCATGTTTCCTGGAACAATAATATTTTAAATTGAGTAATAAACTCTATAAAGTCTTCTTCCTCCAGCTTCGCATTTAGTCCGTAGACATTCCAAGAGCAGAACGTACAGCACTGCTCTTTCCCAGCCGTTGGTCTGCTATTGATTCATTCTCTGTTCCCTTGGATTGATGCCAGGGGGGCATGTTGGTGCCTTTCGGGCATGTCTGCCTCCTGATGGGCAAACGTGATTTTAATTTGCCTGACTTGATGACCTTTTTCTGTGCTGCTTTTTAAATCTGGGCCTTTGGCGTTTTTTAGGAGACTTTGTTTTGGATTTTGTTTCTGCAGCGGGCTGGGATATCGAGTGGGTTCCACTTTTTTCTGATCAATACCCCTTAAGGCAAAGTCTTCCCGATAGGTCAGGATCAAATCTGTGATGGTGTGGTCAGGCCATGTTGTTATCATCGAATCAGGGCCTTGTTGAAAAGGGTTTGGTCTGAACTCTACTAGTTCCAAGTCGCTTGATTTTAAATGTTGCAGGCCTGGTAGATCTTCTAAGAGTCTTAAGATGGCCCCTCTATTCAGGATGTCATGGGTCCCTCTTGAGCAGTATTGCGGAGTTAGCTCGATTTTGTTGCTTAAGGTATATCGCTTATGGATTTTTGGTCGTCTGCTCTGTTCGATAGTTACAGGAGCCGATCCTGCCCAGTCGACCTCTGGGTCAAGTGTATGCAGGTTGACTGTCTGTGGACTACTTGTAGTTACTTGTCCGTTGAGGGCTGGAACTGATGGTGCCTTGGTTTCTCCACCCTGCGTGTCTCGTGAGGTTATTCCCTTGGTTTTTACGGGTTTGTCTGTATCATCTTGTCTTTTATTTTCTAGGGATTGAGTGGATGAGGTGTTATCCTTTAAACTGTTTCTTTGCTGAGTGTTTATATTGGTGGCTTGCTCTTGGGTTGGTGTTTTGCAATTTGACTTTTTTCCAGGTGGATTAAAAATACTGAACACTTTTTTTGCGTTCTGATTTGAATTTGTGGAAGCTGTGGCTCCTTTTTTCGGATGGTACTTTCCTTGTCCGGGGGATGAACTTTTGAGAAAGGCCCTTGCTCTGGAGTTGTTTTAGTTTGAAGTGGAGCACCCTCTAGCTGCTCCTTAGCTTCGGTGTTGTTGGAGTTGTTTTTGATTTTGTTAGGAAGCGTTGGTGGTGCACATCAGCTATGTGATTTTGCCTTTCTAGCTTTCCTTAAACGCTTCCTTTCTCTCTTGGTGAGCGTGGGTGCCTGTATGGTGGGGTTAGAGTTGGGTGCAGCATTTAGTAATGACGCCTGAATTAGGTGTGTTTCTTCTCCGTGATCTGCTGGATTGTGTTCGTCTGAGCTTGCTGGCGTCATGGTGTCGTTGGAGGTAGGGGAGTCTACTTGATCTTGGAGTTCCAAGCTTACTTCGACACTACTGATCTCGGTCGGCCTACCTAAACCTTCTATAACGTGCTGTTGGCCAATTGCTTGGCTTATGGATGTGGTAATTTCCAAAGGTGAATCCATGAAGGATTCCGTGACAGCCCCCAATATCTGCATCATCAGACTGGGTACTCTAGCCAGTTTGTTTAATATTTCGGAACAGTGGCAAGTATAAAAGGTGGATTCCTTGTTAAGTTGCACCTTAATGATCATGTTATTTAAGTCTTGTAAATTTGATTTGATTCCTTGGACGTGGAAGGCCAGGAGGTTGAGCAGGTCGACTTGCGTGTCCAGTTTGTCTGCGTGATAGGATATAGCAGCACCTATGGTTTCCATTGTCTTTAGTAGTTGCGGCCAAATGGAGGCCGTATGGGTGCTCTCTGATGTTTCCCCCTGGGTATGACTAAGTGTGGGTGAGGTAACAGGATGCTCGCGGGGGACTGATTGGTTGCGATGCTCGCGCAGTTTCACACTCCTTGGCGATGGCCTTTTAACTGTGCTTTCCTCCTTTCCAGGGCTTTGATCATGTTGGACTGAGAACTGATGCATACTTCGTTCCGGTTCTACAGTCTCGCTTGCTGTTGCGTTTTCTTCCTGTGGTTTCGATGACTGAAGGGGGCATTCCTCGAGTGTTGTCGGGGTCATTTTCTGAGTGAATTGTGGGCTTTGCTCTAGAAAAATTGAGTCATTGCTTGTGTCCGGGGCCCAGTGGACTAAGGCGCGTGCCGGTGATATATGGGCTGTTTGTAGTGGCTTGCTAGATGGGTTCCCCCTGAATTGGTCCGAGCCTTTGACTAGTTTGCGGGTGTTTGGGTCTTCTGACCCAAGAGGGCCAGATCCCCCGCCCCCAAGGTTCCTTCTTGGTCTTGTTTTTGTGTTAGAAGCGTTACAGGGTTCACTGTGGCACCTTGGGTAAGGCGGTGGTGATGATGGCAATGTGACACCTTTATTCGTGCCTTCCTTAGAGGCGCTAAATTGAGTACTGTTGCATTTTGAGCTTACGTCATGTGGTGAAGGTTCCGGTCCGCTCCCAGTAGAAAGTCTTTGACAAGCTTTGAGAAAGTCAGTAATCAATGCCCGTTTGCTTGCTTTGTGGTGCGGGGCTTGAACTTTGTGGGTCGGCGATGGCGTTATGTTGTGCTCAGGTTGTGCCTTGTTCTTAGCTGCGGGGCTGCGAATTGTGCTGACCTTGTGGAGCCCCTTTGCTCCCTTGTCTGAGCTCTACAACCCTGGTTTAACATGATGATGTATCGAGCCCAAAGGGGTTTTTGCAAGATCTGTTAAATCTGTTAAATTGGTGCCTTGCTCTTCCGAGATTGGATTTTTTGGGCTTTTACCCCGGCCTGCAGCGGGCCCTTCCTCTGCGTTGTTGGTCATGCACGGAGGGTCCCCCTTGACTTTTTTTGTCTTCCCCTGCGATTTTTCCGCTGGGATTTCCTCGCCTCGTAGCTTCCCTGATCTCATGATCGAGATACTTCACGTTGGGCGATACAGTTTATTCTTCAGTTGGTAGGGTAACTTGAGCTGGGGGTCCGTTGGTGAGCCGAAGCTAGCCTGCTTTTTAATTTTTATGATGAGTAGTTTTGCTTGTTGAATTTGCTGGTTAGGTTTTGCGATCTATGATGATATGGTGAAAACGGTGGGCGGGTAGCAGGCTGCAGATTTGAGAGGCGCCTGCTATCTCCTCGCGGAGTGACTGCGAGGGGGGTGATTTGCCGGCCCTTAGCGTTTGAGTTTTTTTTTGTTTGGGGGCTTGAGGGCTAGGGCAGCTCAGGGCAGTTTTTATGGCAGGCCGGGGATGTGAACGCCGTTAATCAGCTTAAACCCAGCGTTCCACTTATGGGGGGGCAAACAAGCGGAGCGCACGGGGGGCCGCGGGCTGAGAGACCTAGTCACACAGCCTCCCTCGGTCTACTCCCCGGGCTCTTACTTTGCGGCCGCCACTAACGGTGGCCGCGCTTGTGTCCTCCCCTCCCGCCTCCGCCTCTTACCTCGCCAAACGCCAGAGCGCCGTAAGAGTAATGCTCGATTCCTTCTGCCGTGAGAGGTGCAGGAGCCTTGAAGCCGGGACCCGGACCGCTTCTCACTTCTCACTTCCTGGGGTCCTCCCCCTGAGTTGCGCGGTGCTGTGTTGCTATGTTGTAGAGTCCCAGCTGCGGGCTCCAGCGGGCTCCAGCGAGCGTGCAAACGCTCGAGCGCTCGCTGTGCTTGCAGCCTTCAGGTCGTGCGGAGCGTTAAGGCGCTTAGGATCACTCAAGGCGCTCAGGGCGTTCCGAGGGTTATGGCTCCCTGTGGCACCCCTCCACGGCTTCCAGCAGCGGCAGCGGCTCCCAGTAGCACCGGACTCCAGCGGCAGCAGCAGCGTTGGCGCGAAGCCCCTCGCTCGCTCGTTCACGGACAGCTGACCAGACTCGGCGCAGAATCAGCCTGACAATTGACTTCTGTAATTGCTTTCAATCAATTAAGCAACTCACCTCTTGTATGATCAGATTGTCATGGGAGATTTTAGTCTCAACTGGAAATATGTTGAAGACACCTGCACATCCCTTCTCCAATTGTTCCAACTGAACAACAACCAAAAACACCAAAGAACCTCCCCTACCCAAAAAGGGTACAGCACATAGAAATACATCTCTAACCCAGTCAAACAGGATTGGTCAGACCACTTCTTTATTCCTTTTACAATCATGGCATTAATGTGCCATTTCCTAGCTAAGACAGAGAAGGAAACAGGAACATCTAGAGACCTCCAACACATTGACAATAGGCACTGGCAAAGCCATCAGGTCAGGTTAAATAAAGTACAGCTGCAGGAGGCACATAAAGGGGCAGTTTGCATAGAGACAAGGCAAAAAATGGTCTGTGCATGCCTGCGTATGCATGGGTTAGCACATTAAAACCACACCTGCTGGCTGTATCAACACTTGCTTCATGAGCACTTGGTGTTATTAAATTAATTTTATTTACTCTGAGCATTTTCCACAAATTTCAGTGATGCCACTTTAGTATGTCAATAAATATAATAATAACAAGAGAAACAAAGAAAAATCAAGTGCTTCGCTTAGTGATAGTTCCCTAGCCTTATTTTGAGCACAGTTTATTTTATCTGCATTATTTTTTGCAGGCTAAAGATAGGCAGAGGGTGTATGCTCCTCTACATTTCCCTAATGACATTGGAATGCCAGTGATGCCTGCTTCCACAATACCTTCAAGACAATCCCCCATCTCTTCTTGAGTATAGGCTACTGTCCTCTAGTACAAACCAAGATGTTAGGTTCTAATGCTGTCCTACGCTATTCTGATAGCTCCCCTTACCATTTTCATCTGTGACAGTCTCCTTGCCTCATCTTGAGCTTAGTCACCTGTCCCTACTGCCCACTGTGGGGATTGAGGTTTCATTTTTCTACATTCTTTGAAGATACTATAATATCTCTTAGGTGCCCCTTACGCCTTACCTTAGTGATAACTCCAATCTTACCTTTAGCATGGCTTGTTGATCTTCACTGTACTCCACCTGGGCCGTGGACAGGTTCAAAATGGCCCTCTCCACCACGTCTTTATCGCTGTTGTAGATATAGACATACGGACGTCTCACGATCACATAGCGCTTTACCCACCCATTTGTATGTGGCTCCAGGAAGTACAGGCTTCCCTTCTTGGAAACAATCGGACTGTAGCAAAAATATTTAAAAACAAGGAAATATTTATTAAAATTGGAAACTGTATGTATGTTGTAGTAATTTGTACTCATGGTAGCACAGGAATGCAGGTTGGGTATATTTATATGGTGATGTTTATATGAAATGTATATGGTTATTTATAACGATGGAAATGTAAGAATGGAAAGAAAGGGATAGTTGCGTTTACATGGGAATCTATACGATGCTATCATAAAGCCAACACGAGGCAAAACAGCTACATTTACAATGTCATTACTAACCAAGAAAGAGGCAAGACTCTGCGAAGATAGGAATGGCTTAGATAAAGAGGACAAAACCAAGGGGATAATAATTTTTATACATGAATCCCACCGTAGAAATGCAGGTGCTGCAAGATAGGTTGAGGTGATAAATTCCACCAAAGAAAGAACATGGCAGATGCATTAGCTAGATATTCTTACCCAAATTGTACCTACTTTCTGTTTTTAATTTGCACAGAATAGAGCCAAAGACATATTCCAATACATATTCATTGTATTAATACTGAGATACAAAATACTTTTAGTCCTCGACATAATTCTCGTACGAGGACTGCTCATTTTATCTTTACTGGTTAGTTAGCCACAGATCAACTTATGAACTTGACCCCAAAAATGCTTATATCTTTTCGTAGTTCTGTCCAAATCTATCTGTTTTTCCAGGACATAAATGTCCAATACCTCCTAAACCAATAAAGTAAAGTGGTTCAGTAGTGCTCTGCCATTGTCAGGCTATGTTTAACGTGCAAACAGCATAACCAAAAAAATCAAAGGGGCATATTCTCAAGGAGTTACCGCCAAGCTATTGGCACTTTATCGCAGCCAAAGTCGTGATAATTTTAGCTCCCCATTCACAAGCTGGTGCTAACAGCCCAGTTTACAGGCGATAGCAGCCGCAAAAAACTGCGCCACAGATGACCCCGGCATAAAGGCCTTAACTATCAAATAAACCATAAGCATCAAGTGAGGGCGCAGTTATCATTGAACATTCCACAAAAAAGAATGTTCTTATACAGATGATAATTCCCTACATATAACCGGATCAGCATCTATCTCTGAGGGAGGAACAATTCTCAACTCTTCAGGTGCAGCAAGTTTAACTAAGAACAAATCATAAACAATGTCAACGAGTCCGGAGGGAAAAACAAATCAAAACCTGTGATCATAACCTCTGATGGAGAAAAAATAAGTTACTTACTCGTACACTGTGGTTCTCCAGTAGTGATATCTTTCACTGATTCACAAACTTGAATTTTCCCTGTCGTCTTGGTTGGAGTCTCATGGTAATAGTAATATAAGCAGAGCTAATGCATTAGCATTAAGAATCACACTGAAAACAATATACATCTTTAGCCAATTCACATTGTTTTGAAACATCCAAACGTCAACCAATCGGAGCAGAGACCCTGAAGCACTCATCCCTTGCAGAGCCACCATCATTCAAATTTCGGAGCACAAGTGTAAATAAAGGAAAAGAAAGGTATGAAATAAGTGAGCCTTAATGGGAGGAGGGAGTGTCACATGTGAATCTATCAAAGATATGAATATTAGAGAACCACAGTGTAAGTAACTTTTTTTTCTCCAGTACTGTATCTTTAATATATTCACATGCTTGAATCACACTAGTAAGCAGTACCAAATAAATAATGTAGGTGGGTAAAGCAAACGATCCCACCATGATAAAAATAATACAGAGAGATTTTATGAACTTGTTCGAAAGGAGCTCTCATGAGCTGAGATAAGACTGTGTTGAGCTGCCATATCACAGGAGGGGGTACAAAAGGGGGTGGTAATGGACGGAGCATCTGAACCAATCAAACACTCACACCCAGTCAAAAGATCCGGGTTTAATCCATCACCGTTCTTTAGCCCACTCTGCCACCCCAGTTCAGACATGGCTATATGCAAATCAGTCTGACCCTGTGCCTCATGGGAACAGTCCAGCCCGAACTGCCAAGCCATGCCTTCCCTGGACCGGAAACAAGCTTCCGAGGACCGGTTTCTGGCATTACAGCCGTCTTCAGCCCGGCTTGCTTGAATCCAGTGGCAAAGTGAGCAAGGGACCCACGTCTGAGCATACCCTGCCACACTTATGGCGGCCAAAAGCGGTACAAAAGGGGGTGGTAATGGACGGAGCATCTGAACTAATCAAACACTCACACCCAGTCAAAAGATCTGGGTTTAATCCATCACCGTTCTTTAGCCCACTCTGCCACCCCAGCTCAGACATGGCTATATGCAAATCAGTCTGACCCTGTGCCTCTGGATTCAAGCAAGCCGGGCTGAAGACGGCTGGAATGCCAGAAACCGGTCCCCGGAAGCTTGTTTCCAGTCCAGGGAAGGCATGGCTTGGCAGTTCGGGTTGGACTGTTCCCATGAGGCACAGGGTCAGACTGATTTGCATATAGCCATGTCTGAACTGGGGTGGCAGAGTGGGCTAAAGAACGGTGATGGATCAAACCCAGATCTTTTGACTGGGTGTGAGTGTTTGATTGGTTCAGATGCTCCGTCCATCACCACCCCCTTTTGTACCGCTTTGGCCGCCATAAGTGTGGCAGGGTATGCTCAGACGTGAGTTCCTTGCTCACTTTGCCACTGGATTCAAGCAAGCCGGGCTGAAGACGGCTGGAATGCCAGAAACCGGTCCCCGGAAGCTTGTTTCCGGTCCAGGGAAGGCATGGCTTGGCAGTTCGGGTTGGACTGTTCCCATGAGGCACAGGGTCAGACTGATTTGCATATAGCCATGTCTGAACTGGGGTGGCAGAGTGGGGTAAAGAACGGTGATGGATCAAACCCAGATCTTTTGACTGGGTGTGAGTGTTTGATTGGTTCAGATGCTCCATCCATCACCACCCCCTTTTGTTCCGCTTTGGCCGCCATAAGTGTGGCAGGGTATGCTCAGACGTGAGTCCCTTGCTCACTTTGCCACTGGATTCAAGCAAGCCGGGCTGAAGACGGCTGGAATGCCAGAAAACCGGTCCTCGGAAGCTTTTTTCCGGTCCAGGGAAGGCATGGCTTGGCAGTTCGGGTTGGACTGTTCCCATGGGGCACAGGGTCAGACTGATTTGCATATAGCCATGTCTGAACTGGGGTGGCAGAGTGGGCTAAAGAACGGTGATGGATCAAACCCAGATCTTTTGACTGGGTGTGAGTGTTTGATTGGTTCAGATGCTCCGTCCATCACCACCCCCTTTTATATCACAGGAGGGGGCTTCACTGGCGGTCGGACTCGAAATAGGCCCTTCAAGAACTCCTTAACCAGTCTGTTGGATGATAAAGAGAGTTGTCCTGCATGCTTCCTAAATCTGGATATAGCCGCCAGATGAACTTTAACAGATGAGTGAGTCAGTCCTGATTTTGCTAGCTGCAGCAGATAAGGAGTAACTGCTCTGGAGTGGAGGAGAGAGTAAGCAGAGACTGAGAGCCCTACCAGGAGCAAAGTTGCTTCCATTCTGCAGAGTAACATTTAGGTGGGTTTTCAGCACGAGTGTGCCAGAGAATCGATATGCAATCCTCAGAAAGATTTAGTGATCCAACTCATTGTAGTGAGGAGCCAGACTGACAAATTGAGTGATCGTATCTGTGGATGTACAACTTGCCCCTCGTTCATCGACCACAGATCCTTCGATGGTTGAAATGGAAAATGTTTGCAGTCCGATAGGCAAAGAAACTCAGTGACCCAATAATGCCTTGGTCACGCTAGGACTATATTAATAAGACAGCAATGTTCCTGCTTCATCTTGTGAATGACCTTGGGAATGGGCGGTCATGGAGAGAAAGCATATGCGAACATCCCTGTCCATGCTAGGTGGAATGCATTTACCTAAGAACCTGGTGGAGGTTACCTGCTAGTATACAAGTTGCATTTCTTGTTGTGACAAGAAGAGAAAAGTTCAGAGTTTGGAGAACTCCAGTGCTGAAAAACCCTAAGTAAGTGTTGCTGACTGAGTTCCCACTCATACAACAAAACAAGTTGCCTCTGACACCATAGATCAAACAACCATGATTCTTCCCAAACAATTTTTTAATTATCCTTGGGTTATATTCCTTTATATTGTCTTGCTTTTTTGCATTTGTTTTCAAAAGCATTCAATCCTGTCATGGAACAAACTAGACCAAAGCCCACTTGCCTTCTCTTGTATGCATGTACACATCAATAAACAAAAACGACATATTTTCAAAAAACGGTGTGCCCAACAATTATATACAGTGCAAAGAACTTAAACATACAGTGCATTCTTCAATGAAGAATATGTCAAACAGTGATTCTGGGGTACACATAGCATCCCAAAAATTACATCAGGTAAAGAATAGTCCTAATACATTCTGTCACCATGGAATAAAAATGGAGACAGGGTATTACTTTTCATGTCTTCAAAATGAAATACTTTTATAGCCAGGGGAGAGGTCAGGGGTGGTACTCAGAACTCAAGAATAGAGCCCTATTTCATGAGTTCTATTTAGTCCAATTTTTGGACCTAGTTTAAAACTTGGTTCTGCGTGGAATTCTTTTGTCCATGTACGCCTCAATGTGGCATGGGCTTTAAAGCCGGCGCGCCAGCGGTGCAATTTAACCTTTAGGGAACCGCCATCCTTTACAAGCTGCAATGGACGATACGGAGCTGCGGAGTTGGTTTCACGGTACAGGCAGTTTCTGTGCTTCTTCGTTATCGCATCAAGGAGTTGCTTCCTCTATTCGTATCGATACGGGCTTTGGTCTAGTTTGTTCCGTGACAGGATTGATTGCTTTGTAAAACAAATGCAAAAAAGTAAGACAATATAAATGAATATAACCCAAAGATAATTAAAAAATAGTTTGGGAAGAATCATGGTTGTTTGATCTATGGTGTCAGAGGCAACTTGTTTTGCTGTATGTAATAGGATTGCAGCTTCTGACCGATACTAAACTGAATCATTCCCCAAAGTTTTACCTGAGTTCCCACTCACGGCATTATTTGTCTGTTTTACATATGGAGTCTGCCCATTCGTTCTGTACTCCTGGGACATGTTCTATCCTTAAAGTGACATATATACACCTATATAAATATGGATACATATATATAAAAGACATGGAACCTTTGCTGACCTTTGCTGAACTGCACCTCGAAACAGCGTGCATCTTTCCCTGTGCTGTCCTGCCGCCGGAGCCTCCAGTCTGCCTCCCGCCGCCTCGCTAGCCTTTACATCTTGCTAGTAGGGCCGCTGTGTGGAGAGTGGGCTGGGGACTACACATCCCAGCAGCCCACGCGGTAACACGCACCATCAAACCGCGCCAGGAGGCGCTTAAAAGACGTGTAATCCCCTGGAGAGCGGGGAACCTTTGCTGACCTTTGCTGAACTGCACCTCGAAACAGCGTGCATCTTTCCCTGTGCTGTCCTGCCGCCGGAGCCTCCAGTCTGCCTCCCGCCGCCTCGCTAGCCTTTACATCTTGCTAGTAGGGCCGCTGTGTGGAGAGCGGGCTGGGGACTACACATCCCAGCAGCCCACGCGGTAACACGCACCATCAAACCGCGCCAGGAGGCGCTTAAAAGACGTGTAATCCCCGCCTCGCGGGACGCCGGGCGAAGCCTGGGCCAAGGGCGGGCCCGTTTAAGCCCGTTAAAGACCGGGTAAGACTGGACTGGGCCACCCTATTGACAATTGTAGCTTTATCATTCTCTTCTGTTTCCTATTAACCCACCCTTGTATAGCTGTGTTTCGGAGTTATTTATTAATTACTGTAATCCGAATAGCATAATTTCGAGCATGTCGCCTAGAAATACTAGAAGCAGTAAGCCATCACATGCCGCCCAGACCATCGGTCCAATTGACCAATTCATTTCCAGGGCAAATGACGCAATTAATCAAGGTGTCCTTCTGTTGGAACGAAGGGTCTCTCTAGAATTAAATATCGCCAAACGCTCTTCATTGGGCTTATTGGCGGCAGCGAGATCTCCCCAGCACCATTTAGAATCTGGCGCCCCAACGGAATCCTATACCGTTCCAGGCACTGTGGGCCTGTCAGTATCCACTGATTTATCAACCACCCAGCTATCCCAATCCCCCCTATCTTTGGAGAGAACCCCAACTCTCTTTACAACTCCGAGTAGGGAGAACTCCTCTACAACTACCAACAAGGGTTTGAGGGAGGGTGCGATACCGAAGAAAAAAGAGAAAAAAGGAAAAAAAGGGAAAAACAAGGCAGCCCAAAACAACAATTCCCGTGTCCACCCACAATCCCCTACCCAACCCAGATTACTAATTCCATCTGCAATACAAAGTACTAGCCAACCGACTTCACCCCAGCAAGAGCTAAATCCTATCCCACCAGATATAATAAATCTTTCCTCCACTACGCCTAACCTTAGTCCTAGTAATAAAGTGGGTAGAGGGTGCAACATCTATAGCCTAGACATCCAGCTACTGGATAGACTAGAGGCATTCATTAAGTTGTATGTGCAACCTATTGAGCTTTCCGTGTCCAAAGTCGAAAAGATGATGGAAACACTAATCTCAGAATTTAAATCTAATAAGGGTTCCGTTCCTACTCTCCCTGTGTCCCAGAAACCTAACCTTAAATTTAACAAAGCAGGGGCTGTAGCGACGAAACAAGTACCCAAACAGGTTACTACATCCGCAGTTGTTCATCAAAAATCACTAATCGCTGCTGTACAACAAAACACACCGTCCTCAGCAGCGAAGAAAGGCCCTGCTAGACCATCAGTTCCAACTTCAGCCCCTATTCCCACTCAGGCTCCCACCCAACCAAAAACCCCAGGGATCCAAAATGCTCTAGGGACTCAAAACGTCCCCTATAAATCGAGACGGCAAGGTGGTCGTTCCTTCCACCTTCCCACAGAAGCTACTCCGTTCGTTGTTATCATGACCGGGGTTCCAGAGCTGAATCCAAACTCAGAGGAACCAGGTTGGTCACTAAAAAACAAGGTGTTACATTGGCTATCTGCCAATAGGCCCCTCCCTCCTTACTCTAACAATAGAGTCACAACGGTCCGCAGGGTCCCCTGGCTAGGAAAAGAGCCAAAAACAATACAGGGTGACTGTGTCATCATTAACTTTGAAGACCCCCACACAGTTGAGCATATCTGCTCATGGGGTTCCCACCTGACTCCCGACGGAATAGGCACAAAAAGATTGTCATACTTCTATCCTCCACTAAACCACTATGCTTCAGGTCCAGAATGGAATTGGACCCAGGTAGGAACCTGGAATAGAAGACCTGACTGGTCAGATTGGGCGGGTCATGGGGCAGAGTTCCAGGGCCAACCTTTGGGTGGAGGGGTGACCCATTGTCCAATAGATATGACTGCCTGGAGATGGTGGATTGACCACCATCTGTTAACATCCAGGATTTTGTAAATCCCCCTTCCCCGGGGTCAAAACTATCAAAATTACCAAAATCACCGCTAATATCAAACTCACCTTCCAGTTTGCTGTTGACATCTCATATGGAAGGCCCTTCTGTATTAGCGGAAGTGCTCACTTTTCCATCTACAGAAGCACAATCTGCCACTGTTAGTGATGATGATCTCATTTCCTCCTACATCTCTCCCCGCCCAGGAAGTCCAGCTACTAACATCTTGCTGAACGTTAGTATTCCAACCCCCCCACCTCTGTCATTATCTGTATTATATTGGAATGTCGCTGGTCTCCGTTCAAAGATCAACCTTAAATCATGGCTGGACCTAGTAAACACCTATCAGATAGTCTGCCTGCAGGAGACCTGGGCAATTGACCCAATACATGTACAGGGCTACAAAACTTACCATACACCACGCATGGAAGGTCTAAGGGAGGTCTTGCTGTGTACATCTCAAACAATTTGTCAGTAAAGAAAACTATTGTCCTTCATACCACTTTGAATTTTCAAGTCATAATGGTTATTGTTAACAAATGTATGTCATACTGTTTTATTAATTTTTACAATAATCTATCCCCGCAGACTGTGTGAAATCCGTATCTGAAATTTCTTTTCTTATAAACGAGCAACAAAACAAGCAATCATCGCTTGTCTGCAATGTGATCTGGGGGGGGGGATTTCAATGTTCCCTTGTGCACTAATTATAAGAAAGGCATATGTAGGCTTCTAGATGAAGAGGACTGTCCATTGCCCCATTTTTCGCACACCCATTTGGGTGATACCTTGAACGGTAGTCTTTTTTCACTAGAACTGATGTATGCAAACGACCTTGTGGACCCCCCCGTTGAATTCAGACCTACATTCCACGGCAGGGGTTTGTCTAGTACTATAGATTTTATTTTATGCTCTTATACCTTAAAGGGCGAACTTCGAAATTTTACCACAGGTATAGACATTTCGAGTGACCACTTCCCAAACAGTATTACTCTCCTGATCACCATGGATGATATTCATCCAATTAGGACTAGTTTACTGTCCCAGCAATCTTTGGCCATGGATAGAACCAATGGTTTCTCTGTGAAATGGTCAAAAATTGATCCCGCAATAATTACCAGTAAGGTAATATCTAAAGCTCTTCCCTGGATCAATATCTGTTTGGCAGATGAGTCCCCACCTGAGCTGATTTTATCTAGTTTCCAAGAGATTTTAAAAGTTATGAGGGCCGAATTACTCCGTCATCATAAACCTGGAAATTTGTCATCCCCTAGATGGTTTAATTTGGCCTGTCGCAAAGCGCTATCCGCCTTAAAAAAGGCTGTACATAACCCAATCAGAGACAAAATTATGATAGCCAAACTCAGATCAGAGTATAAAAAGGCTCAACATAACTGTAAAAAGGATCTAAAGAAAAATCTATGGGCTAAACTGCACGCGAGCTGCCAAAGTAAGGACGCCTCTCAGTTTTGGCGCGTAGTCAAAACACCCTTTCTGTCAGAAGTAAATACCCCCCAGCACCTAGATGTGGCTGTGACGGCGGACGAGTGGGTGACCCATTTCTCTAAAATCTTTGGTGGTTCCCCTGAGGACGCCACAACACGGGCCACACAGCCAGCCGACCTCTCGACGAAGCAAGTATATCCGATTGATCTCCACTTTAGCTTAAGCGAGATCATAAATGCTTTAACGTCCTCAAAATCCGGAAAGGCCCCTGGCCCTGACGGAGTCCCTCTTGACATCTTTGTTACCAACATGGAACTGTGGTCTCCCATCGTTACCCAGGTGATGGCGGCGGTTTCGAAAGTTGGTCTTTTAGACTCCTGGTCTTCTTCCATCTTGCTCCCTATTTTTAAAAAGGGCGAACGAAATAACCCAGCCTGTTACAGGCCCATCTGCCCCCTGGACTCCTTGGGGAAGGTCGCGGGACGACTAATCCTGGAACGTCTCCAGGACTGGGCGTCGGAGAACAACGTCCTGACCGACCTCCAGTATGGATTCCAGGAGGGACTTGACACTGTTGAGCAGGCTTTAAATTTAACCCTTCTAATAGGCAAGTATGTAGGGGCAAGAGGGGGTAATTTGTACCTAGTATATGTTGACCTCAGTGCAGCGTTCGACTGCGTGATACACTCTAGGCTGTGGTCCATTCTAGATGAACTGGGTGTTGACCCTTCACTTATAAAAATTTTAAGAGAGCTCTACTCCAATGCTACGGCATGCGTAAGATATGGGATCGGTGGCGAACTTTCGTCCTCCTTTCCAGTTACAAGAGGAGTCAGGCAGGGCTGCGTCCTGGCTCCTTTTCTGTTTAATCTATACACTAACGGGCTGGAAACAGCCATGTTAGTAAGAAACCAGGACCTACCCTCTATTAACCATCGCCCTATTCCTGCATTACTTTATGCAGACGACTCCGTCATATTAGCAAGAACGTTAGTCCAGCTACAAAAAAAACTAGACAAATATTGCCAGTTTATGCTCTCTCTGGGGCTAAAAGTCAATAAAAGCAAAACCTTTGTTATGTATACAGGTCCTAAGGTAAAAAATCCCAAACCTATTTATATCGAGCAAGTCAGACTGGAACGAGTAAGGGAATATCCATACTTAGGTATTTTAATTGATGACCAATTATCTTGGAAACGAGCTATGGCAAGCAAGAAGTTGCTTTATCAGAGAGCAACTTCGGCTCTTGTTTCCTTTTCAAAGAAATTGGGCAAACCAGCCCCATCTGAGTTGCTTAAAATATATCATGCTAAATGCCACAGCATAGCAACCTATGGTGCAAGCGTCTGGGGCTATGTACCTTCAGATGATTTACAAAAAGTCCAAAATGGTTTTTTAAAATACTTACTGGCACTTCCACAAAGTGCTCCAATTTACGGATGCCATATAGAGTTAGGCATTGACTATTTAACTGATAACATCAAATGTCAGCCAATTCTCCTATGGCACCGTATTTGGAACAAACCACAATGCCACCTAACTCGCTCCCTGATATCTGATTGTCTTTCTTTGGAGTGTTGGAAAAAAATACCATGGTTAACATACGTTTCTAATTTTTTAAAGGACCTGAATTGCTCATCTTACTTTACGGAGCCTTCCTCACTAGCCGATATCAGCAGAGGTGCTTTGAAAAATCTTTGTTTAAATCATCTAAGGAAATTGCGCCTCTCTTGCGAAGTATCTAACACTAATGTGCAAGTATTAATGGTCCAAGTTTCCCCTGGTATCCAGCCTTATCTTACCTTTTACCTTTCTAATTATGATAAATATGTCCTAACCAGGTTTCGTTTTAATATATTTTTCCGTCTTGTTACTTTCCCCACTGAGTTAAACTGGTCTCATGACCTGATCAAATGCCCGTGCGATGGAGTTTCTCCACAATCGACCATCCACCTTACTTTGTTTTGCCGATATTATGATCAATTACGTAAGCGATGGATCATCCCTCTTCTTCGTCAAATGGGGTTGAGGACTTGTCGGCCAGCATTTCTGGCCTTCAGCTGCTTGATTCACAATTTGTAGCTAAAAATGTAGCTCTTTTTCTAAATTCATGTTTGAAGACACGTAGTAAAATTGGGCTATAGTTCCTTCGATCCTATGCTTACCAGAATTAACTTGTAATTTGGTTTCATGTAAAGATTTTAAGTGACATTTTGTAATGTAATAATAGTGTTATTTGCAAACTGTATTTAAACTGTATGATGTACTTTTTATGATCTACCAAACTGGTAATCGAATAAAAGTTTTGAAACGAAAACGATAAAAGACATGACTAAAAACATAACATATCGTCATGTATCACCATGACACATATATATCCATCATTTAGATTAAGCTCCGATCTGGAATGTAGGCCAGAGCGTCCCTGGCCCCGGAGCAAAGGATCTCAGGCGGGCGGCACGTGGACCAGAGCCTGTGGCAGGTAGGAGAGAGAGACTTAGGGGGGCCAGAAGGGTCCGCTTACAAGCAGGAGACACTGGTGCAGGGGGGCGCCACCAAGCAGTCTCAACTGCCTTAGGCCCTCGGGCCCCCTTCCACCCAATGACCGGAGATAATGGCGGAAATAGTTTGTACATTTGTGGGGTCCAGCCGAATGCCTTGAGGGAACAACGCATTGAGTGGAGTAGGATCTGTTAAGTCCTGTTCAGGCCAGTTATGAGGTATACGGGCATCAGGATGGAACCAATTGCAGGCAAACTGCGCCTGAGCAACCAGATTGTATAAATTGAAATCAGGTAGGAAAAAGTATTTACATTCGGGTCTGCTAGTAATTTTAGCAATATAATCCTCAGTATATAAAGGTGCCTCTCTCTCTGACATCTCAACACCTGTGAGAGAAAATAACCCTATAAGTCCTATAGGGTATATATACCCTAATACTTTTTCCTATATGTATAAATTTTGAGTATTCATTCATCAGACTTTTTCTTAATACAATTATTGAACTACAGAGTCAGTGTATCTGTGTTTCTTTCTCTCCCACATCCCTAATAACGCCTGTCTATATATGCGATTTTCGCACTGTCTTTTGAATTACTATTAAGTAACCCTGGGCGAAGCACTACGCTACGCTCGCGTAGTTTGCGAAGTTTGCGCAACTTCGCACTACGCGAGCTGCACGTAGCACAGTGGGAACACGCATAGTGCAGCGTAGCGTAGTGCAGCGGTCATTTTTTGCTTGTTCACGGTCCTCAACGTCATGTTTATGACCGCGAACAAGCAAAATGACATCCCGGCGAGATTCTCAACGCGGGGGTCAGGTTTCTCATTGCGAGTGGTTGCGCATGCTCACGACCGCTCGCGATGAGAAACTACCAGTTCGCGTTGGGAAAGCTGCTGCTCGAGTAAAAATCTACTCGAGCAGCAGAAAACTACAGCTCGCACTGTGCTAGATGCCGTTTTCAATGATTGCACAGTGCCGAATGCTTGTCCACACTGTGCAATCCTTGAAAACGCATCTTGCACAATGCAAACATGCTACTACGCAGCTTGCGTAGTGCAACGTGAAGTTCGCATAGTGCGAAGTAAGTGCACTTCGCGTAGCTTCGCGTAGCGCTACTTCGCGAACTACGCCTACCCTTACTATTAAGTATATATTCCACAGGAACCGCTGTTTTTTCTTAAAATACTTAATTACCCTGGTTCCATCGTGAGTAGCGTTCCCTTGTTTTCTTTTACTACATTTCGTGCGGTGGCTACATCCCAAGGCATTTATCCATACTGGATTTTTTCCTTATACCCTATAGGACTTATAGGGTTATTTTCTCTCACAGGTGTTGAGATGTCAAAGAGAGAGGCACCTTTATACACTGAGGATTATATTGCTAAAATTATTAGCGGACATGATTGTAAATACTTTTTCCTATATGTATGAATTTTGAGTGTTCATTTATCAGACTTTTTCTTAATACAATTATTGAACTACAGAGTCAGTATATCTGTGTTTCTTTCTCTCTGACATCCCTAATAACGCCTGGCTATATATGCGATTTTCACTCTGTCTTTTGAATTACTATTAAGTATATATTCCACAGGAACCACCGCTGTTTTTTCCTAAAATACCGAACTGGAATGTAGGCTGGACAGTAGTAGACAATGGTGTGGAGGGAGGCAGCCATCATGCAGTCTCAGCCACCTTAGAACCTTTGGCCCCCCTTCGCCCTCCGACCGGCGATAATGGCCTCTCACCTCAGATGGGTGCACCGGGGCCTCTCTGCAGCTACCATGTCCACAAGGTTCACCACAGCCACCGGTGAGTGTGTGGGGGGAGGGAGGGCTCAGCGGGGCACCGCAGCCCTGGCCTCTGGCTCGCCTGTGGCCCCTGTGGCCTTGGGGCCCCCCAGGCAGGTTGATCCCACCTCTACCACATTGGCAGCCAGAACCAGGCCGATGGCCCTGAAATGTCGACAGAGCACCCTCGCTGCAACCACAATCAGCTTGACACTGGAGGCTCACTCCTACAGCAAGGATGGGTATGGATGTATGAATGTGGCATATTTTCTCTAGAATTAGGGCGGAGGGCTCCAGAGCTTCAGCACCATGCAGCCATTGGGTCGGTGGCCAGGCCACGCCCCTTTAATGCCCGCTTTAATAACGTGGCTGTGTGTCTCCAGAGCGAGCAGGAACAGAAACTCACCTGCACATTTAGGAAAAAAAACATTAACACATACCATAGAGGAAGCAAGAAGAAGACCACAAAAGGAGAGATAGCATAGCCCCTGCTCGTACTCCATCTAAACCTCTGTTAACCAAACTTCACTGGCTTTCAGTGAAACAAAGGGTGAGGTTTAAAATATGCTGTGTCATTCACAAATGTCTCACAGGGAAAGGCCCTGACTACTTGACTAAAAAGTTTAATTTATATGTCCCCTCCAGATCTCTTAGATCAGGAGATCAACAACTGCTATGTGTTCCCAGGTTTAAGGAGACAAGACAACGGGGCAGGGCCTTGTCAGTGGCTGGCCCGAAGCTGTGGAATGATCTTCCCATGGAAATCAGACTATGCAGAGAACACCTTCTTTTTAGGAAAAATTTAAAAACTTTTCTCTTTCAGTACTAGGTCATCTATTTAGGGAGGACTGCTATATGTTAGGGTTTCTTTGCTCACAGATGATGCCAGAGGCGCGGAGATACTCCTTCGGGAGTCGAGTCCTAGCGCGGTATAAGTTTGCAAATAAAAATAAAAATAAAATAAATAGTTAGTGGGAGTTGCGGTTTGTGATTGTTGTGGTTTTCAAACAATAAAGGATCATTTCACCATTCACCACAAAAATAAACGGGGAATTCCTGATTTGTAAAATAATAAACAGGCATTCTGCATCTTGCTGACAAAAATGTGTTTTGAAGAACACTGCAGTGTTTTAATAACGCAGCCGTGGGACAATACCTCAGCATTTCCCACAGTTCAAGCTTTTCACATGGACACGCCACGGCCAACCTTGTGAGAACCTACAGGCCAATTTAGCTTGAAGTGTGATGAATGCCTGTTTTAAAATACGATAAAGTCCACTTTCGTCGCTTTGTGTCTCCAGTCTGAGGAGCATGGAGGAACACAAACAAAAGCATTAACATGCTACAGCTACTTCTTTTTTTCTTTTCTTTACAAATTAAGCACTGTTGCTTAGTACATGCAGATAGGGTTATAGTGACTAAGGGCCAGATGTAGGAAGCCTAATACCGGTCGGTAATGGCCGAAATTACCGAATTTCGGCCGTTACCGACCGGTATTAGGCTTTTCAGATGTAGGAGGCCACATTTCAGGATTTGGGGCCATATGCATCAAGCTAATTAGCATTAGCAAAGGCCGAAATTCTGCGAATTTCGGCCTTTGCGAATGCTAATTAGCCAAATGGTATGTATCAAACATGTTTGATGCAAAATAAGGAATAGCAAAATTTGCTATTCCTTATTTTGCAATTGCACTTAAGGAATCGCAAATTTTGCGATTCCTTAAATGCAATGTATCAAGCAAAAAATATTCAAAAAATGCCATTAAGGATTCGCAAATTACCACCAACTTATAGTTGGTGGTAAGTTGCGAATTCTTTTCAAAAAAGCTTTTTTCCAAAAAACCAAAGGTGCCATATGACGCCCATACATGCCCTTAGGGCATGTATGTGCCCAATATGCCCCCAAATGTCTTTTTCAGGGGTGCAGCAGGGTGTTCTTGAGACACCCCTGCACCCTTGAAAGAATTCCTATTTTGCGATTAGCAAATTGCTAATCGCAAATTGCCCCTTCATTCCTATGGGCCTCCTGGCCCATAGAAATGAATGGGTAATTTGCGATTAGCAATTTGCTAATCGCAAATTAGGAATGGCAAGGAATCGCTATTAAAAAGCGATTTTGTACATACATACCGTTTTGCGAATTCCAAATAGTGATTCCTTAAAATTCGCTATTTGGAATTTGCAAAACGGAACTATGATACATATGGCCCTTGGTAATTTACCAAATCGGTAATTTAAGAAATCGGTAAATTACCGAATTCTTAAAATACCGATTCGGTAAATTACCGAATCTGTAATGTAGGGAGCACTCAAGTGAGTGCTTCTTACATTTAAGGATTCGTTATTTACCACCAACTATTAGTTGGTGGTAAATAACGAATTCCTTTTAAAAAGCAATGTTTTGCTTTTTATTCAGTGCCATGTGGCTGGCATGTGCACCCATGCACTATTCAGGGGTGCAACAGGGTGTCAATGTGACACCCTGCCACCCTAGAAAGGGTCTCCCCTATTACCGATTCGGTATTTACCGAATCGGTAATTCCCATTCATTCCTATGGGCCTCCAGGCCTATAGGAATGAATGGGAATTACTGAATCGGTATTTAGTGATTCGGTAAATACCGAATCGGTAAATACCGATTCTTAATTACTGAATCTTACCGATTCGGTAATTTTTACCGTAAAACAATTTACATCCCATTTACCTATTCTTAAATACCGAATCGGTTAAATTCGGTATTTAAGAATAGGTAAATTGAGATTACCTACATCTGGCCCCAACTGTCTTAACAGACATAAGAGTTTGCCAAAACATCAAGGCTGAGTAAACTAGGAGTAACAGTAAAACAACTGAACAAAATATAAGCTTGGCAGGTGTGCAGCAAGGACAGCAGTGTACCATTACATTAGTTATGTGAAGAGGGTCAGGATATGGTGGAGGAGAGTATAGTGAGATGTCAAGGTGTGCAGTTCGATGTAAAGAATTAGTTAGGATAGCAAATACTGATGTGAAGTTAAATGAGGCAGTGGGAGAGAAACCTGGCAAAGCTGCTCCGAAGCCAGAACGATTCCACACGAATCACCGCAATGGAAGAAGAACTCAAGCCAAGCTTGGACTTTGCTCAATGACCAAGTGGGTGCAAGAAGGAATGTGTGTTCCTAGGAGCAGGGTCCGGTTTTAGGATTTTTGGGACCCTGGGCAGAGGGGGAATGTGCGAGGCCCCTCTAATTTGCACAGACTTTTTTTTTATTTTTTATTAAACCTTTATTTATTGCAGTTAACAGAGATACATGACATTCACATCATTACCAATCAACCAGAGCGTAATACTTATGGTACATCATTAGAATAGCGTACAGTCCTGTGGGCTGGGCCACCTCATCATGTCTTAACAGCAAAACAATGCACAGCAGTCAGCAGGGTGGAGACAACATTAACAGAGCACTGCGCATAATGCAGTGGGGGATGCAAGCCTTAGGAAAGACCCAACACCCTTGCAGGCCAATCCATCAACAAATTAGCTTGTTACAAGCAATGTGTATTAGAGAGGACGAGCATCAGACTGCCCGTGAAACGTGGCTGACGCAATCCTTACCAGGCGGCCATCAGTATCCCTATTAGTACTAGTGTACCCTGCGTGCAGCTTCAAGGGCGTCCCTTCGCCTCCTCCGAGTATGCATATGGAAGTGGGTACTCTGAATGGTGTCTGTCGTGAGGTGATGCATGGTTTCCAACCATTCAGGGGCCACCCCTACATGTGTTTAGTCACTGACCCCAATGTGCATGTAAAATCCCAACTTGATTACAGCATTAGGATATCGGGGGGGCCTGCATCGTGTGCCCAGCAAATAGCAGTATCCGAACTGCAGGTGTCCTATAGCCCTTTACCACGTCTCGCCGCTGAGCAGCCCGCCCCTCCTCGAGCAGAGAGACTCTGTTCCCACCACCTAGGTTTATTGCAGTTGTATCCGAACACCAGACGACATTCACTTGTTCAGGGCTCAGCTATCTGACCCTCATCCGCAGAGGTGTCACTGTGAGACACTTGGGACATCCAGTAGAGCTGTAACGGGGACCAGATATCTTTGGGCCTGCAACGAACGGGCATTAAGTCTGCATAGACGCCATGTTGGTCTTGGCAGTATGTGATATCATCCAGCCATTCTTTGAATTTTGGTGCCCTGCCCCTCCCCCATCTGCAGACCACTCTCCTTTCAGCAAGTAGCAATGCAATATCTACGAATCGTCGGTGCGATTTGGGTATGTCTTTGGTATACCCCAACAGCATCAGCACCGGGTCCAGTGGAAGAGGGCCTGCAATCATGACCTGAATCGCAGCATGCACCTGTGTCCAATATTCCTGTATCGCGCCCCACTCCCAGGCCAGATGAAGGAAGCCCGCGCCTTCCGAGCGGCATCGCGCGCACCTGTCGTCGTCTGAGAGATGAAATCGCAGCTTCCTGACTGGCGTGTAATAATATCTCTGAATAAACTTGTAGTGAATGATTTTCAGTCGACAGCTGGCCGAGACGTTTGCCGTGACCGAGCAGCAATACTTCCATTGCTCTTCAGTGAGTTCAGCGTCCAGTCAGAGCTCCAGTCATCTCGCGCTTTGGACCTAACAGGCGGACGCTGCGCTCGGATGTTATTATACAGTTTAGACACCATATGCCTCCCATCTGACACCAATAGCACATGCAAGGGCAATACCACCTCTGGTTCATCCGGGAAGCTGGGGAGTATGTCACGCATACCCTGACGAAGCCTAATATAGTAAAACACCTCCATCGGAGTCGGGGGACCTGCCTGAAATATCTGATCTTTGGTACGAAATATCCCGTCCTGGAACAAATCACCCCATGTACGTATGTGAACGCGCTTACACATGGATCGAAATCCATTTTCTAGTAACAATGACAGCCTCGGGTGGTACGTTAGGGGCATTGCAGGTGAGTAAAGCATGGGAGCGTCGAGCATTTTGGCCACTCTCCTCCAGGCGTCGATAGTACATGTGACTGTGGTGGCAGGCGTCTCAATATCACCAATCACTCCCATTAGCATGCCGTTAAGCGGAAGCGGATGCGCAATCCATTCTTCAGCTGCAATCTGTGGCATAAAGGGAGCGGGACTAACCCAGTGGTAGGCGTATTGCGCCTGAGCACTAAGATAGTACACTGCAAGATCCGGCACATCGAATCCGCCCTTGTCGTATGGTTGTGTCAAGACCGCCCAGCTAAGCCGCGGTTGTTTACCTCCCCAAAATAGGCAAAGAAGCTCAGTTCGCAGTCTCTTAAAGAAATAGGAGCCCGGGTAGTAGGGGATATTCTGAAAAAGGTATAGGTAATTTGCACAGACTTGACCCATTCTTCAGGACTCTCTGCATCTCTATAGATGCCCCCCTGCTCCTGAAGCTGCAGCCCCTCCCTCTCAGCCACCTACAAGCACCTCTTAACAGCTCATAAAGAGCTGAGTGTGTGAGGGTTTCTTATCTCCAGAGAGGATTAAGACTGCCAGGGAGCTAAACTGCCAAGCAATAGCACTCCCGCTGTGCCTCTGCATGGGTGGGGGAGGAGGCCTAATTGTAGGACAAAACTGAGGAATGTGTCTTCTTGAAATTGGGACTCCCCCACCCCTGGGTTCGCCTCGCTACACCATAGCAGTGAGGCCAGGGGAGGGGCCCCCTAAGGTGGTGCACTTGAAAGGTAGCACATTTCATGCCGTGGCCTGACTGTGTCGCATTGGTGTGAGGCCCCAAGTTGGAGGGCTGACTGCGGAGCCCTGTGCAGTGGCCCACACTGGCCATACCCAGCACCGGCTCTGTCTGCGAGTAAACAGAAAGAACTCTCCGTGGCAGCTTAAAGGACGACATAGCCTGAAGCATGTAATGCCTGCTTTAATAACGTCACATTATGTGGGCATTAAACGCTTCAAGCCACGTCACAGTCCAGTCTGTGGAGCGAGCAGGAACAGAAACTCACTTGCACAAATAACCCATTAACATACGCTACAGGAGAAGCAAAAAGAAGACCATAGCGTAGTGGCTGTTGCGGTTTCCCCCCTCAAACACACGTCTTCGCTGCCCCTTCCTTTCCCCAGTTGCATTATATTGTGTCAGTACCACCCACTTTTGCATCTCAGGGTTAACTTTCTGGCTGTTACTGTCGCCGTGACGAATAGTTAATGTGTACCCCCGGATCCACTCCATAAGGGGATCTTCATGATGATCTTACATAAGGCTCGGAGTCAGGACAAATGCGTCACTCAACTTGCACCTGCCCACAACACGAAGTCAGGAGGACCAGGTGTGGTCCTCTTGACTTCGTGTTGATCCAACCCAACACACGTACTTTGTGGACCTAGGTGCCTACGCTTGCTGCTTGTGTCTACCAAATTGAAGCCCCACCCCCTTCTGAGCCCCGACAGAAACCACCCGAAGCTGAAGGCTGACTGTCCCAAGCATGCTCAGGCAGCATAAATAATATATTATAACTCTGAACGTTTGATTTCTAAGTTTATTTCTACATGTAATAGGGGGGCCAGGGGGCCAAAATATGAGTGGGGCAACGCCCCAAAGTCTCAAGACTGATCAAACAACACTGAGCAACACTAAGAGCTGATATCTATTACAACACTCCAGAGGGCTAAAAAAAAAATTTTATCTCAACTTCGACGCATTATGACTGGTGAAATGGTGCACAACCCTAAATAAGTTCCTTAATATTACAAAATCCACCAACATGCTGTACGTTCAAAAACTGATGATCATCAACTTTCCGACCTTCAAGGGCCAAGCCATCATAACCAACCACAGGAACGGAAGTATCATTATCTAAGATAGACATCAACCAACGCTCCTTCGACTCCCTTTTCCTGACACTAAGGAATGCTTCTCACCCCAATACCAACCACCCTCTCGGAAACCCAACCTCCATTTCAGGTTATAACACAGAATGGTAAACATTTGAGACCCGCCAGTTTTCCCATCTCTGGCTCATCTGATACAATTATCTCTACCCACGCCTCCGCCCCAACAGAACCTGCCTCCGCTACCCCTCTCGATTACATCACATCCATTCACCCTCCAGTGGCAGACCACCCAGCTACGCAGACTAAGGAGAGCGGACCAGCTCTTAGCAACTACACTGACCCTAATCCTCAACCCACAATCACCCATGTTGACCCCAACCCAAACCTGCCCGCCCCCCTCCTCCTTCTCCTTCTCCTTCCCACGCCTCATGGAACGCAGACTGAGAGGCCCCTGCACCCAACAATCCCAAATGGCCCCCCTTTCTTTTGGACTTGACGAAGGCAAAAGTACAAAGTCACTCCCTGAATCACCACTCCAATCCTGACCAAACCAGGGTTGAAACCCTTAGCAACTTCACCCACACCCTCACTAACCTATGCCCTGTGCCCATGACTTATCTAAAGGAACAACTAACTCACCTGAATAATGAACTCAATAAAGTAATGCTGGGCATTAACAATATCCTAATTATCCTCAAATCTTATCCTGAACTGGCCCAAAACCCACACCCTTCCCTCCTTCTTTTCCTCATGATAACCCACAGAGGGCTCGAAAATTCATAAAATTTTTACTAGTCCTGCAGGTCTAGTAACTTGAAAAATCTACTAGCCCAAACTGTAATATACTTGACCCGTGAACTGGTCTCAACGCGAATGTCACACACTTCACTTTACAAAATGCTCTAACTTCAGTCACAGAAAGAAAAGTAATTGTAGGAAGACAAACTTAATTTGACCTCTGTCGCTGAAAGCCGAGCAAATGTGAAAAGATAACAAGATTTAAAGGCATATTTTTTGCTCATTCACTTTGTGAGCAAGGAGCTCACCAGAAAGGGCGAGGAGGCCCTAAAAATAGCATGTCCTGTTTAAATCTGGCTCACCATAGTACGTAGGCGAGTGGATTTTGAGAGCCCTACCACACAATTATTCAATATCCAGTCTCACAGCTGTCTGACCTCCTTTTAACAGCCTACTACACGAGCCAAAAAGATAGGCCCGGGATGTCTCTGAAGAAAGCAACAGCCTTAGCCAAAACATAGGCCTTAACTTCCTCCCAAAATAACAACACCTCCATGATACAGGTGATTGCTGGAATCAGGAGAGATATCAAGACTTCACAAATTGCCAGACCCACAACCCACCACATCAAGATCCCCCTGGAACCACCCCCTCAGAAACCCAACAGCAGCAGTAACATCAACAGCAGATAAGCAACTAAAAAGGAAACAGATCTAGCTGAAACTATTCTGAACCATGTAATTGACATCGCATTATTACAGAAACTTGGCTAAAGGACACCTCTTATCCTATCCATGACCTTCTAGTCTCTCCCGGCGTCTCCATCATCAAGAAAAACAAGGAGAATCACACCTGGGTTGGCATAGGCATTATTTATAAGAACAACATCCCCATGGCAGAGATAGACACCTTTACCTACTCCTCATTTAAGCAAATCAGCACAAACTTATCTATGAAGAACTATATATGTCACCTCCTTTATCACCCACCAGGTAACATGCTCTACTTCGGAGAACACCTATCAGAACTGAAGATGTACTGCTCACTTTCTAATGACAATAACTTATTCCTAGGTCACTTCAAGATAAACTGGAATCATGAGAAAGACTCTCTTATACAATCCCTAAATGATCTCCTTGTCAGCAAAAACTTTATCCAGCACTGCAAGGACAAACACATACAAGAGGCGCAACCCTGTATGCCATCATAGCCCACAACGAAATGGTAAGTATCGACAAAATCCTTCCAGTCCACTGGTTGGACCACCACATTTTTCTGTTCCATGTCAACCAAACGGAAATACCCCCTATTTGCAATCCATACAATGGTTCCACAACATTAGTCAGATTCCCCTAGACGATCTGGAAGACAAAATTATGTCTTCCCCCTCCCACTTCAACCAACAGACAGCCTCTCAACAGACAATCTTACATCCTACTATAGCTCAACAATGTCATCCATCCTAGATCAACTAGCTCCCCGGAAACTTAATAAAATAGAGATACTCCCTCGAAAGCCTGGTTCAACAACTCAATGCAGGAAGAAGACAACTGAGAGTGGCAGAAAGACTCTGCAGAACAAAACCATCCCCCACCAACCTTCGACAATTCACAGTAGAACGCAGAAAATATTTAAAAAAACATCATAAAAGAAAAAGCTGCATTTTTTCACAGCGCATTAGACAAAGCAAAAAAACACCTGAAAGAACTGTTCAACATCATTAAACAGCAAACCTCAAATCCACCAAAACAAAATCCCCATGTCTCCAAAGAACATTATGACAAATTTGTCAAATTCTTCAATGATAAAATCCCGAAGATCAAACTTTCCCTAGACCACCACACTATGCCATCCACCGGAAACCTTCTCCTCAGATTGGAGAAAATCACCTTACCTTTGTCCTCGCAAAATTCACAAGTGGTGGCTATCCACCCTGAGCCCATTGTAGGTATTTCGAGCCCAGGATCCCCCTCAGTTCACAGGTGCTGAAGGATGTTCAACTTGCTCAAGAAGGATGATATCTCAAAGGTGATTGCAGATTCCAAGCCCTACTCTCACCTAGCAGATCCTCTGCTATCCTCTCTGCAAAGAACCTCAACCACACCCTATCACTGCTCTGGACCAAGATAATAAACAGCTCCCTGAGTAATGTGGTGATGCGTGACTGCCACAAACTAGGACAACTCACTTCCTTGCTAAAGAAACCAAGTGCGGTCCCAGATGACCTCAACAACTCCAGGCACATCTCCAACCTTCCCTTCCTGGCTAAAATACTTCAGAAATGCGTTTTCTCCCAACTCATCCAACACATTGACTCCAACAATCTCTTACGTGGACGGTATTTTGTGCACTTTATTGATTTGTATAAGACACTTAGGCTTATACCTGTTATGCTTGTGTCATTTCCCCTCTACTATTAGCACCAAATCTTACTTTACTCATTTACCAGTATCGGTGATAATTAGTACAAGTGTACTACCGGCTTTGACTGATAATTTTATTTAGTATATTTGCACTTTGCACTCTTGTACAAAAATTGATATGGCCTCTATTTTTCGAATTGTGTTTATCTGAAGCCGTATTGTTATAACTTTTAAAAATCATATGTGCTGCTAATCATTTTACTCAAATTTACGTTTTTGGGTTTGTCAAAGTGAGCAATAGTTGTCTTTCTTTTTGTTTTGCTTTTATGGATTTATTGGTAAATCCGAATAAAGATTTATGACTGACTAGCCTCATTATTAAAATTAGTCCCTTGGTATGACTCTAGAGACTCCAACAATCTTCTCAACTCACTACAATCAGGCTTTAGAAAAGGCTGCCGCACGGAAACAGCCCAATTGAACGTAACCAATAACATAGACAAGTCACTCGACATGGACAGATGCTGCCTACTCATCCTTCTAGACTTATTAATGTTCGACACAGTCAATCACAAGCTGCTGCCAGAATCCCTCCAAAAACAAATCAGAGCCGATGGCCTGGTCCTATAATGGTTCACCTCCTAGATTCATAACTGCTTCCATTAAATAAAAATAAACAACTCGACCTCAAACACTCTCACCATAACCAGGGGCATCCCCCAAGGCTCAGTTCTCTCTTCTACACTCTTAAATATATAAATGGATCCCTTCACCACCACATTCAAACAAACAAACAAACATCCTCTACCACCCCCATGCAGACGGCACCCATATTTATCTAGAAATGTCCTCACTAGAGGACGTACAACGATTAAACACCACTCTCATAAAAGTACAAAACTGGCTCTTACATAACTATCATAACTACCTGAAACTCAACCAAGATAAAACGGAAATCCTACTCCTATACAACAGTGGAAAGGCCACTCAGGTCCAAGAGTAGATTAACACCATTGATGCTCTGAACTGCAAACTGACATTATCTGAATCTGTCAACTCTTTGGGGCTCTCCCTTAACCTAAGTCTGACCCTGAGTTAACACATAAAGAATACAGCCAAAAGTGCATTCTACAACCTAAAACTCCTACACAAAATCAAGCCCTTCCTCCCCCAGAAACATCTAAAAACCGACACCCAAGCAATGGTACTATCTAGACTAGACTACGGGAACGCCACCCTCGCTGGCACTGCAAAGTCGCACCTAGACCCCTTAAGAGCAACACTTAATGCAGCAGCATGGATGGTCACCAGAGCAAAAAGGCAAGATTACAACTTCCTGATAAATCTCAAAGGGCCCACAATCGCGCCAGTTGCTACTTCAAAACAGCATATCTTACCCATAAAGTCCTACACATGGGGAAAACAGCTTACTTTGCATCCTAACTGTCTAAGGCAGGCCAGACTAGAAATCTAAGAATCACCAACACTATGCTTCTCATCCCACCAAAAAACACAATCAAAAAGCCCTTTCCCGGGGGAGTGGCCAACCAAAGAGAAAGATGGCCACTTCTTAGAGCGGCTCCGCTGCCCTGAAATCTTCCCTCAATATATCCGCACATTGATCTGTCGCAATTGACTGTCACCTGAAAGACCCAATGTGTTGAACGTTCAGGGAAGCAGGTAAACCGAACTATGCTTGCCGATGAGGCTGTAGACAGTAAACCAGTGCAAATACCATGTAACACAATCGTCATAAACGCCATCTTAAGAGTACCCTAAGTTAGGGAAGATCTCAGGAAAGCAACTTAGAACTATTTCAAAGAAAATGAGTCCTCTGTGACTCTGGGAGGCCTATAAAGCAGTTATTAGGGGACAAGCACTGTCTTGCATGATAGGACATAAGTGGGAAAGACAACAGAAGGTGGAGGCGGTGGAAAAGAGTATATTGGAATTAGAGCAACGTGCGGTATGCACAGACAGCGAGGACACATAGCACTTATTGAGTCTAAAGCATCAAGAATATAGAGATATAACGACGTGTATGAGCATGGGGATAACGCTGGGAGACTCATAGCCTGGCTCAACAAGCAAGAAAGGGCCAACAGATGGGTGGCATTGATCCAATCGGAGGATGGGGAGATCCTTACAGACCCGCAGGATATAGCTGTGGAATTCCCCAACTATTATGCCAGGGTTTATACATCCGATTCCTCCACTATGACTCAGGAGGCCCTAGAGCTAATTAAGGATAGACCCCTAACCCCACTTACACAGGAAGACGTAAAGGCTTCAGATGCAGGGCTAACAGCTGAGGAGCTGCAACAGACCGTTATGGAGGTTAACTCTGGGAAGGCATTGGGTCGCAATGGGATACCAGTTGAACTTTACAAATATAGAGCCAAACACACAGTACCCCACCTACTGGGAATGTATGAGGAGAGTCAAATAGCAGGTACACAACCCTTGGAACAGAGAATAGCCTCCATAGTAGTAAGACACTAAGAAGGGAAACCTAAGGTCTAATGTGGGTAATTTTGACCCATCTCCTTACTAAATGCTGAGGCAAGGATCCTGGCAAAGTTCTTGGCGCGCCGCCTTATGGCCATCATGCCCAAGGTGATACCCCAGACCAATTGGGATTCATGCCGGGCCGAAACACAGCCCTAAATCTCCGTTGGCTCCAGGGGGTAATTGGTTGAGCAAACATGATAAAAGAAGACCCGGATGTGCTATCCCTCAATGCCTGCATGGCCTTTGATATGGTCGAGTGGCCCTTCTTATTAGCAGTGCTGGAACATATAGGGGTGGGACTGCAGTTTCGGGCATGGGTTCAGCTCTTACCCACGGCCCCCCTGGCGCAGGTAAGGATGAATGGGAGGGTGTCGCAAACTTTCCGACTCCATCGTGGAACCTGGCAGAGCTGGCCCCTATCGCCCCTGTTATTCGCCCTGGCCCTGGAGCCATTGGCGACCTGAATCCGGGGGGACCTGCTGATTTGTGGGCTGCGTTGGTTGGCCAACTGGGAAGATAGACTATCGCTGTATGCAGACAGTATCCTTGTGTATGTGGCATCGCCCAAATCTTCCATTCCCAGGATTCTCTATGTCTTTGTGAATAACCGTCAGTTCTCTGGGTACAAGATCATTTGGACAAAATGGGAGGTGCTCATCTACATGGGCATATATTTACAACAAGGGGTGGTGAGGGACAGAGTCTCTGAATTAAGCAGAATACTCTCACCCAGTCAAGAGATCAGGGCTAGATCCAACACCGTTTTTTAGCTCATTGCACCATCCCAGTTTCAGAACCTGGCTGTATGCAAATTAGTCTGTCCCTGGCCCAGTGCATCATGGGAACAGGGCAGACCAGACTACAAAAGCCAATTCTTACACTGGGAAGGAAACAAGCTTCCGGGGACCGGTTTCTGGCATTACTGACGTCTTCGGCCCGGCTTGCTTGAATCCTGATGGTGCAATGAGCAAGGGACTCATGTCTGAGTATACCCTTCCACGCTTAGGGTGGACAAAAATATTTACAACAAGGGGTGGTGAGGGACAGAGTCTCTGAATTAAGCAGAATACTCTCACCCAGTCAAGAGATCAGGGCTAGATCCAACACCGTTTTGTAGCTCATTGCACCATCCCAGTTTCAGAACCTGGCTGTATGCAAATTAGTCTGTCCCTGGCCCAGTGCATCATGGGAACAGGGCAGACCAGACTACAAAAGCCAATTCTTACACTGGGAAGGAAACAAGCTTCCGGGGACCGGTTTCTGGCATTACAGCCGTCTTCGGCCCGGCTTGCTTGAATCCTGATGGTGCAATGAGCAAGGGACTCATGTCTGAGTATACCCTTCCACGCTTAGGGTGGACAAAAATATTTACAACAAGGGGTGGTGAGGGACAGAGTCTCTGAATTAAGCAGAATACTCTCACCCAGTCAAGAGATCAGGGCTAGATCCAACACCATTTTTTAGCTCATTGCACCATCCCAGTTTCAGAACCTGGCTGTATGCAAATTAGTCTGTCCCTGGCCCAGTGCATCATGGGAACAGGGCAGACCAGACTACAAAAGCCAATTCTTACACTGGGAAGGAAACAAGCTTCCGGGGACCGGTTTCTGGCATTACAGCCGTCTTCGGCCCGGCTTGCTTGAATCCTGATGGTGCAATGAGCAAGGGACTCATGTCCGAGTATACCCTTCCACGCTTAGGGTGGACAAAAATATTTACAACAAGGGGTGGTGAGGGACAGAGTCTCTGAATTAAGCAGAATACTCTCACCCAGTCAAGAGATCAGGGCTAGATCCAACACCGTTTTTTAGCTCATTGCACCATCCCAGTTTCAGAACCTGGCTGTATGCAAATTAGTCTGTCCCTGGCCCAGTGCATCATGGGAACAGGGCAGACCAGACTACAAAAGCCAATTCTTACACTGGGAAGGAAACAAGCTTCCGGGGACCGGTTTCTGGCATTACAGCCGTCTTCGGCCCGGCTTGCTTGAATCCTGATGGTGCAATGAGCAAGGGACTCATGTCTGAGTATACCCTTCCACGCTTAGGGTGGACAAAAATATTTACAACAAGGGGTGGTGAGGGACAGAGTCTCTGAATTAAGCAGAATACTCTCACCTAGTCAAGAGATCAGGGCTAGATCCAACACCGTTTTTTAGCTCATTGCACCATCCCAGTTTCAGAACCTGGCTGTATGCAAATTAGTCTGTCCCTGGCCCAGTGCATCATGGGAACAGGGCAGACCAGACTACAAAAGCCAATTCTTACACTGGGAAGGAAACAAGCTTCCGGGGACCGGTTTCTGGCATTACAGCCGTCTTCGGCCCGGCTTGCTTGAATCCTGATGGTGCAATGAGCAAGGGACTCATGTCTGAGTATACCCTTCCACGCTTAGGGTGGACAAAAATATTTACAACAAGGGGTGGTGAGGGACAGAGTCTCTGAATTAAGCAGAATACTCTCACCCAGTCAAGAGATCAGGGCTAGATCCAACACCGTTTTTTAGCTCATTGCACCATCCCAGTTTCAGAACCTGGCTGTATGCAAATTAGTCTGTCCCTGGCCCAGTGCATCATGGGAACAGGGCAGACCAGACTACAAAAGCCAATTCTTACACTGGGAAGGAAACAAGCTTCCGGGGACCGGTTTCTGGCATTACAGCCGTCTTCGGCCCGGCTTGCTTGTATCCTGATGGTGCAATGAGCAAGGGACTCATGTCTGAGTATACCCTTCCATGCTTAGGGTGGACAAAAATATTTACAACAAGGGGTGGTGAGGGACAGAGTCTCTGAATTAAGCAGAATACTCTCACCCAGTCAAGAGATCAGGGCTAGATCCAACACCGTTTTTTAGCTCATTGCACCATCCCAGTTTCAGAACCTGGCTGTATGCAAATTAGTCTGTCTCTGGCCCAGTGCATCATGGGAACAGGGCAGACCAGACTACAAAAGCCAATTCTTACACTGGGAAGGAAACAAGCTTCCGGGGACCGGTTTCTGGCATTACAGCCGTCTTCGGCCCGGCTTGCTTGAATCCTGATGGTGCAATGAGCAAGGGACTCATGTCTGAGTATACCCTTCCACGCTTAGGGTGGACAAAAATATTTACAACAAGGGGTGGTGAGGGACAGAGTCTCTGAATTAAGCAGAATACTCTCACCCAGTCAAGAGATCAGGGCTAGATCCAACACCGTTTTTTAGCTCATTGCACCATCCCAGTTTCAGAACCTGGCTGTATGCAAATTAGTCTGTCCCTGGCCCAGTGCATCATGGGAACAGGGCAGACCAGACTACAAAAGCCAATTCTTACATTGGGAAGGAAACAAGCTTCCGGGGACCGGTTTCTGGCATTACAGCCGTCTTCGGCCTGGCTTGCTTGAATCCTGATGGTGCAATGAGCAAGGGACTCATGTCTGAGTATACCCTTCCACGCTTAGGGTGGACAAAAATATTTACAACATGGGGTGGTGAGGGACAGAGTCTCTGAATTAAGCAGAATACTCTCACCCAGTCAAGAGATCAGGGCTAGATCCAACACCGTTTTTGAGCTCATTGCACCATCCCAGTTTCAGAACCTGGCTGTATGCAAATTAGTCTGTCCCTGGCCCAGTGCATCATGGGAACAGGGCAGACCAGACTACAAAAGCCAATTCTTACACTGGGAAGGAAACAAGCTTCCGGGGACCGGTTTCTGGCATTACAGCCGTCTTCGGCCCGGCTTGCTTGAATCCTGATGGTGCAATGAGCAAGGGACTCATGTCTGAGTATACCCTTCCACGCTTAGGGTGGACAAAAATATTTACAACAAGGGCCAAATCTTCCATTCCCAGAATTCTCTATGTCTTTGTGAATAACCGTCAGTTCTCTGGGTACAAGATCATTTGGACAAAATGGGAGGTGCTCATCTACATGGGCAGGCTCCGAGAATGCCCAAAGAATGTGAGGTGCAGGTGGTGACAGATGGGTTCCGCTACCAGGGAGTTTTTGTCACAGCCAATCAGGAGCTATTTTCAGCAAAAAATCTGCACCCCTGCTAACTCGATTGAAGGAGGATGAGCAGAACTGGAGAGTGCTTCCTTTCTCCCTACTGGGTAGGGCGACCCTATTTAAAATGATGGCGCTGCCACGCTTCCTGTAAGTCCTCCAAAATACACCCTTCCTGGTACCTGACGACTACTTCAAATCCATACAGGGCGAATTCAGAATGTTGCTGTGGGATGGCGGGATGCCAAGAATAGCTGTAAATAAACTTACCAAGGGAAGGTACGACAGGGGAATAGCTCTCCCTGATATCCAAAACTACTATCAAGCAGCGCACCTAATGGTAGTCAATCAATTGGCCGACCAGCCCATGGGTTCCAGGGGATACCTTCGGGCCCTCTAAACCCCTCTCCCCCTAAACACTCCAATTGGCGACATTGGGTGAAATGGGATGGAAAAATAGGATCACGCAAGCATCACACAAGCATTGCCATTCTGGGAGTCCCACCTCCTTGACAGTTTGAGGGTAAGACAGGGATTCGACAGGTGGGACCTGTTGGGCATTTCAACAGTCGGAGACGTGGAAGGGAGGGGGTATCAGACCATTTATAGACCTACAGAAAGACTACAACCTAGCCCCTACGGAAACGTTCGGATACATACAGCTCTGACATGCTCTGCAGGCAGTTTTGCCAAAGGGGGAGGCCCTCCCAGAATCTTTCCCACTAGAGGCCCGGTTATTAGAGGAGTATATTACAAAAAAGCGATCTCACTAACCTATAAGAAGTTAATAAATCATGCACCAGACCAGTTGACTAACTTAAGGGAAAAATGGGAGAGAGACATTCCAGAATTGCAAGATGAGGAGTGGACTAAGGCAATAACTTCCCCGCGAGAAGTGGCAGTTAGAGTCCGTTTCCGACTAGTGCAGCTTAAAATCCTCCATAGGGCCTACATCTCATGCACAGCATTGGTAAAGATGGGAAAATAAGCAGAAGATCTCTGTCGCAGGGGCTGCAGACTGGAAGACACCTTTTTCAATATAATATGGGCTTGTCCCAAAATTCAAGTGTATTGGGCAGCAATATTCCAGTGCTTAAACAAAGTGTATGAGAGCCAGTTGCTTGGGGTGGCAAAATGGTGTCTTCTTAATGTGTGGGAGCCAACTGACCTAGGCAGAAGCGACCAAATATGTGTGACCCTAGCTCTGATGATTGCCAAAAGAAATATAGCACAATCATGGGCGGTAGACTCAATTCCCTCCTTGAGGACTGGAAGAAGAATATGGACTGGTGTATGGTGGCATAGAAGGTGGTCTATACCAACAGGGGATGACCCCAAAAATGGGAGAAGGTGTGGAATAAATGGAACAAATTTAGAGGTAACCCATGTACGTCCCCAAGGCCACAGAGGGGGTGGGAGGAAGCACATCATGAAATTGACTAAGGGGGAACAAAAGATGTGACATCTAGCGGGTGAAACGATAAGATTGTTAAAAATGCTAAAAAATGTGACCAGAAGAGGTGAAAAGATATTATTCTTTAACTATGGTGATGACTAATGTCTTGTTGTTTTTTAAATAAAAAGAATATACAAAACAAAAAAAGCCCTTTCCCGCTCCTTTTCGGGCAATGCCCCCAAAATCTGGAACTCCCTCCCAGTTCATATCAGGACAACCCCTCCTTCATGAGCTACAAAAGACAACTAAAATATCTTCTCCTCAACTGACACTTTCAACCCCTGGGACTCTGATACCTAGCTCTCAACTGGACTTTTTGCCTCATATTATTTAATGCATGCCTCCCCTCCACGTACTACTTGACCAAACCTTCAACGAGGCTGCACTCTGTAATCTATGCTCTCCAAATAGACCATATCTTGTCTATGTCTGTAAAGCTTTCTGATACCCTGAGTCTTGCCAGTGTATTATATAAAACTCTTAAATGATTAAGGCTTCAGAATGACATGAGTTTTATGTCACCCTGATCTTCATGTGACAGACAAGTAATGTCTTACCTGACACGGATCTCCTGGATTTCTGGAACAAAGAAGCTCTGGTTGTCCTTGTCTTTGGCACTACAACATAGTGATAGATTCTGCTCTTCATCTAGCACCACCACTTCTGATTCAGGAAGTTCTGGTCTGGAGCAGGGCACAGTGTTCCTGTAGAGAAGGGAGAGATGAAATAAGGTAAAGGGCAAATTCCCTTTAAGTAGAAACATCTTTTAATAGAAGAATAAACAAAGTTCCAATAATCAGACATGCTTATGAGAAGGAGATACAGAAAATAAGATGGAGGACAATTATGCGTGGTTTACTTACTACTCAGATATGCAGCGAGTAGGGACCATACAGCAGAACATTGAAGCATGCATTGCATCATACATATATCACAATAACATGTTCATGTATGTGTCATATTGTTGTAAACGTATCTAGGACCCTATTTAAATATTCCCGATTCATGCCCTTATGTGGTTATAACAAAACATATCCTTATAAAGGAATAAGAATCATACCCATATTTAGTCATAGCCAATGCAGTCCAAATACGGCAAGGCTACTCCCATAGACGCCTAGAAAGTACAACGCGTTCTTTAAACAAAGCAAGCCTCCAGCAGCCCGGGAAATCCCCCTGCTTTTGTTTTGATTTGAACAAGAACTCCTGGAGTCCAGAAAGAACTGTAAGTTCTTAGTGACGTCTTATGTCCAACCTTACGTCAATCTCGGCACCTTCCAGGTATAAATATACCGACGTTGCCTTAAGCAAACACACGGTGGTTTGGAGCAGAGCGGCTATCTACTTGCCCGAAGCCCAGCTGATGCGAGAGCCGAAGGAAGCCGACCCTCCCATTGACGCACTGAGAGAGACGCTGTCTTTTCTCCTGCCGAGAAATCCAGCTCCAGTGTTTCCAGTCACCCTTGCGGGTTGCTGGGAGATCGAGTCCCGAGAAAAAGATACAAGACCTCCTTCATTCTATAACCAAGGTACGGAGCTGATTAGATCCTTAGAGAATTCTTGATTCAGATTCTTGGCAAAAACTAACTTAACTTAAACTGCAGCTCACTTACTCCTTCCCACGTACTAGGCTTAGGTTAGGTACACCGGGGTAGGCGTATCTTAGAAGCCCCAGTTGAGTACGTTTAGTCAATGATTTTATGTATGTATATATTTTATCCATTTTAAGTATCATATGGCTCAGAAACCATATCAATGCTTTTACAGTATTATTTCATAATACTACTTTTACTGTACGCACTTTACTTTATAACAAGTATTGCAATTGTGTCAATTCACTTCTCTTGCACGAGAAAGAGGACTGCTCAATAAATAACACCTTTTATTGAAAACGCCCGTCTCTCTATTTCTCTGCACTCCTGGTGAAACTAAGCATGCACGATTGACTGAGTGAAATAGCTGTCTATTGTTTTCACACGACTCTGGAGATAAACTCCTTGTTCTGAAGGGAGAAAAGTTGTCATGTTTATGCGGTTGTCAGAAACTAATCCCCTCTTGTCTAATCAGGAAAGTTAACTCCTTCCTGTTCATTCGAGAAAGTTTCTAGTGACCTCTGAGCTAGCTGGCATTCATAATTAAGTCTAACATATTCAGTAGAGACCTAGATGACCTCAGTCCTACGTCTAAACTATTGTTTATGTTATTCCAATGCGCAGAGCCTATTGGGAATATAGGAACTACACTACATGGCGCCCAACATTTGGTAAGGCGATAATCTAACGCAAGATACTAGAGTAACTCAGTCGTACTTTTCACACAGACCCCTTTTTCCCGTCAAAACTCCAATAGACGTCTGGAGTGGGTAAAAGGTTAATATCCGCCGAAACTTAGTAGGATGAGAATCCTATGTATTAGTTTTTGGTTTAGTCAACGTTGAAGGATACAGTGTTTCAAAATATTGTGCACCTAATCTTTGTTTCCTTGAAACTTGCTCTGCAAACAAAACTTTCTATCAGAAAAATGGGAGAAAGTGATGATGAAAGGGAGAGAGCCAGAATAGCAGCTCAACTTTTAGCGGATGACACAAGTCTCCAAAATGAAGACCCGAATGCTATAATCATTCCTGTAAACGTAAGAAGAACTATAACTCTTAAACTTATAGAAAATGGACTGTCACCAAGAGGTGGTACAGTCATATTTGTGGTAGAGGCCCATGAATATCGGCAGACAGAGGTATTCTATTCATGGATACATTTTCCAGCAGCACACGCTGTGACACAAGATTTCCACTATTACAAAATAGAGGAATCTCCAGAGGAATACGCTCCTTTCGAGGACGTTGAAATTCCACTAACATACCAAGAGCACCTACTCTGGTTTAATGGCGCCCTAAAACATCAAAATCACATCACCAGGCTCGGTCCACTAGGTAGACCAGGAGCCACATGGCCGGTTCTAGCCAGCTATACACCACAACCTGACATTGAAAAAATGTCCAGCGAAGAACTTTTTGTTAGGCTAAAAGAATTAACAAAAGCATATAGAGAATTAGTTCAATTAACACTTGACGGTATTACCTGCCGCCAGAAATTGAAAGAAACAGCTATAGCAGAACAACCTTTTGAACTTGCCAGAATCATAGAAAAATCCTATGAAGAACTAGGTAGAGATAGTTTGGTTGGGAAACCACTAAAACCACAACTAATTGAAAATCCGGAAAAAACATTTATCAAGAATAATCTCATCACTCCAAAAAAGAGGTGGGAGGGTAATAAACAAACCACTCCCGGAGGAAAACAATTTCAGTCCAGAGGAAGGTCTCCTCAACGGAGAGATAGATCTCCAGAACGAGGAGGCAAGTCTCCCCACAGGGAGCACTCTGAAAAAAGATGCAACCTTAGAGATAGGTATAAATTGAGAAAGCCTGACAGATATCAAGATAATAACACTCGTCCCTCTCGATCTTTTCAGACTTCCTCACAGAAATCGGAAAGAAGAGGACGGTCAGAATACAAGGAAGAGCACGTCAAGTCCAAAGACAAGGAACCTGCTCATCAAAGTAAAAAAATTACAATTTCCAAAAAAGAAGGTAGCCAGTATTAAAATAAAACAGGCCGAGGATTCTGAGGACACAACTGAAAAACGGAGAGTGGGCCCAGACAATGCTAGACAGCGCAGCAGAAGTGACCATAGCTCGCAAGATCCTGATCAATCTTCTGGAGACAATGGACACGAATGAATACATTCAAGTGGAAACTGCAGACACCAGAGTTAGCATACCCCATAAATTATATGAAATAACATTACGTATAGAGGGGGACAAAACTAGGAAAATAAAGGGTCTCTTTTGGGATAACCTTTCGAAAGGCTATGATATCCTTCTAGCAGAAAAAGACTGGCCACCAGAGTTTGTCAGGGAGTGCCCACATGGCGAAGAAATGATTATGCCTGCCTTCTCAAATCAAATTCCAATTCATAAAAAATACACATTTGCAAGAAAATGGGCAGTAGCCCAAACCCCTGCGTTATATTAAAATCATGTAGGATGGGATGAGGATTCTCCTCACCACAAAATTCAGTTAGAAAATCAACCGACTGCACAAAGGCAGTATCCTGCTAAGCAAGAAGCTAAAAAGCAAGTCAGGGAGATCTTAGATCAACTTGAATACCAGGGGGTGATTGAAACATGCACCTCACAAATGAACAATCCTTTGTTTCCTGTCACCAAGCCAGACAATTCATATCGTCTAGTTTTGGACTACAGACACCTAAACTCCTGCTGCAAAACATTTGCAGTACAAAACTCACACAGTGCAGCACTAATGAATAACATCGTGCGCAAAAAAAATAAAACAACATTAGATATCTCAAATGGTTTCTTTTGTCAAAACATTGCACCTGAAAGCAGGTATTTGACCGCTTTCTCAACAATGGGGGCGCAAAAACAATTTTGCCGTCTCCCACAGGGATTCAAGAATAGCCCAGGATTATTCTCAGCCAGGGTAACAGAATTACTACAAATATATGATGATGAGGCAATATCCTATGTCGATGACATCTATCTTACAGACGACGACCTGGAGACACACTTGAAAAGAGTGAACACCATAATACTTGGGTTCGCAGCTGAAGGGTACAAATTCAACTTTAAGAAGTCACGAATTGCCCACCTCACTGTCCTATTTTTGGGATATGAGTTATCAAGTGAAGGCAAAAGCCTAGCAGACAACTTCTTAGAGAAGTGTGCAGTACTCCAAGCACCAAAAACGCTGAAGAACTTACAATCAATTCTAGGTTTCCTGAATTTCGGAAGAACATACATTCTAAACTATGCAGAGAGAGTTAAACCTCTCTATGAATTAATAAAACCTGATTTCATACCAATCAATTGGACTCAGAAACACACCGAAATTTTACGAACATTACAAACAGACATGTTAACTAAAACAAACTTCAAACACGCGCAAATGAATGCAACCTTGTAATCCGAGTCATCCCAGGAAGATGCGGATTCACGTACCGGACCTCTAATGAGGGAGAAACTGTACCGATAGCTTATAAATCACACTTGTACACACAAGCTGAAATGAAATTCAGTTCTACTGAAAAAATTCTGACTGCGGTTCAAACTGCTGTAGCAAAAGAAAGAGCCCTCGCACAAGGTAAACGTATAATAATCGTTACACCGGTACCTGCCCTAAAAGCGGTAACAAGAGCAAGCATTCCGAATGCTAAAGCTTTACATCCGAGATGGATACAATGGGTTAATTCTCTTGCTGCATCAGACGTAGTATACGAATTCGATCCTAACTTAAAAACACAGGAATTCCTCCAATACGAATATGAATGTCCTCTGCCGACCGAAATCCTGCCTCTCGAACATTATGGCTGTATAATATATACAGATGGTTCAGCACAACCCGCAGTTGGGGGTAAACAAGCCTATAGTGCTGCGTGCGCGATTGTTAAAGGTCGTTGGCACGAAGGAAAATTTAGACCACTGGTCACAAAAACACAATCACTCGGAGACTGTACAGCTCAGCGAGCTGAACCACAGGCTTTTAAGATGGCGCTTGAAAATACCGATCGCGAATTCTCCATACTAATAGTGTGCGATTCATATTACTGCGTTCAGTCTTACAATGAATACTTGCAGAACTGGGTTCAAAATGGCTTCAAAGATGCAAAAGGTGGCACAATCAAGCATAAAATGCTTTGGGAACTAGTAGTTCTTTTACAGAAAGAACTACAAAAGACTCACGTGATACATACACTGAGTCATCAATGTGATGGCGTTCACGTTGCAGGGAATTCATTGGCTAATGAGGCCGCGAAGGCAGCTGTGCAAACGGCTTCCGTAGCTGCAATCACCCTGTCAAAAACAAAAATAGACAGCGAAATAATGCAGGCTGTCAGTGCTTCAGTAAAAGACAGTGGTAAGACACTCCCGAAAGGCTTTCCAGTAAAGTACTCATACAAAACTGATGGGAATAATGTTCCTTTTGCTCAAATCCCTGGAGTGGGGGATAGAGTAATTCCAAACATGGAACACGGGTTAGGACTAATTTTAGCGGCACACAAAGGGCTCGCATCTGCACATGCTGGTCTTTCCGCCACAGTATCATTATTAAAACATAGATATTGGTGGCCGTGGATGAGAAAACAAACTAGGAACTACGTTCTAGAATGTGAAATATGTCAAAGAATTAAAGTATCAACAGTGAAACGACCAGCGCAGACGCCCCTTCTAATCTCAGATAAACCATTAGCATGTGTTTACCTGGACCACTGTGGTCCCTTACAAAGGGATGGCAACTATTAATATATCATGGTCGCAGTGGATTCCTGCACGAGATTCATTTAGATGAGGCCCCAGCGCCCGGCTGACGCCAGTACTGTTATAAAAGATTTGCTAGTCTTTATCGGCACATACGCAATCGGCATGCTACATTCTGACCAGGGTCCTGCGTTTAGCTCTCGGGCTTACAAGGAGGCCATGGCCAGCATGGGCATTGCATTGCGGTACTCTAGTCCATTCCATCCCGAGGGAAATGCGGTAGTGGAGAGGAAAAAACGTGACATAAAGCCATCATTAACAGCGAGGGTATTAGGTTCGGGTGATGGGTGGGTCAAACATCTAACAAGTTTTCAACGTAGTCTTAATAATGTGCCAAGAAATTCTCTAAGAGGTATCACTCCATACAAACTTTTGTTCGGTACTAGAATGATAATCCAGGATTTAGATTGTCAGACTTCAGTGGTGAAAGAAAAATCCTTTGATATCAAAGATTGTTTGGCTGTTTTACAGGACTTAAGTGAAACAAGAAGAAGTCTAAGTAACATAAAGCTAAAGCCAACAGCCACTGAAGAAAAACCACCTGTCCCAGCAAGACCTGTCTGGATTCCAAAGATTGGGAATCTACTCAGAGAAAAGATTGCGGTGAAGAAGGAATTTGGGCCTTCTTACAGAAAAGCAGTACCTGTCTTAGCTGTCAGCGGAACAAGATCAGTAGTACTACCGCCCCTTGCTGGTAAAAAGGAGAACAGAGTTGTATCAATCGACCTGGTAAAACCACAATCATGTGGCCAATAATAAGTAATAGGCCCAGTGGACTCCCAAGAAGTAGCAGAAGACAAAACCTTGCTACAATCCAAGAGGTTCAAACTGAGAGACTAATCACTTTTGATAAACCTGCGGTGAACAAAAAAGGACAATGCACAAAGCCATGGAACTTGTGCCTCTTGAAACCCAAATTGCAACAGTTCGTCAAGAAACACCTGTCTACAATGATGTAGCTTCAGACTATACTAATGTGACAAAAGAAGATTCAAAGACTAAAGAAAATCCGGAAGCAATTCCAACAATTGACAGAACTGCATCTGGCTACCTCATCAATTTCGATGACTTTCCGGATGATCCAAGTGAACATGAAGAAACGCCAGCAACAAAAACTTTCATCAACTCAAAGAAACATATCTGATTCTACCATGGATTGAATTATGGATTGTGTTAGGTGTACTTTTTCTCCTACTTTGGCTCATCATGATTTTATGTTTGGGTAGATTTATTGATGGAAAATATAGTACAATGGACACAGCAAGTCAGAACATCAACCTGGCCCTAAAGCCTCACAGATCTTCTCACATTGAAAAAAGAGAACTGTCATCAGTGAACATCACAGCCAATCCTATACCTGGGGGTGTAGCATGGGACAAAACGGATTACGAAATCTATGGCCCGATTGAGCTCTTGAAATATCCACACCAGTTCAAGGTTTCCGTAAGTGACTTTGTGACACCAAGTACTTTCTCTGATGATTGTGACTTTGAAAATATTAATAATATGATGTCAGATTTAGAAATGTCAGCAAAATTCACAGAACATGATTATTTGCAGGGTTCATCAAACCATGAAGAAATGTACTGTTTTGACCACTATGGTCATCACTATCTGCATAAATCTGCTAATCCTAGAAATGTTTTTACTTATAACCAATGGGAACATTCCCAGAGACAACATCCAGGGATAATTACAACATACAGTGTAGGGAAACTATGCCTCGAATGGCTACAGAGATCCACACTGCAGGAAATTAAGCAACACTTAACTTTACTTAAGGAAGGTGCTGACTTGCGAGATTTCATATTGGGACCTCGCACACAGCGTCAAAAAAGTTTCATATACGCCGGTATATACGCAGCTTACAACGAGGCTTGGAAAGTAATGCAAATTGAAACTGCAGAAAAAATACGAGAAATTGATCGTATTAATTTGGAAAAATCACTGTCGTAGTGGACAATGGGTTAACAACTCTTTCCTCCAGAATTTATTCACTGGACAGCATTGTATCATCTGCTATTGATATAATAGAGCAGGACTTGCTAATGTTACAACATGGCCAGTCCCAATTACGTTCTATTGTACAGCTAGGCTGGACGTTACAAAATGTGCGTACAGGTCACGTGCCATGGCGTCTAATCAACATAACGTCATTATTTTCTATCTTTAACCTTACTGATTAACAAATCAGTTTGGCACAAAAAGGAGCAGATTATATGATTCTGAGCATTGAAAAACTTGAGAGATTACCATTGAAAATGTCAGAGAGACCTGTCATTTTATGGATAATACATGGTACAATCACAATTCCGATAACAACTTTTCAGTTTCAATATTGCCAAAAGTATATACCAGCAGGCCTGTATGAAAGGTTGGGTAAAGGATACATCAAGTCAACCTGGAATTTACCTTATACACATAAATGTTATAGTGAAGGGAAAAAAGAAGTATTTCTTAGTGGCAACAACTGTAAAAAATCACTAAGCGGTACACTTCTGTGTCAATGTATTAACTTGCATGGAGCCTGCGAAGGTTCATCAAATAACTTTTCATGTCACCTGCATGGCACTCCTGCAACACAGATAGAGCCTTTTTTCAGACAGCTTTCCAACGGCAGCTACGTTGTAATAAATGACCGCAGCTGTTGTGTCATGGTGCCAGGATTAGCCTATCTCGTGAGCGTTACTTCCAGGGTCATTTGCTGTATGCAAGTATTGTATCCAAACAGCAATCCAGACAAGGAGGCAACATTATGGCCTTCTGTGAATATCTCTTCTATTCGAATTGATACTTCAAGCAGAATGAAGGCTATTCTTTTACAGACAACTGTGCCTTTAACCTCGTCCAAAGAGACGTATGATCTGCAAGTTGCAAGGACAGCGGCAGAGATACATACCCTATTATCGACAAATTGCCCCGTGCATTTCATAGAAATGTTAGGTCAAATTTTAAACATGTCTGATACCAGTGGCATCGCACATGTATTTAAGAATATTTTTTCGGGACTGTTAGCACCCTTTGAAACAGTTCTGGGAATCTTCCCGAATTTTGTGCATTCTGTATTTGGCAGACTGCCTCTTCTTTTGGGACTCGTAGCAGGAATTTTATTTTTGTTCCTCCTCCTCCGATATGGCAAGTCAAGCCACAGACAAAACTCAGGCTACAATGGAAGAAACGATCGTGGCTATACGATACCGAGAACGGATCACTAAAGTCCTTGGCTTTGCCCGGCTAAGATATCGGAGTACTACCTGGTTTCTTTCGTTCAGACCAATCTGGCAAGATTGCATCTTACCTGTGCTTCGATGTCTGCTATGCGGAGATGAATGCGTGTTGGACGTCTGTCTTACACTACCATCAGCAGTACCTATGGATATCGATACTTTGCTTGGTTCGGTAACGGCTCATGCAACGTGTTGTCCCCAGCGGCTACCTATTCTGATGACGCCATTCGTTGAGACTTCACCATTACGATTAGGTGGCGGTGAAGTACGAAATGAAAGCAGCACCACACAGGTACAACCTTCTGTGAGCATTGCTGATCCAGACATCGATGATAGCAATGATTCTCACATATGCACTATTGCAGCTTTTTCGAACTTGGTCGAACTTTCACCTACTGTTGTAGACCAATTTTTCGCAAGCCTGTCTGATATGATGTTCTCTCCTAACAACGAGAATAACTTTTGAAACAACGAGCACACAGCGTTCCCTGAACTCTGAATTCGGCCTTCAGTTTTTGATAAACAACACTACTGAAAACAATTGGAACTATTTTTTTCCCTGAAAGCGAAATTATTTTTCCATTCCCAAAATATTTACCTTTTTTCTGGCACAAGGTACTCTGCTTAAAGTAGAACTATTCTTAGAGACCAGAACTTCTATTTTGAAACTCTAGAGACAATATTTTGATTCAGCCTCTAGCACATGTACAGTATTGTATAAATATGTGATGAAATGGTCTCGACCTTCTTTTCTGTATTAAGAGCCATTTCATAAATGTAATTTTCGCAATTCATTCAGCCAATATTTATGTATGCATTTTCTGAATGATACCACTGATTGAAAACCGTACAGTACAAATACTCATTTTCGTGTATATACCATATACCATTTCAAATGCAATTTATGTATTTTGAGGTGGGTTGGAAAACACATGCATCGTTATATGTTTAGTATTGCTTAGTATTTTAGTAATGATTGACATAATACGTGGAGTGGGTGTTATAAACGTATCTAGGACCCTATTTAAATATTCCCGATTCATGCCCTTATGTGGTTATAACAAAACATATCCTTATAAAGGCATAAGAATCATACCCATATTTAGTCATAGCCAATGCAGTCCAAATACGGCAAGGCTACTCCCATAGACTCCTAGAAAGTACAACGCGTTCTTTAAACAAAGCAAGCCTCCAGCAGCCCGGGAAATCCCCCTGCTTTTGTTTTGATTTGAACAAGAACTCCTGGAGTCCAGAAAGAACTGTAAGTTCTTAGTGACGTCTTATGTCCAACCTTACGTCAAACTCGCCACCTTCCAGGTATAAATATACCAACGTTGCCTTAAGCAAACACACGGTGGTTTGGAGCAGAGCGGCTATCTACTTGCCCGAAGCCCAGCTGATGCGAGAGCCGAAGGAAACCGACCCTCCCATTGACGCACTGAGAGAGACGCTGTCTTTTCTCCTGCCGAGAAATCCAGCTCCAGTGTTTCCAGTCACCCTTGCGGGTTGCTGGGAGATCGAGTCCCGAGAAAAAGATACAAGACCTCCTTCATTCTATAACCAAGGTACGGAGCTGATTAGATCCTTAGAGAATTCTTGATTCAGATTCTTGGCAAAAACTAACTTAACTTAAACTGCAGCTCACTTACTCCTTCCCACGTACTAGGCTTAGGTTAGGTACACCGGGGTAGGCGTATCTTAGAAGCCCCAGTTGAGTACGTTTAGTCAATGATTTTATGTATGTATATATTTTATCCATTTTAAGTATCATATGGCTCAGAAACCATATCAATGCTTTTACAGTATTATTTCATAATACTACTTTTACTGTACGCACTTTACTTTATAACAAGTATTGCAATTGTGTCAATTCACTTCTCTTGCACGAGAAAGAGGACTGCTCAATAAATAACACCTTTTATTGAAAACGCCCGTCTCTCTATTTCTCGCACGATTGACTGAGTGAAATAGCTGTCTATTGTTTTCACACGACTCTGGAGATACACTCCTTGTTCTGGAGGGAGCAAAGTTGTCAAGTTTATGCGGTTGTCAGAAACTAATCCCTTCTTGTCTAATCAGGAAAGTTAACTCCTTCCTGTTCATTCGAGAAAGTTTCTAGTGACCTCTGAGCTAGCTGGCATTCATAATTAAGTCTAACATATTCAGTAGAGACCTAGATGACCTCAGTCCTACGTCTAAACTATCGTTTATGTTATTCCAATGCGTAGAGCCTATTGGGAATATAGGAACTACACTACAATATATCATAACATAGTGCATAACATAGAAAACATATCTCACCAGTGCCTCATATTAGAACATTAATCCGATAGACAAAATCTAGTATGGAGTGCATGTTGAAGCTAAAATATATGACGAAAGTGGTGGAACAAAGAAGAGGAGAATAAGAACATATACTTGAGTTAATGGGAAAAATGTGTCAGCATTAATTTAGTGAAATTATCTTGAGACGACCTAGTGGTTCCATTAAGTTATGCCCTGAGGTGGACTTTTTATCTCGTAATTGTTACGTACACCAAGAGGTATGGTGTGCGTGTCAAGGTCTTTCAGAGGGGTTTGTAGTTAAAGGACGTGGCATCAATTGAATCCCTTATCTTTCTAAGAGGAGATCATCATGGTGGTAGTTGTAGAGAGATATTATCCGTGCCTTTAGGAAAGGAGAACTATTCTTGCCACATTTGAAGGAGACCGCCTGGGAGTTTTTCCAGTTGTTAAGAATTAGTTTACATGCAAGTGTAAGCATTAAGTCCAGGAAAAAGCAATCATTTTCATTTTAAGGTTGATGGTCTAGATAGCACAAGAAGTTATATTATTATTATTATTAAAGCTTTTAGAGTGCGCGGCTACCTCCAACGGAAGTGTCCCGGCGCTAGCAGTGCGCTCAACCTGTGAAGAGTAAGCAGGGAATGAGCCTAGGGCAGGTCGAAAAGCCATGTTTTTAAAGCTTTCCTAAACATAGTTTCTGAATTGGTCTTCCTCAGATGCTCAGGCATAGAATTCCATAATGTGGCGGTTTTCACCTAAAAAGCACGGCCACGGATCCTGGTCTTTGCAAAACAGGGGGTCACCAGTAGATCTGGTCATTTGATGTGAGTACTCTGGTCTGGCTGTATTTCTGAAGTCTCAGCTTCAGATATTGGGGACCAGTGTCTCCGACTGCTCTATGCGCCATGGTCAGTACCTTGTACTTTATTCTTCGTTTTACAGGCAGCCAATATAAACTGCGTAAATGGGGGGTAATGTGATGTCGCAGTGGCACATTCCTGATAAGCCTGGCTGCCGCGTTTTGAATAATCTGTAACCTCCTTAGCAAATACTCAGGGAGACCAAGGTAAAGGCTGTTAGCGTAGTCGAGTTGAGAGGTGACTAATGCATGCACCACTGTCTTCCTACAGTCCATAGGCAGGAAGTGAAGAAAGATCCACAGAGCCTTCAGCTTCCAGAAACAGTGAGGAGACATGAGCAATTTGCGCCTTGCCAGTAAGTTGAGAGTCAAACTTAAACCCCAGATTCCTGGCGGAGGCAACTGACAACAGAGGCAGATTTATCTCAGTCGGCCACCAGAGTGCTGACCGAGGTGGAGTGTATTGATTAAAGAACAGGACCTCCGTTTTGTCAGTATTTAATTTTAAGCAGCTATCTGCCATCCACGACGAGATATTTAAAAGACACTGCTTAAAATTGGCGAACGCTGTCTCATTGTGTTCCCTAAAAGAAAACACCAGTTGCGTATCGTCGGCATACGAGACAAGTTTCACCCCACATTGCTCAACAATTGCCGTGAGGGGAGTAAGATAAACATTAAAAAGCATTGGGCTCAAAGCCGAGCCCCAAGGGACCCCACACGTGAGGGCGCTAAAACTGGAGACATGGGGGTTGAGAATCACTTGTGAGCGACCCTCAAGAAATGAGCAGAACCATGCCAAGACAGTTTGAGTCACTCCTAGATGTTCAAGCCTATTTAAGAGAATCCTGTGTGACAATGTATCAAAGGCTGCAGACAAGTCCAACAGCACCAGCATTGCACAGCTGCCCTGATCTAAAGTTTCACAAATCAACTTTGCAACTTCAAGCAGGGCTGTCTCCGTGCTATAGCCCGATCTAAATCCTGACTGGGAGTTGTGCAGATGGTTATTCAACTCCAGGAAGTCCGAAAGTTGACTCTGAACTTCCTTTTCAAGAATTTTGGCCAGCACTGGGAGAAGAGAAATTGGCCTACAGTTTTTTAGCTCTGCTAGTTCAGCGTCCTCTTTCTTGAGGATTGGCTGGACATATGCTTTTTTCCAACTGGTTGGGTAGACCCCGTCTCTAACGAGAAATTTCAGATAGATTTCAATATAGGGTTGAACCAGGGGGCTAATAACTTTAAAAAATCTGGCTGGGCAGGGGTCCAGCGGAGAGCCTGATTTTGTTTTTTTCAATTCCACCTGGAACGCTTCCGGGCAGAAAGGGCAGAAAGCAGACCACATGCCCAGATGATGTGTTGACAAATTAGATAGTCCCAAAGATGGAAAGGAGGAATAGATAGCTAAAATTTACTCAATGTTAAGTGTTTTTTATACAGCTAAATATTTTGTTCCAGTACTGTTGTTTAATGGGGCAATGGAATAGCATATGGGCTAAATCTCCTTCGTATAGATTGCAATTCCAGCAAGTAGGGCTCTGAATAATATTGAGTTTATAAATTCTTGATGGCGTCCTGTATGTTCTATTAATGATCACATATTTTATTTGGGATAGTGTAGGTGAGATATTGTTTTTGAAAAGGGTTTTATATATACTTTTCCAACTATATTTCTGGTATTTCGTTCTGATTCCCATTTCAGCTCGTTACAGGTATGGGTTTTGCACAGGTTTGGGATTAGTAGTTTATATATTTTAGATACAGTATGTCCAGATTTTAATAGATGACCCATTAGCGTAAGAATCGTGGGATTTATAGGATGTATTGAGTGTTTTGTTATCTGAGCTTTTAATTTCAAGAACATATAAAAGTCCAGAGCATCTAAATTAAAACGTGCCTGCAAGCTAGAGAACGGTCGGGGTAATTTGTCCACAAAGAAGTCTCTGACCAAATTGATACCTTTATTCGACCATTTTTGCCAGTGTGTCATTTGCCCATCTATTTTTAAAATGGGGTTATACCAAAGGGAGGTCAAATTGGACATGCTAATTTTTATCTAAGATTGGCAATCTAGTCGCAGAAGGGCTTGTTTCAGATTTCGGATGATATATTTAGAATGTGGGAGGTGGGTGCTATGCATTGTTAAGATTGCGGGAAGGGGAATGTTGTTCAACAGTGATTCATCTATATTCACCCGAGTTGGAAGATATTCTAGATCATTTACAAACCAGTTTAAGTCCTGTTTGCAAAAATATGCAGTTTGAACATTCCTTAAGTTGGGAAGGCCTAATGCACCTTTCTCTTTGGTTAGTTGAAGTTTCTTAAATGATTTTCTTGGTTTCTTACCTTGCCACAGGAAAGTGTTAAAGGCATTGCCCATTTTGTTTAGAAAGAAGTTAGACAGGGTCATAGGGACCATGCTGATTAGATAGTTGATCAGTGGCGTAATCATAATTTTTAATGTTTCAACACTTTCCCACCAGGATAAGAATTTGGGTGACCAACCATCTAGTAATGTGTTTTTTTTTAATGACGGTATTTTCATTATTCTGCAGTGTGGTGATTAGGGACCATATGTAGGTAGCCAAATACCGGCTGGTAATGGAGAAATTCGATAAATTTCACCGTTACCGACCGGTAAATAGGCATGCGCGATGTATGGAACAATTCAGGAAAAAAAGAATCAGTAAATACTGATTCCTCATCATTGAATCGGAATCTACCGATTCATAAATACCAAATCGGATAATACCGATTCGGAAAATACCGATTCGGAAAATAAGAAACGATAAAGACGATAAAAGAGATGTAGGAAAAACCGTTAATTAAGAAATCCATGAAATTCGGTATTTAAGAGTCGGTAATTACCATGGATTGAAAGCAGGTGGTAACCAGGGGCAGGCCATAAAACAGGCCCCAAAATGCAACAGTGTGATCAGAATGGCGGCTTTCTATGTGATAGCAAGGCAGCTACGGCTACAGGAGTGAGGATCTGGAGACGGGAGGAGCAAGTCTACAGACAGCGGATCACACTCTTCCAATTACTGAGTCAGAGATCCATGAAAGGTACAGGCTACACCCCTCCACCATCCTGGACTTGATAAGGGACCTGCACCCACTCCTGGAGCACCCAACACCAAGGGGGCACGCCATACCACCACATGTGCAGGTGCTCTGTAGCCTACACCTACTTGCATCTGGCAGTTACCAGGGGGTGATAGCTGCGGTAGGTGGGGTGTCCCAGAGCTCCCTGTCCCGCTTCTTCAGGAAGTTCTTGGAGGCCATGATGCAGAGAATGCATCATTACATCAGCTTCCCTGACACACATGCGGAACTGCTGAAGACCAAGAATGACTTTTACCAAATGGCACAGTTCCACATGTCATCGGCTGAATTGATGGCACACACATCCCAATCTGCCCACCTGCAGCCACTGAGTACATCTACAGGAACAGAAAGTCTACCCACTCCATAAATGTGCAGGTACTCTGTGATGCTGCCAACATAATCACAGACATCGTGGCCAAATTCCCTGGAAGCACCCACGACTCCTACATCTTCCAGAACAGTGGGATCTACACACACCTGGCAGCGGGGGAATTTGGAGAAGGATACCTGCTAGGTAAAACACTGTGACACACGCTGATAGATACTGCAGATGTAGGTGTTGTTGTGCATGTGATTAATGGCTCTCTCTTTTCCACATAGGCGATAGCGCATATGCCATCCGCTCATTCATCCTCACTCCCTACCTGAACCCATCAACCCCGAGTGAGAGACGATATAACGTGGCACACAAATCTACACGCAACGTTTTGGGGCGCACCTTTGGGCTGTTAAAAAGCAGGTTCCGCTGCCTCCACAAAAGCGGAGGCGCACGTCAGTACCCACCCCTCATCTGCTGTAAAATCATTGCAACTTGCGCAATGCTGCACAACCTTCCCACTAGGAAAGGAACAGCAGTAGAATTAACAGATATTGAGGATGATGATGATGATGACTTTGCACACCCTGAGCCCAACACAGCAGGAGTGGTGCCAGCAACAGATGGGAGACAAAGACAGGCAGAGATCGCATGCAACTATTTCTAAGTAAGTAAGGAGACACAGCCAGTTGTATGTACACGACATAGTTTTAATATCTTGGCACTACGCCAGTACCCAAAGGCCCAAATATGCCAGTCCAATTGTTGCCATCCATTAGTGAAGTCCTGGGTTACTTCACCCATTCCAGTTCATGGAGTGTGGGCAGCATCAGTGTCTGCGGGCACGCCCACTGGTGCTGGATGCCATTGGCTGGCTGTCCTCACTGGCTGTGTGGGCAGTGGCAGCCCCATGCCACCTGCTGCTCCTCCGGGTGTCAGTAACAGGGGGGTCATGCTGCTCCTACTGGTGGTCTCCTCGCTCTCCCCCACATCCAGAGCACCAGTATTTGCCGACTGAACAGTCAGCAGCACCTCAACTGCACTTGTCACCCTCACAAGGCCCCTGGAGACTTCACTGCTACAGTGTGCCAGTCCCTCCTGAATGTTGATGCAGTGCCTGCAGAGCAGGGAAGTGGCAGTGGCTAGCCGGTTCACTGCCCTTGTGTGTTGTTCAGACCGCTGCCTCTCTCTGCGCCTTGTTGCCCTGTCCTCGTCCAGCTTGCTGCACAGCAGCAGCACTGACTGGGACATGTCCCGCATGCCCGCAGCCATCTCTCTCATTCTCTCCGCCATTGAGCTGATGCCCTTATCAATGTTTTTTACATTTTCATTTAGGTGCTTCATCTGTTGTTGGACCGACTGGATGGCCTTCCCCTGCATGCGCTGCACCTTTACCATACTCGCCTCCAGGCCGCAGAAGACACCAGGACCCTCGCCATGTTGATTTGGACTGCTGTCCCTGCGGCGTCTGGCACCTGTGTGGGCCCCCTCTGGGGTGGACTGCTGATGAGCATTGCTGTCCTCAACTGCCATGGTTGATGTGTCACCTCCCCACTGTGTCTTCTGCGGAAGACTCCATTTCCCGGAGTGTGCTCACAACATGCCTCCTGGTTCTTTGCATTGCAGGTGTTGTTGCAGCCGGTGACACTACCAGTTGAGGTGAGGACAGGAGTAGTGGTGAGGCCAGCAGCTGTGGGGAGGCCAGCAGATGTGGTGAGGCCAGCAGCTGTGGTGACGCTGGCAGGTGTGGGGAGGCCAGCAGCTGTGGTGACGCTGCCAGATGTGGCGAGGCTGTTTCACTTTTCCTCAAAAAAAAGTTTTAAACTTTTTTTGTTCTATGCTGGCAATGTTGAGAGCTTGCAGCATGTGTAATTTTAATGGGAAACGAAGCAAAATTCATTTTTATGCTTGGGAAAAGCTAATTTCATAAGCTTAAACTTTCAACTAAACGTGCACAGTAACTCTACATAAGGTAATAACCTTATTTTGAGGACTTAGATAACTATTTTAGAGAATTGGAAAACTTTAAAATAAGTTACCATAAAGGTGATTCATTCAGTACCTTTGGACATTTCCACCCTCCTGTTTAGTTCGCACAAAATAGTAGCTGGATTGTCTTTAATGAGTCACTGCCTCACGTATCTTACAAGCAGTGAGGAATGTGTGATTAAAGTGTTTTTTTCAAGGTGGGAAAATCTTCACTTCAGCAGGGCTCGCACTTGAATGAACAGTGTTGTGTTGTAGGAAGTGCTGTGCATCCTGTTTACTTTGTGGAGCCAGATTGTCTCAAACCGGGGGGGGCTAGGTCTGTAAATTGTGGCGGGCACCGTGAATGAATGAATGTGGGTTTATAAAGCGCGTAGTAACCCGAAAGCATCCCAGCGCTAAAGACCAAGACAGCGGAATCTGAGGGGATGGCAGGGAGAAAATAGAGGAGGGGATCAGGGGAAGAGGTGAGTTTTCAGAAATTTCCGAAATCGGAGATGACAAGGTTTGGTCCTAAGTTTGAGGGGAAGGGAGTTCCACAGTTTGGCTGTGTTGACCGAGAACCGCCGTCCCCCTGTCCGTGCCTTTTTTACTCTGGGCACTGTGACTAGGCGTTCGTGGTCTGAGCGGAGTGATCTATTGGCTTTATAGGGCATGACTAGGTTTTTAAATATGGGGGGCCTTGTCCTGTAGTAGTTTGTGTGCCAGGCAGAGGGATTTAAATTTTATCCTTTCTCTTATTGGGAGCCAGTGCAGCCGTTTCAGTGCTGGCCTGGCTGATGATCTGGCTGGGGTATCCGTGAGGAGCCGTGCTGCGGCGTTCTGAATTTGTTGGAGCTTGTTGAGGGTGGATTCTGGTGCTCCAAGGAAGATGGCGTTATTGTGATCCAGTCTGGACAGGATCAGTCCTTGGATGAGCAGCTTACGGGAGGTCTGCGGAAGGAGGGGCAGGACCTTCCGAGCCGATCGAAGGAGGCCGAAGCCGGTTCCCGCTACTTTTTTGGCTTGGGTCTTAAAGGATAGGTCCTGTTCCATCCAGACCCCCAAACTCAGGCCAGATGTTTGGCGGGAGGGTGGATCCTTTATTCCCTAGTATCATGATCTCTGTCTTGGATCCGTTCAGTTTTAGGGAAGATTCACCCATCCAAGTGAATATTTTTGATAGGCAGGCGTGGAGGGGACCCGGCCCTTGGTCCGGATGGGAAAGGGAGACGACAAGTTGGGTGTCGTCGGCGTAGTTCACAATTTTGACTCCGAATGGGGCGACAACCTCCTCCAGTGGGGACATGTACACATTGAATAGTGTTGGGCTAAGGGAGGAGCCCTGTGGTACCCCACACTGGAGGGGGATTGCCGCTGATCGGGTGTTACTTTCCCAGACCTCGAAAGTGCGATTACTCAAGAATGATGTGAGCCAGGACAGGGCCGTTCCTACCACCCCTATGTCAGTCAGTCGCTGGATGAGGACCTGGTGGTTAACAGTGTCGAAGGCCGCACTTAGGTCCAGGAGGATCACTGCCACTGATCCTCCTGCGTCCAGAATGCATCTGGCCTCCTCAACTACTGCCAGAAGGGCGGTGTCCGTGCCCTGTCCAGGGTGGAAGCCAGTCTGTGAGTTCTGGAGAAGGTTGTTAGATTCCAAGAAGTGGGAGAGTTTTTTATTGACTAGCCTTTCCGTGACCTTGCTAATTCCGGGGAGAAGGGAGATTGGCCTATCATTGGCCAAATCCGCTGGGTCTAGGAGCGGCTTTTTAAGAAGGGCCTTGACAATGGCTCTCTTCCATCCAGGGGGAACCAGTCCGTGAAGCAGTGAGGAGTTAATGAGGTCTGTAACGGGAGTGGCGATAGTGGTTGCAATCATTTTAAGGATCCGCATGGGGACCAGGTCGCTGGGTGAGCCACTTTTAATAATGGCCAAAGTTTTGAGTACTTCATCCACTGATACAGGACCAAAAGTATCCAAGTGGGTAGCTGGTTTAGCTGGTTGATAGTTTAAATCTGCTCTTTGATTGGCTCGGGGCAGGGAGGTTAAAATGTTTGGGATTTTTTCATCAAAATAGTTTGCCAATTTGTTACACTTGTCCTCAAAGGTGTCATGAGCTAGAGGAGGGTCTGGCACTTTGAGCAATTCCTTCATGATGGTGAAGGTTTCCCTGGCAGAGTTAGAGGACTTTTGGATTCTATCGACGAAGAACTGCCTCTTGGTGTTGCGCAGGGCCGTTTTGTATGTTCTCATGGCGGTGCGATATTCATCTTTTTTGCATCTGGCCCCGTCTTTTCTCCAGGAACGCTCCAGTTTTTTGCATTCTTTTCGAAGTAATTTAAGCTCGGGTGAGTACCAGGGGGAGTGGTTAGATCTTTTCTCCTTTTTCTGGATGCTTTTTATGGGAAGAATAGAATCGAGTGAATGAGTGAGCCATTTTTTAAATTTTGTATCTGCAATCACTGGGTCGAGTGCCGGGGGGGGGGGGGGTAGGACTGTTCTAGTAAAGAGGTCCAATTGTCCGCTGAGAGTTTGTGCCAGGCTCTATCCATGACACGCGTCTTAGGAGGTTGTAATGGCGGAGCATTGATTTGCCAGGATAGAGGGACCAAAAAGTGGTCCGTCCACGGGAGAGGGTAGGGCAGTGTTGTTTTTAGCTCGAAGATATTGGTGAAAATAGGGTCAAGTAGATGACCTTTGTTTTGCGTCGCCTCAACATTGACAAGTTTCAGTTCATATGCAGTGAGATCGAGGAGGAGATCAGACGCTACGGAGTCCAGGGGATCATTGAAGTGGAGATTGAGATCTCCTAAAATCATGAAGTTGGAGGAGGAGGCTGCTAGTATAGTAACGGTTTCCATTAGGGCACTAGAGAACCGATTCGGGCTCCCCGGAGGGCGATATATAAGTAAGCCGGAGAGGGATACTGTGGGTGATAGTTGTATAGCGAAAAGGCAGCTCTCACAGTCTTCGATGCCACTGTCTTTTACTCTGCATACAAAATCTTCCCTGTATATTATGGCAAGGCCACCTCCTCTACCGAGGGGTCTGTTCTGAAAAAGGATTAAAAAACCTTGGAGGAGGGAGCTTACGATATCGGCTTCTGAATTGGGTGTCAGCCATGTTTCTGTGAGGAACAGTATATCTGTCTTGTGGTCCTGTATTAGGAGGTTTATCTCTAAGGAGTGCTTCGGGAGGGATCTGCAATTCAGGAGGCCCAATTGAAGGGCATGGTGTCCCACGGTGGTGTGGTATGGGTTGCAGAGGTTGCAGTTGATGAAGGTATTTTCCCCATTATAAATGTAGTGGCAGTTAGCGTTTTTTGTGGGTTTGAGGGAAAAAAAGGTCTCTTTGAGTATAACTGTAGCAATCCCCTGCGGAATGGGGCATAGGTTCTGGGCCTGGGGCCGGCTGGGCCCGGACGGGCACAGACGGGCTTACCTTTGGCGCGCCTTCGGCGCGCTGGCGGCGCGCCCGCTGCGCGTCCGCTGCACGTCCGGTTGAGGCACATTTTTTAAGGGGTGGAAAGGGGGTGTGGCCTCAGGAATGTGGGCGCGGCCTCGCTTCCCTCGGAAATGGCGGCAGAAACTTTTCAGAGCCCCGTGGCAGCGTTAATGTCGGCTGCGCGGTGCTGAGACGGCGAAAATAGGAGGGGGAGGCTCTGGGCAAGGTGAATCAAACAGGTAAAAGCAGTTTTAAAATCACAGTGCTTAAGTTTTGAATGTTAGTGTCTCCCGGCTTCCGCCTCAGGAGCTGTCAGTGGCTAATGCGAGCTGAAGCTGTAGCGCGGCTTAAATAGCGAGCGAAAGGGGGCGTGGCCTCAGGAATGTGGGCGTGGCCTCGCTTCCCTCGGAAATGGCGGCAGAAACTTTTCAGAGCCCCGCGGCCCCACCGTAATTTGTCCTTGGCATCACCCTCTGTTTTCTATGCTCTGATGCGATACTGCACTGACCTCAGAGACAATCCTGCTAAATAAGCAACCACGATGAGATTTTAAAGGCACAGTCTGGACACAATCACAGAAAACTTTCCATCTTGGGGATAGAATAACGAATTCTTTATTATTTTATGAAGCAGACTTTCCTGCCAATTATGTATTATCTAATATTTTGGAGCTGGGGGCTTCACAGAGGAGTATGGGGCCCAAGAAAACCAGGGTGCCACTTAAATCTTAATTTTGAAGAATGCAGTCGTTTCATGTTTAGTTATTATTAATGTGATCATTTTTTCAATTAGGCTTGTTGGTCCAGTTGGTATATTGTTTTACATCTAGTATTCCAATACACTTTCTTGTGTTTCGCGTTTTGCTTAAAATATTAAATTTCTCCCTTGAGAAAAGGAAAGCAAATAGTAGCAGAATGTCTGAAGTCGTTACCCCTTGAAATGCTCAACTCTTACACCACTGAAGTAAAAAGATTTTTTTTTTTTTAAAACATATTTTATTTGTCAAATTGCGCATACATCGCAGAGCTCTGCACACCAGAGACATCTGCAGTATCAAACCATATATAACCATGGGAGCAATTGACTTTTGTGAATGATATCAAAATGCATAACAAAAGCATACATAAAATATATATAACCCGCCAACTCCCTCCCTCCCTCGCCCCTCCCCCTTAAGTCACACAAAGTCAGCCTAGTCCTGTCCACAGCCTATATATAGAACAAAATAGTCCATCATGGTAGCACACATCCCCCCCCCCCCGGGACCTCTACCACCCAGCACCTCCACAGAACCAATGTGCACCAGAAATTACCCCAATAGATGAGCCTCTACAACAGCTGGCGGCTCCAACCACAAGCCCCAATAATCCGCCCATCGTTTCCATATTTTGTAGTGCTTGCGTGGGCATTCCCTGGCTACAAAAATAGGCTGTTCTAGCCCCATACAGAAGTCCAATCCAATCTTCCAATCGGTCACCGATGGGGCCCGCGTAGCCTTCCACGCCTTGGCGATATCTTGCTTCGCCAGTGTGAAGCCCAGGTGCATGAGGTGTTGTTTGTAGACATTACCACCTATTCCCTTCATGACATGATGCAGGGCCAACCGCGGTGTACGAGGGAGCTCCCACCCCAAGACCTCCGACAGGCAGGTGAACATCCCTCTCCAAAAACGATCAGGGAAAGGCACTGCCAGACAGAATGAATGAACGTGCCCTCCTCCCGACCACATCGAAGACATTCCGGGGAAGCGGTCAGCCCCGCCCGCCACAGTCGTACCCGGGTAAAATAGACCCTGTGCAGATATTTGAACATAATACCCAGAATTGATCTAAGAAGATGGCAAGAAGTCCCCCCATTCAAAGGCTGCTGAAGCTTTCAACTTGGTCAACTCAGATACTAGGATTCATCTAGAGGGGTATAGCCCTCCTGTGCCAGTAGCAACCACTTGAATTGACAAGCAAACGGCAGGAGGGTTACCTGCTTCCTTGAACACAGCCCAACACCAGCAGTGGCTGCACCGGGGACATCGCTGCTTGGCTTCCGCTCCTGCTCCCGCTCCCGTTGACGCCATTGCCACCGCAGCCGCCAGGGGTAGGACTACGAGTCCCAGCACTCCCCAGGCGGCGCACACCACCCGCGTCACGGGGAAGCGCCCGGAGGCGCTTGAAAGGAGGAGCGCTGCCGGAGCTCCTGGGGGACAAGCGAACGGCAGGAAGGTTACCTGTTTCCTTGAACACAGCCCAACACCAGCAGTGGCTGCACCGGGGACATCGCTGCTTGGCTTCCGCTCCTGCTCCCGCTCCCGTTGACGCCATTGCCACCTCAGCCGCCAGGGGTAGGACTACGAGTCCCAGCACTCCCCAGGCGGCGCACACCACCCGCGTCACGGGGAAGCACCCGGAGGCGCTTGAAAGGAGGAGCGCTCCCTCCGCCATGCGGAGAGCGCGCAAGAGAGCGCCGGGAGAAGCCCGGGACAAGGGCGGGGCAGTCTTTGGCAGTCCGAGGCAGGAGGAGGTGGGGCGGGGCCACCCCCCAACAACACCTCAACCGCAAACTATGGGTAAGCGCAAGAAAACACCTACTTGTGAGGATGAGAGCCAAAATGCTAAAATGCCTAGACATTCTAAGTTCATCTTGTCATATCTTTCCTCAGCAGTGGGGGCCCTTACTAAAGAAATCGCTACTGCTGAACAAGAACTAGGCTTGACATTGCCTGAGGTAGCGGAATGCCCTACTCCCGAACTGTTTCCCACCAGCCCAGCGGGCTCTACGATAGCGGCCCCCTCCAAACATATACCTATACCCATACCTTTGGACCCTGTGGTAATCATTAACAACAATCCCGCCCCCATAACCACTACAGCAGCCAAGCCTGGTACCCCAACTGAGCCATCGCAGCCATGCCAACAGGCAGCCCAATCGCAAAAGAGGGCCAGAGGGAAAAAAGACAAAGTAACGGTACCGGCCATCAAACAAACTGAGCCCCTTGGGGACCAACTGGAGGCGCTCTTCGTTGCTAGAATCGAACCATTATTAGTGGGGATTGCTAAAGATATTGTTGACACACTAAATTCATGTTTGTCCAACCTCCTCAAGAAATGTGCCCAGTTGGACAAAATCATTACATCTCATCCGACGCCACCGGAGCAGCCCACGAGGGGCACTTCGCTTCAAGCCCTTGGAGCACCAGGGGGGCCAGATCCCTGTGTCACAATCCCACCCCAGATGGTAGAGGGAACAGTTCCAGGGCAGTTCCATCATGCTATTATACCTGTAAGCCAGGCGGGTCAAACATCTATTGTCCTCCCACAATTTTCACCCCGAGTGGGCTGGGTATGCTCAGACGTGAGTCCCAGCCTCTCCACACCACTGGAGTCAAGCTATCCAGGCTGATGAAGGCTGATAGCCAGAAACCGGTCCTTGGATGCTTGATTCCGGTCTGGGAAAGACATGGCTTGGTAGTTCGGACTGGACTGTTCCCATGAGGCACAGGGTCAGAGCTGATTTGCATATAGCCAGTGTCTAACCCAGGGTGGTGTGGAGTGCAAAAAAACGATGGATTTAGGCCCAGATCCTTGTACTGGGGTGAATGTATGACATTGTTCTACATTCTGTCCATCAACTGTGTTTTTCGCAATTTTCACCCCGAGTGGGCTGGGTATGCTCAGACGTGAGTCCCAGGCTCTCCACACCACTGGAGTCAAGCTATCCAGGCTGATGAAGGCTGATAGCCAGAAACCGGTCCTTGGATGCTTGATTCCGGTCTGGGAAAGACATGGCTTGGTAGTTCGGACTGGACTGTTCCCATGAGGCACAGGCTCAGAGCTGATTTGCATATAGCCAGTGTCTAACCCAGGGTGGTGTGGAGTGTAAAAAAACGACGGATTTAGGCCCAGATCCTTGTACTGGGGTGAATGTATGACATTGTTCTACATTCTGTCCATCAACTGTGTTTTTCGCAATTTTCACCCCGAGTGGGCTGGGTATGCTCAGACGTGAGTCCCAGGCTCTCCACACCACTGGAGTCAAGCTATCCAGGCTGCTGAAGGCTGATAGCCAGAAACTGGTCCTTGGATGCTTGATTCCGGTCTGGGAAAGACATGGCTTGGTAGTTCGGACTGGACTGTTCCCATGAGGCACAGGGTCAGAGCTGATTTGCATATAGCCAGTGTCTAACCCAGGGTGGTGTGGAGTGCAAAAAAACGATGGATTTAGGCCCAGATCCTTGTACTGGGGTGAATGTATGACATTGTTCTACATTCTGTCCATCAACTGTGTTTTTCGCAATTTTCACCCCGAGTGGGCGGGTATGCTCAGACGTGAGTCCCAGGCTCTCCACACCACTGGAGTCAAGCTATCCAGGCTGATGAAGGCTGATAGCCAGAAACCGGTCCTTGGAGGCTTGATTCCGGTCTGGGAAAGACATGGCTTGGTAGTTCGGACTGGACTGTTCCCATGAGGCACAGGGTCAGAGCTGATTTGCATATAGCCAGTGTCTAACCCAGAGTGGTGTGGAGTGCAAAAAAACGATGGATTTAGGCCCAGATCCTTGTACTGGGGTGAATGTATGACATTGTTCTACATTCTGTCCATCAACTGTGTTTTTCGCAACCTCCCACGTGTGCCACCACCCATGTCTCCGCATAGGAAATCAAAACCTAGCAAGCACATCTTGAACCTACCCCCGGCTGCTGCCTCTTTGGTGGCAGTGTTTGTAGGAGTACCACCGCTGGAAGAGGGTGAATTTGAATCCACTAGGAACCTTCTACATATAGCAAGAACTTGGTGTGCTGATTCCTCTAGTGGGGAGAATCCCGGAGACTCGATTATTTTTGCAAGGAGGGTGGGGTGGGTTGGGAAAAGACCTAAAATTACAAAGGGGGACTGCATGGTCATAAACTTCAATAGGCCCAATCTGGCAGATAAACTTTTTTGGGACGGTTCCGTTATAACTCTTGATGACTATATGAGACCCGTACAACTGGGGTTCTTTTACCCCCCTTGAGGAGAACCAACGTTGGATACCGTCACGACACCATGAGCTCAAATAGGATCTCACGCCCAAGGGCAGGTCTCGTGGCAGGCGCTACCATGGGTTCCCCTCAATGCCTTGCCCAAGGTTCAGAACTTATATCACTGTCACTACCAGTTCAAGGGGAGTGCGATGCACTACCAATTAGCGGGATACCTACGAACAACCGGTTTACCCCATTGTCAGGCATGGAGGGCCCGGAGAGTATGGAGGGTTTGGAGGAGGTCGATTGACCACTAGCTCAAGGGCAACCACCCCAAACAGGACCCAGCGAGCGGGGGGAAAACACGACTTGTAAACTTGCTAGCTGGAATGTGGCAGGTATCAAAAGCAAGGTAACCAATGAGGACTGGGTGGGAGTGGTTCGCGGATACGAAGTTATTGCCATGCAGGAGACGTGGGACACAGCGGATAGTTTTTACCTGGATGGCTTCACTAGCTTCGTTGAAGCTGCACCCCAAGTAGCTCAGGTAGAGCCAGGGGTGGGCTGATAACCCTTTTTTCCCTGAAACTTAAAGGCACTTTGAAACTGGTTAACAATCCTTGCCCAAATTTGCTAATAGTTGAAAGGGTAGTTCCCCCCTCAATGCGCACCTTTTACATTAATTGTTACAATTCAATGTATAGGGATACTAGCATAAACAGCATTGCCAGCCTAGATGCTTTTTTAGTTTCTGTCAGTCAAAACACATATCTTACTTACGAAATTATTCTTTTAGGAGATTTTAACATTCATCCATGCAATGGCCCATGCGGCTCAACGAACAAGGCAGACCCCGCAGGGCCAGTAGGGTCACATTTTGAGCACTCTACCGAGGGAGCAGAGCTAGAAGACCTAGTGGATTATCACAACTTGTATGAACCCAACTCACCCGAAGGCACCATTAGACTCCATACCTACAAAGGCACTACCCCTGGGTCCACCATAGACTATATATTTATGACCCCAGGGATGCTGACTAGGGTAATGTCATACAACACGCTGGTGTCTGTACATAGTGATCACAACCCGGTGGAGGTAGCCTGGGGGCTGTACATGGGCCCTATGCCCCACCCACAAGAGGCACACATCTCTGTACGCCCAATTGATCAGGGGAGAAGGCTCAAGTGGGCCAAAGTAGTGCCCAATACTTTTCATTCTGAACTCCTACCAAAAATTTGCGGCCATCTAGAGGTCTGCCAAAACACCTTATCTCCGGCCAGTGAAATTAAAGGGGCCTTTGAAGCAATTTGCAACCAAATTGTGACAGATCTGACGGTCAGCGCGAGAAGGGGAACCAGCAAACCCCATCGCTGGTTCGATGCAAACTGCTCCAAGGCCCATAGACTGCTGATGCTTGCCCTAAAGCAACCCACAAGGGACACGAGTAACGTAGCACACCTTAGGAAACAGTACAAGACGGCCATCAAACTAAGAAAAGACACGATTAAGTCAACGGCCTGGGATAACCTTAGATGAAAAATGGATTAGTCATTTCATCGCGGTATATGGTGGCAAGAGCATGGACAGTACCATCAACCCACTCACCGCCCCGGAATCCTTCGCCCTGAGCTTTAACATAGGTGAAGTGCAAAAAGCTATCCACGAAACCTCAAAGAATAAAGCACCAGGCCCTGACGGAGTACCTGGCGACTTGTATAAATCTTCCCCTGGCATGTGGGCAGGTGTTCTGACAAATGTATTTAACGCGGCCACTAGTAGCTATTACCCATCCTCCTGGGCAACATCCATCATCGTCCCGATATTTAAGAAAGGCAATCGGAACGACCCAGCCTGTTATAGGCCCATATCCCTCCTGGACTCTGCCGTTAAAATCTTAGGCAGAGTCCTGTTAAATAAGTTGAGGGAGAGTATAGAGAAACACGGTGGGCTAGCCGAAATACAATATGGCTTCAGGGAAAAGAGGGGCACAGTGGAACAGTGCTCCAATTTACATCTTCTGATCGCCAAGTACACGGTCGCCAAGGAGGGGTCCTTATTTCTAGCATTTATGGACCTCTCCTCGGCTTTCGATTTGGTGAACAGAACAAAGCTCTGGGCCATGTTATTGGAGATTGGGATAGATGAGGCCCTGGTTGGATTCATGGCCTCACTACATCAGGATCTGTCCGCCAAGGTTAGGGTCACCAGGGAGGGAAGATGCAGCGCCAAATTCGACTCTAGGCGTGGGGTAAGGCAGGGGTGCATACTAGCTCCCCTCCTGTTTACCATATACATCAACGGACTGGGGAAGTGCCTAGAGAAGACCGGGGGTGACGTTCCGCGTGTAGGAGTATCTAAGATCCCAGCACTCCTATACGCGGACGACGTGGTCCTCATCGCTCGTACTGGTAACGCTCTGCAGAGTCTGCTCGATGCATTCGGTACCTTCATGGACGATTTGGACATGAAGGTCAATGTGGGCAAATCGCATACAATGGTAGTAGGAGTTCATAGGCGCAAAAGCACGATTAAAACCTTCAGGTGTAAGGGTCTGGAGTTCTCCAGAACGGCAGTTTTTCCCTATTTAGGGGGCAGTTTTTCCCTATTTAGGGGTGCTTTTTGATGAGAGGGGGACGTGGGGCCCACAGGTCAGAGCAAAAAGCCTATCGGTGGCCAGGTCATCGGCAGCCCTTATGGCTTTTTCCAAAAGACTGGGGGCTAGGCCAATGGAGGCCCTACTGAAGGTTTACACCTCGAAATGCTTGTCAATAGCCATGTACGGTGCACCAATCTGGGGTTATGCACAGCTGGATTCTATCCAGAGAGCAGAGAACAGGTTTTTACGCTCATTACTATCAGTCCCCTCATCTACCCCAACCTACTCAATTCATTCGGAGGTGGGTCTGGACTATATAACTGACAGGATAAACCTGGCCCCACTGATTTACTGGCTAAAAACATGGCTCAACAAAGAGGTCACCCTGAACCACTTAATTATGGAGGACGTCATGTCACTGGAACAGCACAAAAAGATCCCTTGGTTGGACTATCTAAGGAGGTCATTTCATCGGTTAGGAAGATTGGAACTATTTGAAACACCTAACAGAATTACAAACGAGGATATAGTTTCGATCAAAAGGCAATTTTTGTCCCTGGCAAGATCCAGCCGAGAGGAAATAGAACTACAGAAGCCCTCGGTTAGGACTCATTATCTAACAAAATGTTCCCCCTCCATGGAACTTTATCTTACAATAGTGACAAGACCATTTCATAGGTTCCTCCTGACTAAATTTAGATTAAATTTGATCCCTTACTTACTGGGAAACGACCCATCTTGGGCTAAGCCAGAGTCAGCCCCCCTGTGCTCCTGTGACAACCATTCATTACAGGATACCACGCACTTTGTCCTGTTTTGCACACTGTTCTCAGTGCCCCAAAAGCAATATTTGCTCCCAATTTTAAGGGAGGCGGGCTTCAGACAAGTTAAACCGGCACTCCTATATTTACAATCAATGAGTACCGTCCGCATAATATTTTGCATGGAAAGTTTTTTGGGCGCAGCAGCGCGTATTAAAGCAAAATATGTATCCACCGTGAGCATATAATGACTCCCTTTCATTGCAGACTAAATTGCTCATTTGCACTGTACCTGCTGTTGCGGACATTTTTTAGCTTTTTAAAGATGTATACTGTTTTTTATAAGGTTGCATTGTAAAGCCTGGTCATGCATTATTTTTTTTTCACAACAGGTTTTTATTGATTGAATTTAGGCAGAGCAATAACGTGGCACTCCACAGTCAGGAGAGACCACCAGACATGTTGATACAATTAACATTATAGGGCCAGAGTCCAATCAAGAGTTTTGGTCAAATATGAACTATAGAAAAGTCCCCCCCCCCCCTCCCCTACCCCCCCGAACTCCCACCACCCAACTCCCCGCTACCTCCCCGTTTCCCTCCCTAACCCTGTGCACGTGTGTAGAAGAAGCATCAGTGCTTGGTCGTGGTGTGGCAGTTATGACGTATTTCACAGGCCTAATCGAAGGTGTGTGTCTAGGGGTCTTCCTCAGGGTCTGCTGGGGGGGTCTAGTGGCAATTCCCTATAGTCAGCCCACCTCTTCCATATCTTAAAGTGCTTGCGGGGGCATCCTCGTGCTTCGAATACTGGTCGTTCTAGACCCATACAAAAGTCCAATCCAGCTCTCCATACACACAGGGGGGGGGGGGGCTCTCGTCCTTCCAAGCGTGGGCTAGATCTCTTTTAGCCAACACTAGCCCCAATAGCAACAAGTGGCGTTTATATATGTTCCCACCAACCCCTTCAAGGATGTGAAGTAGTCCTAGACGATGAGTACACGGAAGGTTCCATCCCAGTACTTCAGACAGGCAGTTCCACACACCCCTCCAGAAACCAGCTATTCTAGGACACGACCATACTGTATGGAGCAGTGTACCTACTGCCGCCCCACAACGCAGACATTCCGGTGAACCAATCAGTCCCGCCTTCCACAACCGCTCACGGGTAAAGTAGGCCCTATGGAGAATTTTGTATTGAATTAACCTGAGCCGTATTGCAATGGCTGTTCCCCGCAGGGACTCTAGGGCCTCCCTCCAATCATCTTCATCCATGGAGCCAATATCAGCCTCCCAGGCCGTCCGCAGGGGAAGAAGGGTAGAGGAACAGTGGGTGACCAGCGTCTGGTATATTCGGGAGACCTTTTTATCCCCGAGGTCGCCCATGAAGACCTTTGCCTCAATTGGGCTAAATTCAGGGAGTGAGTCTAGATTGGCAATGCTGGGCGTCAGTGCATGTCTAAATTGCAGATAGCGAAAAAACTGGGTCTTGGGCATGTGGAACTCCGCACTGAGCTCCTGGAACGATTTGAGCGTAGTCCCTGTCTTTACATGTCCCAGCAACGAGATCCCGATTGCGTCCCAACCGTCGAATCCTGACAGCGAGGCAAGCTCGGGGAGACGTCCATTATGCCACAGCGGTGTTTCTGCAGTTAGTCTGCCCCACCAGCCCACACGACGTAGCGCCTGCCGCCACACAGCGAAGACCGTCCTCGTAACACTGGGCAATGTCCGCCGCAGCCGGGCCGAGTAGAGGATCGTGTGGAGGGTATTGTCGCCCATCAGTGCGCGCTCTAGGGCATAAGCCGGATCACTACTATCGCTGTACCACCAGTCATTTAAAACGAGCAGGTGAGAGGCTTGATAGTAGGACAGAAGGTCCGAGGTGGCAAGTCCTCCACAATATGTAGATAAAAAGCACGTGCGCAGCGCCACCCTGGCAGCCCCCCCAGCCCACAGGAAGTGTCCTAAGACAGAGTTGACCTGCCGAAACCATTGAGTTGTGATGGGGTGGGGATAGTTCTGTAGCTGATATAAGAGGCGCGGAAGCGCCACCATTTTGACGATCGCGGACCTACCAAAGATAGTAAGGGGCATCCGAGACCACGTTTTCACGTCCGCTTCAACCCGCTCCCAAACAGGTATTATGTTACGTTCCCAGGTAAGGGTCGCCGATTCCGATAGGAACACCCCCAGATATTTCAAACCGCCGGCAGCTACCTGCAGTCCCGATGTCCAGGGGTCCGTCACCGCATCACCCCCAAGGACCCATAGGGTGGATTTGCGCAGGTTCAGGTAAAGGCCCGAGACCTCTCCAAAGACCCGCAGTATCTCCAACACCTGCTGCCCCGAGCGTCGCAGGTCAGTGAGAAAAAATAGGACGTCGTCCGCGTACAGCGCAATTCTATCAGAGAGGTCCCAGTCCACACAAAGCCACGCATCTGTGCATCTATGCGCACCCAAGTGGCCAGAGGCTCCATGGCGAGGGCGAACAAGTAGGGGGATAGAGGACACCCTTGTCGGGTCCCCTGTCCAATGCGGAATGTCTCGGACACCGCTCCCGCGACTCGCACCGCAGCCGTGATGTCGTTATAGAGTAGTTTGATATACAACAGGAATATTGGGCCTAGATTAAGGCGGGATAGGAGCGCAAATAGGTATGTCCAGCTCACTGAATCAAAGGCTTTGTTTATATCGGCGAGCAACAAAGCCGCCTGTTCCCCCGAGGCCCCCATGGCATCCACCGCGGCCTGTGCACGCCGAATGTTATGGCGCGTTGCCCTGTGAGGCATAAAACCAGCCTGGTCCGGCTGGACCAGGTCCGTTATGTAAGGGAGCAATCGATTCGCCAGGGCTTTTGCCAGTATTTTGGCCTCCACATTAAGCAAGGAGATGGGGCGATAGGAGTCATGTCTATCAGGGGGTCTACCTGGTTTCTGAAAGACCACTACCTCGGCATGGCGCCAGTCTGGAGGCAGCCTGCCCCGTGTACGTGCAGTCTCAAGTGCACGACGATAGTGGGCTCCAAGTTGTATATGGAATTTCTTGTAAAACTCACAAGGGTAGCCGCTCGGCCCGGGGGCCTTACCTACATTGAGCTGTCCCAGGGCTTCTCCCAGTTCCTCCACTGTGAGGGGAGCATCGAGGGCCCTTCTGGTCTCATCCGAGACCGCTTTAGGCGGCAAATCATCTATGAATTTAGCCACTTCGTCAGCAGATAAGCGGTCACACGGGGCATATTGTGTTGTGAAGTAGCTAGCAAAGCTCGCCGCTAATTCGTTCGGGTCAGTAATGACCACCCCGTCGGCAGCAGTAAGACCCGGCAGCGTAATGGGTTGAAGACTGCGTTGACAAAGTCTATGAAGCAGTGTACATGATTTATCCCCCCATTGATAAATTCTGCTCCGCGTGGCCAGCCACGCCTGTTTGGCCTCATCCATTAAGAGCGATGCATATGTTTGCTGCGCCTGGAGAAGCAAGCGTATCACTACTTCATCACCTCCTCCCCGACTCTGCTGCTCCAGTGTTTCTACCAGTGCAGCCGCCGCCGTGACAGTCTCTCGACGCCCGCGACGAGCCGCAGTACACCACGCGATGTCCACCCCCGTATAGTGGGCTTCAAGGCCTCCCACACCACCTCTGCGTCAACGTCATCTGTCAGGTTTTCTCGCCAATAGTGATCTATTGCCTCCCGGAGATGTCGGACATAGCCGGGCTGTTGGAGATGCCACGAGGACATCCTCCACCGGAAGGGTTGGCGTTTTCTAAGGAGCTCCACCCTGACCGATACCGGGGAGTGGTCGGACAGTCCCCTCGGTAAGATCTCTGCCGCTCTCACTCTGCATAAGCATACTCTGGGCACAAACACATAATCCAATCGTGAGAAGGAACCATGCACAGCAGATACGAACGTGTACTCGCGCTCTGTTGGATGAATGTGTCTCCAGGTGTCCACCCAGCCCAATCCTTCACTCACAGCATGCAACCTAGTGGGGGGGGTCCAAGCACCTCCTGGCGCCTCTGGCGGTCCATACAGACATCCATCACCTCATTCCAATCCCCCCCAATCACTGCCAAGGATTCCGGGATGTCTCCCCACACCGTAAACAGCCTCTCAGCTAGGGCCCACTGCAAAGGGGGGGGGGCATAGACACTTCCAAAGACCACAAGTTCTGTGCCCACCATCCCCTTGACAAAGAGATAGCGGCCCTGCGGGTCCACCCACTGCTTTTCATGGACGTAAGCCACCCTGCGATGAATTAAAATAGCCACCCCTCTGGACCCCCTGGAGAATCCGGCGTGGAAAACCTGATGATAACCAAACCTCTGTAAACTAAGCACCTTTGATCCCATCATATGAGTTTCTTGAAGCAAGAGCACATCAGCAACCTCTCTCTTCCCCCAGCACAAGACCGCCCCACGTTTGACCTTATCCAGCATCCCCCTGACATTCCATGTAATTACTCGCAGGGACTCCTCAGGGAGTCGATGCATTGCCTTAGCCATAATCAAAGGGGACCCACCAAGGAGGCCCTCTGCGCCAGCACCACTCATTGCGCACCAACGGCAATATCCTTGTAAAAAACACGTGCATTCCCCCCCATCTACCCCTGAGCCCGAACACAACAAGAAAGGCAACATCTGCTTCCTCCCAAACCCCCCAACCTCCCCCCTCTTCAACCCTTCCCTTTTCAACAACTCGCACCCCACACCCCCCCCCCTATACCTCACGGAACTATGAAGTACCTGTCGCGGCATGGGTAGCCTCGAGCCCAAAACGGAGGGCCCAAGACCAACCATGCCAATGGATCCCAACTCCCCGAGCCCAAAAGTCTCTTTCCCCCTCCCCTAACATCTCCCACCGTAGTAGGAGAATGGCAGCCCCTAATGGGTCATCCCCGAGCCACACTCCACAACCCCATTCATGTTCAATAACTCAGTCTCGAATCAACGTTGAGGCATTGATGGCGCATTCAGTCCACTGGGCCGCAACTGCACCGTCCCCAGCCATCGGGGACCATACCCCCTAACAGGGAGCACAGAGTACCTGAGGCCTTCAGTGTTCTCTTCCGGATTGTTCAGAGTCTTCTGTTCTGCCGCTATCGTGTGCACCAGTGGCAGAAGCCGACCGCTTCCGTGATTTGGACCTCCGATGTCTCCTGCTCTTGGCCGTTCGGTCTCCTCGTTCCTGCGATGACCCCCGCGAAGAGCCCGGGTTCAGTCCCGGCTGGGCATGCGGCCTGAGTGCCACCGTTTCGTCAGTCCATTTGAAGAGCTCCTCTGGAGAATCGAAGAACAGCGTTTTAGACTGGAAAATCACCCTCAGGCGAGCCGGGTACAGCAGAGAGTATTGGAGATTCAGGCCCCGCAGCTTCACCTTTGCGTTCATGAAGGATTGACGCTGTTGCTGTACGAGCTTGGTATAATCCGGAAAAATCATGATCTTTCGGTTCTCGTATAAAATAGCATCCCTGGTTCTTGCTTCCTTCAAAATGGCATCACGGTCGTGATAGTTCAAGAGTCTGGCTATTACTGCCCTGGGCCGTTCTCCCTCCGGCGGCCTCTGCGTCAGGGCACGATGTGTGCGTTCAACAACCAAGCAGTTGGATAGAGCTTCTGGGGGCATCCAGCTCATTAGCCATTGAGTGAGAAACTGTTCCATGTTCCCCTTCTCACATCGTTCTGGAAAGCCGATGAAGCGGAGGTTGTTTCGACGCGCCCGTCCCTCCGCATCCTCCGCCCTGAGCGCTAGGCCCTTCTGCGCAGTTTCCATTGCTGCCATCCTCTTTTTCAGGGAACCCACATCGTCTTCCACCACCGAGATTCTGGATTCTGCCTCTGTAATCCACGCCACTGCATTCCGCAAGTCCTGGCGCAGCAAGGTGACATCTGCGCCCACCGCGCCTATCTTGGCATCTAGCATATCCCTGGATTGGTGATGGCAGCCATAAGCGCAGCATTGTCCGGCCCCCCTCCTTGTCCCCCTCCCGAGGGTCTGGGGCCCCCGCCGGGTCCCGTAAATTTATCAATGGTCGGCTGCTTGGTGAGACCGCCACCTCCTCCTCTGGTCATGGTCGCCAACCTCCCGAGGGCCACCGACAGCAGGCGCAGTCGTGGTCCAGCACAGGGTTCTCTATATCGTCTGTAGTCTCTGGAAGGGGCCCCCTCAGCAGTTCTCCCCCCGCCGCGGGGTTCAGATATCTGTATCTCCTATCCGGCACCGGTCCTCGGGCAGGTCAGGGCAGGTCCCGGGAACTATACCCCAGATGTCCGCAGTCGTGGCGCCTCTCACTCCACTGATCGGCCTCCAGCACTAGCCACCACTCCTGCACAGATCAGGGACCCAGGCGGGGGGGCACTCACAGTTAGTTCCACAGATAGTCTGGTCCGCTATCCACAGAGGGTCAGCAATGATGTCCCCAATCCGCAATGTCAGGACCACCTCCACCGATCACAGCCCTGGGGCCACCGTCGGGGCCCAGGCGAGGCAGCCACCCGCGGTGACCTCCGGGCGGGGACCACGAAACTCGAGGCCCCGGCTGCACCAGGTCCACAAGGCCGCTGCGTCTGGCCGGACGGCCCACAGCAGCCGGAATCTCCACTCCTCAGGCGGGGCCCCCGGAGGGTAGCGTCGGTTCCCCCCGTCCCTCAGGGCAGTCAAGATGTGGGGCAATCGGTGGGCCGGCTGCGCCGCGCAAGCACCCCCGGGCGTCCGGCCGGACGGCCAACAGCAGCCGGAATCTCCACTCCTCAGGCGGGGCCCCCGGAGGGTAGCGTCGGTCCTCCCCGTCCCTCAGGGCAGTCAAGATGTGGGGCAATCGGCGGGCCAGCCGCGCCGCGCAAACACCCCCGGACGGGAGGCGCCAAAATCGAGGCCCCGGCTTTTCCGTTGTGTGCTAGGCCGCACGCTCTTCACCTCCTCCCAGCCGCGCTCGATAGAGCGAGAGCTCCGCGGACTGCACCGGAGGATTCAGGGAGCCCTCGGCAACGTTTGCCTCCCTCGGGCTGTGGTGTGCAAGCTCGGGGACCAGGATAAACAGCCGGATGATGAACGGGCCGGCGGGAGCTCTAGGAAGCTGCCACCGCCATCGCCGCTCGCGAAGCCACGCCCCCCTGGTCATGCATTTTTAACTTTTTTAACATGTGTACCAAATGTATTTGTAAATGTAACTATGAATTTTTGTATGAAATGTCTTTTTATGATTTTTATCAAAATCGAATAAAAGTATTTTGACTGACTGACTGACACTTGAATTCCTTCCATGATATTTGTATTCATTCACATGTCGACGGCGCCACCTCCCTGACATTTTTAGGTCAAGCTTGGGCAGCGCATGTGCTGCTCTGCGATGCATGCTGTATTCAGGTATGGACTTGAAGCTCTGCCGACTCTCCATCCATATTTTTCATTGTCTTGTGTCATTGTCCTTTGTAAACTCTGGCTCTTCATTTGTCACTAGCCTTAGTAGTACCTCCTTAGGACCACCTTGTCTCATCTTGTAACCTCCCATAAGGACTGGCCGTCTAACATGTGTTGTTTCTCAGTAGGCTTTATTTACAGCCTCCGAGGACTATTTTGTTTAAATTGTTTTCACCTGCCTGCTGTGGACTCACTCTCTGCTAACAATTGCAATTTTTTTAATAGCTCAGCACGCCACAGGGGTGGCCCCGCTTTTGGTTTATTTGCGGTGCCAAGTGTGGACATTTTAATTTTTTTAAATTTTATTTAGCTCTTTATTCACTTTCTCATTGTTGTTGTTTTCAAGCACCCCATGCCGCGCTTGCAAGTTAATAAAGGACACACCCCTTTCTTTAGACGAGCCACGTCTATAGAAAGGGCCATCTTCACCATTAAAATGAAAGCGCTGTTTGGGTCTCTTTCACCAAATAAGCATTGTTTTTCAAACAAATGCTTTTTTGGTAAAAGCTCCCCATATTACGCTTTTTTTTTTTTTTTTTTTTTTAGATTTTTATTTAGAGTTGCAAAGTAGTACACCGCTATTTAGCCAACAACCCGGAGGCAGGCAGCATCAATAAGTACAATCAGGTCTCTCTTGGCGGTCGCAGGTCGTACATACTCGCTGACAGTCTGCAACATGTTGTATGTGATATATCTCGAGAAGAAAAACAAAGAAACAAACATTTTGAACTAAACCTAAAGCTTCTGTGTTTCATTATGTCAATCCTGGCCACTCATTTAGTACCGTGTCACCATCACATAGGCGGGTCCTTAAGTCTCCGGCCAATAGAAAAAGGAGGGATGGGGGGGGGGAAGGGAGGGGCGATGGTATGTCTGTCGTCTTACCCCGGGCAGTCCACTCATTCAAACAGTCTCAGGTGAGGGGCTAGCGTCCTCCCATCCTCTGTCTCAGCATTCTCTGTACCAGCGTAACAGTCACAGCGCAACGTCATCCAGGCTCTCGCATTCCTGCTATTCGAAACCCCATCCTTGCACATCCACACACTGTCCATCCTCAGTCATCCAGTACGGTGTCAGCCAGCAGGCTCGTCAGGGGCTGCCATATATCAGCCGGTCTTGACCTCAGCGGGAGTAGTTCCCAGTAAGTTGTCAGCTGATCTCGACAGTATAGTGCCGAGTTAACCCAGCCTTTTACCCCAGGAGCGCCCTTTTGCTTCCAATGTAGTGCAATCTGTCTCTTCGCCAGTAGCAGCAACATAGCGATCAGTTTCCTTGAGGCACAGGGTATTTCAGCTACCATTCCCAGGAGCGCCACCAGGGGATCCGGAGGCAACCGCTCTCCCAGGATTTGTCCCAACTGTGAGAACACCTCAGCCCAATATTGCTGTATAGGAGTACATGTCCAAGTTAGGTGGAAGAAGTCTGCGTCCAGGGCACCACAACGCCAGCAGCTAGAGTCGGGTATTAACCCTAGTTTGAATAGCTGAGCCGGTGTGCGGTACAACCTATGCAAAAAATTAAAGTGGATTAGTCTCAATCTGTAATTGGGAGACAGGTTCTCCAACTGAGTGCAGCTGAATGCCCATTGTTTGTCCGTTATGCTGAGTCCCGTCTCGGCCTCCCATTTTGCTTTCGAATCTGGACGTATCCATGGTGCCGTATCCTGTGTTATTTTGTAGATTCTAGTGATCAACTTATGCGGAGATTTGGTCGTCAATATGTTCTCCAACGCCGAGACCGTCGGCGGCACCATCGGGAACATCGGGTACCTTGCCCTACATGCCGCCCTGAGCTGATAATACAGGAGTAGGCCAGATGCTGTGGGGAGCTCCGGACCGCATATGTCTCCCAGCTCCACGAAAGTGTCGTCCGGGTAGAGATCACTAGAAACCAAAAGCCCGCACTTACGTGCCCTTTCAGATATCGCCGCATTCAGCAAGGGACCCAGTAATGGATTACCACCAAGCGGCATCGACGGAGCATACAGTTCAGAAATGCCCGCACGTTTCGCTATGTTTTGCCAGGCCCATCGTGTTGTTTCAACTGTGTTCACATCTTCCGGCGAGCGTTTGTATTTTTGGTAGACCGTCGTGGCTAGGGGAACGGGTGCCGACACGTCCATCTCGATCGCCACATGCGGCTGATACGGGATCGGGTGTTGCCAATAGTGCAGGTATTGAGCCTGAGCACAGTATGCGTACAGCTCAAAGTCTGGAGCCGCCAGACCACCCTGTTTAAAGGGAAGAGTCAGTACCTTCCACTGGATTCTGGGCTGTTTGCCCGCCCATACCAAGTCCAGAATCGCAGAGCGTATGCGCTTAAAAAACGACATGGTAAGTGGCAGAGGTATGTTTGCAAACAAATATAAAAATTTCGGGAGTATAACCATTTTTGTTATGGCTATCCGGCCTGTCATCGACAGCGGCAAGGTGACCCATTTTTTCACCTTCGTCTCAAGCCAGTCTACTGCCTGTCCGTAGTTCAACAACCATAGGTCCTGTATCGAGCGGCTAATATGGATCCCCAGGTACTTCACCTCCTCTGACACCCAGGTTATGGGGAATTTAGTACTGCATTGTACCGTACCGTCTGTCAACGGCAGTATCGTAGATTTAGACCAGTTGATGGTAATGCCCGTCAAACCACCGTACCGCACGAGTTCCCGCATGAGGGGGTCTAGATTGTCGGCTGGGTTCTGTACAAAAATCATCATGTCATCGGCATAGAGGGACACCAAGAGCCCCCTCGAAGTGAACCCAATACTGCGTTGGGTATGGTGCTGTCGCAGTCTCGCCGCAAGGGGTTCTGTGGCGATGGCGAAGAGCAGCGGCGACAGGGGGCAGCCTTGCCTGGTTCCCCTGGAAATGCATATCGTCCGCGAAATCTGACCATTGACCTTCACTCTCGCCGTGGGACCATTGTATAGAATGCAAATCCTCTGAATAAAGAGCCTACTGAAGCCCATTCTCGTGAACAGCGCTTGTAAAAATTTCCATTCGAGCGAATCAAATGCCTTGGTGGCGTCTAGTAAGGCAGCAGCCGCTTGGACCTTCGGGTCCAAGTAGTGGAGCAGGCCAAACAGTGTGCGCAGATTTTGCGAGGTCGATCTACCCGTCACGAATCCTGATTGATCCGACAGCGCTATTTGGGGCAGCATCGGTTTCAAACGTTCTGCCAGTAATTTAGCGTAGATCTTGGCATCTAGGTTTATCAGCGAGAGTGGCCTGTATGAATCGGGGCTCGTGGGATCTTTGTCCGGTTTTAACAGCGTGATTATCATTGCTTCACGGAGCGACGGGGGGAGGATCCCCGTTTCGATCGCTTCCATGTACAGCTTATGTAACCTGGGGACCAGGATATCAGCGAATTCTTTATAGAAGGCCGCTGTAAGACCATCTGGTCCCGGCGCTTTACCCGACGGCATGCCAGCTATTACCGTCCGTATGTCGTCCTGCGTGATCGGCAGGTCCATGTATTCACGTGCCCCGTTGTTAAACCACGCCAGCGCAATTGTGTCCAGGTACTCCGTTATCACTTCGTCTTCCGGTCTTAATTTTGAGGCATATAGGTCCTCGTAATAGGTCGCCATAGCGTGTAATATACCATTAGGCGTCCTGATCGGCTCGCCAGTCTCATCCGTAAGTTCCAAAATATATTCCGCACCTCTTGGCTTTCGAAGCATCGCAGCCAGTGTCCTACCCGGGCGGTCACCCTCCCCGTACCTCCGAGCCTGGGCATACTTACTTAAGAACTTCACCTCTCTATCTGCTTCCTCCTGATACTTAGTGAGGGTCGCCCTGAACGTCGCCTGGGTCTTGGCAGTAGGCAATCTGGTGAGCTCAACCTCCAGAGTCGCCAGTTCCATTTCTAGTGTATCCAGTGTGTTCCTGATGGATCGCAAAACTCCCGTTCTTAGCGCCATGCAGTGTCCCCTTGTCACCGCCTTGCACGCCTCCCATAGCGTACCAGGCGATTCCACAGTCCCTTCATTGAACTCAAAAAATTCCTCCAACTTAAGTCTCAACTCCTCCCTGAATACTTGATCTAGGAGGGCCTGCGACGGAAATCGCCAGCTGAAGGGCTGTGCGTATTGTGCAGGTGTGGTCAATGTCACCATCACTGGAGCGTGGTCCGATAGTGATCTCGGTAGATGGACCGCTGCTAGCACCGAGGCCTGCAGGTCCCTGGACAGCAGCCAGTAGTCCAGCCGCGACCAAGCGGCCCTGTGTGCTGTAATGCAAGTGCCCTCCAGCGCCTGGGGGTGTAAATGCCGCCAGGAATCCACCAGGGACGCCTCTAGGATAATGGCTCTCAACGCCTCGGCCGCCTTTGGGTGGTGTTACCGGGCTGCGCCCCGTCGATCTACCGTGTCAGATAGCACCACATTGAAATCACCCGCCCATAATATTGCTGCGTCACCAAATGTACGCATTTTTCCGCAAAGAGACTCAAAGAAGGCTGGGTTGTCATCATTCGGGCCATAGACATTCACCAGTAATACCTGCATTCCACACAACATGCCCAGAATCAAAACGTATCTGCCATCCGCATCCCGTAGCACCCTCTGTGTCACCCACTGTAGGCCACGACGGATCAGGACAGCCACCCCCCTGGCATAGTTCGAGTATGGGGCATGTATCACTTCCCCCCACCTGGAGTGCCTGAGTTGTGGGGCGTCAGTGGAACTCAGATGCGTCTCCTGGAGCATGCAAATATCTACCATTTTCCGCGATAAGTAGGCATGGACCAATCTCGCCTTCCGCCTATCATTCATCCCTCTCACGTTCCAAGACATGCATGCTATGGTCGGTAATCCAGTCCTCCCACCCAAGGCAGCAGTCGCACCGGACGTCAAGCACTCACTATCGGCCATAGTGACACTAAAATGTGAAGGCGCAACCGGCTCAGCAGAGCACTCAGCGCAATAACAACGTATTTCAAGGGCTCACAGTCTATTCGTGCCTTATCGGTGACTATCAAACATAATATCTTCAGTGACACAGTAAACACACAGCTTTTCAAAATTAACAGAGCAAACCCAACAAACCCAATCCCCATCCCTCCCGCCCCACCCGCTCCAACCCCCCAATCAGGTCGTGCAGTCATCCCCCCCAGTACCAACCCAACATAACCAAATATCAACATCAAGAGATGGTTGAACCATAGTGTGGGATACATCCCTCGGGGTACGCAGGTGTCTGCCTACTAACCCTGTACTTTTGACAGGGCGATCGAGTGCATCTCTGCCTCAGTTCGCTACAGGGTCTATTGCGCCCCAGGGCCAGCGAGGGCAGCGAGCAGCTATAGAGAAAGAACTGGACAGGTCAATAGTAAATGCAACAATTCCCCGCAGAAGTGCAGCGCCCTCACCACCCGCAGTGGCATGATTACATTGTCCCACTCTAACACATGAGTCCCAGCCGCGCTTCAGTACAGAAAAACATGACACTATTCAACATCACTTAGCTGGTCAGCGTCTCCACGCTTGTCAGGCTCGGTCTGTCCCCTCTGATCCTTGGCAAGCTGTTTGGCAAATTTCAGCGCCGCCTTGGCGTCCGTGAAGAAGGTGGGTTTACCCGGCCCCTGCACCCGCAGCTTCGCCGGGTAGATCAAGGAGTACTTTGTGCCTGTCTGTTGGAACACCTTCTTTGCGGGCAAGAATTCCCGCCTGGCAGATTGAACCTGGAGCGTGAAGTCGGGGTACATAGCAATCCGGTTGCCCTTGTATTGCAAATCTGCCACGTTGCGCGCCAGGCGTAGTATTGTGTCCCTGTCCCTGTAGTTTAGGATGCGCGCAAGGATTGTCCGTGGTGGAGTCCCCGGCTTGGGCACTGGCCCCAGCGTGCGGTGCGCCCTTTCCACCAGGAACATCGGGGACAGTTCCGCTCCAAATAGATCTTTTAGCATTTGCTCAACGTAGCGCTCCATATTCGCTATGTCCGTCGAGTCCGCCACGCCCGTGATTCGCACGTTGTTTCTTCTGGACCTGGCTTCCAAATCCTCATTCTTCATTTGGATCAGAGAGAGCACTTTGTCCATTCCTCGCAGCTTCTTGTCAAGGTCTGATTGGCACTCCTCCGTTTCTGTCACACGTGTTTCTAGCACCCCGACCACTCCTTCCTGCTTGTCCATTCTTCTGGTCATACTGTCCATCCTAGCAGCCAGGGCGTCCATCTTTCCATCGATGCCTTGCAGACTCGACTTGAGGTCTTGGAACATGGCCTTGATGTCGTCCGCCGGCAGCACTGGTCGGGCATCTCCCGATAGTTCCTGTTGCGGCGTTTCATTGCACGTGGACTTCTTGGTCGATTTCTCAAACGCGATTTTGGGCTGCCTCGTGTCGGGCTTGCCCATGGCGTCGATCAGTTCCGACGTGTGTCCAACCACGGTCCAGGAGGGCCGAGGAACCAATTCAGGCAAGTTGGGCTGCGGCGATCACAGGGTTTGAGGAATACTTGACTGGTCTCTGCACCAGGCGGCTGCAACTTGGTTCTGTGAAGGGGTCGGGCACCCACGCCAACAAGCAGGTGCACCGCAACCACACCCCCCGCACCTCGTTGTTCTATCCCAGTGCTTTCAGGGCCGCACGTCCACCCAAGGATATCCCCAACACGCAAAGAAAAGGAGAGCAGTGCAGTGTTACACCTCCAACAGTGTCAGCCGTGTCTGGACAAAATGGCGGTCGCCAGCAAGCACTAGTAGGCCCAATCAATGTCCATAGGTGTATTTCCCAAAGTACCAGGGTCCGAAGTGGCCTCGCGCCCCACAGCAGGTCAGCCGCTTTCGATCCGCTCACCGGGTGGCACTCTGTTTCTCCGGCGATGTCTTGGCGCCCCCACCGCAGCCTCCGCTGCGTCTGCGCGCCGGCAAGCCTGCGGCTTCTCACCGACACGTCCACGGGCGTCTGCTTCTTCACCTACGGTGCGGGCTCACGCGGTGATGTCCCCCGTACCTGGCAGCGCTCACCGCAGTTAGGCTTGGCCAGCCAGTCTCCAACCAGGCGGCACCCGCAGGATGGGCCGAGCCGGGCACCCCCACACTTCCGGCCGGCTCGCATTCACGCAAGCTCCCCGGCGTCTCTCGCCTCTGCAGGCCCCACAGCGCAGGGAGATCGGAGAGTCGGCACCACCGCAGGCCGGGGCACAGGATCGTCGGAGTTGCACTCGATAGGGCGGGGAAGCCCCGCAAGCGCATAGGGCACAACACCCGAGCCCCAGAGACAGTTAAGAGCGGATTATTCATGGATTAATTGACTCGATCGGCGGAGCTCACCACTCAGGCAGCCATTCCGCTCGGCAGCCAAGCCACGCCCCCCCATACTACGCTTTAGTAGGGGCTGCGCCCCAGTCTTTAGACCCAGTTTGTCTAAAGGAAGGGGCCTGGCCTCTATTAACGTGAAAGCGTGGCATGGGGCGCTTGGAAAAAAACAAATATTTCCACTGCAATAGGTCTTGAATTTGCGACAATTTAAGCTATTATCATTTACAATGCCAATAGCTCAAACTCTCATAAAGGTGAGACCTATTGCATTGCAAATGCTTGTTGTTTCTGGTAGTGTGACCGGCCCAATGGTAAATGAAGAGGGAGATAATCAGTTTTCTCATGTTTGCCACCTCACTGCTGTCATCATCATCGTCATCATCATATACAGTGGGATCTAGCAACTGTATTGGATCTCAGTCAGTCCCAAACAACTATTCCATTATTTGGCGCCGATGATTGGATCCACAGAAGTAAACCGATATGGAGCCCCCAAACAGACCCATGGGGCCCCGGAAGGGGCTACAGCTTGCCTGAAAAGTGCCATTACGGCACTGGGAAATTCAGATGAATGCTTGTAACTTCAAGTAAGACGGCATCTAGCCACAAATGGTACAGATAGGATGAAGCCTGAGGGTGCCCTATAGTAGGCACCGGTGAAAGCCATAACACTAGAGGAAGCTCCTCTGGCAGTGATGTTTAAGAGCTCTGGCTGTAAGGAGAACTTTGCCAGAGCTGTGGTACATTGAAGTGACCCATGCCTCAACCTGAACTAATGTCTTTATGCTTCCAACTGTTTTATGCTTCCTCTTCTTTCCTTTGGAAAACTGCTATGATGGTGAGGAGCATGATTTTGTGGCAGACCTATAACTGGACCTTGATTGGCATTGAGCCTGAGGCTTGTCAATGGGTGGGTACCATACAATGTTTAGCCTTGCACTCTGTGATTTCCTTGGGGTACAAAAGGTTGCAGGGTTATGCAGGTTACCGTATAACATGTTTGATTACCGAACAAGCCCACTTGGGCAGGAATCATAACTGAGGGCATTGTGTAGACAAATAGAAAGGGGAACATATTAGCCCAAGACTTGGGGATACACAGTACGAGGTATAGAAAGTGATTCTTCTTACATTATACCTATTGTGATGTTTGTTAGTGCCTGTCCAAGAATGATTTGTGAAATCATTGGACTCATTTGTTTGATGCTGGTTTTTTTCTTTTCCAAACACTTACAATAAAATTCCTCATTGACGCCCTCAATATAAATATAAGAATAATCTAACCTTGGTGTATAACTATATGGATGCTCACAGTAATCATGGAGTTAGACAGAGTCAGGATTCAGTCCCTCATTTACATTGGAGAATAAAGACGTTTGACCACACAATTACCTACACTATGGATTATGGGATATATAGTACCACAGAGAGACCAGGAGCTCTGGGCAATACATGTATGTAGGAAATGTCTTTATCAATCGTATTTAATTGCTGATAGATTAGGATTTGCTTTGATTTGCATATCCAGCACTGTGTGGTTTGACTTAGATGGAATTGCATTTTGTTAACCATGTGATGAATTATAAGGAAATGGAGTATTCCCTCGCTGTATATAATTATGCTTGTTGATATTTTCCTGAGTCGATGGACGTTCTTTCTGGATACATTGCCCGTATTATGCTGGAGAATAAATTGTTGTTGTTAATTAACAAGTTACTTACCTTCAGTATCCCCATATCTGGTAGAAACATGTTCTAGCTGTAGATTCCTTACCCTTGAATTTCCAAAGCGTCAGACTGGATTCGGAAGATTTTTGTTAAAGCAATACCCATGCACGCCAGTAGGTGGCATCGGTTGGTTGTGTATGATGTAGTGACATCCCCGTCACCTATATGGGTGCCACCTCGGCGCGTTGACGTCAGTTACTTTTCACGACTTTCCACACCAGAAGCGCAGAGCCATGAAGTGCACTGATATTCGTGTGTTTTAACAACTAGGGCCCTGAAAGGGATCAGCCTGACCTAGAAACCTGTCCGGAGTGCTGGGAGGATGGGTGGGTTGGTAAGGAATTTGCGGCTGGATCATGTCTCTACGATATAAGGCATTACCAAAGATAAGTAACTTTTTCATCTGTTAGAGACTTCTAGCCACAGATTCTTTACCTTTGAATAGATAACATGCAATACCATCCCTGGAGGAGAGACTGAGGACATGTTTAGACCAGAATGTCCTGGACAGAACAATCAAAGTTGCCTTCCCTGTGGAACTGACTGTCTAGAAAGTAATGCTTGGTAAACGTGTGCAGGGATGCCCACGATGCTTCCTGACAAATGTCTAGGACTGGAACACCACGTTGCAACAATGTGGAAGGAGCCTTGGCTCTGGTGCCATGAGCTAATATGCCTTCAGAGGCTGTTTCTTTACCAGATAGTAGCAAATATTGAAGAAGAGAACAACCCACTGCGAGACAGCTCTCTTCTGCACTTCACTGCCTTTATTTGCCCCAACATACCTCAAGAAGAGTTGGTCATCCACTGGAACTCTTTTGTGCGGTCAAGGTAGAACAACAAGGCTTTTTTTGGGTCCAGATGATGGAGTCATTCCTCTTCCTCAAAGGGATGAGGAATGGTGTTACCACTTTTGAAAGGAAAGAGGCCCTAGTGCAAAGCACCAATTTGTCAGGGAATATTGTCAGGTAAGGAGTCTTGGATGACAAAGACTGCACTTCGCTCACCCTCCTGGCAGTTGTGATTGCAACTAAAAAGGCTGTCATGATTGTAAGGAGTCTGAGGGGGCAATTGTGCAGAGGTTCAAATGGAGCGCGCATCAGAAAGGTGAGAACAAAATTAAGGGCTCACCGAGGCCTAATGAAAGGGGAAGGTGGAAGCATATGTACAAGGCCCTTGAGGAATCTATTTACAATGGGAGATTTAAATAATGAGGTTTGGTCTGGCAGCTCCAAAAAGGCAGACAGAGCTGAAAGGTGCCCAGAGCATAGCCCTGATGGGCAAGGGTTGAATAAAAAGCAAAACACCAGAAAGGGTAGCAGAACGAGTGTTGATAGACTTTTCTGAACAATATATTACAAATGAGTTCTATCAACAGGCATATATCATCTTGGTGGAGGGACTCCTGGCTGCCAAAATAACAATACAGACGCAGGAAGAAGGTTGAATGCTATTAACTTCCACCGCTCAATCTCCAACAAGATGGAGAAGAGTTGACAGGTTCAGGTGGAGGACCCTCCCCTGCTGCTACCACCGAACATTCTCCTGAAGGGGCAGCCTGATCAGAAAAAACGATGCTCATTTGGATACCAGACTCTCCGTGCCCAGGACGTAGCCACAAGAGTGACTCGAGCCCGGTCGCTCCTGATCTTCTTGAGAACTCTGGGCAGGAGTGGTATGAACAGAAAGGCATACAGGAGGCCTGAGCTTCGCTTACGACAAAAAGTGACTGTGAGTGAGTGCCACCTTGGAGACTCCAGTGTGCAAAACTGCTGACGTGCTTTCAACCAAGGCTCTCCCCTCTGCTGAAAGAGACCTTGAGCCACCTCTGGATGGAGATGCCATTTGTGATCCACTAGGCAACGGTGACAGAGTTCGTCCGCTCTGGCGTTCAGCGAACCTGCCAGGTGTTAAACCATCAGGGATATGCCCTGCTGTTCCAGCAAAGTCCAGAGACACAGGGCTTCTTGACCCAGGGTCCACGACCCCACTCGCCCTGTTTGTTGCAGAACCACAGGACGGCGGTGTTGTCTGGGAAGGAAGGAAGGAAGGAAGGCTGGCTTTCAATACCAAATGAATTGCTAGGAGCTCCAGCAAGTTGATGTGGAGTCTGGATTCCACCAGAGACCAGAGTCCTCTGATTTACACCTTTCCCAGAAGGTTGCCCTATCCCAGAAGTGACACATCTCTCACTACTGTGATATCTGCCTGTGACCCAATAATGGTTTGTCAGCCACCACTGCAATTACTGTGCAGTTCCCTCTGAGATCAGAATAATGTCGGAGAGATTCCTCAGATTTAGCACCCACTGGAACTTCAGGACCCACTGCTAAGCCTGCATATGCCATCTGGCATGTGTCACTAATAGGATGCAGGAGGGCGTAATGCCCAGCAGCCTCACCGAAATCCAGGATAGAGGCTGAAACATTGGTATCATAGTTTCAATATCCGGGACTCGCCGCTCAGGAGGATAGGCCGAAAATACACAGTGTACAGAACAGTTCGGATGAAAGGGAGCGTCTGAGAGGGGAGTAATTTCGGCACATTGATAGTGAACCCCAGTGAATGCAGGCGGTCCGCTGTAGTCTGGAGGTGGGAGACGACAGCCTGGGGCGAGCCTGGCTTCAACAGCCAGTCGTCAAGATAGGGGAAGACTGACACCCCAGATCTGCGTAGATAAGTTGCGACCACCGCCATCACCTTGGTGAGCACCCAAGGGATGCCGGTAAGGCAAAGGAGAGCACAGTGAGCTGAAAATGCTCATAGCCTACCGTAAACCGCACGTAGCGCCAATTAGCAGGCAGGAGTGGAATGTGGAAATAGGCATCCTGTAAGTTCAACCTACCATCCACACTCCCGGGTCCAGAGCAGAAAAGACCTGAGCTAATGTAAGCATCTTGAACTTTTCCTTTGTGAGAAAGTAGTCAAGGGCTCGTGGATCTAGGCTAGGAAGGAGGCCCATGTCCTTTTTCGGGACCAGAAAGTAGCAGGGATAACAACCACAGCCTACTTCTGGCACCGGAACCCTCTCTATGGCTCCTTTAGCCAAGGGAGTCATGACTTCCTCCTGAAGCAAAATGAGATAATCCTCCATCAGCCTGTAATAAGATGAAGGCATGGAGGGGGTTAGACTTGAAGGGGAGGGAGTAGCCCCTTCGGACTATCTGGAGGACCCATCTGTCTGATGTGATGTTCTGCCAATGGTGGAGGTGATGGCTGATCCTGCAACCAACTGGCCGCCCATGATCTCGAAGGTCAAGACTAGAACGTTTTGGAGGCTGAGGCTGCAGGTGGGGGATGGTGGATTGACCCGACCTCTGCCTGCCTAACCCTCTGCCCCTAAAAGTCCCCAAAAAATCTCTTGTCCTACAGGAGTGCGGAAGCAACTCCACATATAACTCAGCCAGTTCACTATGCATAATCATGTCTTAGGACACCCAGCACCACCCCATGCCAAAGCCATCCTTTTCTGACTTAAGACGGATGCCATCCCCAACAGTTTGCTACAGTGTTTTAGGGATTCCATCACACCACCCAGTTAGAGCAACAGAGGAGTAATAGTGGTTGTGCTATCCACCATGATATCCAGGGCCCGCGCCACTTCATCCCAAAGGGACGCAACTGTGGGACCCACCATACAAGGTAAATAAAGTCTGCAGTAGGAACAGCGCCTCTGCTGCAAGTAGAGTCAGGTGACATGCCAGTTTTATCATACTAACCAGGATATCATTTGTCCTTTATAATTATTTCTAATGGATCAGGCGACCATATGGAGAAATATCTTTGGTGAGTGCACAGCAAAAGGACCATTGCTTATCAGTAATGTTGAGGCCCAAGTCTGCAGACCTTGTGTGCGTGCTTTTCATTCTGGCTTTAAGGTAGCCTGGGATACTATGGCATAAATGTGTGTGACTAAATGTTTAACAAAGGGTTTTTTCACCAGAAAGAACAGGAGCTCCCAATTTGCTGGGGCATCCAGAAAGTCAGGGAGCAACCATTTTAGAACATGTTTGAGGTTATAATAGCTTGACATATCCAACACTGGAGAGTAAGGCGAGTCCACAAAGTCCACCGCAGGGAGGAATTTTTGATTGGGAAACAAGTCTCCCACGTATAGGAGATGCTTGCGCCACAAAACAGGAAGAAGCGCAGAATGAGAATCTATATGCGTGTAGAGATAATGGGAAAACTTAGCCTTATCTGCAAACCGGTGGCTGACACCACTGAGTTCCGACAACCGAGATAAGCACCTAGCCCGAGCACTCAACTGTGTGCATATCACCCTGTCTGCACAAGGCGCTTGATAGTAGAGTGTTACCTGGAGAGGGGTCGGTTTAGCCAAGTCAAATTCTAAAGCTATGTTGAATGTCAAACAGACATTATTAATCCAATATTAGGTAAACTGCGCTTGGGCAACTAAGTAGTACAGATCAAGATTCGGTGACTCAAACCCTCCCTTGTCATACGGCTTCTGTAATTTAGACCAGCTGATCTCAGGTTGCTTGCCAGCCCAAAGTGATCATGATGGAGGACAGTTGGGAAAACAATGCCCTAGGAAGAGGAATAGGCATATTCTGAAATAAAGACAATAGCTTTGTCAGCACTACCATTTTCATTAGGGAAATCCTGCTAGCAACCAATAAGGACAGCTTAATCCACCATTGCATTGAGTCCGTAAGGCAGGATATACAGGTAGCATAGTTTGCCCATATAATTGTGTCCATATCCCTGTGACACATATGCCTAAAAACCTAACTGGCTCCGTCGACCAGCATAACAGGAAGTCAAGGTCCGACCTTGTAGTAGCAGTTGTGAGGGGGACTAACATTCTTTTACTCCAGACCATCTCTAATATGCAAGTATATCCTGTATGATTCAGTGTAGATTATCAGCAAGTTTCTTGATGAGGAGAAGTTCATCATATGCATACATGGTCAAAAGGACAGTACTACTACCAAGCTTCCCCCGATGGAGGAAAACTCGCCGGTGCACAGCACTCAAATGACAGCCAGGTCTAAATGTTCATGAGTAGTTCATCGTAAAGTGAAATCCAAACAATTGTGCGTCTTTTAACTCACTCCTACATTCGTGTAGGTCCAGGCGACAGGCTTACTATTTTTTTTTTAAATGAGCACACGAGTACAGCCAGTTATCATCTAGCGATTGTGGGGCATGTGAATCACTGCTTGGGAGACGACCGAGACGACCTTGAACACGTAAATTGGTGATCGTTTTTATTTTTTCTGTTTAATGCATTAGGCAACACTATCACGTTTTTGGGTTTTTCTATGAGCACTGTGGACACGCTTACACGCCTTGAGTTTACTAATGGGCGGCACTTTTTGTTTTGCATTTGGTTGCTTTTTAAACATGCTGGCATGCACGTATGAATGCTTGTGGATGCAATTTATCCTTATGACGTTTTGTGATGAAATGCATAGTGATAGAAGGATACTTTCTTTTTGTTGTAGAGCATTCCCCTGAGGAAGGGCTAGTCATCAGCCCGAAATGCATTGGGACTGTTAACGTTGGATTTTGTACCTTTGGAATATATACATGGAACTTATGTTTTTTCAAACGTTTATGAAGTACTCATGAAGTTAATGAGTTTTGAGTAAAATTTCATGAAACAGCACACTTGTTTGGATTTCACTTTACGATGAACTACTCATGAACATTTAGACCTGGCTGTCATTTGAGTGCTGTGCACCGGCGAGTCTTCCTCCATCGGGGGAAGCTTGGTAGTGGTCCTTTGTTATTTACGCTGACTGGCACAGACAGCGTCATCTCTGGTAGCACGCCACAGACCATTACAACTGATTGAATTTGGAGTCACCCTAGAGCTGTGCAAGTCCTTTTCATACATTTAGTCAAAAGGACAGTACGTCTACCCAATGGTATACCCCTGTGGCAGTCTAATAAAAGGCAGCCCAAAGGCTCCATTACAAAGGCGAAGAGGAGTGTTAATAATGGGCACCCCTGCCTCATTCCCCTTTCAATAGATAACAGTCTGCAAGCAGGTAATTGACGCGCACCAAGCCTTCAGTATATTTATAAAGGATTTTAACCCATTGTAGATAATCCCTGCCCACTCCAATCCTTTCCAGTACCATAACCATGAAGCGTCATTCAATTGAATCAACGGCTTTTTCAGCGTCTACGAATGCTGCAACCACGAAAAAGTTTGGAGTCCAATTGGTGTGTGATGGTAAAAAGAGTGCGCAAGTTGTCTGCCGTAGGGCAGCCAGGTATGAACCCTGATTAATCTGGCTGAAACAAGGCAGACATCAAAAGCAAGAGCCTGATGTCCAGTAGTTTGGCAAGTATTTTCCCGTCCACATTGATGAGGGACATAGAGCGGTGGGAGCTGCATTGGTTTGGGAGTTAGCCTGGTTTTTAAAAGAATAATAATTACTGCCTCTGGCATTGAGCTTGGGAGGCAGCTCATCTGGAAGGCCTCCTCATAAACAGAGAGTAGGATAGGGCACAGATCATCAGCATCAGTTTCATAAAATTCAGCCGGGAGCCCCTCATTCCGTGAGCACTGCCATTCTTTAATTGTGTAATAACACTTTTAATCTCTTCCACTGTTATCGGTTAACAGAGCCCCTCCTGCTGAGTGGAAGCTAGCCATGAGCGTTCCCCAGGAACCATGTATATAGAAAGTGGTAGAATCATCTAGTATAACTTTCGAGTCATGAATCATACGCCCTTCCTCTGAAAAATTCCTGTAATGTGTTTTACGTCCCAGTTTGACCGAAGCAGCGATACAAGCTTATGCCCTGGACATTCTCCTTCCCAATAGATATGGGCTGATTTATATTTGCCACAGAAATGAATCTTCCTTTCAGCCACTCATTTGTATTCGGGGATTTTGATTTGAAGAGGTTCTAAAACCTGTGGTCCCCCACCCTGATAATATTTCTCCTCTAGTGATTTAATGTCTCCTTCCAGCTGAACTAGCTCACCTCTGAGGGACTTGAAAATACTACAGCTCTTACTAATGCATTCCCCCCATAAGGCAGAGAACACTGATCTTTTATCCTCACTTAAGTAGTTTCTAGAAGCTTGATGGATAGCTTCCCTAAATGAATTATCTAACAAGTTCTCTGGACGTAGGCACTGGAATCTGGTAGTATTGGCCTCTGCAAGGAGCAACAGGTCTAGAAAGACTGGGTTGTTGTCTGATAGTGTGCTTGGCATGTGAATGCAGACATTGGTCCACCCAAGGGTAACTTTTCTACCAAACCAGGCATCAAGTCTGGAGGAGGAGTCATGCACAGAGGAGTGGAACGTGTAGGCTCAAATTTGAGGATTTAGTGACCTCCGAATATTAATCATATTTAGGCTTTCCAGTTTTCAGTTTCTATTTTTGGTAAATTCTGGTGGAGTTTCTTCTGTTTTTTAAATACCTTAAAAAATAGTGGTTATCAGTGCTTACACATTTTTGCGCCATTAAAAACAACAGAAACAGTCTTTTTCCGGTGTTTGTAGAATTTAAATTTAATTGTAATTATTGCTTGCTTTCTGCACTGATAGTGCATGTTTATAGATAGCGTGTGCATAAGGTATATCAGGGCCATCATACAACTTTTCCATATACGTAGCTGAACTACTGCAAATACAAACAATATCACTTCAATCTTTATTGAACTTTGTAGGAACTTTTTCAGCAGCATTCCAAGTGACACTTCACCAAACGTCTGGTGTCATGTTTTCACCACTATCAGATGTTTGGTGACAACATTCTTTTCACATATACCTGTCACTACACCTTGCATTGAATGTTTGAAGCCTGGGGTGTTTGGCAATTCACTCACAATCGATACTGACTCACTAGAAAAGGGGGCTGATGTATCAAAGGATTTCACCCATTCTCTGCCTATGAGTAAATGTGATGGTACATATTGAGAAAGATTCCTATGAAACCAGCCATCCTATCCTATCAGTGAAATCAAATGTAGCCAAAATATCAAATATGATTTTGATATTTCCCGATTCTCTACAGTTTATAAAATAACTAAATAAGAACTAAAACATGCTTCTAAACACTGCATCTTTAGACCAAAAACCACAAAACTGAAAAAAGCAGAAGGAAGAGACAATATTTTAGTGGCCTCCATAAACAACAAAACTCAAGCAGAATAATGTTAGACCATTCTTTCTAGCTGCTGCCTTGTAGAACAAAGTTACATTGTATTGGCCTCCTCAGGAAGAAATAAAAAAGGGCTCTTTCACTCATCTTTTCCTTTCTTTGAATGGCATTTAGTTTGTGGTTGCGAATGTGTTTTCTCAGTGTTTATATGTTTACACCAGTGATGACTATTTTCCTTTCGGTGGGATTTTATCAGTTATTATAGGTTTAAACCTAAAACCAGATAGCCTAATCATATTGTTAGCATATAGAATGCCAGGCATTGGGGCCCCCACCTGTTAGACCTTGTATCCTTGGTGTGGTTTCCCTTGACTTTTAGCCTCTACCTCCTGTATTTTTGACACTGTGCTGGAATTCATTTTTGCTGGTTTAGATGCTTTGGGCACTTTGCCACTGCTGATCAGTGCCAAAGTGCAAGTGCTCCCTGGTTAAATTACTATTGTGATTGGCTATCCATATTTGGCATATTTGTTTTACCAGTAGGTCCCTAGTAAAATGCATTGAGTGTGCCAGGGCTGGTGATTCAAAGGCTACTAGTGGGCCTGCAGCACTGATTGGGCTACCCACTTGAGTAGCCCTAAAATGGTGTCTCAGGCCTGCCACTGCAGTGCCTCTGCGCAGTTTGTTAACTGCCATGTTGTCCTGGCCAGTGTACATACTGGCCGGGCCTGACCTTTCCCTTTTCTTACACATTGGACACCCCTATGGTAGGCCCAAGGTACCCCCCTGGGCAGGGGGCAGTCTATGTGAAAGGTAGGACATGTACTAGTATGGTAACATTTCCTGATAGTGAAATGCTGCCAATTTCGTTTTTCACTATTGAAAGGCTATCTTGCCCTTAGGATAACATGGGGAATGCGGTGTAACATGTTTACCTGCATATCTTCCAATAGCAGCGAGATAGACAGTTGGAATCTGGTATCCCAGAACTAAGAATTTAAAAACACATCTTTTAGTGAAGATGGTTTTAAAATTCTAAGTTTGGAAATAGCATTTTTAGAAAGTGGCTATTTTCTTGTTCAACCTTTATGTGTGCCTCTGCCTGTTTGTGGATTGACTGTCTGGTTTGTGAGTGACAGGGGCTGGGGTGGCTCCAGGAGGCTGGGCGAGTCAGCACTAGGCTGAATAGACCTATCTGCATGTAGAGTGGTGGGAGGAGTAGCACCTGAGTCTGAATAGGACTGTGCCTGCCTTCCACAATGCTGGCTCCACCTCCTGCGGTGTGACTGATGGCCCTGGCCAACCCTCACAAAGGAAGAAGATGTGCACTGACAGAGTGCACCCAGAACTGGTTTGGATTGGGTACAGGACCCCTCACACATGAGGAACAAAGACTTTAGGGGTATAAATATCTGATCTGAAACCCCTAACTTTAGATTAGGAAAAACTTTGTGATCAAGAAGAAATCCCTGCCAAAGAAGAACAGCCAGGAAGACTGAGGAAAAGTGCTGCCATTGCTATGTGTCTGGGTGCTGACCTGCAGTTGCTGTTATTGCTGAGGAAGAGGACTAAGGACATTTCTGCTCTGTGCTGTGTCTCCCCTTGCTTGAAGAGGAGCTGTGCTGTGCGCTTTGCCACCTTTGAAGTATACCTGTCTACAATGGCCTGAGAAGAGCTGGCCTTCTGTTGAAACTCTGGGATATAAAAGTTTGCCACTCTCCACCAGTACTGAAAGCGCCACATGCATCACCACCGCCGGCCCGTGATAAAGATAGAGCACTGAGGGCCGGTATCTCTTCCCCACCGGCCCCCGATTGCCAGGATTATTGCCCTTTTATTTTGGAATTCACCACCGCACCTCGAGCTGTGTGCCCGACGCCGAGTCCGACGAGGAGAAGAGCTGCAGGACTCCCTTGCTGGCATTACCGCTGCTGGTCCGGAGTCCGTATCGTCATTGCTGAGCCAAGCTGGGATTGGCCCCAGCGGTGCGGGTTTCTCAGCAACAAGGAGGCTTGTCCTGACGGAGCCGCGCTGTGACTCGAGGAAGCACAAGGCGTCTCCTAGTGACCAGGGCCCCCACGCCCCTCAACGAGAATGAAGCTGTGTCCGAGGCCGGGGAGCGTTACCACGGAAAGGAGATGCCGCTAGGAAGAACGCAGCGCAGACATCCCAGCCCCGTTCTGCCCTTAGGTAACACAGCTTTGATCAATAATCAGAGCCTGCACCCAAAGCCGTTATTTTTTAGCGCATTACCGGCAGGCCATGCCTTGGGGTGCTAAATGCTGTAATTGACTGGCCCGCACTCGTGCATTGTGAAGGGGGTGATTTACTGAATTGAAGCTGAGCAAACAAGGGTAGCACATTCCGTGCTATGAGTACTGCGGGGGCATTGAGCGATAAGGGTACCATTTTTCTTTTTGAGAGGACTTTCCACACGCTAGAAACAATGGTTTCAACGCTATACTGAATCTACAAGTGCCTCGCCTTTTACAAATACATTTTTGTTAGAACAGTGCTAAAGTGAACTTTTTACAAAAGAACATTGCTACAGTGAACCGTTTACCAAAGAACCATTACTAGAAGAGAGTCTATTTTTGCATGTTGGATTTATGTCGTTCTGACTCTGCCTAATCAAGATAAAGATATTTATATTTTGATAAATAACTTGTGTGGCGTTCATTTGTGGTGTTTCACTGTGTTACACAAATAGTTTACACATTGCCTTGAGGATAAACCTGTCTGCTCGTGCCAAGCTACCAAGTCAGTAAGCATGGGTTATCAACAGTGTGTTTCCCCCTTACCCTGACCAGAATTAAAGGTCCCTATTTGGACAAAGGTACTTACCTCTTCCAACTAGAAACCCCCAGATCTAACACTGCCTTATTGTGGGTGCGAGTTGAACCCCTGCTGCAATTAAGTGATGGGATGTAAAACTGCCCCTCTCCAAAGCACAGCGTGAGTGTTTAACACATAGATGCGCAAGATAATGAATGTAAAAAATACCAGACAATCTACACTGGGGGTTTTTGAGTTCAGAAAGCCACCAGAGTGACGTGCACAGAGCTAAACAGTCCTGGACTAAGAGGTAGCATTCCTCCGGATCAGAGAACATGTGGAGATGGTGGAACTGAAATGACCTATGAACCAATATAGCCACCCCTTGAGATTAAGTCAAGTAAGAGGCAAAGCATCTATAGTCCCCCTAGCTAGCCAGGGATGGAGTCGAGCCAGGTACCAAATGTGTTTCTTGGAGAAAGGTGATGTTAACATTATGGCAGGTCAAATAAGCCACAATTTGCCGACACTTGCGTGGGTTACCAAGGCTTTGTAGGGGAAGCAGCAGGCATGAGAGGGTCATACCCTGCAGAAGCACATATGCTAGCATGATGAAAAACAAGAACAAACTCCCTTCCTTCCCCCATCCACACCGGTCCTGAAAATTGACCTGTTAATATGCTCCAAATTACCAATCTTAAACAATATTTGCAAATACAGACACAGTAGAAATCACTCATACCAATGAGATCTAGTGACCTGAGAATCTAATACCCAATGATGTACTATAGTCCTCTGGTAATCAGAGGGCTCTGTTTCATTGCAGAAACAGACAGTAGCAAAGGATATTGACCAGCGGGCCCCTAGTTCATTCAGGAACCAGAACCCCGAGACCTCTTCTTTTACAAGTGAGCTGCGTGTCCAGCACAATCAGGTATGGCAAAAAATACTGTAGTGCCTGTCAATCTCATTCTATAACGCTGAGGCATGGTTATAGTTGGCTGAAGCAGCCTGAAGAAAGGTGGCTGGCGGCCCTGAGATGCGTGTTGAGCACTGAGGAAGCATCTTTAGGGTCTGTAAAGATCGATGTTTTACCCTTTAGTAAAAAACTCAGGCGCACTGGATATACTATGGTGTTAGATATAGTTTCTGGTTGACTAGGGTATGCACCTAAACCAGGCAGACCCCACCACTCTAGTTAGGACAAGTCAGTTACACATCCAAGGGAGAGGATGTGGAGCAGCAGCCAGAGCTACCGACTCAGGAGCAGAGGTTCTGAGTTTTAATCTGGGAGTCGGCGCAACGTCCTGTGATTCTGGACAAATCACTTAATCTCCACTTGCCCATGGACAGCGCCTGGACACCCTCAGGGGTGTTAAGCTGCGCTATATAAATCTACAAACTTAACATAAACTTAACTAAAGATAACCTGTGCTCACCCTCTGGTAGATTGGTGCAGAGCAGACAGGCTTATCATCAGAGGCAATGTGCAAAGCGTTTGCGCAACATACTCCCACAGCAACACTGCAGCTTTTTGTGCGAGCTGGGAGATCGCTCTAGAAGAGCTGGTTGCGTGTCTACCATTTCTTCATCACTCAAATTCAAATCATCTGTATTCGATTCAGATGGAGAATGATAAAAGTATAAATTACAATACAATAAAATTCAATCAGAATTTAATATAGAGTGAGATAAAAACAGAAACAATTTAGCATACATCGGTTAATATCTTCATTCTGGTAATGACAGCCCTCAAGAATCTTGCTGATACCATACATATGAACAAATTTGGAAGCAGTTGTAAAAATAAATACGCTGGTCTACATCATCTAAAATTTAAGGATTATAATAAAGGCTTAATAAAAATGATCCAGAAAATGTACAGAAAAACTGTACGTGTATGGTCGATTGACTGGACATTTTATCACAAGAACAACATGTTAATTGACGCCAACAATTATTAGTGTTAGGGAAGCTAGTAAAACGGTGAAAGATATCTAGCCTAAAGCGTGTCAGAACAAACCTATGTTGGGCAAGAAAAAACACTGATTAAATATGGTTGCATCGAGAAACTGGTCAAAACCATTTGGGTTAGGCTGTACAGTGGGCTTGACCAGTTCCAACGTCAATCTCGATTTCTCTAGGGTATTTAGACATTCTCTCTTTAATGATTTCCTCGTGATATACCGCAGAGTTACAGGGTAATCATAATATTCTGGGTGGCAGATATCAGACATAAAATTCTTGATGTATTTTGGCCATGAGATTTTTTAGGTATTCTCAGAGCCGCAGCAATCCTGTAATATTGCACGATTAAAACCCATACTCACACAGCAACACTGCAGCTTTTTGTGCGAGTCGGGAGATCGCTATAAAAGGGCTGGTTGTGTGTCTACCATTTCTTCACTACTCATACTGTATGTACAACTGTTATGATCTGAATGTTCCTCTATTGTTTTGTTGATAATTCAGAACCAAAACCACCTGATTGTACGATATATGTCGTTTTATTCAAGCCTCTCAGGGAACAATGGTACTGATTCTGGTGTATGTACATGCATGTACATGTCGTGCTTTTGTATTGCTCTGTGAAAACCAATTAAAATTGGTTAAAAAAATAATGGTGTGAGAGAGAAGTTGGCCTAATGGCTAGGGCGGTAGACCTCAAATTTGGGGAACTGGGTTCGAGCCTCCTCAATGACGCTGAACATCCTGTGATTCTGGGCAAATCACTTACTCCCCATGCCTAACAACAATGAATGTGTCCTCATGTAATGCAACTGGTGCTCGTGTAAAGCACTCTGATACCCGATACCTTTGGGTCAAGTTTGCTTTATATAAAACTCAGTATGAGAAAAAATGGCAACAGAGAGGTGCATTAGCATTAGGATGGCAGCAGAGAGCACCAGTAGCATTAAGATGGCAACAGAGAGCACCAGTCGCATTAAGATGGCAGCAGAGAGGTCCACTACCATTGAGATAGCTGCTTTACTCTTGTCCTCATGTTTTCCTCTATGTGTGCGGCATTCTGCAGCACACATAGAAAAAAGAAAATACCTCTTAGGATATTTTCTTGGCAGGAAGGTACCCCTTCCTGAATAAAAACAATCCAGCATGCGATGGAGGCACCCTTGCACCATGGTGTAAGTGTGCCTGCTTTGGTGCTAGGCTGTGGAAATGGCGCCAACCTAGGGAGAAAGTACAGGAATGTGCTGTAGTGCTAAATACAGTCCATTCCTACCTTTTCACACTTTGGCATAAAGCAGCTGTAAATTAGGGCTTAAGTTCATAGTGATTGATGTAATGGGCCAGTAGTGTCCACACTGCTGGTTGTACAGCAGTTATACCGGTGCCATGTATTTTCAAATATCTTATGGGGTTAAATGCACCTTGCATAGTTCATTATAATAATAAAAATAATAAAAATGTAAAGATAACTCGGATGATTGAAGTACCCGCTGAAGAGATCTAAGTTTTGTCTATAGGCCGTTTTGACTCAGAGTAGTGTAGAGGGATGTGCCTGCTGCAAAGAACCAGTAATATGCAGATCACAGGATCCTAATGCTTCTAGCAATTTATAAGTTAAAATCCTTCTATTATAGCTCGGTGAGCTAATATCTGGCATCAAAGATCTGCATGCAAACTGTACAGGTAGGTTTAGAACGTATGTTTTACCCCCGTTTTTTGTTATCCAAGGTTTGCTAAAAAAGGGTTAGCTTGGGTACGAATAAATTCTTATTAGTAAAGCCAACCCAAACTACTTTGTTACTTTTTAAATCCCGAGTTTGTGCTTCTCCAGCACTCTTACAATATACTGTCTACCATTATGGAAGACATGCGACCTTGTAATCTCATTTGTCTTACGTAACATTTCCTATACATTGACTTACACACTTGTATGATTCATTGTCTTGTCATAATGTGTGTGTGATGTAAAGTACTCTGACAACCTACAATGGCATGCTCATCACTATAAAAGAATTACATTCATGGAGAAAGGGGTAGGGGAGAAGAGGGGCAACATTGGAGGTTGGTAGTGAAAGAATCTGTGGAAAAGGAGGTCAGAGGGGGCACCAACAAAGATTGTGGCACAGGACACCATCAGCAGTAAAGCCTCCCCGAAGGTACAAACAGAGTTGGGTTCAAAGACGCCTTTTCTTGCTGTGGAAAGAGCAAGCATTCTGAATGACAGAAGGGGCAGAAGTGTCTCTAAACAATATTGTAACAAAATTAGCAAAAACAGGATATGCATAAGAAACAGTTTCACAGTCACTTTGCTGAGCCAACAATCGCGTCCTGCAGGAGTTTGCGTTGTAAAACAGCAGAAACAGGTAGGCAAGTTAAAAGGATTGATTCTATCAGCCATGTTTCATCACCTTTGAAGTTGCGAGACCAACCTTTAGTGACTATCAAAGATGTTTTCATGTGATCAGTCAAGTTTCCTCATTATATTTCTAGCACCCAGTCACATGTCTGCCTACTAGAGATACCGAATCCTTCAAGTCTGTTGGTATGAATTCTAAGCAGATAAATCTGGCTAGCATCTATGGTACAGTAACGAGGTTTGTTTTTCAATACTCTCCTACTATTCATAAGGAAAACTTTGTAAGCACTGAGATACAAGCTTCGCTGGCTGATGCCCATTCTATGACCAGAGCCTTATTATACAAATTCCATTAGCTACGTATGAAGATGCTAAGCAGGCTGTAGTTGGTGCCACTTCTGATATGAGGTAGGTATCTTTCAGATCTCCTGCACTGCTAAATCATCTTGGTTCCCCCAGCCCTGGGTCTTTCACTCACCTGAGATCTGTGTTGTTGTAGTGGCCTTCTACCAGTGATGGGAAGGTGGAAGAGGGTGTGAGCGTTCCCGTTAGAGTGGGAAGTGAAGAGTTCCTCAGCAGACCTACTGACATCTCTGATAGCTGTAAAAATTACAAAGGGTACAAATTTTACTAAAAGAAATCCTGCTAGATTAAACTAGCAAGGTGGTGCTACTGTCAGAGGAATGGATGCATATGACACTCACAACAGATATGATGGTTCAGACAGTAAGAATTGCATTCCTTTTTTGTCAGTAGTAAACAAAAATCTGACACCTATCTGAAATTGGAAATGGGAGGAAACTCATCAGAAGGCAACAAGCAAGTATTTAAACTACTCCTGTTTCATAACCACATACAAAGAGAATCAATACCAAAATGTGAAATTTGAATCTCTCACATCTCTTTTAAAAAAAACATCTCACTTTAAAGAACAGTAACTAATGAACAAGTTACTTACCTTCATTAATGCCTTATCTAGTACAGACTATCTCAATGCAGATTCCTTACCTTAGAATTATCCCCAGACGTCTGACTGGATCTGGTAATTTTTCGAGAACAGTATCTCTGCGTGCCAGTAGGTGGAATCGCTTAGCTCCGTGTGGAGTCATCGGCGCCGGAAGTGACATTCGCAGTGCCTATATAGGCACCACTCCAATGTGCTGACCTCAATTTCATTTCACGACTTTCCATGCTAGGAACACAGAGCCACATAAAATACTGGAAAACTAGGGCCCAGGTGGGCCAATAAGGAATCTGCAGCTAGCTAGAGAGTCTACCGGTTAAGGCATTAGCAAAAGTAACTTGTTCATCTGATAGAGACTTATAGTTGCATATTCCTTACATTAGAAAAGATACCCAAGCAATACCTCTCCAGCGGTGCATCTGTGGAACAAATTCACACTAGAAAGTCCTGTAGGACCGAAAGGGCAAAATGCCCATCGCAACGGACCTGACTGTCCAGGCAGTATTGTTTGGTGAACGTGTACAGGGAAGCCCACGTTTCTGCCTGGCATATGTTCAGGACCAGAACTCTGCATGCTGACGCAGTGGTCGCTGCCTTAGCTCTGGTGGAATGAGCACGCAAATGGGGTATCTTCTTGGCCAATGTGTAGCAGATTTTAATGCAGAGTGCGATCCATCAGTGATGGTACATTTCTGCACCGCCTTCTTCTTCGTGGCTCTGTCATACCCCGCAAAGTGTTGATCACCGACCTGGAAATCTTTTGTGTGGGCAAAGTAAAAAGAAGGAGCTTTTTTGGGGTCCAGACAATGGTGTCACTCATCTTCTTTAGAGGGATGCAGTGGAGTATAAGAGGTAGGCTGGGTGATGGACTGGCATATATGAAAGGGAGTGATAACTTTCAGCAGAAAGGAAGCTCTAATGCGAAGAACCAGCTTGTCTGGGAAGATGGTTAGGTACGGAGACTTAGATGGCAAGACCTGGTGCTCACTGACCCTCCAGGCAGATATTATCCCCACTAGGAAGGCCGTCTTGATGGTAAGGAGCCTAGGAGGGAAGTTATTAGTGGCGCAAAGGGAGTGCACATCAGAAATGTAAGTAGGAGATTGAGATCCCACTGAGGCGTGATTAAGAGTGAAGGTGGAAACACATGTTGGAGACCTTTTAAAAACCTATTTACAACAGAGGATTTGAGGAGGGACGGTTGATCTGTTAACCACAGAAAGGCTATGATAGCAGAAAGATAGTCCTATGAGTTGCTCAAAGCAGAGCCCTGCTGGGCAAGAGAAAGAATAAATAGAATGATAAGACAAAGAGGAGCATTAAAAGGGTCAACTTGCTTTTCTACACACCATGCCACAAACTTGTCCCAGTGGCAGCTGTATACCGTCTTGGTGGAGGGACGCCTGGCTGCCAATATAACATTGCAGACTTCGGGTGGAAGGTAAAAAGCTGTCAACTTTTTCCGCTTAATCTCCACGCATGAAGGCGGAGCGTTTACAGGTTTGGGTGGAGAACCCTCCCCTACTGCTGCAACAGAAGATCCTCTCAAAGGGGCAGCTTGATTGGGGATCGATGGCCATGCTTAACAGCTCAGGATAGCAAACTATCCGAGGCAAGTCCAGAGCCACAAGAATGACTTGGGCCCAGTCATTCCTGATCTTCTTGAGAACTCGGGGCTGGAGTGGTATTGGCGGAACGGCGTACAGGAGCACTGAGGTCCACTTAAGACAAAGATAGTCTATGAGCAAGAGCTGCTTTAGAAACTCCAGCACACGGAATAGCTGATATTGTGCGTTCTCGGAAGTGGCACACAGATCTAACCAAGACTCTCCCCACTGCTAAAAGAGACCCTGCACCACCCCCAGATGGAGACATGATTTGGGATCCGCTAGGCATCATCAGCTTAGCTCGTCTGTCCTGCTGTTCAGAAAGCCTGCCAGGTGTTGAACCACCAGGGATATGCCCTGACATTTCAGCTATGACCAGATGCTCAGGGCCTCTGAGAAAGGTTACCCAACCAGACCCCACACCACATGGCGGTAGTGTTGTCTGTACCTGACTTCCCTTGATGGGGGTAGAAAGACTTTCAATGCCAGCAGGATTGCCCTGAGGTCTATTAGGTTGTATGGAGTCTAGATTTCGCCGGAGACAAGAGGCTTCTGATCAGCTCTTCCAGATGGCTGCCCCCTCCCAGGAGTGCTGCATCTGTCAACATTGTCTGGCTTGGTTGGGGAAGGGAGGGGGTCTGCCGCTGACCCAATCCCAGTTCGTTATCCACCACTGCAGATCTTTTGCAGTAAACCATGTTGGAGAAATTCCCCTGAGGCTACCCCCACTGCAGAGCCCAGATATGCCAGCAGGAATGTGGCTGAATCAGGATGCAGGGGCCCATTGAGTTCCAGCAGCCTTAGAGTCAGTCTCACCGAAACCCATGTGCTTTGTGCCATAGGCTGAAACATCGGTATTATAGCCTGAATATCCTGAACTCGCTGCACCGAGTCCAGAACAGCTGCAATTGATGGGAGTGTCTGAGAGGGAGGCAAGTGTGACTTCTGCATGGTGACAGTAAACCCCAGTGAGTGCAGGAGGTCCACCGAAGTCTGGAGGTGGGAGACGACTGTCTGGGGCAATCCTGCCTTTAAAAGCCAGTCGTGGAGATAGGGAAAGACTGGTACCACTGATCTGAGCAGAACAGCTGCAACCACCTTCATCATTGGGGAACACCTAAGGGGTTCTGGTAGGGCCAAAAGGGAGACCAGTGAACTGAGAGTACTTGTGGCCCATCGTGAACCGCAGGTAAAACTTGTGGGCAGGCAGGATGGGAATGTGGAAATACACGCCCTGCAAGGCTAGAGCTACCATCTAATGTCCCAGGCCCAGGGTAGACAGTAGTGGAGCGTGCGGGGCATTTGGAATTTCTCCTTTTTTAGGAAAAAATTGAGGGTGCAGGTCTAGTATAATACGAAGGCATCCATCCTTTTCGGGCACCAGAACATAGCAGGAATAACAACCACAACCTATTTCTGGTGTCAGCACTCCCTTTATGGTACCCTTGGGCAAGTGAGCCACCGCTTCCTGGCGGAGTAAGGAGAGGTGATCCTCCATCAGCCTGTTGCAAGTGGTTGTCTTGGGTGGAGGGGTATACACGTAGGGGAGGGAGTAGCCCCTTTGGGTAGTTTAGAGTAACAAGAGGTCTGATGTTATTGATCTCCAGTGGTGCAGGTGATGGTGTATCCTGACTCCCACTGGTTGCCCATGATGGTTGTTGGGTGAACCAAATAGGTGTTGTGGTTGCAGCTACCAGGAGGTGGACTGGCCCGACCTCTGGCTGCCCAATCCATGAGTTCTTGGGGTACCATGCCCTCTGCCACATAGAGGCTGGGAAGATTGCATGCAGTGGTGGCTGGGCGGGTAAGGGTGCAGCCAGAACCCCCTTCCATGGCCACAATAGGAGCAAAAGGCTGACTGGGGTTGGCGAGGGGCCATGGAAAGACACAAGGACCTGGACATAGCACTACTATCCTTGAACAGCTTCAGCACTGAGTATGTCTTGTCTCCAAAGAGATGGGCACCATCAAAGGGCATGTCAATAAGCAAGGCTTGGACACCCCCTGAAAAGCCGATCATTCTCAGTAAGGCCATGGAAGAAGAAACCACTCTGCCTAGCGAGCCAGTCATAGCCAGCACATATCTAATCACAAACTTGGCTGCATCTTTCCCATCTGCAATAGCATGGGAGAGTATGGCCCAAGCCTTTTCTGGCACCATGTGCAGTGCATAGGAGTAACAGCCCAATAGGCACACTGTTCACGGACAGCAGTGCCAGGCTGGTGGAAGGAAACATTTTCTTGCTAAAATGGTATCCAGCCTCCCAGATTCCCTATTAGGACCGGACAGGGAATCCAAAGCAGCCCTGGCAATGTTGACGGATCAGCACCCCTGCTGCTTCCGTTATTGGGGACTGATATAGCAGCACAGCTGCAAAAGAGGCCTTCAGTAATAAAAACAGCCCCCACCACTGCAAATTCAGTCAAAACCATTCCAGCCTCCCGAGGAAATGCCCTAGGACTGCTACGGCTAGTCCTGCCCTGTTACCTATCCAGTGGAGTGGTAGGGAATGTGCCTGGGTTTACACAGGGAATGGAGGCTTTGATCACCAAGCTTTCTGGAGTAGGGTTGTGCGTGAGGAAATTGGGGTCCCCTGTTGCGGGGCGATGGCAGCGGCCAATTTTCCTGTTCACATGAGGCCCTGTACTGGGACAGGGACTGTACCAGGTCCCAAGTCACAAGCAGGACATCCATAAGGGCTTCATTGAAAGGGAGAAGCAGTTCTTATGCGGTCACCCCCGGCTTAAGCACCTCTGTCGAAATGCTAGTTTTTACGCCACTGAGGGCCGGCAAGCGTCAAGGACTACAGCCGCCCTTCTCACCACCATAGCAAAAGAAGCTCCCTCTTCCGTAACCACTTCAGGAAGAGAGACCATGCCAGTATCTGGTTCAGGTGTCCAGTCCACTGGCATCCACCGAGCCCTCACACCAGTCCATGTTAGGGTCTAGGGGGTGGTACTCTTCGTGGTCCAGTAACCCCTCCCAATATTCTTCAAGTCCAATTCTGTAGGAATATGGCTGAGGCTCTGGCCTTGAGGGTAAGGACGACGCCCCTCCGGCTCCCTGTTGGAGTCAGGGATAATAATGGGACGGTGCAGTCAACATCGGGATCAGCATTGAGGAAGGTCGTGGTGGTATGACCCGTGCCAGTTCGAATCCATCATTGGATCCAAGGGGCCCGAATGGTGCAGGGGGAGGACTTGTCTGCCAGAAATCAGTAGGGGCGCCTCCCAAACCAACAGAATCCAAAAGGAGCACCAGCAGTGCTGAGCCACCCAAATATGAGATGCATGGCCTCATAAATAAGCAGAGTTGGGAGGAGGTCGCTTTGGCTCCTAGAAACTCGGGGAGGCTTGCAGCCGGCCCCGGAGCTGGTTTAACTGTGGAGCCAGTCCTTGAATGACGATACTCTCTTGTCCCATCGGATGACTTTGATGGATGGGGTGAAATTTATGACCTACCCGACTTTGTACTTGTTTTCTTTTTGCGGGACTTACCCGAACATCTGGCCAACTTTGACGCAGATCGATGACTCCACGAGCGATCTCGAAGTAGCATCACGTGTCAAGCTGCAAGAAGCTTGAGAGTCCGCTCCTCCAAGGCTATAGGGTGCATGGCACATTAGTCGATGTAGATCTCCGTGTCGTGGTAGCACTCAAGGCACCAGAGGCAAACAAGATGCAGGTCTGTCACCTACTTCTGTTGGTGACAGCTGCAGCAGGGCATGGAGCCAACTTTCCTAGTGGAAATCCCTGCAACACTAGGAGAAGATCTAAAAAAGAATTTGACAAGAAGTTGAAAAAAGGTCAGTCAAAATATAACTGGTAGTAGCTCTCTACGAATCTGCGCTTACTGATGCGGAAAGAAAAGAACTGACATAAGCTCACAGAGGTTGCACCTATATGGGCACCGCCACGTCATTTCCAGTGGGGACGACACCATGCAGAGCCGAACAATGTCACCTACCAGTGCCCAGGGGCACTGCTCAATAAAAAATTCTGGCTCCAGTCTGATGCCTGGGGATTTTTTCAAGGTAAGGAATCTGCAGCTAGAAGTCTCTATAAGATAATATTCAGTTCAACGTTCATGGAAATAGCAAGAAAAACAAACTTCTGCACTTTTAGCTGTATCATAACGTCATTAAAACAGGTTTTATTTCAACGTACAAAATTAGCTTAAACTAACCCATGTAAATGCAATTTGTGTTTCTCCAGTACATATGTCTCATTTGGATTTCTCACTATAAAAGGTAAATGGAGGAAATATGTTTTCACTTATTTACATTCAAAATGCAAGTGATGGACATAAAATAAAATACTAGGGGCCAGATGTAGGTAATTCCTATTTACCAACTCTTAAATACCGAATCATACCGATTCGGTATTTAATATTTAAGAGTAGGTAAATAGGAAGGAGGCATATGTAGGTAAATCTCATTTCTAATTTACCGATTCTGTAACAGTCGGTATTTACCGATTCTGTAAATACCGAATCGGTATTTCACATTGATTCCTATGGGCCTTGAAGCCCATAGGAATCAATGTGAAATACCGATTCGGTATTTACAGAATCGGTAAATACCGAATCCTGCAAGAGTGCAGGGGGTGTCACTTTGACACCCTCTAGCACCCCAAGTACAGGCTTGTGTGACATGTGGCACACATACATGCCCTAAGGGCATGTCTGTGTTTCACATTGCACAGGTGTGCATGCACAGATGTGCATGCACACCTGAATTCGGGATTTTACCACCCAATAGGATTAGGTGGTAAAATACCGACTCTTAAGGGCCTGTGGCACTCTTAGGAGTGTGAGCTACATATGGATTTACAGAATCGGTATGTTTACCGATTCGGTAAAATACCGAAGTGGTAAATTTACCGAATCGGTAAATATACCGATTCTGTAAATAACTACCCACCTACATCTCAAAAGCCAAATACCGGTATTTGGCTACCTACATCTGGCCCTAGATAATCAACTAGCAAAATTACAGTTAGTCAAGGACAAATGCACTAGTGTAGTAGTATGCTTAGTTAATAAAAGATCTTAAGCTAAAAAGGCTCCAGGACTGGGCAAGTTACAAACAAATGTTCCCCTTACAGCATTTTTAATTAGTATTTTGAGCATCTCTCTGATTTATTACTTCACTTAGCTATTTTAGATGGTGTGAACTATATTATTATATAGCAAATATTCTTGAGCTTTCAGTTTCCAGGGTGTGATCAGGAAGTGCGTGTACAGTTCTTCGTTTCTAGAGTAGATCGATGTTGCGAGCCAGTGTGACCATCTACGTGTCTACTGTCATTGGATTTGGCATTCACTAGACATGAGTAAAAGTAAAGGATAGATGAAACTGTCACGTTCAAAATAAGATCTGTGAAAGGATACTCCTAAATAAATGTTGAGATTAGTGTGACGACTTCAAAATAACTTGCAAATGCAAGATATTTAAAAAACAGTGTGAATGTATAATAAATTCTCTTTGGTTCTGATAGCATCCTTTGAAACAATGAACAAAAGCTCATAATCTGCACTCTCCAACTAACCCTTCAGGATACCCAATCCGATACTTGGATCCTCATCCAGCAATTGCATAGATAAAAGGGACTGCATGGTCTCTGCACAACTTGTGTTGGAGGTGCCTCCTGGGTATTAATCCATGCTGCACACTGGAGGCTAACATGCTCATCACAGGGGCAATCATAATCTCAAAACTCTCTTTTGAGTCTGCATTTAAAAGCAATGTTTGTCTGTAAGATTTGCAGTCAAAAAGATCTTCATCCTTTTTCAGAAAAACAGCTTCTGACGCTTGGGACCGAGAGCGAGATATATGATTAGGCCATATAATGTCCTAAAGGAACACAAAATATAATGGTGTCGTCTTTTCTATTAATATTTTACATAGTACAGCAGCAGCCTATCGTACATGCTATTTTACCCTGTGCCAAATTTTTAACCCTCATTTTAACATCTCCCAATAATGGGTTAAAGTTGATAGGTATGTTGCCTTAAGAAATTCCGCCACTGGAAATTATACGGTCTCACTTAGAATATCACAGCTTTCTGCAATATTCTGCTACCATCATAAATCATTTGGGAAAGTTTCGTCTTTAATTGCCCATAGCTTCAATAAGCGATGCTGAAATGTACACCTAGAAGAAATGAAAGGCATTCCTACAACATCTTATTTCAATATAACTGCAGAGTGCTCAGATTGAATCATGTGACAAATAAATGAGTGCAATCAGAAAAGTCAATGTGCAAATGATGATGATCATTGATTAAATAAAATGTAAAATCCTGGGTCAATACATTATATTGGCACTAAACATTTATTAGTACAACGAGCTGTACCCGGCCACGCGTTGCTGTGGCTCAGTCTGGTTAAGTAGAAGAGAAAGAAAAGAGTAAGGGCACGTTTCTAATATTTTTAATTTCACAATGCTTGTGGGTATACAATATGTTTTTGTGACTATTGTCTTCTGTATGCATCCCTTGTAGTTGTTGCGCAGCAAGCAAATCGATAGGGTCTGTTCGGCCTTTCGATTAACACCTTAGGAGCTTGTAAATAAACCTCCCCAGTGCTGCGCTGTCCATTATCCAGTGCTGAACTGGACGTCCAGCGGTCGCACGCAGCACTGGGGAGGTAGTGACCGTGACGACCGTTGGCCGACGGCAGCACTTAAAGGGTTAAAAACACGCTCGCATTGTACAATATTCTCTATCAATTCTATAATGCTAGCCCCAAACCTTCCTATGTGTTCAGAATAATCATGTTTTTTATATAAATGGCCCTCATAAATTAATACAGGGCCATTCAAACATGTTGATTCCAAAGTCAAATTGATAGGAAATCCTTGGGTCACTGTAATTAGCAGCATAGAGTGAACATAATTTGAAACAATGGTGGGGCGTGGCTTGGGCTTGCAAAATAGCAGCAACAAAACTTTAGCGCTCCCAATCCATACCCGGAATCTGAGGATATGTGTTACACTGTTTGCTCGACAGTCAGTTGCCATTGACCAGAGGAATCAGTAGGTCTTAGATGGTGCCTGCAGGGCTGAATATCAGCAGCTCTCATTGGCAGAGCTGGCATTGTGTGGGGCCTGGTCGTGGCTGCACGGTGGGTGGCCCCTGTGGCATAGGAGTGAGAATCAGAAGAGTAGAGCCCCTTTCCTCTGGTTTTTTTTTACTTCCCAAGCACACAGCTTCAAGATTCCAACATTCTGGCTGGCATCTCTAATACGAGAAGCAGTGGCCTTTCTGCAAAGAGCAAGATGGTAATCACAGACCCAAGAATTAGCTAAGTTAACAGATCTGTACGAGGTGCCACAGGAAAATAAGTTACTTACCTTCGGTAACACCTTATTTGGTAGAGACAGGATCTAGCCGCGGATTCCTAACCTTTGAATTATCCCAGGCGCCAGACTGGATCCGTATCTTTTTTTACCACTGTGCGTCTTTCATCAGATGTGATGTCGACAGAATCCATATAAGCCCTTCCCTGATGCGATTACATCAGTTTCTTTCTGCACTAAAACTCAGAGCTACTTATAGAAACTGCTAGGAAATAGTGTGCCCAAATTTCCAAATTTATTTTCTTTTTGTAAAATGCTTGCAATATTATTTCGTTTTTTTTTGTTTGAAACTGAAAGGTACATTAATACCAGTGGGGATCTAATAAAGTAAAGGACAACCCAGTAGCAGAGTGGGGAGGAGGGCTGGTCGGTAAGGAATCTGCGGCTTGATCCTTTCTCCAGCAGATAAGGCGTCACCAAAGGCAAGTAACGTATTCATCTGATAGAGACATCTAGCAGCAGATTCCTTACCTCTGAATTTGCTGACCAATACCATCCCCAGAGAAGGGTCTGCGAACTGGTCCACAAAAGATCCCAGAGTAAGACTTGCCAGTCTTTATAAGAGAGGAAGCGATCGAGAGAAAGAAAGAGGGAGAGAGACAGAGAGAGACAGACAGAGACCGGCTGTCAGAAGGGTAGGTGCGGCAGAAGACGCCCCACCAAAAATATTGCAGAACACATAGGAAAAGACAACTTTGGCAGAAGAATAAAGAATGGTCAGAAGAACACTTCAGATAATTACAACACCGTAGAGCATCCCCATTGGTAATAGGACCATTATGCATAAAGCATCACCCAAGCCGTAAGAAAGCATGGCAAACAACAAAAACGAAGGTCATAGGCCATGGGAAACACTCCAAGAGACAAACAAGCCCTCTGGGACCACACAACAGAGAATCATGAAAGAGGAAGGTTTGCGATTGCAAAGAAACGAACAAGTGAAGGCCCTGTGGGACACGAGGAAGAATGCAGCAATGTAAGCAAAAAACACTCACCCTCCAACATTGGTAGCATAACATGACTACCCATAGAGATACCGATGATGATTTATGAGTACAGACAACAGAATAATATGTATGGAAATATGTGGGTGTGTCTCGCTGTACACAACCTCTTAAAATCTATACAAGTTACTCCAGGCGGCTCGCTCGGGGGAGCCCCCCTGGTACGAAAATGCCACCCTCTCCTTCTTTCTTGACTTCACACAACTTGTCCAGAAACAGCGCCAAAGTTTCCTAGCAGTGAAGAAGAAACTTAGAGACAACGGCCTGAAGTATGCAATTATGTTTCCGGCGCGCTTGAGGGTGGAGACTGGGGGAAGGGCCTGGTTTTTCGACAACCCGGTGGTTGTACCGGCCTGGAATGATAGCCGCCCTCCGACCGAGTCTGCGGGGCACAATCCTGATGGAGAGGGCGAACAACAGGAGCAGGAGTGAGTGAGGTGGATGGAACTGTGGATCTATTGTTAACTGTGGGAGGTGGGGCTAGGCCCACTGATGTCTCTTATTCTGTTGGTATAGTGACAATGTGTGGGGTGTGGGTTAATCCGACTTTTGGGACTGATGTTAGATGTGGAGTTGTGGGGGGTGCGGACTTCGATTCTCCTCCTCGTTACTACCTTTAGTTCATTTGTGGAGTTAGTGTGGGGGGCGACAGGCACACTGCCAGTTGGGGATGGGCGTATGCCATGAGCAGGGGTGCAGGGAGGGGGGGTCCGAGGGTGGCGGGCTTCGGATGTTCGGGGCCACGATGTTTGTGGGTTTGTTTGGTTTGGGTTTATCGTTTACACCTTCAGGGGTTTTCTTTTTTTACATCAGGGCCAAATGCTGTGACTGTACTGATTCCATACCATTTCAATGTCAAACTCTAGACGGGGATTGGGGGTAAATGTGCTTAGTTGGAATGTTACTGGCCTTGGGGACAAAATCAAGAGAGGAATGGTTAGTCAGTTGGTCAGACGACACCCCCCAGATGTAGTGCTGTTGCAGGAGACACATCTCATTGGGAATCGTTGCATGGCCCTACACAGAGGGGGCTATAAATTGGCGGCACACGCGGGATTCACCACGGGGTCAAGAGGGGTCGGGGTCTTGGTGAAAAAATCCTTTCCCTTCAAGATTCAGGCCACATGGTCTGATCGGCGATGTCGGTATGCCGGCATATCCGGACAGTGGGAGGGGAGGACGGTCACTTTCGTTTCCGTATACGTTCCACCCAGCCTTCAATCCGATACTTTTCAGGAACTTGGATTGCTTCTCCTAACACGCCGTTCTCTCAGACCCCAACTCTGCCAGCAGCAGCAATAGAGGTCAAGTGGGAGGTTTCTTGTTAGCTTGGTTTTTGTGCTTCCCCAGTTTCTCCCAGACCTTATTATTCCTTAGCGGGAGTTCCCTTTCTCAGCAGTGTACAAACCTATCACCTTAGTACCCGAAAATCACAAAACCGACTAGCTATAGTGTCTCATTCGTTCTCCATCAAAAATCACGAAGCTACAAATGATTAGAGAACACAACACTCTAGACTCTCTCAGGAATCGCGTTATCAATACATACCCTTTCACTTGCTTACTCGCTCTTGTCCACAATAAGATTTGGCAGAGACACTGTAATAGTTCAACATTTTTATTTTAACTATTGGGCTCTACAATACATTATACGGGCCACTACCAGCAGCAAAATGCATAAACTCAAAACAATTAGAATTGTTACAACTCCATAAAGTACAAAAGGGGAAGTCATTTTATAATGACAGTGGAAAAAGGACTATAAGGCCTAGCCACCCTCCCCATGACTTGAAGAAGTTTATTTATATGAAGTAAGATCTCTGGCCTTTGACAGCAGGCCTCATAAAGCCTGTATGTAAGGTTTACATCATTGGAACAGCATAGCTCTTCTTCTCGATGGAAAGGGCTCTCTCCAAGTGTATGTTAACACAACATGCATCCCCGTAATATCACAGCATGAGTCTTCAGCATTGCAGTTGTGTTTAGCATGTTGTGTCTAGGTGCTAGGGACTGACCAGAACAGAATAACAAGGGGCATTGTTTTTCGACCTTGCACATAGTGTTCAGACTAAACTCCAGAAACTTCAGCAGAGAACGTGAAAAGCAGACAGTTCTCATATGAAACAATTAGAATTGTTACAACTCCATAAAGTATAATGACAGTGGAAAAAGGACTATAAGGCCTAGCCACCCTCCCCTAACCAAGAACGCCATCCAGCGCAAGTCGTAGTAATGACTTGCGTTGTAATGGCAGCGTGGTAAAGGTCGTGCGGTGTAAACACCGCGTTGTAAACAATGTTTACCTGTGTGAGAGGGTGAAAATGAAGCATTCTGCTCAGGACATATGATCTAGAGTTAATTACCACCCCCTTTTGTACCGCTTTTGGCCGCCATAAGTGTGGCAGGGTATGCTCAGACGTGAGTCCCTTGCTCACTTTGCCACTGGATTCAAGCAAGCCGGGCTGAAGACGGCTGGAATGCCAGAAACCGGTCCTCGGAAGCTTGTTTCCGGTCCAGGGAAGACATGGCTTGGCAGTTCGGGCTGGACTGTTCCCATGAGGCACAGGGTCAGACTGATTTGCATATAGCCCTGTCTGAACTGGGGTGGCAGAGTGGGCTAAAGTACGGTGATGGATTAAACCCAGATCTTTTGACTGGGTGTGGGTGTTTGATTGACTCAGATGCTCCGTCCATCACCACCCCCTTTTGTACCGCTAGAGTTAATTACAGCAGCGGGCGAGGCGGGGACACCAGTCTCTGCCTCCAGCTCTTCAGCATAAGGTGAGGGCATTGTAAACTATCAGCACAGCCCTCCCTCTTCATCCACATGCCAGGCCGGAGCCTGCTGACTGATTGGGGGGAAGGGGGAGTGAGAGCAGAGAAAATACACACGAATGAAAGCGGAACCAGGTCAGGGCTGGTAAAGTATGTCCACACTTATTGAAACAAACAACCGAGTGGGAGCATTGGTGGGGGAGGCAGCAGTAACAGAAGGCAGCAGTAACACAACTGTGGAATTAACAGGAGGTGGGAGGAAGAATTCTATATTTGAATTTAGGCAGCTAGGGCGCTGAAGCTGAATACAGACAAACAGTAACAGAGCAGGAAACCAAGGAAAAAATAGACCCCCAGAGAACAGATAAAGAACCATAGCGGAATGAAACAGTGTCAAGTCCCTGCTCTGTGGGAGGAACAGAAGAGAGAAAGGAGGGACAAAGAGTCAGGACTGACCACTAGCAAGCAGTGATTTTTGAAGGACACTGACATAGACAAATGAAAAGCAATGGAAAGAAAGGGGATGAACTTGATGCCCACAGTCCGATTACAGAGAGTCTCAAAGAGACAGCTGCGCTGTCTAGCCAGACCTAAAAAGAGTTTTTCCTGTTATATGGCCCCTAGGGACATTGTCAACATTGCTAAGTTAGCATGAGCTTTGCTGCCATGATGCTGTTTTTGCACACAATAGTACATTACTTTATTTTTGCAAGACTCTGTTTATGCCTTTCATATGAGAACTGTCTGCTTTTCACGTTCTCTGCTGAAGTTTCTGGAGTTTAGTCTGAACACTATGTGCAAGGTCGAAAAACAATGCCCCTTGTTATTCTGTTCTGGTCAGTCCCTAGCACCTAGACACAACATGCTAAACACAACTGCAATGCTGAAGACTCGTGCTGTGATATTACGGGGATGCATGTTGTGTTAACATACACTTGGAGAGAGCCCTTTCCATCGAGAAGAAGAGCTATGCTGTTCCAATGATGTAAACCTTACATCCAGGCTTTATGAGGCCTGCTTTCAAAGGTCAGAGATCTTACTTTATATAAATAAACTTCTTCAAGTCAAGGGGAGGGTGGCTAGGCCTTATAGTCCTTTTTCCACTGTCATTATAAAATGACTTCCCCTTTTGTACTTTATGGAGTTGTAACAATTCTAATTGTTTTTTTGAGTTTATGCATTTTGCTGCTGGTAGTGGCCCGTATAATGTATTGTAGAGCCCAATAGTTAAAATAAAAATGTTGAACTATTACAGTGTCTCTGCCAAATCTTATTGTGGACAAGAGCGAGTAAGGAAGTGAAAGGGTATGTATTGATAACGCGATTCCTGAGAGAGTCTGGAGTGTTGTGTTCTGGGTTTTCTGATCATTTATAGCTTCGTGATTTTTGATGGAGAACGAATGAGACACTATAGCTAGTCGGTTTTGTGATTTTCGGGTACTAAGGTGATAGGTTTGTACACTGCTGAGAAAGGGAACTCCCGCTAAGGAATAATAAGGTCTGGGAGAATGTGGGGAAGCACAAAAACCAAGCTAACAAGAAACCTCCCACTTGACCTCTATTGCTGCTGCTGGCAGAGTTGGGGTCTGAGAGAACGGCGTGTTAGGAGAAGCAATCCAAATGATACGATGAGAGGTGTAATCTGACCCTCCGCCACAAGCCTTGCTGAGGGATTTATTACTAAGATCTTCGCACACCCGCATCACCGCCCTTACCAGTGCAATCCGCCACTGTCTGCTATACAAAACTCAGGGCCTAAATTAGATGATCTTAGCAGTGTAAAATTCACCAATTCCTGGTTGAGGAAGTAAACTTGCTATCATTGGAAGCGCTGTCAACTAAATGACTACAGTCTAAATAAAAATAAAAAAGTAATTTCGGAAGCGAAAATCCAGCTTTTGGATTCACCACTAAACCAGCAAAAACCTGCAAAAAAATCAAGAGATTTTTTGCATTAATGCACACCTTTAAATATGGCCCTCTGTCTTAAATCTTGTGTGCACTACCTACAGAACTTCCCTCAGACCCTCATGACCAGTGGCTTTTTAGAATTCCAGTCATTTCCCTGCCCATTAATTAATTGTAATTCAGACAAAATAACAAGGATTACAATTTTGGGGGGGATAACCTGTGACAATTTCTGTTTCTGTGCCAATGCCTGTATTTTTCTCCTGCAGCGGAAATCACAGTACGAAACCCAAAACGTATAATTTTGATGGACCCAGTAACTCATGTTACCGGGTCCATTGGAATTTACAGGCCATTTTCAATAGGGGTCTCTGCAGTGTATCATAAACAGTCCCAGGCCAAGCCACCTTTATATCATCCTTAACACCTCTTCTAGTCAAAATATAAGCTATACTATCCGTCTGACTACGTTTGATCTACATTAAAATACTTAAGCACACAAACCATCTGTTATGTCATAGTCTTACCTTGCTTTCACTGGCACTGCCACACACATGACTGTGGTTGTACTCTCGGTTGAAAGTGTGTGTTAGGAGACGGAGGCACTGTAAGAGAAACAGACACACGTTATAGTTATGTTATTCGAATCCCTGCTGGTGATCAGTTGCGTTACAAAACCTTAGCAGGCCCCCTCCAAGGAATGGTGAAGGGGGGCCCCCACAATACCTATTCCCTTCCAGTCACCAACCACCTTGCAGAAGTACTTAATCTTTGACTCCTGCATCCACATGACATCAGCAGGAGTTTCCATGATATGTTTAGCATAAAAGCGAAACAAGTTACCCTTGAGGGATGAGCTTGCTCTAGACACATGCACACTAAAAATGGAGTTGTGTTTATTTTTTATTATAATATAATTATTTTTATGAATAAAATTAAACTTTAGGGGCTGAGTGAATGTTCCCCTCACTGAACGCCTGAATAGGGGAGTAGGTTTGTAAGGGAAATACATCTAGTCATCAAAAGGTGAAGATTAAGCAAGGTATTTCTATTTTGGCAGAACAGGTTAATCTACCATAAATGAGCGGAGCTCACATTCTATGAAACTGACATTAAAGAAGGCAATAGACATTTTGCTCGAAAGCAATGCACATGGCAATACAGATGAATGACATAAGAGATTATGAACTTGAGTGCATTTAGTATGCAATTCCAAACTGCGGAGGAGAGAAACACTCACACAATAGAGAATATATTTCTAAAGGAAGTGGTTATTTATCCAGCTGTCAGCCAAATAATACATAACCTCTGCTATTTTGCATACTTGGAGCCAAGCAAGAAGCTCAAACATGCTAGACGCAGGAAATTCTTAGCGGTAGCTCTGCTACTTACAAAAAGGCGTATAGCGATCAGACGGTGAAGCAAAAGGCCACCCAGGTTTAAAGACTGGATCAAAGATATGGCCTATTGCAAGGAAATGTTAGAGATGTATACTCTCTACAAAAAATATGATGATACCACTAATGTAACCAGTGAGGAGGTTTTATGGTCTATACCTTCCGGCGTTAGCATGGACTTTACATTAGAGCAAACTGAGGCAGCTATCAATTCTGTGAAGAATGGTAAAGCACCTGGCTTAGACAAAATCCCTGGGGACCTCTACAAGCATGATTTAAAGGTCTGGGCACCTTATATTAATCATTTGTGTAACACGCTGTCTTGTAGTGTAGATTTCCCTGAAAGCTGGAGGGGAGCTGAGATTGTTTTAATTTTTAAAAAGGGTGATCGGTCGGAACCCTCTAATTACCGACCAATTAGCCTAATGGATATTCTCCAGAAAATCTATTCTAGGCATATTTTAATTCGTGTTAACCTGTGGTTGGAAGATAACTCGGTCCTCACAAAGTTCCAAGCTGGGTTTAGGAACAAAGTAAGCACCATTGACCAAGTTTTCAGATTTTGCTGCCTTTATTGGAAATACGTTCAGATTAAAAAGGGACATTTATATGTCGCCTTTGTCGACCTCAGGGCAGCTTTCGATCTAGTGTCACGAGATCTTTTATGGAGGTCACTTCATAAGGCAGGGCTACCCAACTGTCTGTTGGTTCAGATAATTGGGTTTCACGCCAAGAACTTCGCCAAAGTAAGATGGGGCCCAAATGGGGAACTGACCCAGAACATACCCATTGAGCGTGGGCTCCGCCAAGGCTGCGTTTTGGCCCCCACTTTATTTTCCATCTTTGTGAATGATATTCCTGCTCACTTGGAGGGTTGCAAAAACGACTCGCCAAAACTAAATGGGGAAAGGGTACCCGCGCTATTATTTGCGGATGATACCATTCTAATTTCCCAAACTAAGAAAGGTTTACAGGCACTACTACATTCATTTAGCGAGTATTGCAACAAGAAAGGTTTGGAAATTAATGCCAAAAAAACGAAATGTATGGCCCTAAACCCCATCAAACCGGATAAAGGTCACCTATCATTAAATGGCCAAAGACTAGATTCTGTCCAAAACTTTTCCTATTTGGGGGTTACACTCAACTCCAATTTTACATGGAGACCCCAAATTGACAAAAGTAAGTTAATATTCACCCAGAACACCATACCCATTCTGAAGAAGCAGGGTGCAAGTATTAGCAAAGCTGTGTCACCAGCACTTGAACTGTTCAAATTTAAAGTCAAATCCGCTGCTCTTTATGGTGCTGAGATCTGGGGGCCAATGTCAAAGGACTTGTTTATGACTTCCGATAACAAACTTATGAGAAGTCTTGTAAGGGTTCCAAAAGGCACCCCCCTAGTACCACTTCAGTTGGACTTAAATGTCAGAAGATCTGACCACTATACCATCATCCGACCATTAATGTTCTGGGTAAGACGTTGGCAAACACCAGAACTGCTTGATTACAAAAATGGGATAAAAGAGGTAATGGGCATGGACGGATCGAATTCTAATGTTTGGCTAAAACATGTCAGGTTGTGGTTAACTAAAATAGGCTTATCACAATTTTGGGAGAATCCGGAAAGGTTGCCATATAATTTAAAACAAATGGTGAAAATGGCCTTTTGGGGTTTTATTAATAACCAAATGACCAATGGAAATAGTGGTGGGACACTAGTAAATAACTTCTTAAGGTTCAAGGATGAACCATTCTTTGAGAACTTTTTAGATGAAGTTGAGCCCCCGCTAGCTAAAACCCTTTTTTTGAAATTTAGATATGGGAACCTTTTGACCAACACAACCTTGGCACGCTGGTCTAGAAGGGGTAATGTTGTTGAGGACCACACGACTAGCGAAATATGTACCATGTGTGAGGGTAACTACAAGGAGGATGACCAGCACATCCTATTCTTCTGTCCAGCCTATGTGTTGGCCAGAAGGAAGTGGATCAAACCTCTATGTAACCTGTTGGGAATATAGTCATGCATGATGGCACTGAGAACCATCAAATCTGATACAACCCAAGTAATTGTATTTGGTGTCAGTCGTTTTTTGCATTCCATCTATATTGTGCGCAGGAAAAAAGGCCTAAAGCTATAAGGTCAAAATCACTAACCACTTGTTCACTCGGTTTTATCTGTTTAGTGGTTTAAATGTATGTATTTATATTGTAAATTTCTCGGCTCCGCGTCCTATTGCTTATCAGCTAGGGATGTAACCATTTTTCACATCTGTCTTCTTTTTAAATTCATATTGATTTTATTGGCAATAACAATCAATTGTTCTAATTAGGGGATTTAATATGTATTTTAATAATGAAATGTATATGTTGTGTAAATCTTTTATGGCCAAGTAGTGCCGAAATAAAGATCAATTGAATTGAATTGAATAGAGATTTATGCAGAAGACATCCCACAGGCTTCGGGACCCAGAGATTTTTGGGAACCATTCGTGCAGTACTTGCAGGGAACTACAGAGCCAGAGACGTGAACTGATAAATACCTATGATGGTGATACCGCGGTAATTGGATGGGTGCCTCCCGTGGGGACTGGGTGCAGTGTGCCGGGAACAATGCTGCTATGAAGGGAGGTAATGATACCATATAGATACGTTTAATTGTTCAATGACACTGAGAAGGAGCCAGCCAACACTAATGATTATATGTGTAACTTTTATTGTGATCACACGATGCTAATTATGCCAACAAATATGATAAAATGTGATGTACTATTTGCTGTGTAACTGCTGGTCGGACAAAAAAGAAAACACCTCTGCTATTTACCCAGTGGCCAGCAAAGTAGCACATAATCTCTGCTGTTTAGCCAGGTACAGGCTAAATAGCAGGGATGAAGTACAATGTGACTGGCGGCCGGATAACAGAAGGATTAGGAACAGGCAAATAAGGAGACTAGAATAGTGTGAAGGAGATCATTATTTAGCTGGACATGAAGACAAAAATAACTCTCGGTAATGGTAGGTTGGAGGTCATCTTGAAATGGGGATGCCGCATGTGTGAAGCATTTATAGGTAAGTGCATATACAAATGTACAATAGTTTGTAGAAAAGTAAGTGCATTAATTAAGCTAAACTGTTTACAGATAAAAAACTGTAAAATAAATTTTGAATAAAAACATTTGTTATTTAATATTCAAAAAAGAAATGTAGGAATCAAACTTCTGTTTCAGGAGCTTCAGGATATGGCATACAGATATTATGCATTGCAGTTTAGGAGCATTTGGATATTTGTAAAGAATAATGAGTATGGTTTTGAAGCATGTACATAAATGATCTAATCACTCGTGCGAATACACTGTTTTCTTTTTTAGGAAGTGGCTATTTACAAGGCCAAATGGACAAATCATACATAATCTCTGCTATATACCCAGGGGCCAGTCAAATATTACACAATCTCTGCTGTTTAGCCAGCCACAGGCTAAACGGTAGAGACAATGTACATTTGAAAGTAAGTGTAGATCAAGATCAAAGATAGCTTTATTCGATTTTTGACACAAGAAAATCATAAAAGCACAATTTAATACAATATAAAAAGTTAATTAGGAACACAGGTATAAGGAGTAAAAAAGATGTTTTACAAAAGTGTGTAAGATAATCGAGAAGTGGCTATCATAAATAAATCAGTTCATAGACGCTCTACACCTTACTGCATATTTCAGAAACCTGGCAGCTGCAGTAATCGTAAGTTCATCCTCAAGCATATATAGTTTAAATAAAGCTGGCCTACATTGCCTTAGACCCCATAACTTCAGGAGTGGGAGTAGATGTTTCTTTCTTCCCCAGTCATAGAATTTACAAAACAAGACAACGTGAATGTTGGATTGTTTGGAAACATTGTCACAAGGGCAAGCCGCCAGGTCGGCAGACCAGTCATTTATAGTGGGGAATGTTAACAATCGATATAAACAATCCGTCCTCATCCTAGTTAGCAGCAATCTCGTATAGACCGGAAGGGTCGGGGAGAGATAAAGGGGAATGCCTGTATCATGCAGCAAGAGGTAGTGATGAATAATCGTTGGTTTATTTCCTTCAAGATAGGAGCGCCTATCCTCAAGCAGGCCTAGACAACGAGCCTTAAGATCCTTTTTCGAGGTTAATAAACATGAGGTAGGATTGTCATACAGTTCAGCTAGTCCCAGTGAAGTTAAGAATTTCTTGACATAAAGAAGCCAGGGTATTTTCCTTGAGTCTGTTAGAGCCATACAGTCCTTAATCACATCTCGGTTGAGGGCTGTTTTTTCCGAGGACCATATTTTATGCCATAGCAGAATTGGAGTGGTCTTGATTATATCTGAAATATGGACCCGAGCAAGCTCATTATGACAGACTGTGGTAGAGATGGAACGTGGAACAGCCAACAGATATCTCAAAAATGCGTTCTCACTGGTTTGTATCTCGCGGCAGTCCGCCATGCCCCAGATACCAGCACCATATATTGCTGTAGAGACGCATTTGGCTGCATAGATGTTCAGCAAGATCCCAACCGGTTTCCCACCTAGTTTTGTTGCAAACTTCTTTAGGGCTCCAATTTGTCTGATAAAAGCCAAATTGCGTGTATGAATGGCTGCATTCCATGTCCCTTTATTGTTAAAGTGTACACCCAGGTAACTAAAGGTTTTCGTTAGGGTTATCTTTGTTGAATTTAAGAAAGTGTTACATGAAATGTTCTTTTTGTTACTGCAGCACATGGTAAAAGTTTTACTCACGTTGATCTTAAGGCCTCTCGAGCCCATGAATATGGAATAGGCTGACAGCGCTTTTTGTAAGCCTAGCTGTGTCCTGGACATAATGACAGCGTCGTCCGCATATAAAGGATTGGGACTGCATGGCCATTTATTTTAGGGTAGTCAACGTCCAATTTGGCCAGACAGTCTGCAACACTGTTTATATAAAGATTAAAAAGAAAAGGGGCAAGGATGCAACCCTGCCTGACCCCTTTTCCTATAGGAAATTTATGTGTACAGGTTCCATCCTTTCCATAACGGACCTTAGCCCCAGCTCCTCGATATAGTTCCTTTATAAAAGCAAGAATATTTACATCGACTCCCAGGTCTGTGAGGGTAGACCAAAGTATGCTATGATTAAGACAGTCAAAAGCAGACCTTAAGTCTACAAAAGTCATATATAAATTACTCTTCTTAGCCATTAGATATTTGTCTGTAATCAGGGCTAAGTTAAGACATTGCTCCACTGTCCCAAGGCCGGAAACAAAGCCATATTGAAATTTGGAGAGAATGTCATTGTCCAAGGCCCACGCTTGTAGTTGATTTAACAAGACTCTCCCGGCCACCTTCATCATAGAGTCCAGTAGGGAAATCGGTCTATAGCATTTTGGGTCCATTCTTTCTCCCTTTTTAAAAATAGGTATTATTATTGCTTCTTGCCATGTTGCAGGAAAACCTTCGAGAGCATAAGAATTAAGAACATTTGTAATGATTGGCGCCCAGAGATGAATATTGTCTTTGAATACATCAATGGGAATTCCATCAGGACCTGGTGCTTTAGCATTAGAGCTTTCAAGTATAGCCAATTCCACCTCTGGGTAATTAAAATGGGTGAGAAGCGGAAATGACTCTGTCTGGCATCTCTGCGAGTCATTTCCCTCCGCTAACAGTACTTCGAGGTTGGGTGGTTCAATCTGCTCATCTAATTTATACAGCTCTGTAAAATAGTTTATCCAGACTTCCTCGGTGATGGCAATTTCTATAAGGTCAGACGTCCTGTCCTTAAAAAAGGGGGCGTTGACCTCCCTCCAAAAGGCCGTGTTGTACCTTAGGGTACTTGCTTTTATTAATGCCTCCCAGGCGGCATCTTTCAGTTCCCTTTTCCTATTTTTAATTGCCTGTCTATAAGCAGCACGTGCAGATCTTATCTCAAATGAGTTTTTAGGAGATTTTTTAAGTATGTCCTTGAGAATGTTATGTGTTTTTGAACATTCAGAATTAAACCAGCCTGGACTCTTGGCCGCAATACTTTCTTTGTGTTTTCTAGTTAGATTTTTCCTGATTTGTATTGCGATTTTTTCAAAGGCAGATTTGATTGCTCGAGGATTAGGGGGGTGTTCAAGGCATGTCTGAAAGAGGTCAGGGTCAGACGTTATCAGTTTTTCCAGGAACATGATCGTATCAACTTTAGACCATTTTATGGTGTAACCATTTATAGATGACAGAAATATGGAATGCGAGTAAAGATTTTCTGTTATACCCCCGGATTGGATCCTACTAGAGGGAGTGTATATTTTGGCGCTGATCGGATAGTGATCACTCATAAATCACTCTTCTCTCCTCGCTTCTAGGGCATCACCATGGTAACTATTGGACATCAAAATGAAGTCTATTGTCGTGAGTGACCCCCTTCCATGAAATGTAGGTAGAAAATCAGTCATGGGCACAGTTAGATCGTTGAAGAAGCCCAAATCCCATTCATGTAGTAAGTTGTTCAGTCGGTTCCCAACAGTTGTATGCTCGAAGTGGGTAATATAGTCGCCATTTAGGGCTCTTACATCCCAGACCCTTGTTCCGCTATATGGACATAAATGACAATTAAAGTCTCCTAGAATTAAAAATGCGACTATCGGATCTATCCCCTCCCGCTCCCTTCTTCAAAAGTTTAGACAGATGCTCTGTAAACTCAAGTTGGTCGTCCCTCGGTACGTTGTTATATAGGTTGATTATAAGGGAACTGACAACCTCTTTCCCAGTCAGTCGAAAAGCCTGTAGAGAGAGACCAATTTTATTGTTAATGGGGTTGGGTGAAGATAAATCTACTCTCTCTAGTAAGATATTGACCATGTTTGAGACATATAAACAGAGACCTCCCGAACATCTACCTTTATTAGACTGAATAGCTGAGGTAAAGTTTGAACTGAAACCATCTAAATTGGTGGGTACCAGATCCCAGCATTCCTGCAATGCTTTTATGTCAAAAGTATTTATAAAATCCAGGAAGATTGGGTCATTTGCTTTTTTTGAGAGTCCAGCAATGTTCCAAGTTAGGAAAGACATATTTTGATTTGAGTCATTACTGTTAGGTGGGAAATTGAGCTGTGTTGGACCAAGGACTGGATTCAGAGGAAAGGCTGAAGTTCCTTCAGGTAGTACATTTGTGCTCCGTGGTATAGACAAATTAGGAGGGCCCACAGAAATAGACTCCACATATGGTTCATTACCTTGACTTTGGGATACCCCTAGGATTACAGATGGCAGAGGATTTGTTGGCTCATGCTTAGGAGATGTTTGGTTGCGTGATGGTCAATCCACCATTTCTAAAGCTGAAAAGCGGTTGCTGATCGGTACCCCTCTCCATCCATCTGTGTATGGTTGCTCTCTCCTGGAGTTCCAGGAGTAGGGTTCCCATTCCCGTCTCCTACTGCGTGTGTCTGTTTGGGACCAACTCCACCCAGGAGATTGATTCCAACTAAAGGGGTGATCTTGTTCATAGGAGAACCTTGGAGGATAAAAGAAGGACAGGCGATTGGCATCTATACCTCCCTTTTTTTCCAAGGTTGTCCAAGAACAAATATATCTTACCGTACCTGGGTCATCAAAGTTTATGATGACACAGGCCCCCCTGTGTTCTTTTTCTTGTGTCCCCGATCCAGGAGACCCTACGTACCATGGAGAATCTACTATTACAGTTAGAGGGAAGGGGTCTATTGATACTAAGCCATTGCTTTACTTTATTCGTTAAAGACCAGGTAGATTCTCTCGAGTTTTCCCCGAGTTCTGGAACCCCCGTAAGAATCACAGTAAAGGGGCTTGCCTCTGGGGGAAGGTGAATGGGCCTCTTAGGTCTTACTGGTTTTTTGGTGGTATCACCTCCCTGTTGTATATCAGGGGTCTTGGGAGGGAAAGACTTAGGTTTCGTTTTATTTAAGTCAACGGGTACTCCAGTCTTCCCCTGTACTTGCTGTGTGATACCCTTAGCCTCTTTTAGATTAACTTGCAAGTTAGTAGGGATTGTAGGGGTTTTAGGTGGTGATAATGAAACTAAAGGTTTCTGTACGGTGGTTGCCTTGTTGGTGTTCACATTAGTAGGAGCTAGATTATTATGTGCAGTAATACTATTGGCATGGTTTAGGTGGCTTGAATGGTTGGTAAGCCTGGCAATTTGTTTCTCAATGTTCATTAAGGATCGTTCAATTGGAAGTAATTGGGTCTTTATGAGATCCTTAATGGTGGCTAACAATTGCGCATTTAAGTCAGAGTTGTTTTTATTGCTAGCAACAAGCCCCCTCTCATCAGCATCCGTAAGTGCAGCTGCTGCAGGGAGATCATCTGTATCTACAAGTGAGGAGTTTAAGGAATTATTTCTTGGAGATACAAGGGGAGATTTTCTGGGTCTTTTCTGCTTTGGAGGGCAGTGTTGTTTATATTTATCTATTGGCCTAGCGCCGTTTTGTTTAGGGATTGCTCCCTCCCTTATCCCCTTATCCGTTATAATCGGGAGATCTGCTAAAATTTGCGGGACCGATTGGGTGGGGCTTATCACCATAATCGGTGATTTCTCCAGGTCTTCCATGGTATCTACGCCCAATGAGAGACGTGTGGCAGATAGGTCAACGCTCCTTGGGATGGTGTGTATGTCAGCACGGGCTTCATGCAGTAATGGGGCACTTACACCCGTCTGAATAGGTGTTGTGGCTAGGGCCAAAAGGCCCATTGAGGACCTTCGTGCAGCAGCAAGGTCCTGCGAGACACGTCTTTCTAGCAGTACAATCCCCTGGTTGATTGCTTCATTAGCTTTGGTAATGAATTGATCAATTGGACCAGTAATCTGGCCCAGCCCCTGAGCCGTCTTGCTCCTGCTTCCCCTTGTAGACATGATTTAGCTATAAAATCACGTTAAAAAGCGCAAATAAAACTTATCTGGTAAAAAGCTACTTAAATACAAAGGGATGCCAGGAAGTAAATGTAAGGGAATAGGCCCAGTCCAGTCTTGCTCAGTCTTGAACGGGCTTAAACGGGCCCGCCCGCCCCGCGCGCGTCCCGCGATGCGCGTTGAAGGTCTTGTTTAAATTCAATTTAGGAGAGTAGAGGCGGGCACTGGGAGGGGGCGCGGCTCACGCGGGAAGAGGACCCAGCTGCTGGTGGTGAATGCTGGTCCTCGCAGTCCCGGGGCCACGCCTCTCACCTCCTCTGCGGCCACGCAGGTGGTCTTCTCCTCGGGGATAATTCACGGGCAGAAAAGAACAGCAGAGCTACTCCTGTAACAGCGGGCAAGATTGCAGGACAAAAACCTCTAGGCGAGCGGCCCCCGCGTAGCGGGGGCCGCGAGAGGTGAAATAGAGTCAGCTGGAGGCGGGCACTGGGAGGGGGCGCGGCTCACGCGGGAAGAGGACCCAGCTGCTGGTGGTGAATGCTGGTCCTCGCAGTCCCGGGGCCGCGCCTCTCACCTCCTCTGCGGCCACGCAGGTGGTCTTCTCCTCGGGGATAATTCACGGGCAGAAAAGAACAGCAGAGCTACTCCTGTAGCAGCGGACAAGATTGCAGGACAAAAACCTCTAGGCGAGCGGCACCCCAAGTAAGTGTATATACAAATGTACAATAGCTAGTAGAAAGGTAAGTGCATGTATTAAGCAAAGCAGTTTATACATGAAAAACAGTAAAATAAATTGTGCATAAAAACTATGATGTCATTTTAATATTCAAATACCCATCCCCACAAAGCCTGTCCTAGACTCATAGACGCTGGAGTGTATCTCTTCCTACACGGAAGTGGGAGCAGACCTGACCTGACATTACATGCTGGCAAACCACCAAGCCGCTCCGAAGGAGCTGGGAACTGGGACGTTTCGTGCTCCCCCCTGACACCCCAGGCACCGATCCTCCGTTTTGGGCTGCACAGCCTGCAGCCTCCCATCCACAAGCGTGGTAGTCAGGGCCGGACTGGAAATACCGGGCACCGGGCAATCCCCGGGGAGGCCGGGAGGGGCGGGGGCCGGTTTCTTTACAGGGGGCCGGTTTTGTTACTGGGGCCGCTGATTTTTTAAAAATAGGCCCCCAGCAACATAATCAGAAGACGTCCTGCTTCCAGGCCTGTGGCAGCATGGGTTTTCAGCAGGAATCCGGCCCTGAAGTGTCCAACTGCAAAAAATACACATGCAGTATAAATAATATGATATTATTTATACTGCGTGTCTCAGGTGTACTTTGGCCCCCTCTGTGGGAACGTCTGAGGCAGAAAATGAGGCCTTGCTCAGGGCAATGACCTCGAGTATTCCAGAGACAGAGAGAAAATGTCTCATGGAAAAATAAGCATTAAAAAATTGCATCACAAAAGGGAGAGACGGAGGACTGCAAAGCCCGTAGACATTCCTTATTATTTCAGACTGAAAACAGGAGCAACATAGCATCAACGCCTTCATTTATGGTTGAGGGTGTCAGCTTTGAAACTGTGCTGCGCAGCTTTCAAAAATCCAGTCAGACCTCACCTGTTTACATCATTCCCAAATTCCCAAGTCTTTATGCATTCCATTTTAGCAACATCGTCCGTGGCACCATCATGAAATAAGTACAAAACGTGCGCAAATGTTCTGCTGCCGGCATTAAACTCAGAAACTTTGACAGCATTTATTTTCCCTTGGAGCAACCTAGCTTACTGGTCGGGTCTGTTTCTCCACAAAAAGGAGTCACGCGCGCACAGCAGTCCAGCTTGTTCTCTAATAACCTCTTAATTCACATCAGGTCTACCCAAATATTAGTGTTGACACCCAACAGCTGGAAGCTTCCACAGGGAAGCAGCTCTCAGTAGGAAGGGGTGCCCATATTCCCCTTGATGGCTGGAACCAGCTCCCATGAAATGTTTGTTCTATTGATTATATGTTCCATACAGTGCTTAATTTGAGCTGGTGGTTTCCGGTGCTCAGCACCAACGTTTAATCATTAACACTGGCACTTTTCAGGAGCACTGGCTAAGGACACATTTATTTACGGTAGGCACAGGTAGATTAAGTGATTTGTCTAGAATTACAGGATGTCGAGCTGACGTCGAGGTTCGAACCTGGCTCCCCAGCTCCAAGAAGTCGACAGCGCTGGCCATTCCGCCACATGCTTTCTCACTTTCTTGGTAAGTAGTTGGTTCTGTTTTAGGCGGCGCCAACAGGACAAATGAGCCCCGGCACTTTTTTGCTTTTGTTTTTTTGTTACAAAAGTAACCACTGGGTTTATATAGCGCCAACACTCCACCTGACAGGCCCTTCAAAGCACTCGGAAACACGCAATGTATGTGGGTACGCCGTAGACAGCAGAGTCCTACAGAAGGCAGACACATACTCCTCCAAACCTACACCAAGTGCCCAGAACAGAATCATGGTTCTGCAAAACGTGCTCTGCATCATGCAGACTGCACGCACAGGAACTGGCCCTGTAGCAAGTGTCATCATGTGAAGCCTGAGGAAAGAGAAGGCATTTGGATCTGCAGCCCATGTATACATGTCTTAGAGGAGCTTCTACTGAACATGTACAGATACATGTGTATTTTTGCATTTGGTTAATATGTACTTGTGGGCGAAGAGAGGCACATGAGGTGACATGTGAAGGTCCGAGGGAGGAGCCATGCAGGAGGGGCAGACGCAGTTTGGGATGTTATATTATGTTATGTTATATATGCTTGTATAGCGCACGGCTGCCCCAGCCAAGGGGCGTCCCAGCGCTAGCTGTTCGTATCCAAGAGAGGCAGCTGCAGATGTAAACTGCAGGTGACATAACATAACTAACGGAAGAGGTGAGTTTTTATGGCTTTTCTGAAGGATCCGGAAGGAGGCCTCCTGGAAGAGATGTGCCGAACACCGAGGCTGCGGGGGTAATAAGGGAGCACAGGAGAAGAGAATGATCCGCAACAGGCCTCGAAGTGCTGGTGTACACAAAGCGACACAGAACCAGTGTGCGCCCAAGATCACAAGGAGGGCTTCAAGCGTGCGCCAGGCAGGTCCTCCTACTGCTGGCGAGATGACTGTTGGTTGAGGGCTCCGGCCCTTTTATAGCTTGTAGTCCGTGGCAGGGCCTGTGTGAAATGGCCTCGAGGGAGGGAGCCCGTGCCCCTAAATATTCTCTTCTGTTCTGTAGTCGGGTGGAGATTGTCTATTTATTTGGTTGAACACTTAGCAGTTTTAGGCTGGAATACATATTCTTGGTAATATCACAACCAACAATAAAATCACAATGATCACACGGGGCTCCTCCTCCGAAAACATGAATCCTTGTCCCCACCTTTTCTGTGGAGATATTGCTAACACTAATCTACGGGACTGATGCAGATCTTAAAATGTTAGCAGGAGAATTCCTAAATGTCTTGGTCACGTCTATACTAATCCCTTTCATGAATCAAAGGGCAAATGATTTCATGCATTTTGATGACATTAACAAACTGCCTTTATGGCAGTTTGAGTGTAGCATCAAGACTTTGTAGATTTATATAATTTAACTTTCGAAGTTTCCCTACTTCATAACACTCCCAATAACAATTACTAGAATTATGACAACATAATAGTCACCACACAATGTTTCATCCATGGAAATTCAAATTCAGAAATGAGTCTGCAAAAACAGTAGCTTAATACATGAAAAGTTCAGAAAAGGCTGACTACACTCAAAGAAAACTTTGTGCACAGCCCACAAATGCACGAGACACCAGTGTCATTCGTGTTCAGGACAGAAGGGAATAAGTATCAATAAAATAAAGGACCATGAGCCCGGACATCTGGGGGTTCGAGCCAGGAGACTGACAGAGGAGCATGGGCACCAGGGAGCAGGATTCGGGAGCCATTGCGGAGTCCACTGAGGAGCAAGTCCTGGGCGAAGAAACAGTGAGTATAGGGCGTAGTGACCCAGGCACACTACTAGGAAATGGCAACGAGGGAGAGGTACTGAGGGCTGTCACTGAGCGAAAGGGGTCGGGTGTAAGTGCGTAAACACAAACCACAGCACCACCGGTTGCTGTTTGCTTTTTGCCTGAACTTCTGGTATTGCCCTGCCTTACATTAATGTTTTAATTAGAATGAATATTTCCCATAGCGATTATGATACACTTTTGTTGACTGTCTTTATTTGTGAACTTTTTATAGCACTGTACTGGAAGCTAAGATGTAACTGGGCACTTTTCAGTCCTTTTCAGAAGTGAAATCCTGGAAATTTGACAAACCATTGATCTGCATAGCATTACAGCGCTCCACTAACTATAGCAACTATCATACAAGCTGTAATTGTCTGTATTTTCAGACCACTGCCGTTTTTTTTATTCTATCCTTTTGAGACTACTAGAGCAGTGGGTGGGTTGCTTTGTGCAATCGCAATCTCAGTCAGAGCCAGTGACAGATGGAATTTCCCTGCAGCACTAGTGCAGCAGTTTAAGATCTTAGAGTTTCTGGTTGCTCAAATAGGTGCAATTTCTGATATTTATATGTTTCCCTCATGTTCATTGCTTGATTTTTGCTCGCGAGAAAGTGTCGCTCATAGTCATTGAATATCACTCATAATTACACTGAATTTATGAAAATGTCACACATAACAATCTGAAACCTTGGCAGCTACGCACAGTGCAGTGTGCACTCCTGCCTCTACTCTGCAGAGAAAAAGCAAAACTGCTATTGGTGTGGTGACCTCTCACTCACGAATGGCAGTGGTGCTTTTTAACCCGCACAGACAGACAGAGGTGCTGCGGTGCAGTAGTTGGGTTGAATTTAATAGTGCTTGTGCCCCACACACGCACTACTAAATTCAACCCGTTACCATACCAGTTCACCCAGCTACTGCACTGTGCATGAGAAGGGACAGGGGGCCGGCAGCCGGTGCGTGCAGGCTGCCGCCCGCGTACACTTACTTTCGGCACCACACCCACTGTCTACCACCACCACCCCTTGTGACCAGTCAGGCACTGAGGCACCTGACCTGCCTTAATTGTAGGCATAATGACTGGATAACCTGGTGCTGTTTAAGGTCATAATCTACTATTCACTGTGCTTCAAAAGTTAATACAGTTAAATTTGTAATGAAAAATGTGCTGTAAAATGCACGATTTTGGTCTGTTTTTTGCAAAATGTGTGTGGAGGGAGAACCCCCCCCCAAACCTCTCTAGTAGTGGTCAGGCTCGCTCGCTGCGCTCACTCACTACGCACTGGATGAGGGCTGCTCTGAAAAAATTTGCCAGGGCTGCTTTCAGTTCCCAGTCCGGCCCTGGTGGTAGTTGCAGTCGGGTGCCACTGAGAGCGAGCCCTATGCGGTCACGGAGGTGGCTGGATAGGTCCGGGTGCAGCTTGCGGGAGCCTGGTGAGGCCCACTCACCACCGTCACCTGCCACTAGTTCTGCGGGCCCTAGATCTTGGGCGGGCAGCGGTACGAGTGAGGACAGTGGAGCAGGTAGGTGTGGAGGAGCAGTGGAGCAGGGAGCGAACAAGCTCCAGTTAGGTGGCAGCAACCGGCAGCAGACAGTCTTCAAACAGCACTTCCGAAGAGCTTGAATGTTGTGCTGTAGGTAAGTAATTTTGTGAGATGCAATGTGCATAGGGACAGCATGGAAGTCCTGGCTGTAATTAAGAAGGATCATTCAGAGGTGCAACCCTGTCTTTCGCAAACCTGGAAGTGAAGCGTAGTGAGCAATGTTTACAGTGGTGAGCTGCAAGTAGTACAGGGGGCAAGGAACTACAGTCGCCCACCCACTGGCCGACACCAAACCTCGAAGGACCTGAGTACGCTGTATGCCACGGCTCAGACGCACAATGATAGGTGACTGGCGTGGTAGTTTAACCACCCCTTCTGTCCCATCCCAAGTCCCCAGGCCGCACCAAATTTCAGGAGAACTTGAGCCCACTGTTGGCTGACGCTCAAGTACTGGAAGTTACTGAACTCACTGGAACTCGGGACCTGGTTACCCTGCACTACCCCGCAGCAGTCGGAGCAAGGGTGCAGCAAGCAACGGAGCCTCAGCCTAGGCCTTAAGGGTCAACTTCTGCATGAGGTGTGAGGCGGCACCCAACGGATGGATCGACAGACCAACTGGCCGACTAAGGGGACAGAGCTCTGCGCAGAAGGCCCAGGATCCAGACCATCAGCCTAACCTGCCTCAACTGACATAACAACGTAGCCATGACTGCAACAGAAATCAGACCACACAGTGTTGCATAGAGCGGGCACGGAGTACCCAATGCGGTCCGGGAGAACATGGGGGACTCTCCCCTCAAGGCCGGAAGGGAAAAAAGGGATGTCACGACTCACTACACAACCCAGTACATAATCACCACTAATCGCAATTGAGTTAGAATTAAACGACGCAGCAAAGACAAGCACAGAGGGGAGCTGCTAAACACACAGAAATTTAAACTCAGCCTAAAATATATTTAAAAAAGCTTTCTGAAGAATGCCCTTTTCTCAAGGAGCAGTGCTCCCAAAGGGCTGCACACCCCTCTTCAGCTCCTACAGCAGTCTTCAAGCCCCAAGAGACGGGCAGTCAGTCCGAAGGAGACCTCCCTGCCCACTCTGTTTCCACAAACTAATGACAACCGCTACAAGACCAACCACCACAAACCAACCCGGGCTCAGTAGAGGATCAAGTAACAAAAGAAGAGAAGGTGACATTACCTTCAGCATCCCCACCAGCAGCTCCCTCAGCCGATGTGCCTTTCCAGCCATCACACCTGCCCAATGCCGCTGCCCTCACAGGGCCAAGACTAGGAGAGGCAATAGGCACACACAATCCCAAAGAGGCTCTAAACAGTGAGGGGAGGGTTCTGAAACATCAACCAAAAAAAGGCCTTACCTCAATTCACAACGACAGTATGACCAACCTGGTTTCCAGGGCCCAGATTACTAGATCCAATGCTTCCACACCATCTTGGGCCCAGTCTCCCACCAGTGTCAACCTACGCCTTCCAGTCTCGGAACACGCTGAATACAGAGAAGAAGGGCTGGGGGCCTTCTCATTCGTGGGCATGCAAGAATGGAAGGAAATGCTGGCCTCCTACCCGCAGTAACCATCCCATGTGGCCACCCACGCCTAAGGGTCTGAGGCTACAGAGCAGGACCCATCCCAGACATCACAGGGGGGGGGCAATCACAGCAGGGGTGCTGAGTCACAGTCTGGCATCACGTGAGCTTCTCTTCTAAACACCATGCAGCTGGCTGTGGAGGCACTTCAGTACCAATTGAACAAGATGGACATTCAGCTGTCCCTACTTAACACTCTGGCGTTGTTTGTCGCTGGTATAGAAGTGAAACTGGGGGATCTTAACTGTCTTATAAAAAGAGCCCAGTCCGAGGCGCAAATAAGTTGTGGTGCGGCACGATTATGGACAAGCTGTCCACTCTCCCATCCATGCTCCCGTCGTACTCGACGATCTAAAGAAATAACCTACAGCCATTTGTAGCACACCCTCACTGGGAAAGAGCATCCACACAGAGCCAGAACTGGGGCTGACCCACAGGACAAACAACCTGTGGTAGTGCTCAAACTATAAGCTTGAGGTAGCGGGCTCCCCTCCACTACAGGCCACAAGAAACATTCAAAGAAGCACCTCCGTTGCCAGCAGGAGACCTACAGCTAAAGCCCAATGCAAGGCAACAATGTCAGCAAAGAAGAAAAGGCGGGCACCAGAAAACGCTCATAAACCAAACAGCCTTCTGTCCTATCTTTGTGCATCAACGAGAACAATCGGAGACCTCGCCTCATGATTCAGGTACCCAAATTCACGAGCAACAAGCAACTAGTAGCATGTCCCCCCACCAAAACATCAGGATTGCAGCCATCTCAGGAACTATAGCCACTCCATCACCCAAGAACTCTCCACACAGTAAAATAAGTAATTCAAACCAAGCACCAGGAAACACTACTGGGTAACCTTCGACCAAGATCTCAACAGTGGACACACTCTATCCCTGGGCAGCAGGGAAGCTAAGCAAAGTCTCAAGTTGTACTCCGAGGTCAACAAGAAGTATGCAATTCCTGTGGAGGGGGGCCAGAAGGTCAATGAGTGACGGGCCAACTGGCCAAAGGGCGTGTAAGGAAGCTCCAGGTAAAGGAAGGAAGGTGGGGGGATAGCTCCAATAAGGAGTAAGGGCTCTCAAACACCCCAAGAGGTGTCATGCTTCATCATAGGGCAGCTCCTCCTTGGGCCGCAGCTGCAATGCCTAACGGGCCCCGCAGGAGGCTCTTTGACGGAAGGCTTCTGTGTTGTTTGCCGACCGGCCATAGAAGATGGGGTTTTGGAGCGAATATGTGGTGAGTAGCTTGGGAGTGAAAGTGTGTCTAAAAATAGCTATGAGTGTCCAAAAAATCCTTTATTTGCTGGATACTGATGCCATGATTAAAACCGACTATGAGAGTCGTGGATCGCGAGGAGAATTAAACCTGCTGCAGCTCAAGGTGAAAGGTAAAATGTGGAGGTGGTCAATTGGTTGACATGTTTCATGCCATAGTTCCACAAAAGGATGAGTTGCATTTCATCAGGATCGGACGGGGATCCTTATCTACTCTAAAGTAGGGGGGATGGTCAAGAGAGTGTCCTAGGAAGTACCGTCGCTGAAATCTGGATTCAATCAATCAATCAATCAGGTCACTTGTAGAGCGCACTACTCACCCGTAGGGTCTCAAGGCGCTGGGAGGGGGGGGGGGTGCCGCTACTGCTCGAACAGCCAGGTCTTGAGCTTCTTCCTGAAGGAGAGGTGGTCTTGGGTCAGGCGCAGATTGGTCGGAAGTGAGTTCCAGGTCTTGGCGGCCAGGTAGGAGAAGGATCTTCCTCCTGTTGTCGCTCTTCGGATGCGGGGGACGGCGGCGAGGGCGTGGTTGGTGGATCTGAGGAGGCGCTTGGGAGTGTAGAAGTTGATCCGGTTGTTGAGGTAGCTCGGGCCTTGGTCGTGTAGGGCTTTGTGCGCGTGGATTCATACGTAATCAAGGGTGCAAGTGAGTAGTGGGTATGAAAAAACATCTTCCTTCTGGATAAAAACCTAGAAGGGGATGTAGAATTAACCCAGCCTGGACGTCCGAGACACTTGCTGGACATCGGGGCAGAAGGTGTAGAAAAGTAGGATCTGCTTTCATGGTCATCCCCACTTTTTGCTGGTGTCATTATGTTTTACTGACCAGTCTGACTGGGATCCTGCTAATCAGGACCCCAGTCTCTGTGCTTCTTCCCTAAATTGGACATGGTGAGTACTTAGGTACACCCCAGATTGGCTACTGGTGTGCCCTTATAATCCCTAGTATATGATACTAATGTACCCAGGCCATTGGTACATCAAAGGGTCTCCCATGGGCTGAGGCATGTATTATTCCACCCATGAGAGACCGCTCAAATAACGAAGTCGGATTCAACCCAGATCTGTGACTGGGGGTGAGTGTCTGAAAAGTTTCAGTGCTCTGTTCATCATCTCCTCGTGTTTGATTTGATAGGAACAAAACAGATCATGGCCATTCCTGTACATAGGTGTTGCTGATTACCATCCACATCCACATCTTGTTAAAGTTGCATTGTCCATCCCATACATAGGCTACCATCATGGATGAAGGAAGCCAATTATTCACCCAAAACTGTTTTTTGGTCCAGTCATTGAGGCACAGTGGACAGCCACATAATTGACTGTGTTATTTATTATTATTATTATTATTATAGGCTTTTATAGCGCGCTCTGTTACTAAGAAAATAGTATCCTGGCGCGAAGGAGGTGAGAGGCAAGGCAGAGGGGGACTCTATACAGTGATGTTGAAGAGGTGGGTCTTCAATCCCTTCTTGAACAGAATGATGGATGGAGCTGTTCTTAACTGCTGCGGGAGGGTGTTCCATGCTCTCGCTGCTCTGACTGAGATGGATTGGCCGCCGAGCCTGCTGTATTTGAATTTTGGGACAGTCATTTGGTGCAGATTAGCTGATCTGAGGGGGCGGTTGGGAACATATATGGAGAATCTTTTCCGCAGGTAAACTGGACCAGCTTGGTGGACAGCTCGATAGGCGAGTACAAGGATTTTAAATAAAATCCTGTGGGCAACCGGGAGCCAATGTAGGGTGCGGAGAGGTTGACGGACACTTGAGCTTTTTGGGATATTAAACAAAAGCCGTACAGCGGCATTTTGTATAACTTGGAGGCGATGGATCAGATAGGCAGGAAGGCCGCAGAAGAGGCCACAGACAGGGCGAGCTGGGAACACCTCCATGCCCAATGATGACGACAGCCAGGCTTAGGCTCCAAGCCAGAACAAGCTCATCGGCATTGAGGAATCTCCTGCATCCTCAGACAAGGAGGAGCAACCAGTCCTATCAGGTTTGGGCTGCCAGATAGCATCAGCATCTACAGCAGGATCCACAGAGACAACTCCTGCCTCAGCTAGCAACACTCAGCGAACCCCTACCCTGACAGACGCAGCAGCTACAGGAAACAACAACAGCACAGCAACACCAAGCACTCTGGAGTTGAAAGACAACCTCCCAGTCAATGAGGAAGGAGATTCAGGGATGACTGTGCCACCACTAAACGTGCAGGCCCGTAGGTGTAGGGGTGGTGGGAGGGGTTGCGTGGATCCACGCCATTGATCAGCTGGTGCTACCAATGCACACCCAAACCTCTCACTGGCACTTAATGCTTATGAGAGGTACCAGGTATAAATGGGCCAGGTTGTACAATACCTCAAGAACACTCAACAGCTGCAGGCCTCCCAAAACAAAAGAATGGACCATTTCAACCAACAAACGGACGAGGTCAAGGGGGTGCTGCCGGATATCGGTACCAGCCTCCGCCTGCTACCTCGTCAACAAAGTACCCCTTTCAGTGTGCCTACTCTATCTGTGCCAACTACATCTGCACAAGCCACAAGGAGGGACGTTGAGCCAGACAGAGGTTCCCCAGTAACCTAGGAGCCTGCAGCTGTGGTTCCCCCGGCCAAACGTGGGAAGGGACGCCCGAGGGAAAATACGCGAGAGTCAGATGGCAATGCATCACTCCACCAAGTAAAAAAAGATGCCCTTGATATCATCAATTGTGCGCTGAGCGTTCACTTTGTTGACTGTCCATATAAACTGTTCCACATCTGATGGAGTGTCAAAGTTGGACTTTGGACTTGAATAACTGTGGCTAGGCTCTTTTGGATTTCATCAGCCAACGCTGTCAACTCCAATCTTCACTTTTTTTTTCATAATCAGTTCACTATTGGGTGGCATCACCTATGCATAAGTTGTCCGGAAATCGGTTAAACCCGATTGAGCCCAACAGTACCCTACCGTGTGAAAATCAGCTGACCCTGTTGAAACCGAGCTTCACTGATTTTTCACATTTGTTGCACTGCTTGGCCACTTGAGGGTGTCAAAGCAGTACAAAACAAAGCTGAGAATGCATAACTACCATCCCAGTTGATGCAATGTGTTTTATGGCACCCAGTCAGTCTGTAGCAGTGGCCCTACCTCCCAGCAGACAGGAGTCCAAAGGGGGCGTCTAAAATGTGGCGGCAGCAGAATCTCCTACCTTGTCCCTTTGACCATTTCACTGATATTTCATCAAGGGATATTGCTGGAAAACTGATCTACATGTTTCTTTTTCATCGCAGTGCTTCAGCAGTTGCTTTAATCCAATAACACATTTGAAATCAGATTACTAAATTGTCATTAGAAGTCTTGCCCGGCGGTCACTGTTGTCATTAAGGCCAGCACTGCTGCTAACCAACAGGATTTATCTTAACATGGAAACTGGCCACAAATGCTCACATTTTGATCAAACAGTCTGGTTGATAGTGGCACTTTCGTTAGCAATAATGTTTTTCTTTATTTTTCTATTTTAACACACATTAGTATGATATGAGCAAATATTTTATCGTTTTAATACTTGCTTAACTCCGTTAAATAGCAAGCAATAACTGAAAAGTGCACGACCATGTGACCTATGCAAAAGATCTACCACTATGCAGCAGATGCTAATTTATATGAAAGCAGTGGCGGTCCATGGTGGGAGTGCTGCCAGGCGTTGACGTGGGGCGGGGGTAGTAAACTGCGGAATACGGCAGCACAAATGTAAGTATGCAAACAAATAAAACAAATTTCGTTGTGCGCGCTGCATCGCCAAATGCCCACGCGCAACGAAATTTGTTTGATTTATTTGTTCGTGTACTTACCTCTGTGCAGCTGTATTCCGCAGCTTACTACCCACACTCTGCCCCTCCCACGCCCCACGTCAGTGCCCGGCTACACTACCACCACGGCCCGCTACTGATTGGCAAGTACCGTATATTAACTTCCTGAAAACCGGCGCAGCAGCAGGATCACATAATTGCAGTGTCCCTCACTATCCTGTCATGTTTCTGATATGGATCTTTTATTTAGATCATCTGAAACACACTAATGGCCTCATTTGAGGTGTGCACACAGAGGCGGCCCTTGCTCCAATCACTCCCTTGATGGAAAGAAATAGGCCACCCTTACTGATGGCAAATCACAGGTCAATGGCGGCAGAGAGTGAGGGGTAACTGGGAAGGCAGGGTGAGGGGCTGAATGGGTCTCTATTTGTAGAGGAACTTACCTTCACAGCAAGTTCCTTCTGTCTGTCACTAGGGTTGTCAGCGGATGCCTTTTTTTCATCCTGGATACCATCTCCAGAAAGCCGGGCAGAGAATGACGAGGCACCATGGAAGTCGGAGTCTTCACTAAAACAAGGGGACAAAAGCTCATTGCCCAAGCGCATGGTGCTTTCAAGCTTCTCGCGGAGCAGCAGGTAATGCCTTGTCTTTTCCACCTGAAGAAGAGAAGAAATGATGATGAGGTTATGCCAGTTGTTACTGTTGCTCTTTTGCCTCAGTTTTGTACGCTGTACTCTTTCTGGGGCTGCCAGAGAACAGGAATCAGAACTGTCAGAGTTACAATCAATTTGTCCTATCTGTCTGCCTAGGATCTTAATCGATTTACAATTTCCAGTGTTGAACCTGCTTACTTCTGCTTACCAAGTTATACATGGCAGAACTCTCTAGAGCCTGAAAATGACCTGATACATTTCCCATATTGTGTAAAATGTATGGTTGTAGGGGGGCTGAGGATAGCGGCAATGACACAGTTTTATAAATAAATTAGCTAAGTGTGTTAGATGCATCTAGCCTAAATTCTGTTTTGCACTGCACTACATGTTTGTGATATCCTATGAGACACAATATGGGACGTTTACAGTGAATTTCAAAAGAAATAACATTGTCACTGAGAAGTCACCATAGCCTGAAAGACAAGAGTGAGAGCTTTCCAATCTTCTGAAAACATCTGTATTTCATGCCAGCTTCTTCCATCAGCTTAACTATATTTAATAGCTTTAGCATTGTTTTTCTAAGTTACGGTGATACAAATGGCACAAGCAAAACCAGCAACTTTTATGCACCAAAACGCTTTTACCATCCCTCCCTCACCAATTTATGTACCGACAATGTTCTACTTAAGATGTTTCTGATAAAAAATATTGCTGCTGTCTAATAAAGAAATGTCTCCAATTATTGTTCAGTTTCTTTTTTGACTACCGGTCGATCTAATTTCTTTAAGGACTGAATTTTAATTGTAATTGTAAATTGTAATTTTAATAATAAATGCTTTATAAATCGCTTACTACCATGACGAGGAGTTGAAGCGCTTTGTGGAGAGTAGCATGTTAGTATGAAACACAATATTAAAGTGAACAGTAGATTAATATTACTTTTTGTGTGTTTTTCTTTCCACCTACTTTAGTTGTGCTAGGTTTGCGCTCTTGATTTCTTGTACAGTGGAGTTTAAAGTAGGCTAGAATGATGGGAATGGATTGGAAAAGGGGAAGCAGTAAGTTGTTTTTGTAAGTAGTGATCGTGTGTGCCTGTTAGTTGGGTGACGCCAAAAAAGGAGGGCGAAGTTCGGGAAGGATGTTTGGCGTTTCAAAATAGTTTAAAATGTTTGGGATAAGTCAGAGAGGAGGGGAGGGACACAGATTGAAGCAAGTATTTGTTTCATAACAAAACGGAAATTAACTTATACATGCATATATACATGACATTTCTTAAAGTTTTAGTAGCAGATATAAACCCCTTATATATGCACCTATATGTACACAGAAGCAACAATTATGACATGGTCTGATATACACATGTATCTTGTGGTGTGATATATATTTTTCCCCTTATATAAATGTATCGGCTCATAACAAGAAGCATAGTTCCGTGTACAAAGACACATGCACAGCATCAACCTCATCTCCACACTGTCATTTGGGGAAGAGCCATCTCTCAACTAATCTGAAGCGGAGACGGTTGTCAGTGGATCTTAGATTTGTGGTTACAAATTCCATAGCGTGGCTACTTGAACAGAGAGAGATTCCACCCATATTGTTTTCTTGTAGTTATCAATTTTGAGGTGGGTAGCCATTCTTGAGTGTAGCTTCCTTTGTTGTATATATTTGGTTATTTTCTTGCTGATGAAGAGTGGTCCTTTGCCATGTACTGCATTGTATGTGATAGAAAGTAGCTTGAAGGTGGATCTTACGACAGCTGGTAACCAGTGTAGGGCACTCAAGGCAGAAGCGATATAGATTGTGGTTTTACTTGTAGGAGCAGTCTAGCGGCAGCATTCTGAATTCTCTATAATCTTCTTTTAGTTGATAAAGATGAACCTTGATACCGACCATTACAGTAATCCATTTTTGACAAGACAAAAGGAATGGTAGCTTGAAACTTGTGGGGGAATCCTAGGTGCAGGGAGATGCATTGCTGTGTTTTCATTGTTGGAAAGCTTGATTTGCCAACCATATCCCCTTGTGCATTCATTCACAGCTTGGCGTCCATGGTAATTCAGAGGTTTAATACCTCCTTAGATATTTTTAGCATTGATCTTAGATCATCAGGCCAGATGCAGAGAGGGTCATAGGTTTCCAGTCGCCACAGGTGAGTATTGCACATTTGGAGGCATTCAATTTGAGGTGGCTCCATGTCATCAATTGGTCAGAGGCGGGGAGTCAACTGAAAACTTTGATGTCTCAACATCTTTTGGGCTTTCCAATTTCAGAAGTATCTGAGTGCCATTTGTGTAGCAGGTGAAGTCAAAACCATTAATCAGATCTGGTAATGATTTCATGGAGATGTTGAAAGCATGGGTTAGCTGATTGAGCCTTGAGGGACTCCTGATTTAATGCTGTATGGTTTCAAAGAGAACGAGTGAGTATGTATAAGATTTGTTCTATTGTGATGTGATCCAAACGAAAGTCATGCCCTATATTCCGGTTTCCTCAAGTCTTTGGATTAGTGGGTCCTAATATACTGTGTCAAATGCGGCTGAAAGGTCCAAGAGAAGAATGAAGCAACCACATTCTGGTCTACTGTGTTTTTAAGGTAATCCAAAATATAGAGGGCCAGGCGGCTGCTTGCTTGCTTTGACATGATATACTTTGACACAGTATATCATGACCCACTAATCCAAAATAATTAGTCATTGATAGATCTTTGAAGGAGCGTAGAAGTTGTGTTTACCTTCCCCTTGAGGGTTCTGTAGAAAAGATGCAGGAGCTATTGCTTTGTTGCTTAAGTAAGAATCAAACATAATAGCTTTATTTGTGAAATTATTTGGCTATTTCGACAAACCTCGAGAGAAATGGGATTGGCAGCTGCTGTGCATTTAAGCTTACAAAATCTGTGAACATTTTATGAAATTCTTTAGTGGTACGCTTTGCTTTGTGGATTTGACTGGAACAGTACAGCTTTTGCACTTTTTGCCTTTTTCATTGTCAATTTGTATATTTTGTTGTGTCTGTGTAGGCGTATCTTGTCTTGAGGTTTTTTGTTGTGAGCTAGGTGTGTTGAAGCTTAGCAATATGTTTTTTAATCCTATTTAATTCTGCATTCATCCAAGGGGTGTGATTTCTTTAGTTATGCATAGATATTTTCAGAGGATTTAAGAGATCAAAATATTTCTGAACCAATCCATAGAGTGCTTATACAGAATTGATTATGATGTTGGAGGTAAGCAGGTTTTTGAGTTCCTCCGAATTCAGCTTTTTCAAAGGTTAATATGTAGTTAATGCTAAGATGATTTTAGTGGGGTGAGTTGTTGTGTCTTATGATGGAAGGCAACGAGGTAGTAACTGGAGTAAATCTTTGGAATGTGAATAGAGATGGGTTGGCAAAGATATCTAATGTGTGTCCAATATGTGCGGGATTGGGGATGAGCTGTTGTAGGCTGCCTATGTCTAGGCTAGTGCGGATGGATCTGGGATGTGGCATTTTGGCAGTGGCAGATGGTAAGGGATGGTGGGTGTGGGGGAAGGTGGGGGGGTTAGGATACGTACATTTTTTAAAAACGTACCTGTTGGCCGCCAGTCGCCGCCTCTCCTGAAGCAAGAACAGGAATCACCCAGGCTTCCAGACTCCCCTGACCAATCACAACGCTGATTGCAGCATTGTGATTGGTCTGAGCACCGTGGTTCAGTGCTCAGAGAGGGAGTGGAAGCCTGAGCATGTTCTCCACACAGGCTGTAATTCAGCGTGGGTGGAGAATATGCAAAGTGTGCTTGTCCGAGCGGCGGGCTATAAAGTCATGTACACTTTAGCTGCTTGTATGCTTAAAGATATGGCACCTTCTTTACAGGTGCACTATCTGTGATTTTTTCTTCGTATCATTGGCTGTACTTCAGCTGCACCCAGATGTTGTAGTTTTCCTTTGCGTTTAGTGCCGGGGTGGATGTGGACTTGGTCCTCAGACCCACTGCCCCCCTAGTCCCCTGTGGGGGTCTTACACCCCCCAGCGGAGAACTGGTAGCGATTCTTGGGGGTCTATTCCGATGTCATCGGGCAGGAGCTGTAACCGACCGACCTGCTGTCGTCGGTTACAGCCCTGGTAGTACGATGCGACCGAACAGGGTTCAGTCGAATTCGTATACCTTACAATGCAAGCAAGCTTTCCAACCAGAAAGCATGCTTGCATTGCTGGAAGCGGGGGTGCAGTTCATCCTTGCACCCTGTGGCCGGCACCCCAAGGTGCCTGCCACCGGGTGCAGGGAACAATGGAGGGGCACCATAGGTGCCCCCAGGCCGCCATCCGGCGGCCTCACACCCATGGGGGCCCAACTGGGGGCCCCCAGAGACAGATTCTGACTGCCTTTTCCTGCCGGACAGACCGGCACGAAAAGGCAGTGAAAAGCTGCCATCGTACTCCCTCGGTCACACAGAGGCGACCGGGGAGTACTGGAGGATTTCCGGACTGCAGACAGGATCTCTGAGCCTGTCGTCCGTAATCCGTAAACCCGAGTCGGATTCCTTCCCGAACGAGCCCATCGGAATGGCTCGGTTGGGAAGGAATCAGACCAGGACTGACCGATTCGGTCAGAAGAGCTCCGAACATGGTTCGGAGCCCTTTTGGCCGAAATCGTAATCGGCCCCTTGGTATTGCATTTCTGTTTATGTTTGTTTTCCTTCTGTTGGGGGGGGGAATGAGAGGGACGTGGTGGCGGCTTTTTAACATTTAGCAATGGCGGGTTCTTTGACATCCTCGCACCTATGACTGAAGCGAAATGGCAGTACACGCTCCTTTGGGGATTGGGGAGGACACGGGACACGGTTAGGGTGATGGGGCATTCAGTGAACCAGTGTTTTTCCCTTTGACAATATGACGATCACCATTGGAACCTGGAACGTTAAAGGTCTCAATTCCCCTCAAAAGCGCCAGAAGGTATGGAAGTATATTATAGATCATCATCTTGATGTGGTGGCCCTACAGGAGACCCACTTGGCCAGAGCCGAAGATACGCGCCTTAGACATAAACAATACCGGTTCATTTATAGATCCTCGGCTCTCACGAAGCATAGAGGAGTGGCGCTTATGTTCCGCTCTTTCATACAATTCCAACCCCTAGATGTCATTAGTGACAAAGATGGCCGGTGGATCATGGTCAAGGGTCATCTGAGAGGGAAAATTTGTACCGTTGTAGCATTATACGCGCCCAACACTGGGCAGATGTTGTTCTTGCGCACGCTACTGGGGAGATTGCAGGTTTTTGTGGAGGGGCCGATGGTCCTCTTGGGGGATTTCAACCTGATTTGGCAAAAAGAATTGGACAGCACACTCTTACAACGCTCAGACGTGGGCTCTTTTTCCACTGACACTCAGCAGCGCATTCACGACCTGGGCTTGTTAGACGCCTGGCGTACCCTTTACCCACACATCCGAGACTACACTTTCTACTCACATGTCCATCGTTCATATTCCAGACTGGACTATATCTTTATTAGCCAATCCCTGTTAGGTAGCCGCCAGGAGGCCAAGATATTCCCTCTTTCAGTGTCAGATCATAGCTTGTTTTCCATCTGTTTGTCCTGGTGTGGGAACGCTTTGACCACTCCCAGATGCTATTTCCCGGCCTCGCTAGAGCGAAATAAGGAATCCTGTACTAAGCTTAGGGAAACCATTACAGAATTCTTTGAGATTGATAAGCCAGAAGATACGTTGTAATTTACCACTTGGGACGCCGTTAAGGCGGTCTTCCGGGGGAAATGCATTGCCCTCAACTCTGCGTTAAACGCGCATCAAGCCGGAGAAAGGGAGCAATTGGAGCAGGAACTGACCTCTATCGAAAACACTCACAAACTGAATCCCACGCGTCAAACTCTTCGCACTTTGACAGCACTCCACGGCAAACTTATAGCTATTTATAACAACGGAGCAGAACTCACTCTTCTTAAACTCCGCCACTTATCCTACTCCCAGGGCAACACGATTGGTAAACACCTAGCTAGGCAGCTAAGAGATAAGAGGGAGAGAGAACATACGTGGAATTCAGGGTCCCACTGGGGAGGTTATGCACAGGGATGAGGACAAAGCCGAGATCTTCAGCTCTTTCTGCAAAACCTTTTTCTATAGGGACGATCTAGATTCAGTAGCCCAACAGGACTATCTCCGAACAATGCCCTTCCCTCAGGTGTCCAATGAATGGAACTAGTTACTCACCGCTCCTATTACCCATGATGAAGTCAATCTTGCTATTAAAGCCCTTAAGCCCCACAAAGCCCCAGGCCCGGACAGGTACACCACCCTCTTTTATCAAACGTTTGCCTCTAACATTTGCCCCCACCTCACGCGGCTCTTTAATAAGATGGACAAAGAGGGTGAGACTGCTCCCTCCATGACCGAGGCCATGATCTCCATGATACCCAAACCCGGGAAAGATCCCCAACATTGTGCCTCATATCGGCCTATCGCGCTTCTCAACCTCGACGCGAAACTGTACTCCTTCATTATAGCTAAACAATTGAACAACCTTATGCCTAATCTCATACACCCTGACCAATCGGGGTTCCTTAAAGGCCGTCAAACACATGATAACACCTGTCAAATTATTTACCTTATAGAGAAGGCTAACAGACGTCGGATCCCTGCTGTTTTGGTATGACTGAATGCAGAGAAAGCCTTCAACAAGGTTGACTGGGCATTCCTGTTCCACACTCTAGCTTTTTTATTATTGTTTCAACAATCTCCCCGGGCCAGTTCTGCTTCATTAAACGGCAGCCGCAACATTTTCCTCAGTTTGCGGCCACCAATATGAGCACTTCTCCTGCCGGAGCCATAAACCCTCTGCATACCTCAGATATACAAATCTGAATCTCTTTAAATATCTCTACAACTATATAATGGATTTCCACCAATTAACAAAAAGGTAGCTTTCTGGGCCAACAGCTAACTTTCTGCCAAATTTGGTGTAATTTTGTTCATTAGTTCGGGCGGTAGCCGTGTCTAAAGTTCCTATGGAAATATTATGGGGAAAGCACGTTTGGGACCCCCTTTTTCTCACACCCTGCTTGAAGGATCACCCCAAAATTGTCAACACAGCAGCTGAAGTGAGTGACAAACTAGTTTTGAAAATGTTGTGAGGATTCATCAAACGGTAGGTAGTTATAGTTAGGACCATATTTCCAAAGGAAAAACATTTTTTGTCTTGTCTATATCTTTAGGGCAGTTTGATAAATCTTCACAAAATTTTCCCCAAAAATGTGCTTCACTGATTGTAGTTGTGCTTGGAAAGTTTTGGGGTGATACGTCAAGGGGAGGCTGAGAAAATGGGGATGGGGGGGGTCAACAAAAAGTGTGTTTCCTATGTTAATTCCCAAAGAGATTTTAGACATGACTGCAGCCCGAACACCTGGACAGAATTACATCAAATTTGTCAGAAATGTAGCAATTGGTCTAGAAAGCATGCTTTTTGTTATTTGGTGTAAATCCGTTCAGTAGTTTTAGATATTAAAAGAAATTAAAATTTGTATATCTGGCCAGAGTTTAAGCACGGATCTCATGGTGAGATCTGATTGGCTGCCAACACTTCATCCAGGAGGTGTTGGCAGCCATCTTGGGGCCAATATACATGATAACACCCAATTGAAATGCATTGTGGTGAATGGCAGGTTTTGAGGGTCACAAAAAGGTGAACATATTTAATGGAGATTTTAGTTATGTAATAAATCATTTATTGATGGTACCATCCTAGATTTAGGAATTGTGATGTGTTCTAATATGATTTTGCCCTGATAAAAAGCTTTCTGCTGGGATTTCATCAATCTTGTTTGAGGAAAACAGTTTCTGATGGTTTTTTCATAGAAATATATGGAAAGTGCTCCAGAAGCTAAAGTGAGAGCATATTTTCTGCAAATTCACACTAACTTTCTCTGTCATATGAGAATGAAGTCTGACATTCTCAGTAAATCATGTACTTCCAACAGGAGCAGCCTACCAGTTGATTTATTTTGTGTTTTACTGCAGCCACCCTAGAGTATTCTAAAGAACAACTACAGTGCAGACAGTCTTATTTATGACCAAGGTATGACACACCTGAAGCCATCTTGATTAAATCAAACTGGTAAAACTTAAAACTTGCAATTTAGAAAGCAATAAAATGAGGGGGTTCAGTTTGTTATATAAAAAATGGTTAGTGTTGTAGAAAGAAAAATTAAGACACATTTTAAGTGAGTTCTCAATTATCTTCCTCTTCTATTTCATTAAAACATTCGGACACACAAACTGAAACATGGACTTTGAAAACCAGCAACAGACTGCCAGTTAACTCCCTGGTGATCAGCAGCTTTAGTACAAAACTGAAGCATTTTCTATTGAGGATATTGCATTATATGAGGAAATTAGGGAGCTTCATAACAAATAAGTCTCAAGAGATGGCTATCAGAGAAAAAAGAGCCTAAATACAGCAGAAATATCACCTAACTGTAGCCCAAGTATAGTCCAATGACAAAAGTGTGCAAAACACAATTTTTATTTTTGTTACCGTTTTATATAGCGAAGAATTGACCCGAAGGTATTGGAGGGCTTTACATGAGCATCAGTCACATTACACAGGGACACATTCATTTTGGTTTTAGACTTGGGGAGATTACGTGATTTGCCGAGAAGCATAGGATATCGAGCTGACACCGAAACTCGAACCTGGTTCCCCAGCCCTAACGCCAAATCCTCTCCCTTGAGTGTAACATATAATCAAGTGATCAAATGGGACACGGAAGTCAGTGTCTCGAGATTCCTCGCCGGAATGATTCCTGCCCTGCGCTCGGATTAACCCAGATCGCCCCTCTGGAGATACGTGATTCCAGCCCGCCTGCAATTCTTTTCCCCCCGCCGCAGAGACGTGAATGCAGCTCGGCTCCCTTTTATCGGCACAAGGCTCGGACCTTGCCCTTCCAGGCCCACAGGTTTCGCTCACCGGATCACCCTGAGTTCATTGATTGATCTGACGCCTGCGCCAAAGCGCTACGTCGCCCACAGCACTGTCCCAGCATTGAAAATGAGACAACCCCGTCCTGAAGATGGTCCCAATTGATCAGGGACCGAAACGTCGTCGACCCCACAGTTCCAATTGAGGCGCAATATCCAGTGTGGCTCTACTGAAATTGTGATTTGTGATTTTAAGTCACCTTAAATATGTCACACACTGAGCCACCCACTGTATAATATTTGCACTTTGCTCACATCGCGCCGCCCACGCTGTTTCACCCCCTCACTTGCGTCGGCAGCCATCACTTGTATATATTTGAGCACCAAGTATACTCTTGGTTGTCATTTAAAAACGTTTGAAAATTCATGCTGCTCTAAGTATTCTAACTTGTCCTTTTTCTCCCTGTTTTGAACCAAATATATAAGTAATTATTGCATACAAATCATTGGAATAATTCTCTCCTTATTTACTTACTCATGTAATGCTTCGTGCATACCTTAACAATTGTCTTTTTAAGTTTTACCTGTTGGGATACTGTATTTGTATAAACCTTTGAACCCCAATCCTGATTTGGTATATGGGTCACACTCCTGTTTCCTTTACAACAACTGGATACAAAAGCATAAATATAGCAAACTATTTAAAAGTGCTTTGTCGCTATTTAAGAAATCAGAAAATAAGTCCTCATTTTCATTGTTCAGAACACTAACCATAACTCCTATAGGAATAAGACCCTCCCCTGAGGAGGGTGCAGAGGCAATAATCTGACCAACAGACCATGGAGGGCAGGGGAAAGGGGGGCCGGTGCAACAAACCAAACATGCTGGACAGGCAAGAAAAACTGTGACAATATAAAAGACCATTGAGGGCAGAAGGATGAGGTAGTAGCAGTACAACCATACATGTCAACAGACCCGATTCAGGAAGGAGATTCCAGCTGTTTTTAAACCCAAAAGGTCTTTATTTGATCTGTCACCTGCCTAATATCTCCTCTTTTTTAATGTAAGTCAATGAGGAAAGTCAATTCCCCAGGTTTTTCAAAATCTCTCTCTTACCAAGTTCAAAATGTTGGCAAGTCAGGTACATTGGATCAGGGAGGGCAGTAGGAATGGGGTAGGAATATGGACTCAGATAACAGAGGGCAGGAGGTAGATGTGCAGGGGCATCAAACTGACTTTACAGGGCAGGCATCCGTGGTTGCAGGAGCACAAAACACCACACAGGACAAGCAGGACAGCAGTGCAGCACAAAGAAGCATGGAAAGTAATATGGAGGGGACAGGGACATGCACATGGACAAAGAGAGCTGAGGGGAAGATGCAAGGGTAGCAAGCTGACCATACCAGACAGACAGGAGGGACAGTTGCAGCATAACAGACAATGAAGGGCATGAGGGAGAGGGCAGGGGCACAATAACTGACAAGGAGGAGTTAGGGTCCTGCACATGGAAAACGGAGATCAGGAGACAATGGTGCGGGGCTGGAGCAGCAAGCTGACCATGAAGGGTACTGGAAGCACAACACCCCATGGTAGGCAACAGTGGGACTATAATGGCATATACACAGACAACAGAGGGATGGTGGGAGGGGCTCAGGGGCAGCAAGCTGACCACACAAAGTAGGTGGAAGGGGCTCTAGCAGAACAAAAAGACCATCCATGTCAAGCAGGAGGGTCAGTGACAGCACAATGGCCATGATGGGCAAGAGGGAGGGGTAGGGGCATAGACAAAAGAGGACAGTGGAAAGGGCTTCACAACAGACCACGTAGGATAGGCAGGGGGAGCAGCTCAGCACAACAGAGCATGGGGAGTGGCAGCAAAATGGACCATGGATGACAGGAGGGAGGGGATAGGGGCATGGAACTTGGGCCGGCAGGGACAGGCAGCAGCAATCTGACCATGGTAGGCAGGTGGGAGGGGTAATGGCAGCTCAACAGAACAAGAGTAGATAGAAGGGGCAGTCGCAGGTCCATGGAACAAGGTGATGTCAGTGATGTCATTTGAGATGTCATCAGTGATGTCATCAGTGATGTCACTGACCATGTCATGAATGATGTAATATGTGACATCATCAGCAGTGGATTGCGGGCGCGCAAGTTATAGTGAGTCCAACTAACTATAACGTGGGAATTTCAATGGTTTTGTATGAGTAAAATGTTCAGCTAACTATAACTGGTGTGAAACCTATGTTTTTTTTCAGTGAATTTCAAAGGTTTTTTAAATGCTAATTCCTAACTATAACGAGTGTTAAACCTAGGGTTTTTTCAGTGAATTTCAAAGGTTTTTTAAAAGCTAATTCCTAACTATAACGAGTTTGAAACCTACGGTTTTTAAATTTTTTTTTAATTATTTAAATATTGTATATTTTTGTAACATTCATTTTTCAATGTATTTTTCTGTGTTTTTTAAATTTTTATTTTTTAACCACGGAGCGCTCAGGGTGCGCGCACCCGTAAACGCATCCGTACACGTAGCGTGAGCGCTATTCCCGCGAGCGGAAAAAAATATAAATATGTATTTAAAGTAAATAATAATGCAAGACATTCAGTAGCATACTCATAAAAGTAGTATTTTTGATTTTTTAAAACCGTATTTTGACTCTAAACACATTTCCGAAAATCAAGTAAAACATCATTCATACGCGCCACGTAAGCGCTCCCGGAAGCGCCTCCGTCAGCGCCTACGTACGTGCCGCGTTAGCGCACCCGGAAGCGCTCCGGAGCACGTAGCTTAAGCGCGTCAAGCCATGTGACCTTAAAACAACACTTTTCATTGGTTCATAACAGTTTTTTTTCCAAATATTGAAAGCCCCCACCCATTTCCCTCACTACCACTTTGAACTTGGAGAGAGCAAGAGCTGTTCCCTGGTTCTTCTGCAGCATCTTGTCTTTTTCTGAAGAATGGCTGGGAGACAGTCAACCTCCAGTGACTCTGATGAAGGGTTTTTGCCTGAGAACCCTCCTCAGCGAAAAATCAAGGAATATTTTATCTGGAAATTTTTTACCTTTCCTGAAGGTGAGAAAAAGGTGAATGCGGCGAAGGTGTGCTGCAAAATCTGTGGCACCACCTTGTCACGTGGTGACCCAACCAAAAAGTACAGCTTTGGCAACGCCACCTTAATCAGGCATGTCGAGAGGAGGCACCCCAATAACTTTGCGAGGGAGAGTGTCAGGGACCTGGCATGCAATCCCCCACGAGATGGCAGCAGCACCTCCACCGGAGGAGCAACACCTTCTGGGAGAGTAGGAGCTCACTTGTTTCCCAATATCCAGCCGGTCTTCGGAGACTTGAAGATCGTCTGCAAGGAGTGCGACGAACTGCTCTTCTATGGGAGCAGAGCATTGAGCTGATTGTTCGGAGAAAAGAAGAACACCGCTGTTCCACCCACCACTAATTTTTCCCCTTTTTTTTGCTCCTGTTGAGCAGTTTTGGATTCCCTGGTTTTGTTTCCCCCCCCCCAAAAACAAAAAAAGTATAAAATCGTTCTGAAAAAGTATTTAAAAAAATATAAAATCGAAAAAAGAAGAAAAAAAAAGTTATTTTTAGAACTACCTCCAATTCTCCAAAAAGAGCTATATTCCTTATATATTGTGTTATTCTTTTTTTCAATGAATGTGCATTGCATAAATGAATGGATAAAATGAGTGAATGAAGGGTAGAAAGTGACTGAGGGAACAAATGACAGAAGGGGAGTGAGTGAGGGTGAGTTGATGACAGTGAGGGATGGAAGGTGAGTAAGGGTGAGTGAAGGGGGAGTCACAGAGTGAGCGGATGGAGGGAGTGAGGGTAATATAGAGGGAGTGAGGGAAGAGGAGTGAGGAAGTGAGAGGACAGAGGGACTGAGAGAAGGAGTGAGTGAAGTGGAGTACGGTGAGAGAGGAAAGGAAAATGAGTGAGGGAGCGAAGGAAGGGAAGAGAGGGGAAGGGAAGTGAAGCAGGGGGACTGAAAGAAGGTGGGTGTGGGAGGGGAGTGAGGGGAAGGGGAGTGAACATGGGAAGTGAGGATACGTGAGGGAAGCGGAGTAAGGGAACGGGGGTGAGGGAGGGTAAGAGAAGAGCAGTGAGGTTGAGGAAAGAGTGGTGATAGAGGGTGGATAAATGCAAGTGAGCGTGAGACAAGGGGAGTGAGGGAGTGAGGAGACAGAGGGAGTGAAGGAAAGAGTGAGAGAAGGGGACTGAGTGAGGGAGCATAGAAAGGTAAGTGAGGGAGTGCAGGTGAGTTAAAGGGAGTGAGTATGAGGGAATGGGACTGAGAGAGTGAGGGGATGGAGGGAGTGAGGCTAAGAGAGAGGGAGTGAGGGAAGGAGAGTGAGGATGTGAGAGGACAGAGGGAGTGAGAGAAGGAGTGAGTGAAGTGGAGTAAGGTGAGTGAGGGAAGGGGAATGAGTGATGGAGCGAAGGAAGGGAATAGAGGGGAAGAGGACTGAAGCAGAGGTACTGAGAGAAGGTGAGTGGGGGATGAAAGTAAAGGGAAGAGGAGTGAAGGATGGGGAATGAGGGGTAGGGAGGGAACCGGAGTAAGGGAACGAGGGTGAGGGAGGGTGAGAGAAGGGCAGTGAGCGTGAGTAAAGAGGGGTGAAAGAGGGTGGATAAAAGTGAGTGAGGGTAAAACAAGGGGAGTGAGGGAGAGAGGGGACAGAGGGAGTGAAGGAAGGAGTGACAGAAAGGGACTGAGTGAGGGAGCAAAGAAAGGTAAGTGAGGGAGTGTGGGTGAGTTATAGGGAGTGAGCGTGACGGAAGAGGAGTGAGAGAGTGAGGGGACAGAGAGAGTGAGGCTAAGAGAGAGGGAGTGAGGGAAGGGGAGTGAACATGGGGAATGAGGATAAGTGAGGGAAGCGGAGTAAGGGAACGGGGGTGAGGGAGGGTAAGGGAAGAGCAGTGAGGTTGAGGAAAGAGTGGTGATAGAGGGTGGATAAAGGCAAGTGAGCGTGAGACAAGGGGAGTGAGGGAGTGAGGAGACAGAGGGAGTAAAGGAAAGAGTGAGAGAAGGGGACTGAGTGAGGGAGCATAGAAAGGTAAGTGAGGGAGTGGAGGTGAGTTAAAGGGAGTGAGTATGAGGGAAGGGGACTGAGAGAGTGAGGGGATAGAGGGAGTGAGGCTAAGAGAGAGGGAGTGAGGGAAGGAGAGTGAAGATGTGAGAGGACAGAGGGAGTGAGAGAAGGAGTGAGTGAAGTGGAGTAAGGTGAGTGAGGGAAGGGGAATGAGTGAGGGAGCAAAGGAAGGGAATAGAGGGGAAGAGGACTGAAGCAGAGGTACTAAGAGAAGGTGAGTGGGGGATGAAAGTAAAGGAAAGGGGAGTGAAGGATGGGGAATGAGGGGTAGTGAGGGAACCGGAGTAAGGGAACGGGGGTGAGGGAGGGTGTGACCTATAGTTGTTTTGTTATGTGGTCTAGTTGTGTAGTTTCAGAAGAGAGTGAAATGTAATAGTTGAGAACGTGAAAAGGGGGCAGAGTAGAGTGCCCCTGACCCCCTAGGCCTTCTCAGGGGGTCCCTAAAGGATCTGTTTCTGCTTTCCTGAGAGACTATGGTATGGGTTCCATATACCACAATAACTTGCGTTACAACATGCAAGATATCTACAGAGGAGACGGTGTACATTTCTCAGATGAGGGGAACAGAGTCTTTCTCTTGAATTTTAGACTCTGCATCGGTACCTAATTGTAGGTACTTAAATCACCCACATAACACAACAGCTCTTTTTAGAGCTACCCTACCTCTAAGCACTCCAAATTCTTATTTTCCACTATTTTCTTTCACTGTTTTTCCCTGTGGTACGTTCAGGGTACGCGTACCTGGAAGCGTACATGGGAACGCACCCAGCGCTTAACCCGCGAATTGTTTTAAAAAAATTAATCGTTTTTTTGCCCTTCAGGGTCTTTCTAGGCCCCCCTCAGTAAACCTAGGGGTCAGGGGGTGTCTACCCTGCCCCCTTTTAATCATTTCCCCCCTTTTTTTTTACCTCTTGTGTCTTGATTCTACCGAGACACAAGATGGCGGACTCTCCGGACTGTTTGGAATGTTGACAGACACCAGAGAGCCAACCAGCTTTCAGCTCGTGCACTTCCGCGGCGCGCCAGGTGCGCTTACCAGTACGCGTACCCTGAGCGCTCGAAGCGCGCATATAGATATATACATTTTTTTGAAGTTCATTTTCGTAAAAAACACTGGAGCAATTTTCACCAAATATAGAAAAAGCACTTCTGATTACCAGTCCCTACAATTTTGCAAAGTTTGGTGTAATTCCAATCAGCGGTTCGGGCTGTAGCCGTGTCTGAACGTCCTTTGGAAATTAACATGGGGAAAACACGTTTTGGGACCCCCCTTTTTTCTCGGCCCCCGCATGAAGAATCCCCCCGAAACTTCCACGGAAGGAGCGGAGCGGAGCTGGCCTAAATTTTGGAAAATTACACGCAAATTCTTCAACCGGCGCCAAAGTTATTCCCAATAGAATGTTGCGGATTTCCTATGGAAACTAGGTCCTAACTATAACTACCTACTGGTGACCGCCAGTAGGATATATATATATATATATATATATATGAAATGAAATGAAATGAAAAAGGAACTTAGTTAAGCGCACTGTGGCCAAGCGGCTTCCTGGCGCTGGCCACATATATATATATATATATATATATATATATATATATATATATATATATCAGTAACCAACCCCTCCAGCAACCAGAAGGAAGAGGCCACACAGGGATCCCATTGGAGACTTTATTCAGGATAGCAGATAGGCATAATGCATTTCGGTCACAGACCTTCCTCAGACGCCTCTACCAACCGAGAACATGGCCAGAACCCCGCCTTAAAATGTTCCTGCCGCCCTCCTATAGGTGAGAGCACACACCGTTCCAAACCACATGATGACCCAACAGATGCAGCGCTGTAGGCACTACATCACCCAGGATGCATCATTACTGGGCAGCAGTTACGTGGGAAATCACAAAGGGAAAGTCCATGTGGGCTGGTGTTGAGCAGGACAGGATGTGGTGTGCCCGGTAAATTAAAAGTCCTCAAGTCTCCTCCGGTCCCCACATATGTTCCAACCTCACAATAGCATATCCGCGGGTCCGTGAGTTGATAGTAATACACCAACACACGTCCTGCAGTCACAATCCACCGCGGGTAGCTGCCCTTGCAGGATTCGCATTGCAGGGTGGGCTGGTGACGATCCAATCACTTGGAGAAACAAAGAAACTGCATAAAACCATAGGTTTCAGGGGCGTTATCGTTAGTTGGATATTTCACTTGTACAAAACCAGAGAAATTCAGTCGTTATAGTTAGTTCAGCTAACTATAACTCGCGCACCTGCAATGCACTGCAGATGACGTCACACATTACATCACTCATGACATGGTCAATGACATCACTGATAACTTCTCAAAGGACAAACCTATGTTTTTTCAGTGAATTTCAAAGGTTTTTTAAAGGCTAATTTCTAACTATAACGTTCCTGAAACCTATGTTTTTTTCAGTGAATGTCAAAGGTTTTTTAAATGCTAATTTCTAACTATAATGTCCCCCAAAAATATTTTTAGGAACAATCTAAGGTTTTGTAACTTGTTTTTAAATTTTAGAGTAGAACTACAATAGCATTATATGTTCAATAATTGCTTGCTGTCATGGGGGCCGTGGGCCCTGATTAGCAGCTACCACTCTCAACTGCTGGAAGAACTCGCCAGCGCTCTAAAGGACCTTCCCCTCTGCAAAACCCTGGGGCCGGACGGTCTACCAGTCTCGTTCTACCGCGCCTTCCTCCCACAACTTAAATATCACATGCTCTGCCTCTTTAACTCTTTCTCAGATGCGGTAGGACCCTCCACAGATATGGCCATGGCTGAAATTGCGTTAACCCTCAAGCCAGGAAAAGATCATACACTCTGCTCCTCCTTTCACCCCATTGCGCTCTTTAACACAGATCTTAAACTTTATACTAAAATACTAGCTAAACGCCTTGCCTTGCACCTCTCTGGACTCAGAGCTGGACCAGGTGGGCTTTATCCACCAGCGACAAGGGGCGGACAATGTACGGTGTGTGACACACCTACTCGGGAAGGCACACCATTGGAAGATCCCCTCCTGCTTGCTTTCACTCAATGCGGAGAAAGCATTTGATCGCGTGAATTAGGTCGTCCTTTGGACAGTCTTACAGAAAATAGGATTGGGCCTGCAGATGATCGCTAGAATTATGGCTCCCTATCTCTCGCTGATGGCTCAGGTGCGGGTCAATGGCCAGCTCACAAAACCCATCTCTATCCACAGGGGCACCCGACAGGGGTGTCCACTGTCCCCCCTTTTATTTGCCCTCGTAGTGGAACCACTGGCCATCATGTAAATGTACAGGAATTTATATAGCGCAAATCACCAAGCGGTTTCTAAGCGCTTGCTTAGGGAACCCGTCCTGGTATTCCCCTGTGAGATAACCCCGGCAGGGTATCCGCAAGGTGAAAGCCAGGCATCCCGCCACGAGGGGCCGTTGTGGAGATTAAGCAAGCTATTGCCCAGAGTCGCAGAGTGTGAACCCGTGAATCGAGTTGGCACCGGAGCGAGAATTGTCGAGTCCATGGACATTTTAGGACTCAAGACCCCGCCGAGCCGGGAATTGAACCCCGGTCCCGGGCTGACCTCTGCTTCCAGGTCTGCCTCCTCTAACCAGTGAGCCACACTTCTCCAGGCACCTGACATCAACGGTATCATGGTTGGGGGACTGGATCACAAATAGCCTTGTTTACCGATGACCTTCTCCTCACTTTATAACAACCGCGAACCTCTCTACCTGCCCTGCATAAGTTACTTCGTTCATTTGAATAAGTGTTGGGGTTTAAAATCAATAACGAGAAATCATGGGCTCTTAACCTCACGATTCCTGCAGAGGAGGTCGTCATACTCAAATCTCTCGTCTCTTACCAATGTGCCACGCATTCTATTTGGTACCTAGGACTCAATGTTGACTCCCAACCTTGCCACATGGTCTCAAGCCAACTGGCAGGAGTGTAAAACCGCCGTCGTAGCTGATCTGAGAAAGTGGAAATCCCTTCCCTTATCATGGTTGGGACGTTTGAATAAGGTTAAAATGTCGATCTTACTTAAGATACTATATCTCTTTCAGACGTTACCCACGCCTATACCGGAACACCAGATTCAGGGCCTCCAGCGCGAGCTCACTGCGTTTATATGTAGAGGAAATAAGCAGCGCTTCTCTAACAAAATACTCATGTTACCGTGGGACAGGGTAGGGTTGGATTGCCCCAACCTGTTAGAATACTATTGGGCATCATACCTCCACTTCATCTCGGAGTGGATGGCATAGGAGAGTGAGAAAGTCTGGTTCCACATGGACAGGGTGGTGACTTGTTGCCCCATTTGGGACCTCGAGTGGCTCTCACGGGAAGCAAGCTCTTGTAGCTCCTATATTGCGGTTCCAACTAAGACAGTGCTTGAGATCTGGGACAAGCTAGCAAAATGCAGAGGCCTAACATCCTTCCCGTCCCCCCCAGAACCCCATTGCCCGCAGCTCTCATTTCCAGCCAGCTTCTCACCCGCCTTACTTCACAGAGTGGACGGAGGGGGGATGTTGGACGATTAGGGAGCTTTGCCTGGGGGACACCTTCAAAAACTCTTGAACAATGTAAACGGGATTACCAGCTATCGGAGGCGGCTAGATTCCAATACATCCAACTTCGACACTGGGTTCACTCGTCTTCTCTGGCACGGGCTGCCACCGACCCTGTGCTAACACCCTCACCCGCTCAAGAAACCCTCCAACAGCCACGCCAACAAGAGAGCCACCTGGTTCACCGACAAGCTCCAGACCTCAAAACGCGCATGCCGGAAACTGGAGAAGACATGGCTCCACAAACGCACACCGGACAACCAGGCAGCCCACAAGGACGCCACCCGCAGACACCACCACCTCACCAGATTAGCCAAGAGATCCTCCTTCAAAGACCGCTTGGATAACAGCGCACACAACAGCAAAGAGCCCCAGCGCCAACGCCAACGACATCCCGCCCTCACAAGAACTGTGCGACTCACTAGCCATCTTCTTCCACCGCAAGATCGCTGACATCCACGACAGCTTCAACACCATGACCGCCCCGACTATGCCAGACTCCACCTCCCCTGTGAACACCACCAGTGCCAACCACCTGACCTCCTGGTACAACGTCAATGACGACGAGACACGCAAGGTCATGAACTTCATCCACACAGGATCTCCGTCTGACCCGTGCCCACACCGCGTATTTAACAAAGTAGACGCAGCCATCGCACCCCAACTAAGGAAGGTCATCAACATCTCCTTCAAAACAGCGACATTCCCGGAAAGCTGGAAGCACGCCAAAATCAACGCCCACCTCAAGAAGCCCAAAGCGGACCCCAAGGACCTCAAGAACTTCCGGCCCATCTCCCTGCTCCCGTTCCCGGCAAAGGTCATCGAGAAAATCATCAACATGCAACTGGCCCGCCACCTGGAAGACAACAACATCTTGGACCCGTCCCAGTCTGGATTCAGACGAAACCACAGCACCGAGATTGACCTCATCGCGGCCACAGACGACATCTGGCGCCAACTAGACAACGGTGAAACATCAGCCCTCATCCTCCTGGACCTGTCAGCCGCCTTCAACACGGTTTGCCATTGCACTCTAAAGACACGCCCCCTAGAAGCCGGAATCCAAGAGAAGGCTCTTGACTGGACCACGTCCTTCCTCCCAGGCAGAACCCAGAGCGTCCGCCTCCCACCCTTCCGATCCGAAGCCACCGACATCATCTGCGGCGTCCCCGAGGGCTCATCCCTCAGCCCGACGCTGTTCAACGTCTACATGGCCCCCCTCACACAAGTGGCCCACCATCACGACATCAAAATCATCTTCTACGCCGACGACACCCAGCTCATCCTCTCCCTCATCAAGGACCCACACACCGCCAAAACCAACCTCCACAAGGGAATGAAAGCCGTCGTCGACTGGATGTGGAGCAGCTGTCTGAAGCTGAACTCGGACAAGATGGAGGTCCTCATCCTCGGACCCACCCCCTCAGCCTGGGACAACTCCTGGTGGCCGACCACACTGGGAACAGCACCAACACCCAACGACCATGCACGCAATCTAGGATGCATCCTCGACTCCTCCCTCTCCATGTCTAAGCAGGTCAACGCCATCTCCTACTCCTGCTCAAACACCCTCTGCATGCTCCGCAGGATCTACAAGTGGATCCTGACCGAAACAAGAACGGGCACACAGGCCCTCGTCAGCAGCAGACTGGACTACGGCAACGCACTCTACGCAGGAATCCCAGCCAAACACCTACGATGACTACAACGCATTCGAAACACCTCTGCCTGACTGATCGTCAACGTACCCCGCCGCAGCCACATCATCCCCCACTTGAGAGACCTACACTGGCTCCCCGTCGACAAGAGGATCACCTTCAAGCTCCTCACCCACGCACACAAAGCACTCCACAACGCCGGACCAGCCTACCTGAACAGCAGACTCGGCTTCCACACCCGCTCCTGCCAGCTCCGCTCCGCCAGCCTCGCCCTCGCCGCTTTCCCCCACATCAAACAAACGACCTCCAGTGGCAGATCCTTCTCCTACCTCGCCGCCAAGACCTGGAACACCCTCCCTACCCACATACGGCAGACCCAAGACCTACTCACCTTCAGAAGACTCCTCAAGACCTGGCTCTTCAAGCAGTAGCAGCACCCCCCCTCCCCTCAGCGCTTAGGGACCCTCACGGGTAAGTAGCGCGCTTTACAAGTACTCTGGTTGATTGATTGATTGATTGACCCCATTTGAACGGCTGGTCCGCTCCTTTGACAACTCTAGGAGGCTAATCTCTCACACATACCAAGTCCTCCAACACTCACAAACTGCTCTTCCTCCCCTGATCTAATGTTCCCAGAGTCGTTTCAGATGTCTTACAGAGAGGTATATAGTTCAGCGTCCATATTAAGGCCCCATGAATTTTCTGTGCCCAGTCGCTATCCGTCTCAATGCTGCACGCCTCAGGGCCAATTCTCTATCCCCTCCTCTGATCTTTACCTGGATATGTTCAATGCCAGAGTAAAAAAAGTTGTTTTTGTCTAGAATGCCTTCAAGATCTTTCCAAATATGCTTGGCCATCACATACGTAAAGTCCTTGTTGGTCACAGCCTGCAAATGCTGGAGGATGCCTTGTTTTAATTTGTTCACAGTACTTCCAACGTAGCGTTGACCGCATCCACACTGCAGCAGATAAACCACATGTGTAGTTTCATATGTGATCCTCTCGTTGATGGGTTTCATAAAACCTTGGATAGTTGTTATATCCAGCCATATTGCGGCCATAGTTACAAGCTTTACATTTGGGGCATTTGACAAACCCCTTGTATGATAGCTAAGTGTTTTTTGGGGAATTTCTGTTGGCAAAGTAACTCTGGGTCAGCAAGTCGCCCAACGACGGTACCTTTCTGTAGGTGATATCAGCATGTTCTGTAATAAACGGTTTAAGATATTGGTCTTTCTTTAAAACATTCCAATGTTTGATTATTACCTGTTTGACTTTAGTATTGAACCAATTAAAATCCGTGATAAACCTCGTTATTTCAGCAATAGATTCAGTTGGTGTCACAGTGCTTTTGGGCAACAGTACATCTTCTCTCTTTAGGTTGGTAGCCCTTAACCGTCTATTTTCCAAGACAGTGAATGGATATCCTCTCCTCAGGAATTGATCAAACTTTAGGTCTGCTTGTCTTGTATACTCCTCTTCCTTGGAGCAATTCCTGTATTTATAACTTTATTATATATTTTATACCAAGAGATCAATATACACATTTGTAAATATTGTATATTTGTAACTGGAATAAAGATATATTATTGTTAAATATATATTTCGGGAATTGCGTCTGGTGTGCGCCGGTTGCTTGTCGTGTGCGCGAATCCCATGTGATATCAAAAGAAAGCATTTTATTGGTTAAGAAGCTTTTTATTCTAGAACTTGCAGGACCCCACCCAAATATTTAATTCCTCCCAGAACATCTTCAGAAGACACAGCTCTTGTGTTTTCTGTTCTTCTTTCTTACATTTTTTTGGTGTTTTTTTCAGTCCATTGGAAAATTGGCTTCTTCAATTCCACCACAGGACATTCCTGGAGAGGAAGAGTTGGAATAACCAGTTAAGCAGCATTATGAAAATGTTGTGTGGGCTTTAAAAAAAATTCCAGCAGGCAAAAAAAGGTGAATGCACGCAAGGTAACCTGTACAATATGTCAAAGGGTCCTCTTTCATGGATCAGATTAAAAATACTCCTGTGGCACTTCATCTATGATGGAGCACCTGCAGACAATGCATCCACTTCATCTTGCACAAGAGCAACATTGCCGTGAGCTACAGAAACAAACTCCGCAAGATGATCAGGTGGTAGGGCCTAGTACCTCAGCAGGTTCCTCTGCATCGACCCTAAGAGCCTAAATAATCCCTGAGTTCGCTGGACTTGAGAAGCAGTGCATTAAGTGCAAGAAAGTTCTTTGTTGTGGAGAGCAATCTTTGGATGCTGTTGTGGTTGCTGCGAAAAACCACTGTTGTACATTTTTTGTTTTTGCAATGAGTTATTAACTGCAAAAGATTTGGGAACGTTTTCTTAGTTCATTCTGTTGATTTTTTACATTTTTTTGTTTGAAAACACAAAACAATTTAAAAGAAAAAATAATTTTAAAAATGGTTCTATTTAGAACCGCTTATTTGGTTAAAAATAGACAAACTTCTATGTGTTGTATGAATTGCGACATGTGTAATATATGGAGGAGTGCATGGGTAGTGCGTGGGTGATTGTATGAGTGCTGGGGTAGTGCCTGTATGATTGAAGGACTGCATGGGTAGTGATTGGGTGATTGCATGAGTGCAGGAGTAGTGTCTGAGTGCATGGATGAGTGTATGGGTAGTTCATGGGTGATTATATGAGTTCATGGTTAGTGCCTGGGTGAGTGGAGGAGTGCATGTGTACTGCCTGAGTGACTGCATGATTGCAGGCGTAGTGCCTGAGTGCATGGATGAGTGCATGGTTAGTGCCTGATTGATTGAAGGAGTGCATGCGTAGTGCCTGAGTGATTGATGGAGTGCATGGGTAGTGCCTGGGTGATTTTGATCAGCTACCACTGCAAATCTTTCCATCTATACCATCTCTGTATCAGAACGGTACCATGTCGGAGAGATTCCCCTGATGCTGCGTACACTGTAACTTCAGGTCCCACTGCAGAGCTTGTATATTCCAGTGGGAATGTGTTACAAGCTGTATGCTGGAGGCCAGAGGCCCAGCAGCCATAGAGACAGTCTTTCCGAAAAGGATAGAGGCTGAAAAATTAAAATAATAGCTTGTATATCCTGACTCGCAGTTCAGGAAGATAAGCCTGAAGAACAAGTTACTTACCTTCGGTAACGATATATCTGTAAGAAACATTAGTTAGATTCCTTACCTTAGAATAACCCCCAGGCGTCAGACTGGATCCGGAAAATGTTGCGTAGCAGTACCCTTGCGCGTTGGTAGGCGTCGTCTGCGGCTCCGCGTCCGTCGTCGGCGCTGGGATGATGTTGTCGAGTACTTAGATGCCGCCCTTGCACGCTGACTTCAGTTCTTATACACAGCTTTTCCGCGCCAGAAACGCAGAGCCATGATAAAAACCGACACTGGTGCCATGAAACTAGGTCCCTGAAAGGAATGACCTTAACCGGGAAACATCCTTTACAACAAAACTTTTTCCACGCAGTACCTTTACAACGCAGGAATTACAATGCAAGTCGTTACAACGACTGGAGGGCGCTGTAGGATAGGGAATAGTTTAATTTACTATCCAAAACCTTCCCTACTATCCACGGGGACTGGAGTTGGAATAGTAAATTAAACTATTCACTATCCAGCGCCCCCCAACGCAACGACTTGCGTTGTAAAACCTGCGTTGTAAAGGCATGCGTTGAAAAAGCATGCGTTGTAACGACATATATCCACCTTAACCCTAGATATCGGTTTGCAGAACAGGGAGGATGGGTAGGGCCAAAGGAATCTAACTAACTAATGTTTCTTACAGATATATCGTTACCGAAGGTAAGTAACTTGTTCATCTGAAAGAAACACGTTAGTTAGATTCCTTACCTTAGAATAGATACCCCAGCAATACCAACCCCGGTGGTGGGTCTGCGAGCCAAGATCACACCAAAAAGTCCCGGAGAACGGAACGCCAAAGAAGCCATCTCTCCGAACTTGGCTGTCCAGGCAGTAGGGTCTTGCGAACATGTGCAGCGAGGCCCACGTTGCTGCCTGACAGTTGTCCTGCAAAGGGACTCCCTGACCCAGGGCAGGAGTGGCCGCCGTGGCCCGAGTGGAATGGGCCCTCAGCCCAAAAGGAGGCTCCTTCCTCGCCAAAGAGTAGCAAATCTTGATGCACAAGATGACCCACCGAGAGATGGTTCGTTTGTGCACCGCCAGTCCCTTCTTAGCGCCCACGTAACCAACAAAGAGTTGGTCATCCACCCGGAACTGGAGTGTGCGATCCAGGTAATATGAGAGCGCACGTTTTGGGTCCAGACGGTGGAGCCTCTCTACCTCTTTCGAGGGATGCGGAGGCGGAAAGAAGGTGGGCAAGTGGATGGACTGCCCAATGTGGAAGGCTGTGACTACCTTGGGCAGGAAAGAGGGTCGCGTTCGCAACACAACTTCGTCGGGATGGACAGAAAGGGAAGGAGGTTGTGAAGAAAGTGCCTGGAGCTCACTCACTCTACTGGCAGAGGTGATGGCAACCAGGAATGCAGTCTTAAGAGTGAGAAGACGAAGAGGACAGTTATGGAGTGGCTCAAAAGGAGCGCACATCAGAAAAGTTAGAACAAGGTTCAAGTCCCACTGCGGCATCACGAAAGGAACAGGAGGAAACATATGAGTGATGCCCTTCAAGAATCTATTTACAACGGGGGACTTGAACAAGGAGGGCTGATCAGGTAGCCTTAAGAAGGCGGAAATGGCAGAGCGGTAGCCCTTAATAGTGCCCAGAGCAGAGCCCTGCTGGGCAAGAGAAAGAAGGAAGAGGAGAACCTCAGAAAGGGGGGCAGAGAGTGTATCCACAGCCTTTGCTGTGCACCATGCCACAAATTTGTTCCACCTGCAGGCGTATACCGATTTTGTAGAGGGACGCCTGGCTGCCAGAATTACATCGCAGACTTCAGGAGGCAAGTCAAATGGCCTCAACTGTCGCCGCTCAATCTCCACGCATGGAGGTGGAGACTGGACAGGTTCGGGTGGAGGACCGTCCCCTGCTGCTGCGACAGAAGGTCCTCCTGAAGAGGCAGACGAATCGGGGGATCGACTGACATGCGGAGTAGCACGTGATACCAATATCTTCGTGCCTAGTCTGGAGCCACAAGGATGATTTGGGCCCGGTCGCGCCTGATCTTCTTCAGCACTCTGGGCAGAAGTGGTATAGACGGAAAGGCGTACAACAGACCGCAACTCCACTCGCGACGAAAAGCGTCTCAGAGCGAGAGCCGCCTTGGAAATTCCAACATGCAGAACTGATGACATTGCGCGTTCTCTTCTGTGGCGAATAGATCTAACCAAGGCTCTCCCCACTGCTGAAAGAGACCTTGCGCCACTTAAACACCGACAGCTTGCTGGAGCTTTGAGACAAGAGCATTCTAGGTCGCTCACCAAGCCAATAGCCCCGTCATTAACAGTGTACAATGGAAAAGTTGTTAGCTCTGTTTTATATGATGTCGAAATTTGGGGATTTGAGAATCTCCAGAAATTGACATCTTCAGAAAATTTGTTTTTAAGAAATCTTACTAAGCTACCCCATAGTACACAAATGTGTCCCTTACTATTTGATTTGGGTCTAAGCCCAATTGCTTTACTTGCCTATTTACGCCCAGTTTTATACTGGAGAAGTTTATAGATAACACCTGCACTGAGAATATTTGCAAATGGGCTTATGGATATCATCAAATCTGACACTTTCCACAAGATAAAGTGGCTGTGTAAGATTGGAGAGACATTATTGAACCTAGGGTTGAATGAAATATGGGAAGATCCCACAAACGCCAGGTTCCCCTCCAAAAAAGCTTTAAAAAGCTCCAGAAGGTTGATATGGAGCCGGGACTCCGCTGGAGACCAGAGGCCTCTGATCTCCGCCTCTCCCATGTGGCCCCCCGCAGCCCAGGAGGGACGCATCCGTCACAACAACATGCTGCGGTTGGGGATGGGAAAGGGATCTGCCGCTGACCCAATCGCAGTCCGTGAGCCATCACTGCAACTGTCTCACAGTGCCCTCCGAGATCCGGACATGGTCGGACAAGTTGTCCTGATGCTGGGCCCACTGAAACTTCAGGTCCCACTGCAGAGCCCGCATCCGCCACCTGGCGTGATGCACCAGAAGGATGCAGGAGGCCATCAGCCCCAGAAGCCGCAGCGTCAACCTGACCGAGACCCGGGATAACAGCTGAAAGATCTGAATCAGAGCCTGAATATCCCAAACCCGCTGTTCGGGAGGATAAACCCGAAACTGCACCGAATCCAGAACCGCTCCGATGAAGAGGAGCCTTTGAGAGGGACACAGGTGCGACTTCGGCATATTGATGGAAAACCCCAGCAAGTGCAGGAGGTCGGCCGTAGTCTGAAGGTGGCTGACGACTGAATGGGGCAAGCCCACCTTCAACAACCAGTCGTCGAGGTAGGGGAAGACTGACACCCCTAACCTGTGCAGATGAGCTGCGACCACCGCCATTACTTTCATGAACACCCATGGGGCGCTTGTAAGGACAAAGGGGAGCACGGTGAACTGGAAGTGCTCGTGGCCAACCATGAACCGCAGGTAACACCGGTGGGCCGGCAGGACGGGGATGTGCAAATGCGTGTCCTGCAAGTCCAACGCTACCATCCAGTCTCCGGGGTCCAGGGCAGCTAAGACCTGAGCCAGAGTCAGCATCTTGAACTTCTCCTTCTGGAGGAAGCCGTTGACGTTCCGTAGGTCCAAGATAGGGCGTAGGCCCCCTTTGCCCTTCTTGGGAACCAGAAAGTAGTGGGAATAGCAACCACACCCTACTTCTTGCCTGGAACACGCTCGATGGCCCCCTTGGCCAAGAGGGCCGACACTTCCTCTTGTAGAAGATGCAAGTGATCCCCCGACACGCGGTGGTACTGTGGTGGCATTGCTGGAGGGGTCGCCTCGAAGGGGAGGGAGTTGCCCCTTCGGACAATTTGCAGCACCCACCTGTCCGAAGTGATGGTACACCAGTGAAGGAGGCGATGGCGGTCCCTGCCCCCCACTGGCATCAAATGGGCCTGAAAGCTCGGACTAGGAGAGCTTTGAGGCAGATGCTGCGGGAGTGGATGTGGGCTGGCCGTGCCGTTGTCCCCTGGCACCGCCACGGTGGTCACCACGTCCGCCGCCACCCTGGATGTTAGACAGCGGCCTGTGGCTGGCAGGACGTGAAGGGGCGCTCCTTCCTTGGCCTTGAAAGGAGCGAAAGGCAGACTGCTGCTGACGCTGCCCCAAGAGGCCCAAGGACTTGGCCGTAGCCCTGAAGTCCTTGAAACGTTCAAGGGCATGATCTGCCTTGCCACCAAAGAGGTGGCTGCCATCAAACGGCATGTCCATGAGGGTGTTCTGGACATCGGCTGAAAAGTTGGCGGACCTCAGCCAGGCGTGGCGGCGAACCGCCACCGTCGTTGACATTACCCTGCCCAGCGAGACCGTGATATCCAACCAACATCGTATAGAATACCGAGCTGCGTCTCGTCCTTCCGCAAGGGCTTGCGCGAATTTTGACAAGTCCACCTCCGGACACTCTGGCAGCACGGCCGCAACCGTATCCCACAGAGAGTGGGTATAACGGCCCAAAAGGCAAGCGGTGTTGACTGACTATAACCCACAGCTGAGGGTTGAAAACAGTTTCTTACCAAACTGTTCATACCTTTTGGATTCCCGATCTGGGGGTGCAGCCGGGAATGCGGATTGGGAAGTAGGGGCCTGGATAACCAGGCTCTCGGAGGTGGGGTGGGTGGACAGGAAGCTAGGGTCGCCTGGAGCTGGGCGGTGGCGCCTGGCGACGTTCCTATCTACAGGGGGGCCTGTAGCGGGCCTGGACCAGGTGCCCAACAGGACGTCCATGAGAGCCTCATTAAATGGCAGTAAAGGCTCTGGAGCGCCAGTCTGTGGTTTAAGGACCTCAGTGAGGATGTTAGACCTCACAGTAGCGACGGGGAGCGTAAGCGCCAAGGCCTTGGCTGCCCGTGTCAGCACCACACTATAAGCAGCCCCCTCCTCCGTAGCCACGTTAGGAGGGGAGACAAAGCCAGTGTCAGGGGAGGTATCAAGACCACTGGCCTCCCCTAGCTCCTCTGTCCAGTCCTGGAAGGACTGACACTCACGTGTCAGAGGGTCCTCAGACCCCTCCCAATCCACTTCGTCCTCCATCTCCTGAAACTCAGGGTCAAAGGATGGAGCCGGATCAAAGAAGAAAGGCTCTTCAGCCGGCGTCGAATGCGGCATTGGTCGACACCGGTCCGACGCCGGATCCGGACCGAGAGAGGGATCGGGGACGGCGCCGGGGGCGACACCCTGGGGGTCGACACCGGCGGGGTCGTGAGGTAGACCAGCACCGACCCGGATCCGGAACCGGATCCAGCGGGATCCTGCGGTGTCGGGACCGAAGTTGCCGACGGCACTGGGGCCAAAGCACCCGACGACACCGGGCCCGCTTGGACTCCCAGTTGGGGCCGCGGGGCCCGGAGGCACCGCGGGACCCAACGGAGGAGAGAGGGACCTCATGGCCATGAGGAACGCCTCGATCTCCTCCGGCATCGCGTTCAGCCCAGGGACCGGCAGGTATGGAGCTGGCCGCGGCGCCTGCGGAGCCGCGGAGGCGGTGTCGCCCGAACCCCTGGCCGCGTTGCGCGAGCATGGGGGGAGACAGAAGAGCGATGGCGTCTCTTCGACTTCTTGTGCGTTTTACCTGAGGACTTGGAGCCCGACGAATGGTGTCGACTCGTCGAGCTTCGATGACTGTGGCCCGGCGAGCGGTCCCTCGACCCCCTCCTGGACCGGGACCGTGAGCGGCGCGGGGCTGACTGCTGGAGCTTGAGGTGCTTGCGGGACTGCTCCCGCCTAGCCTTCGACGTCAAGGCCCGGTCGTTGTGGTCGGCCCCAAGGCAATACAGGCACCGGCAGTGGGGATCGGTAACCGACATCAGTCGGTTGCAGTCGGTACAGGGCTTGAACCCGGGCATTCCCTACCGGCACTGAGAGTCGTGAAGACTCAAGAAGAGATCAAAAAGATCAAAACGTTTTAGTCAAAAAGAGACTAAGGTACTGCTTTCTCCCGACCTGCGCTAGCTGGCGCGGAAAAAAAGAAGAACTGACATCAGCGCACGAGGGCGGCGTCTAAGTACTCCGACGACGTCATCCCGGCACCAACGACGCTGATGACAGACGCGGAGCCGCAGACTACGCCTACCGACGCGCAAGGGTACTGCTAAGCAAAATTTTCCGGATCCAGTCTGACGCCTGGGGGTTATTCTAAGGTAAGGAATCTAACTAACGTGTTTCTTTCAGATACTTCACCGCTTCCAGAACAGCTCTGATGAAAGGGAGCGTCGTAGAGAGAGTCAGATGTGACTTCAGCACATTGATATTGAACCACGTGAGTGAAGGAAGTCCGCTGTAGTCTGAAGGTGGGAGACAACTGCCTAGGGCAAGCCTGCCTTCAACAGCGAGTCACTGGGATAGGGAAAACTAGTACTCCTGATCTCCACAGATGTGCTGTGACCACCACCATCACTTTAATGAATACCCGAGGGATACTGGTAAAGCCAAAAGAGAGTACAGCGCATTGAAAGTGCACATGGCCCACCATTGAACTACAAGTAACACCTGTGGGCTGGCAAGACGGGAATGTGGAATTATGAGTTATGTAAGTCCAACACTACCATCCAGTCTCCAGGGTTGAGGGCAGACAGAACTTGAGTAAGTGTGAGCATTTTGAATTTCTCCTTTTTCATGAAGAAATTGGGAGGGCGCAGGACTCTATATAGGACGTAGGCCTGTGTCCTTTTTGGACAACAGAAACTAGTGGAAATAACAACCACAGCCCACTTCTGGCATTAACACCCTCTCTATGACTTCCTTGGCCAAGACAGTCGCCACTTCCTGGTGCATTGCAGAGAGATGGTCTTCCGTCAGCCTATGGCAAAAGGGTGGCATGGGTGGAGGGGTAGTCACAAAGGGGAAAGAGTAGCCCATTCCGACAACCTGGAGAACCCAACTGTCTGATGTGATCAACTTCCAGTGGTGCAGGTGATGGCGTATCATGACTCCTAGAGGTTACCCATGATAGTTGGGGGCAAACTAAAGAGTTTGGATACAGTGGCTGCTTAGATGGGGTTGATGGACTGGCATGACCTCTGTCTGCCTGACCCATGGGGTCAGGGAGTACCGCGTCCTCAGCCATGCAAAGGCTGGGGGCTGGGGAGTTTGCATGCCGTGATGACCTAGCAGGGAAAGATGCGAATGGAGGCCCTTTTCATGGATACAAAAGGAGGACTGGGGTTGGTGGGGCCAAGGACAGACCCAAAGACATGGTCATAGATCTGCTATTCTGGTAGCTCTCCAGCGCTGTGTCTGATATGTCTCCATGTCCATGAGCGAAGCTTAGAAATACCCTGAAAAGTCAGTCCTCAGCCAAGCTTGGCACAGTAAGGCCACCGATGAAGAAACTGCTTTGCCTAGTGAGTGGGGTGTGTCCAGCCCACATCTGATTGTGAACTTGACGGCATATTCCCATCTTTCATAGCTTGGGAGAGTATGGCCCAGGCCTCCTCCAGGATCATGGGCAGCACCTGTGCAACCAAATCCCAAAGTGCATGTGAGTAATGACCCAAGAGGCACGCAGTGTTCATGGACTGCAGTGTCAGGCTGGTGGAAGAAAAAAAATTCTTGCCTAAGGTGTCCAGCCTATTGGATTTCCTATCTAGTCTTAAACAGGAAGTGGAGGCTTGGAACACCAACCTTTTCCGGTAGGGTGTTGTGTGAGGACACTGGGGTCTCCTGGGGCGGGCGATGGCAGGCAATTGTCCTGTTCACAGAAGCCCCACTGCAGGGCTTGGACCAGGTCCTAAGCAGGACTTCATTAAATGGGAGAAGTGTTCTGAGGGGGTCACTCCTGATGGAAGCACGTCTGTCAAGAGGTTAGTCTTGACTGCCACTGAGGGTAGGTTAAGATCCAGGACCTCAGCCACCCTTCTGACCACCATAGCAAAAGAGGCACACTTCTTCTTAGCCACGGTAAGAGCAGAGACCATGCCAGTACCTCAGGAGGTGTCCAGTACACTGGTATCCGCCAATCCCTCACACCAGTTTATGTTGGCGTCTAGGGTCTGGTATTTTTCAGGGACCAGTGGCCCCTCCAAATCTTCCCCAAGTCGTAGCCTGTCAGAATAGGACTTAGGCCAGAAGGCAAGGCTCCTGTCATTGCTGGAGTCGGCGTCAGGGGATGCCCCTCCTGCTCTGTGTCGGAGTCCAGGATGAGAATGGGGTGGGCACCGGTTGCACCAGAAGTGTCAACGTCGGGACCGGTGGCGGGGAAGGTGGAAGTGGGATGATCGGCACTTATCCAGATTCATCTGTGGATCCAAGGGACCGAACTGGTGCCAAGGGTGGACCTGCTGGCGGGGAACCACTACAGCCCCTCCATGACCCCGTGGGCCCAAAGGCGCGCCAGCAGGGATGTCCACCCAAATATTAGATGCATGGCAAGACATCAGAGGCAAACAAGATGCATGTCTCTCACTGACATCTGTCATTGATAGGCGTCACAGGGCATGAAGTCAAATCATTTCCGGGTGTAGCTCCCTCTGGATCTGCGCTAACTGGCACGGAAAGAAAAAAACTGGCGTCAGCATGCTGGGGTGTTGCCTATATACACACCACACACATCACTTCCAGCACGGACACTGCCAACGATGACAGGCAGAGCTGAACAACGTCACCCACTGGCGTGCAGGGGTACTGCTCACAAAAAGTTCCGGATCCTGTCTGACACCTGAAGATAATTCTAAGGTAAGGAATATGCAGCAAAACGTTTTTATTCAATGCTCATCATCTAGAATGAGGGTGTCTGTTACATTTATGAAAAGCTGCATTGGATGTACACCATCAGGTGTTACTCTGTGATAACAGCATTCAAATGGTTGGTGATGCATCTCTCTAAGGCTTTCTTAGCCGTGGAAGGGTAAACAGAAGATAAAAATCAGTGTGTTGATTTAATCCCCCTAAATGTTTTGCTTTTGGGATATCCGGTTTTGTTCTTTTACTGTGAGTAAATCTCACCAATGAAGTATCCCTCACTGTATATTCAGTAACATTGGACTGAGAATGCTAACCACAAGTGTATGCTGTTAAGTTCTGCTACTGCACTGCTGGGGTAAAAGGCTCTGTCCTTCCTTATTGCATGTGAACACATGAGGACATGTGTGTGCACACATGTGCGGGCAGAGCATGTGTGATGACCATCAAGTTTGGCCCAGCATCTGCACACAGGCGGCCTGTCTCAGAAACAACTTTTCAAGGATTGGTGCTGGTCTGGTGAGGGCATTATAATATAAGTGTCTGTATCAACCACAGGAGCTATCCATAAACCCAGGAAGGACAAGGTATTTAATATTATAAACACAACAAACGTCCTACCAGGTATCCTTAAAAGTAAAAAGAGTTTGATAAAGGAGGAGATAGTGTTGTGTACTATCAAATAGCAAACATTGGTCAAATAAACAAGCTACTTACCTTCGATAATAATGCATCTGTAGGAGACATAGGTTAGTTATAGATTCCTAACCTTAGAATTACCCCCAGGCGTCAGACTGGATCCAGATAATTTTTGCTTAGCAGTACCCCTGCATGTCAGTAGGTGACATTGGTTGACTCTGCGTCTGTCGTCAGCGTCGTGTTCGTCTGGATCACATCGCGGTGCCTATTTAGACACTGCCCCTGCACGCTTACGTCAGTTCTGACACGACTTTTCATGCAAGAAGCGCAGTGCCATGCAAGACAATGACCACTGGTGTGTTAAAATTAGGGCCCTGTAAGGGAGACCCTGTCCCTAGAAAACAGTGCGCAGAACAGGGAGGTGGGTGGGGCGGTAAGGAATCTATAACTAACCTATGTCTCTTACAGATACATTGATACCGAAGGTAAGTAACTTGTTCATCTGAAAGAGACAGTTAGTTATAGATTCCTTACCTTAGAACAGATACCCGAGCAATACCAACTCCGGAGGAGGGTCTGCGAACCAATTTCATACCAGAAAGTCCAGGAGGACAGAACGGTCAAAGTTGTTGTCTCTCTGGACTTGACTGTCCAGGCAGTAATGTCTGGTGAATGTGTGCAAGGATGCCCACGTGGCTGTCTGACAAATGTTCCAAGCAGGACTTGCAGAACCACAGTTGACCTCACCATCATCCAACGACCAGGAAATGTACCTGTGGTAGATATCTCCACCAAAAACCAGATTTGTGCCCTCATTGGACATTGTCATCAAGAAACAATCGTTGTGCCAATTATGGACATCGTCACTAGAATCAGGAACTTTTCCAATGATGGCCACAGTCACCAAACTCAAATGTGTGCCATGGCGATTGCCCCTGCCACATCTGAGAAGCATGTCCAGTGGATCCCACTGCACCACTGTGATCCCCAGTCTCTGTGACATCTCACCTGCTGTTAATTGCCGAGTGACTCGGAGTGACCCAGATGAGGAACAATATCTGGTGAGGGTCCGTACTTGCATCCACTATCTACCAACACCAAAGGACTCCAGGTGGCACCACCCTGAAGTGAAGGCCACATCTGATGCTACCTCATCTTTTCCCACCAGCAGGAGGGATAAGAGATTGATGTTGCTGTTTTTCTGGCTGTGTCTGAAATGGAGACCTGTATGTGTTACGACTGTTTAAAAGAGGACTGTACTCAAATAACCACACCTGTTATTGAATAGGAGTATCCGCACCTCAGAGTCAAGTGCTGAAGGGATAGTATCTGGTCCAGTTTGCAGAGCTAATGTAGGACAGACCCTGGGACATTTGAGGCACAGGATCCCAGCCCACCAGGGACGAGGCCCCAAAGCCTCTGCCTGCCCACTGGCCTCCGAACATGGCCTGACAACCATTGAAAAACAACAGTAGGAATTCACAGATATCATTCCTATTTTAGTTCAACTCTGAGTACTATAAGATCCACTGGTTACTGAACCAGCTAAGTAGGTATTACCCTCCTCCTCAACTAGTTCAGTAACCAGAGGAACTTATCAACCAGTAATACCAATAGGAGCCACCAGCATCAGAGCAATCAAACTCCCACAGCAATTTATTTGAGGACATTCTAGCCACCTGGTAAATTAAATACCCTTTTTGTTTCTTTTACATAAACTATTAGAGAATCTGTGCCTAGGGACTTTCAGATGTATTTCTTCCTGTTCAGGATGGAGGTCAGCGCTCAGTAAGACCATCAGGAAGAATCCTGATACACCAAGTGAGGAGTATTACCTACCACAGAATCTGTACTTGTAATGTTTAGCAGTGCAAGTAAAAAATATAGCATAATATACTAGGACAATGACATAACTCAGTATGGAAGCAATAAGCACCTGTACATGACTAGTACTTGTAGAGATCTAGGACCACAGTACCCTAACGCATGCTCCCTGACAAGCTTGAGGCTTTACCAGGTAGGAGCTGTCTTCGGCAATGCAAAGGCCTAGTATTGACATTAGACATTTGTGTCTGGGAATTTTCTGTTGAATTATATGCTGGTAGTAAGTGACTTCTTCTTCTTCCAAAGTTCCAATATATAAGTTCTTTGACGAGGACTAACATTTTCTCCTGCACCATAGCCTTGTTACACGCACTCAGCCATGTACACTCTCAGCACTACTAATGCCGTAAACTCCAAGACTTTCAAACTCTCCTACAAAAATGAGCATAGCTGATTTGTGCATTGAAGGCTCCTATTGGTGATTCATAAAATGGTGGGCATGGAATTTCTAATTTCATGAGCCAGAATAGCTACTGAAGTCTAACAACATTTTGTCTTAATCCCTGTTTTGATTTCGAAAGAAGGGCATCTTACCTCCTGGAGAAGACTCAATTTCTCAAGTTCCCACTGATGGTCCAGTATCAGGCTGTCACTTCGTGGTCGCCAGCCTGCCAGATTTTCCTCGCCACGGACGTAGGCCACAGAGGTGTCCAGCACTTGACGGCGTCTCCTCTGCATGCCTGCATGAAAAATCATTTGTTTAATGTGAGAGCCCAGTGACTAACTTAAAGAAAGTATGAGTAGATGCATTGATAGAGCTGTGAGATTCATAGAACTAGTAGAGAAAGTGGCAGGTGAAAACTAAGGTGGGGTTTCACACTCAGATTGGAATCTGTGTCTGCAAGCAACACTTAAAAGCAAAACAAGATTTCATTTAAAAGTGATGTGCACTAGAAAAGCTGTGTAGTGTTCTCAATAATAGGGTTGCAGAAATTCCATAAGTGAGGACTGAATTATGTTTATAGAGCTGCGTTTGTTCCCAGAATTGAGAACGAAAGAGGTTCTCTAAGTAGGAAACAAGGTGTTTGGATATAAATAAGTGTGAAAATGACAGTAGGTCTCTTCATAATAGCATATTTTAGTTTTGGATAGTAGTTTTATAAATCTCACAAACAACAAAAATGATTGTGAAAAAAGAAGATTTTGATTCACACCTGGGCTGCCGGGTTCTACCACATGGGAGAGGCTGAGCTCATAGATACCAGTCACACGATTACTGTAAAATAAATACATAGTTATTAGTGGTAATAGTAAGCTTAAATGATCAATAGAAGATACTTGTACTACAAGAGTTGTTGCAAGATGCTTACAAGGATGTAGGGTGGGTGAAGACACTTCTTGAGTAATGTTGAGTTTACATTTATTTTGGATTAGACATCCTTAAAAACAGTGGTAAATAACTTACAAAGATAATACAAATTGAAATACAACATATTTTATCAGCAATTACAATCACCTCAATATTTGACAAATATCACATATAGTAGCATCATAGACAGTGCAATAAAAAAAATTTGCAGTTCCCTCTATTGGACAATGGAACTTTAATTGGGCCTTTGCCTCTTGGCCCCCTACATGACTTCCTCCTGGGGTTTAGCAAGAATTCTTTCTCTGATGTTGTCTTCTATGTTTTGGAAAAAGACTCTGCCGTCATTGCATATGTGCTTTGTATATATGTATACTGGACTTTCCCCGTTTGCAGGGTCTTAGGGCCAATTGTTTATTCTGTAACAACTTTTTGTCGCCCCTCCTTTGCTCTTCATTCTTTGTGACATGTGTAATTTTCTATTTGTTTATACTCAATAAACAGATATTAAACAAAAATATGTGCAAAATGGTCAATATATGTATGTTTTGTCTAAAATGTCCTGAAAGAACCAAGTCTGAAACACTCTGAAAAATAACTATGGGTTCCGGTAAAATGTTTTGTAGCTGTACAAATCAGGATCATACAATTAACTTTGTACACAGTGGCACTGCAAAGGGTAAGGACTTCCTTCCTGTTGGTGATGCTCTATTCCAATAGATGGGGGTGAAAGGGGGGAGGCTGAGCTAGCACTTCCTACGGCCTGCTTAAACTGGGGTTGTATTACAGATTTTCGAGGACAAAAATATTGTGGAGTTAAAATATCAAGGTTTAATAATGGCTGTGTTATTCCAATACAAAGAGACTAATAAATCATGAAATCACTTGAAAACCCCGTCTTTATTAAAGATCATTGAGCAACATTATCAAAATATATAACATATTCCCTAAGTTATTTCCATAATTTTATCACTACATCCAGGAGGGCAACTGGGCTATAGTTTCATGGGAGCAATCAGTCTCTTTTCCTATAAACCAAGATGATAGGAGTACCGTGGCGGATAATAATATCTAATTAAAGACTGTCAGTAGGTCAGTCAATCTCCCTTTATTGTATAATTAATTAAAATCATTGCAGTGTGTGTGCAAGAATCAAAATTCAAGTTTAGGAAAAGGCAATACCATAAATTAGAAACAGTCATCACAAGCATAAACAAACTCAGGAATATAAAAAATAGGAAAGCCAAGTTAAAAGAGAAAAAATAAATAAGTTTAGGAATTGAAACAGAGCCTAAAACTAAAATACAAGTTCATTACTGCGCAATAACTTAAATGTCCAAATAGTGCCTATATCTAAAAATCTGAAAAATAAATTGTCCAATCACATACTAAAAAGATTAGTAATAAGAAACATTAAGCATCACTAAAACAGTGACTTCAGTGGCAGCCATGAAAATGGGACACATAAGTATTGCACAAGTTATAAAAAAGATCAATTCTTAGCGTTCGTGATTTGCCTAAGATGGGGTTTGTCTTTCCAGTGCACCTAATCGGGCTTATTGTGGTCTTGAAAAAGTCATTGTAGCAGACCGAAATATTTGCCAAATTTCGGCAAGTCACATGGCTCCGGCATAGTAAAAATGCATTTTGGTGCCTCGTTACAGGTTCGTATTCTATGGGCTAAAAACAATGGTTTTAGCAGGGTGCGGCGGGCATACAACAGCGCAGGCAGGGCAACAACACAGTAAATGGTTAAATGTTTTCCTTTCATGACAAAAAAGTCTGCAATTGACTATCCTGGAAAGAGTGTGCCATTTTGTATTCATATCTTTGATCTGTAGGCACATCAACCTTGTGCCACGATTTGTTTAAGACATGTCTTTCCAATCGAACACTGTAGATATGGTTGTGGTCTCATACAGGGCAGATGCCTATAAGCGTATGATGTGGCCATTACTTCAAGTACTGGCGTGCTCTTCAATTTGGCCAATTCAGATAACATTGACAGCCATCAGAGTAAAGGCCAAAAGGTCAATGTCAAAAGGGAAAAAAAAACAATTGGGGACAAGCTGGGTTCAGACACCTAGTGCCCTTCTGGCTGTGTGAAGTAGGTACCACTTTACCTAAAGATATCCACTGAGTCAGAGACCCTCTCAACCATTTTTAGGTCTCGCTGAGTCAGCGCATGCGCTGGACTGAGAGACATTTTGTAAGCGGGTTTTAAAAGTGCTGCTACCAAAGGCCACCAGCTTGCAATTACGCACCCAAGCGCGCTCGCCTCGCTCCGCCTCTCCAATGCAGCATGCCTCGCTCCACCCCTCCCCGACCAGTTCCTGCCATCGGAAACTTAAATGCTGCTTATCAGTGCTTTCCCGCGCACGCGCACACAACTCCCTCCGCCTCTCTCTCCCACACAACTCCCGTTCGCGGCTTGTTTAAGTTGTTGTTTTTGCTGTTGCATTTTGTGCGTTCTTTGTCACTGCCACTTCCTGCGCGGGTCGCACTCTGCAGTCAGCACGCCTGAGCCCTCCCCCCATCTCTGCCTCAGCCATCTCTACCCATTGGCCTCTCGCACCACTTCCAGGGATTTCCTTTCAACCTTGCCGGGAGGTTTGGTGCTGTTTGATCTGCTAACCCTCGCGAGCTTCCTCTCCGGGACACCGCAGACCGTGCCGGGCCGGTCCCAGCAGACCTTTTTAAACAGGCTCCGATTTCCGCTGGGAGCAGGCCGGGCGTACTCGCCACCCTCCTTCCGCACGCCAGAGGACAGGCCCATCCGCACGCATGAGCGTCCAGACGTACGGACCCAGCTTTCAAACCCTTACCTTCCTGGACACGGAGGAGGCCGAGCTGCTGGGCGACGACACCCAGGGGTCCGGGTTCGAGTTCACCGACTTCACCCTGCCCAGCCAAACGCAGACTCCAGGGCAGAGCCAGAACCTCGGACAGGTTAGTGTGTCCTACCTGTCATCTATGGTTCCCGCTCGCACTTCTCTTCCACATTGCCTTGCTGCCCGCTCATAGACTCTCTCGTCAATATTTTAACCGTTTTTAACAATATTCTTCATACATTTTCTGAACTTAAACGTCACCTGTCTTTTTAGAGAAACACACAATATGACCATTTGCATTTTTAGCAAAAATAACCTAATAGTGCAACATTTTACACTTTTGTGGATTCTCAAGCACTGCAATTAACAGAGGTCACTGTTCTGCAATTTGTTCCATTGAATCTCAGACTGATGGACACTACGTCTGCTTTGCTGGGAGCAGAACATTTAGTCTGCAGAATACTGCCTTGTCAGAGGCACGATCTTTTGCTTAGAGCCATCCTGCTAGAGTTTTTAGTTCTATGTACCTGGTGACTAAGCCTATACCCATCAAGTAATCAATATAGTTTTTAGTCACTTAAATAAAGTTTTCAAAAATATCAATATTCTCTCTTTGAAACCTCCAGATACTACTAAGAGCTTGCGAGTTGCCCAAAATGCGGAAGTACATTTCTTAATGAAGTAGTAAGATACACCAACATGTCATACTTGATAGCTGGACTTGGACGCTAATGCATGATATTGTTTTCTTCGCATCCACTGCAGCGCCAAAGCACAGCCTGCTGGCCAAGAGTTCATCTGAACTGTATTGACAGTGCTCTCACCCTCTGCCAATAACCCTGCATGACTGTGGCCAAAATCAGTTGCCTCCACATACACCAATGTCACAGAACATTTAACTGGCTCTCTGTTGAGCTAAACAAACTAAGCATGTCCCCTTTATAACTCTTGCTTGCGTATAAGAGCATGTTCTGCATGACTACCTGCGCGAGTGTAGCTTGATATGTTTTCTTGACTACCTTTAAAAGAGGCGCTCCTTCCTGGAGACTGGGTCTTGTGCCTATAAGCAGGACAAGAATGCATAATTGTGTAGTTCCGTTATATGGAGTGACACGCTCTAAGGGCAGCAGTGAATGAGTTAAATTACACATGCTGTCACAGCTCACAAGCACTGAGCCACTGCACCATTGGGAGACTTATGGTATGTAATCTTGATAGTATTAAAAAAGGTTGCTTTCAATGTATGTGGCCAGAGTAAGAGACATATAAACATCACATAGTTTCTGGATATATCCAGCAGTGAGAATTGCACCATTACAAATGGAAGTCTGTATTGTGCCCTGGACGATGCAAGCCACCAATTGTCTTTTAGTCTTGAAGCGCTCCTTACCGTCCCCAAATAGCAATTTCTTGGCTACTTCAGGATGTATAGTTCCCGACCAATTCGAAGTAAAAGCTGCTCCTAGTAGACTGTTGCCATTAAACCGTTCAGTGTTTGTTTTCAGATGCATATTACATATCAATGTATAAGCCCATCTGATCACTCCTACGTATATGCTGTGAAGCTGGCTATTCTCATAAATGGTGTATTCAATAGGGTTTTTAAACTTCAATAGGTTTTTAAATATTGAATAGGTTTTTTAAACTTTTTTTTTTTACTACACTTGGTCCAAGGCATTACTTGCCTGATGTCAGATCAATAACAAGCATTGGCTAGTATATAGGTCTCGCCTTTGGGAACTTATAAGTGTTTAGCCGTGCAACAGTTGATGTTGTTGCACCAAGGATATTGTGCTGGATAACTAAACACTTATAAGGTCCCAAAGGCGAGAACTATTGGCTATGCCAAGGCTTGTTAGGCCTTGCCTACAGACAGAAAGATGTCTTGTGGACCATATGAAAAACGTACAGAGGGCTTTGGTCCAGCCCACTGTATGCCATTGGTTAGCATACTTGTCACTCATGTGCTTGCTTCTTATTCAATAGCTTCCCTTCCTCTTCTTGCTTTTGACTCTTACCTGGAGCAAATATTTTAATTAAATTACTTATATCCTTTCACAGCTTACAATCCAAGAACTACTTTTTTCTTTTTATTTCAGCACTCCATGCAAATTCATGCACTTTCTTGCTCTCTCCCTCAAGTGCTCCTTCCCCCCTCAAACCCTCATCCTCTAGGTGTTGCATCTGGCCCTCAATCTGTCTATTGCTCCACCACTCATTCTCATCTAATTTTTATGTGTTAAAGTCCCCCCTCCTCCAAGTTTCCATTTGCTCTCCTCCTTGTACGGGGCACCTGTTCTTCCCATGCCCTCCATCCCCAGCTGCAGCTGCTCAGCGGCATTCACTTTTTACCCATTGCCTGCTCCTACATTGCACCTGTATGCCCCTCCAACAGCTCTCCCACATCTTCTTGAACATCCACATTGCTTTAATAAAAAATAAAAAAATAGTTTGTAAATCTCGATTATAGGAGGGTTCGGCGGGTACAATCTGCTGCCAGGCAGCTCTTGTCTTTAAAGGCGCTTTCACACAATTGTAAACCATTTTTGTATTTACTTCTCTATGGTTGGCACCTGTCATCTTGGATATGTAAATTTAAAAAAGTGACTGCCACGTCAAGACTCATACGAATCATTTTTCCCCAGCATTGGCAAAATGTATTGCCAAAGACATTACATCCCCATTTGCAGTCAAAAGACAAAGCCTATTTGCTTTGCCAGTGCTTGCTGCTTGTTTTTGCCCAAGTGCAGTTTACAGTTTTAACTGCCCTCAACTGTGATTTTGCTTACTTAGTCTGTCCTTTCCAGGATTGAAAGACTAAAGTGCAGTACTTGGGGTCAGGCCAGGGAGACGTCTGAGTGTCACACTTCGATTAGAGGACGATGAAACCTCAGAGCAGCGCGATTCAGGCATGGGCGTAGGAAGCGTGGGGGACGCGGGGGATATATCCCCCCCAGATTTTAGAGTGTGAGGGACATGGGGGACAAGGGTGGGGGGGACGAGGGGACAAAAGAATTTCCCCTCTCCCTTCTGTTATTCGCAGGGCCATTAGCACGTGAAAGCGCTACCTAATGGCCCTACACTTGACCTGTGACCTCACCTGCCTGCAGTCAAAGAGGCCACCCGCCCTCTGCTCTTTGTTATGCTGCAGTAAGGCTCGGAGTTCTGGGAAGGGCAGAGAAGGAAAAATAACTCTTGTCTCTTAACCTTCATACCCAGAGAAGGCAAGGACAGTGTCCGCTTCTCCTGATCTGCCTCTGGCAGCTGCCCTCCTCCCCTCGCTCTCTTTATTCCTCCATCTCTTTCTGTCTCTGTCTCGCTCCTCCTTAAGTCCTGATTTCGAGACAGCTCATAGGTTCTCTCTCTTGCCTCCCCTTTTCTTCATTTGTTTCCCTGTGAAATGGATCCAAAATAGACAGAACACTTTGGCTGGTAATGTCCCCATTTGCTGACCGTTTTAAAATTCCAAAGAAACACCTCAGAAGGGAGAGAAAAAAATAATTAAATACCTAAATAAAGCGATACAGAATGGTCAGCAGACAGGCCAGATTGTTATTTACACCCATGCACCTTAGTGCCACTTTACAGAGTTTGCCAGTGAAAGCGCTACTTTCTTTTTTTCTTATTTCTTTGAACAACATTGTTTTTCCAGGGTGGGGAAGTGCACCATTCCTAAAGGGACTGTAATCCCTGGTTGATGGGTGAAGTGGAAACATTTAATATGATAGTTTTCAACTGTTTTAATTATTTTAGTTTATAAAATGTGTACTGCTGCTCTGTGTTCAGGTATGTGGTCTTTTTTAAACCAAACTGCTTACATAAGCAATGGACATTGAAACGGGTCCCTTCCTGGTCCTGTAGCCATGTCCTGAATTTTTCAGGCAAAATCACTTACTGATTTCTGAATAATGAGTTTAAAACTGTTAAGGTAACTATGTTGTTCCTGATTACATTTCACCGCTTTGCTTATTCTTGCATTCCTTATGAGTGTTTGCTTCTTCCACGGTGTAATTAATTTTTTTCAGACAGTATTTTACTGTTATCTAGTACATAATTTAAATTTAGTCGCAGCACAATTGAGTCAGTCAGTCAGTCATAAGCTTTTATTCGATACTCAGAGATATCTTATAAGCACATACATAATACAATCAATACAGTATACAAAAAAAGTTTATGCCATAAGAAGTCAGTAAAAAATATTTAGAATATTTAAGAGTGTAAAAGCACAATTGAGTTGTAGCTGAAGGCAGTGCAAGTTTCGCTCAGTGGTGCAGTGTGGTTTTCAAGTGTGGGAGATGATGTGGCACTCTGGCCAGAGCTGCTGAATTTGGTACTGGAGCACCATCTTCAGCCTTCATGACCAGTCCACTGAGATCACACTCCTGACAGCTCATTCCGATGCTACACCTTAGAAGGCTCGATAGACCTTAGAAGCCCTGGTGTCTTAGCACCCGCAGGTGGACCCTAACAGTGGCAAGTGTGAGTTAACCTTGAAGGCCTGTCCACCACAATCCATACTGCAGTTGACCTCCAGTCTTGCGAGCAGGCATACGAAGAAGCACACCCTAGATCGACAGTGACACTGAGGTCACAAGATCCTTGAATCCATACTGCAGTTCACCTCCAGTCTTGCGAGCAGGCATACGAAGAAGCACACCCTAGATCTACAGTGACACTGAGGTCACAAGATCCTTGAGGCCAGTCCGCCTCACCCATTGGTACCTCCATTGGCCTTTTTCAGCAGTAGTGGTGCAACTCACCAGGGATCGGCAATGAAGGATTTCAATGCACACCAAACTTAGAGGGTGATTATAATGTTCAGGCAGAGGCCAGGGACAGTCAAAGTCAGGTACCACCAGTACCAGTCAACAAAATGTTGGGGAGGTCCCAGGGCACAGGATGGCTTCTCAAAATTAAAGAAGCACAAACTCAGAATTTAAAACATAACACCATGGTTGGGTGGGTTCTCTTTAATAATCAGAATTGATTTCTATCCTAATGAACCCATTTTCCAACATTAGGATAAGGAAAGACTGGGGAAAAATCATAAAGTTCTAATCTACACCTTGAAGTTTTCATGCAGGTCTTTGATGATGGTTGATAGCTCACTGTTCAATGTTAGGATTTTAACTTATAAACTGCAAATACAAAAAGAATCTCTCAGACAAAAGCAGTAACTCACTAACCGATTTACATGATATGTATTTTGTGATCTGCTTGGTACACGTTCTTTGCAGCAGGCATATTACCCCACTGTGGCTCCCTTACCAAGAGTCAAAACTTCCACTAGACAAACCTCCGATCTCTCTCAATAAAGAACATTAATCACCGAAATTATCTTCACATTTTTATTGTTGCCTGAAAATTGCTGGATACCAGGAATGCAGCAGCAGGTATTTTTCAAACCATAATGCACTTGCAAACACTACGCCCCCAACCGAAGTCAGCGACCTTTGTTTGCTTGGTGCATGAAGATGCAAGATTCATATACATGTTTTTTTTTAACACTTGGTCTGATTACTATATGACTGTAAATAACAATAAAGCATACATGTAAACTGTGACAACATGCCTGCTTTTCTCAATATTTCACTTCGAAAGTATGCAATTATATTTGTTTAACGGGCGGTGATTTGTATAGGGTCACTGGGAAGTCCACAAGGTTGTCCCTGTCCCCCCCTGAATTTTAGTGTCTCCTACGCCCCTGGATTCAGGGCTTCTCTCAACCACTTGTTTTTATGTATTATTGCATACGTTCACTTTAACATTTCAGCTCCTTTTGCAGGGATTTGAAATAGTGAGTCGTTCCCCGCCAGGACTGGAAGAAGGCAAGCTGGTGAGGTTGAATAAAGGGAAAAGAGCCATCTTAGATTGTGGTTCCATTTGGTTGTCACTTCTACAAAGGGCACATTGCACATAAAGTGCAAAAAGCAAAATGCCGTTGTGCTGCCTGGCAGCCGTGGCCTGTCCGTTTAGGCCGAGGGGCCACACCCAGGGGCTGCTCCTCCGTTATGGCGGAGGAGCATCGTCCCACTCGTCATAGTTAGTCAGAAAAAAATAATATGATAATAAAACAATATCATTTTATTTTCTTTGTTTGATTCTGACATGTGTGCAGGGCAGGGCAGGTGGGGCCATGCCAGGCAGATGGTGGTACTTAGAAAGTGCGCATGCATGTTTGGCTGGACGTTCCAGGCCGACCAAACATACATGCATACTTCTATTTCTCAAACCCAGCATTGATCACAGCCGTGTTGGAGAAAAGCCGCAGGCCCACAGGCAGTGTGAGTGGCAAAGCAGGCCGCTCTGACCATTCCCAGCACTGATCTCCCAGAGCAGCCCCAGGATTGGCTGAGCAGCCTCTGCCTTTCCAGAGACTGCTGGGAGAGCTCCATGGCTGCGGTGGCCGTCGGCATTAGAGGCTGCAGGGAAAAGGTATGTTTTTTTAAATTATCTGTCCTCCGCCCCCTCACATTCGTATTGTGGCAGCCGCCACTGGCCACACCTCCCACCATTTTTCTGACAAGAAGAGTTTCTGTCAGGCTGACCTATGTTCAGTCTGGCTCTTCTTGTTCAGGCAGCTTGGAGTTAGACATTTGCTATATGCGCAGATCCCTGGCTGCCTGAGCTGAACTTTGACAGGCTAAGGATTTCACCTCCTCAATCGGGCAAAAGTGGATAGAGGTCTCCCCCTCGTGACAATGGGGAGTGTCACTGATAGCCTCAGACCTGGGCACTTCAGTTTTAAGCCCTAAAGTGCCCAGGGTTGAGTGTCAATCAGTAGCACCTCGTCACAGAGTGAGGTGGGATCAACGACCCTCACTGACTCCATCCCACTCTGTAACGAGTGAGGGACTGCTGCCTTCCCTCAGTGGCTGGCCTAAGGTCAGCCCATGAGAGAAGGCAGCAGTTCCATCCCTCCTGGGACCTCTGAAGCCTCCCTCCCTGAGACCACCTGAAGTGAAGGTAAGTTGTATGTCTTTTGATGTTTGGTGCATGCATGTGTTCATGTATGAATGTATGTAAGTAGGTGCATTTGTGAGTGAGTGTCCTGAATGGGTGTGTGGGTGTGCATGTGCAAATGCATGGGTTTGAGTGAGTGTGTATTTGTACGCCTATGGCCCCCGCCCCTTCCCTGCTAAAATTACCAGCCACCAATGCTGCCTGGCTGGTGGAGTGGTGGAAAATAGGTGTAATCTTTGCCAGTTTTGACAAGCAGCGGTTTGTGGAGTCAGCCTGGTATGCAGGAGTCATTCCAGCAAATGTATAATATGTGAACCAGGAGCCAAAATCGAAGTGAGGAGGACGCCATTAAAAATTATTCTTATGTTATGAAGAAAGCACTTTGCCATTATGTGAAAAACACGAAAACAATTTCTGCTAAGAGCTTAATTCTGTCAGGACCTTAACCGAGGATTATGCTTAATCCTCTCTCCGTTTTATTAACATTTTTTAAAACTGCAGCCATTTTCAAAGCCAACAAGGACGAAAAACTACAGTTCCCTGAAATCCTAGGGACCTAACTGAAGTCCATCCACTAATCCATACAGTCCTTTCTCCATGTTCAGAGCTCTACTTTCTTCGCTGCAGCAGGCCAGTGAAAGTCAACTTTTTTCTTGCTCTCTGGCACGTCTGGTGTAATTGGGGCTGATTATTTCTGCTTTTGGACACTAAATGTAATAATCACCTGTTTTCCCTACATCTTCCCTTCCCTCAGTCACAGCCCACTCCGGCGCACCTAACGTGACATTGCCCACTGTTACAGATGCTGCGGTCAGGGCACAAGTCCTAAATAAAGAAGTGGGGGGACGCTCACAGCCAGGAAGTGACGTCACGACCGGAAATGACGTCACGAAAGGCAAAAACCTACAAGTGGGGGGACGCTCAAATACGTGAAGTGACGGCACGACCAGAAGTGACGGCACGAAAAGGGAAAAAACCTGTTAAAATAGGTACGTGTTTAATAGTTTGTGTAGCGCTTTTGCGCAGGGGGGACGGCGTCCATCCATTGGTTGAAGATCTCGGCGTCTATTGGGTACCCTGGCAACGGCGAACCTGGTAGGCGAAGGGGCGTGGTGACCGGCGTGGTGTCCTGCGGCAGTCCGAGAAACGTCCGATTTCAGCCATCCACCCGGAAATGCATTGTTTACTTTGGACGCGGTTTTGATTGAAGATGGTGGACGGCGTTTTGATTGAGCAGGGTGGACGGCGTCCCCCCTGGAAAACCCTCGAAAATAAGTGGGGGGATGTCGTCCACCCGCGTGGTACCCTGACTCGTGCCCTGGCTGCGGTGCGGTCCGCCACCCAGCAAGGGGCATGACCGGGAGATGAGACTTGAATGCCCGCGGCACACGTTTCCTCACAGAAGCTTCCAAACGTGCGCCACAGGAGCCCTGTCACTCTGTATCCTTCTGGTCTGCCTAATACGCCCCTGCGGCGTCTGTACTTATCACAATTCTGCATGATTGACGCCCCCTGGGCTGGGGTCCCTATTATTTTCCTAACAACGCCCTACGTGGTCTGTATTCAACAGCTGTGTCAGGGGCGCCCTTAGGCATGTGCAAGCTGTGCACCTACACAGGGCCGCCAAACCCCAGGGGCCGCCACGCCAATATATATCCTTAATATAATAATCCTCTGAGGATGGATACATATTTGCTTGGCGGCCCCTGGCAGGGATTTGGCGCCCTTTGGCTCTGTTCCACTTCCAAACACCCTGACCCCCCCTCTTCACTGGCCTCCGCGCCTGCGTTCCTCCTGGTTCCTGATTGGATTCTTTTTTTCCCTACCCACTGCTGGCCCGCTGGTACCTTCCCGAGCTCCTGGGGGCTCCGCCCCCCCGCCCAGACCCCTTCTTCCGGGGCCCCCTACCTACGCTCCCTGCCCAGGGCCGCTATGAGCCTAGAGCCGCCCCTGGTTGTGTCAACAGTTTGGGACACGTTTGAAAGGGGATTGAAATCCCCAGTGATCAATTGGGGTGTGCATGTCCTTGGGCTTGCACCCATTGATAGCATGCCTCTAACCACCAATATCCTCCGCCCCTCGCACCCCCCCCCACCACATTTACACACCCCGCATGCCCACATTCAGGTTTTGCCTTTACTCTGACCTTACCTTACCTGGTACCTGCTAGTGCACTGTTACCTAAGTCTGGGCACTATAAACGAGATCACGCACCATGGAATAAGATGCTGATTACCAGGAGGAAGACTCCTTGTCTTTCCTCCAATGGAGTGATGATTTTGACGAGGGTGTTGATGCCTCGATATTTAAAGCTGTTGATGCAGCCATGGAGCCCTTTGAGCACCGCCTCTCTGAAAAAATTGTGGTGAATATGCAAAGGTTATCCGGCCTCCACAGGCACCCCCTAGTGCCCCCTCCTCCTCAGTGCCCCTCCATCACTGAGAGACCCCCCCTCGGAGAAACAATGCCTAGAAGGGGTGGCCCATGATGCGTCTGCATGTCTGAAGAAGGCCTCTCTGGCCCAAGTATCCCAATCTCACGGGTCAGGAGCTTCAGCAGACACCTTACTGTGCCTTCCCGGCCAACCTCGCCTGATCAGCCTGACCCAGATAAGTCCCAGGGGGAGTCTGACAAGGAAGCTCCCCCCCCCCCAAGATTCGAGTGCCTGTGTTCAGAACCGCAACCATGTACACAGGGCATTCCGATATGCTTGATCCAGCGATATTGTACACCACAGGTCCACGGATTAGGTACCATTGGATAAGGTTCCTAGGTATATGGCTGCCTGCCTATGCAAGCCTTAGAAGAGGATGCCCACACCAGCCTTCAGGCGGAGTGCCCTCAACCCTCTCTTGAGTGAAAGGTTACCCTCCCCCAGATATCGACCCTAAGATGGCCACCTTTTTGACGAAATTCATCAAGGACCCTAAAAAGGGTATTGACAGCTCTTTTTGGTCATGCCAGGATAGGGCCCATAACCAAGATCCTGGACATGTCGGAGGAGGCAAAGGCCTCAAGTTCCCTGATCCCGACAGATGCCCCCTCAAGTTGGCTCTGTTTCGCCCAGCGTGGTCTTCCATTACATCAGACGCATGAAACAATAGAGGGGTGTCTGTGAGAAGCTGGCCTGGCATATGCTGTCCACTATTCTAGAGGGCACCTTGCACCAGTCCAAACGACCCTTATTGATGGTAGGTTTAAAGACAACCTATATAGAAAGCTATCCTAGTGGTAGCTGTGGAGAGCAGCCTTCAGGCTAAGTCTTGAAGGAATGTAAAACAGCTTGTTTTACCAGTCTATAATCTCGTGAATGACCAAATGAAAGGAGAACCACACCAGGTATATATATAAAATATATGTATTTAATCTAAACACATCCCTCTAGTCTCTTTATGAGGCTAGAGGCAAAAGTACACACAGTAAACTTATTTAGCACACAGTAAATTGGCACAGTATACTTTTAGCCCCAGGGGCGTCACAAACCATATACTAAGAAAGTGGTATAAGTACCACGACAGAAAGTCATAGAGACAAGGCCTAGGGCCTGTAGAACCTCTGGGGCAACCAGGAACCACCCAAGGTAGGGATGCAGGAGACCTACGGGGGACGCGTGCAGTGTCTAAACACAGCCGCAAATCACCATTGACTTCCATGGAGAAAGTAGCGATTAGATTTTTAAAGATTAGGGACACTTAGGAGTGGACTAGGAGCAAACCCCTTGAGAACTGGACAGTTCGAGAGTCAAGACCCACGGGAGCACCGAAGTACTAGCGTTACCTCACCCAGGGAAGCCGGGTGCATAGGTGTCTTTTCGTGTCGGGTTTCGTCATCGTTTCCTATGGAGAGCTGCAAAGAAGTGCTGCAGGTGACCAGGTGAAAAGTGTCCGGATGGATCCAAGGGTGGATCAGAGATCTGAAGAACCTGAAAGCAGAGGGGACAGAGTCTGGGTCACTTGCCAGTGACCAGGGAGGCAAGGAGAAGATGCCCACGGATGTCGGGTGATTTCAGGTGCAAAAGGTGAAGCTTGACTCTTCAGCCACAAGGACCAGGAGGTGTCGACGACAACCAAGAGCTGGATTCGAGCTGTCCCACGTCGGATGTTGAGTGCTGCGGTGTCGGTATCCGGATTGAACCCAACAAGCCTTGGCAACAGCAACCCACGCAGAATGCAAAGATTGGCTTCGGAGCAGGCCAGCAACGTCTGAGGGACTCACCCTTTGGAGAGGAGTCAGGGCACATCTGGAGCAACTAGGGAAGACCAAGAAACAAAAGAGTTACCTTTGTGGGGACCCACTAGTCGATTGACCAAGGATCGCGAAGAGGCCTCAAGCAGAAATGCTAGAAGCGGGTCCACGGAACACTCGTGGAGTGTAGGCCCACAATCTTCGGTGCAGATGGTGCTCAGGGCTTGGATTAAGTGTAGCCCAATGCACAACTTCGGGAAAGCTCGGGAAGTAGGTGCACTAGCAAATGTGCAAGGTGTACAGGAGTTCCGGTCCCACGTCTCTCGTAATGGCTACAGATCTCAGCTTTGCTGTGATCCTGTGTCGGCCTCGGAGATGTCTGGAAGTCCATGTCCTGTGTCGCAAATCCTTCAGGATCCGTCAGGAGCCTTGGAAATGTGTGGAAAATGACAATGTATATGTACATAAGCGGCGTTCATCTGTGTTCACCCTCGCCACTGTTGAAGGTAAAGCGAAAGTCACGAAACAGTGGCCCCGCCATCTTGTCCCCTTTTAGGCCCCATCACGAACATAGATAGTAGCCATTTTTGTGTCATGACCTCTCTGCCCACTGCCAATAGCCTGCGTCTCTCTCTCTCTCTCTCTCCCACTCCCCAGCCTCGCGAGTATTCCCCCGCGCCCTGACAGCCCCCGGTTTCTCCTGCGCGGGCCATAAACGCACCTCTAAACACGACCCTGCCTCCGTGCTGAACCCCTGCCCCCTCGCTCTTTCATCCCACCCATAGAACAGACCCTTTCGGTAACCTCTTCCTCCCTGCCCGATTGCCCGGCCTGATCCCAGGTCATCACCTAGCCCAACAGATGCAGTTTATTGCTTCCTACAGTAGGACCTCGCCTCACATCAGAGGAGCAGTGATTAATGAAGGCCTTCACACCCCTAGATCTGACCGACACCCCTGCATTCCTCCCAGGAACACCCTTCCTCTCTTCTGATGACCCCCCTCCCGGCTACACCTGGCCTCTTGACCCAGTCCCAAGTCATAAAACTAGGTCTCGTGGATATACCCCCCCCCCCGGCCCCGCATAGCAAAACGTGATCTTATCGCCTGCCCAACCTTAGATCAGACTACCCCCTCCTGCCCTCGTGTCCTGTTGGAATGTCCGGCTGCAGATTGCAATCACATGTTACATTTGGGAGGGGAAAACAACATCAGAGCGGCCGGTATGGGAATAGGCCTGGAGCTGGGATCCCAAACATGCCCTTTTTGTACTTCAAAGTGTCTTTATTGCAATAAGGAATGTTTGTGCATCATAAACCTGTGTATAAAAGACGGAGCCGTAGAGAAACTTGTTAGAGCACCTCGAGAAGATACCCTGTTGTCTGATTTGACGTGTTCTGTTCCGTCGGAAATAAACTCCTGTTTCCTGCCTTCCAGTCTCCAGCGCCTGCCTCTTTATTTGGTAATCATGAGTTGGGTGAGAAGCGGCTAACGCCGGGCAAATATGGAAAAAGGGGTAATCGACCTGACCTGCCTGAACCCTTTGTTTAACAAATGCAGACCAGCAAGATGCTTCTTTGGTGCTTATTTGAACAGGGGAGTCACTCCTTGACCCCAAGGGAGATCCTTCTGTCTTCTAATCGAAATAGAATGTCGAAGTTCCAGGATATATGTTGCAGAGTTTCGTCCAGGGTAATATGAAGTCCTAAGGACTGGATTCCTATGCTTCTACTAAGTTTAAGGATTGGACTTACTCTAAGGTCACACCTATGGGAGGACCTGGGGAGGGGGTGGTTACACCCCTTCCCCTTTGTCCAGTTTCGCACCAGAGCAGGGGCTGAGTACCCCTGCAACCAGTTTGAACTGGGGTATGTACAGGGACACCAAGTGTGCCCCTAGCACTGTCTGAAAAGCATTAACTGAATGCACCCACCCAGCCCCAATAAACTAAAGCCTGTCTGGGGAGGTGGTTACACCTCCCTGTGACAGGAAACCTATTGTCCAGTCCTCCCCTGCCATAGTTTCGCCCAGCAGCAGGAGGTCAGACTCGTGTCTGTGGCAGCAGCATCCATTTTGTGATGCTGGGGCTCTTTTAAACTATTACCGGTCAGGTAAGTGTGTACAGGTCTTCTCCCTCTAGAAGGGTGGAATTCTACCCCCGCCGCCAGGACTGGCAAGGGGGTAGGTTTCCAAAGTGTTTGGCACCAAACACAACATGTTTTGATGCAGCCATTCCAAAGTTAGCATTTACCGCGAGGTTATAATGCACTTAAGAGTATATGGTATGGCTGTATCATAGAACAGCTACAGAGAAGTGATTCTGAAAGCTGCAGAGGGGCTCAGCTCATGCTTGGGCACCCTCTCACACAAAACCAAGCACTCTGCCTTTAGGATTGTCAAGGCCTGCCATAGGAGTGACGTATAGGTTTATATGTGTCTGTATTTAAAGGTAGATATAGGTAGCCTATACCTTAATAAGGGGTGCAAGCACCATCTTACCCAGGCTGCAGTAGCAGAGACCTGTGGTGCCATTTTGGAAGGCTTCCCAGGGGTGGCATAATACATGCTTCAGCCCCTGGTAGGCCTCTGGGGTACCTATGCCCTTGGTAGCTAAGGTACCATATACTAGGGACTCACAAGGGTAACCCAGGAACCAATCTGGAGTGTACCTACAGTACATGCAATCAATTTAGAGAGGAAGCAGCTAGGCTGGGGTCCTGGTTAGCAGGGCCCCAGCCAGACTAAAGTAGACAAATCAGTGAAACACCAGCAAAACGTGGGGGTAACCATAGTAAGCAGATCCTACTCTCCTACAGTGTCCAAAATTGTTATGCGAGAAGCTGGCTTGGTATATGGTGTACACTTACGTAAGTGGGCACCTTTCACCAATCCAGACAACCCATGTGGTGATTTTAGTGGTCTTAGACAACCTTAGAAAGCTCTCTAAGTGGTAGCTGTGGAGAGCAGCCTTCAGTCTTAGTCCAGGAGTGTAAATTAGCTTGTTTTACCAGAATATAACCTTATAGGTATAGATTAAGTGAAGGGAAACCACACAGTGCATTTATAACAAGACACATACAGATATCTCCTAGACGCAAATATACACAATGGACACAATACTTTGCAAAAGAAACAGGTAAGTAGCATGAAATACACGTGGGCCCCAGGGGTAGACCAAACCATATACTAAAATAGTGGTATGCAAACAACGACTCGAGTCAAGACTATAGCCAGAAGACGTAGAAGTGCTGGAGACCTAAGGAACCACCCACGGTAAGTAACCAGGAGCCCCATGGAGGCCGTGTGCAGAGTGGGAACACGATCGCGGGATCAATGCAAGTCAATGGGTAAGACGCGGTTGCTATTTTAAAGAAGAAGGGCCCTTCCCAGTGGACCCTGAAGGAGCCCAGTGGAAAACCGAAGGTTGGTGAGCCTTGAAGAACCTGCCAGAAGAGGGGACACAGTCTATGCCAGTCAGGAGTGACCAGGGGGCATGGAAGATGAATGCCCACCAATGTTGAGTGTTGCAGGGAAGCTGACGGTGACCTTGGAAGTGCAGCTGTGTGGGCCAGGTGACGCTGTGGATGACCAGAAACCGGATATAAACTTTCCCACGTTGGACGTCAAGAGTTGAGGGGTCAGTGTCCGTAGGAAGCACCAACAAGCCTTGGAAACTTCAGCCAACGTGGAAGTTGAAGAAGGTCCAATGTCGGGACCAGCGAGGTCCAGGAGACTCACCACAGGCAGGGGAGTCAGGATAGGCCCTGAGCAATCAGGGGAGCCCAAAAAAATCAAAGATGCCACTCAAGAGTACCCACAGGCCGGAGAGTAGAGAGAGGACCTTGAGCAGCTCACCAAAGACACAGGCCCACGGTGTAACTGGTGTGGTGAGGACAAAGATCTTGGTCACAGGAGACGCTGGAGGTTAGGGCTACTAGGAGCCCAAATATCTTGGTGGAACGAAGCCAACACGCCTTTGCAACTGCAAGTTGATGCAGTGCACAAGGGTTCAGTTCCTGCGGCTCCAACGAGGGATACTGGCCTCAAACTTGGTGAGAAGACAGGGCAGGCCTTGAGATATGAGAAGAACTACCACCTGTGTTGCTTAGCCTTTCGGAGTCCTTGGGAGCCCAGGATCAGCAGACCGGCCAGCTTAGTTGCAGTGCCTGCAGATGCAGGGAAGTGAATCCTTCACTTCAAGGGAGATTCCTGTAGGTGTCTTGGATGCCCACAGACCGTGGAATGTTCCTGTATGGTGCACAGGCACGGACATTGCAGCAGACGAGCAGGGCGAGGAGATCAGGAGCAGGAGGATTCTTCCCAGTTGCAGCCTTGGTACCCAGATCAAAGTCCATGGAAGTCCAGTGCACGCAGACAGTTGAAGAAGGAGTGGTGTCTGAAATTAATCTAGGGACTCACCCACAGGTAAGCCCTTAAATACCCTAAGGAAAAGGGTTGGGACGATTCAGGGTCCCTACCTAAGGAGGGGCTGGACAAGGGGGAGGATACTCCCTGTCCTTTCTCCAGTTTTACGCCAGAGCGGGAGCCAACGGCTCACTGAACGAGTTTGAATTGGACTATGCGTGGAGGGCACCAAGTGTGCCCTGCATGCAGACTGTGTGGTGCTGGAAGCACCCCCACTCTGCCCCAGTACAGTACCGGGAGCATCGAGGGCCTCCCAAAGGAGCTTTATGGTACTACATATTTGATACCAAACAAGATAGGATTCGGTACAGCCAGTTTCGAGATGGTCATCGTGTAATGACGTGGTGCCCCTCTATATGTTATACGGCTGTCTCACTTACAAACCAGGAAAATGGACACCGTGGGTTGTTGGTGTGTCCTGCTCATGCAGGGGCACCCTCACACTTCGAACCGAGCACCCTGCCTTCAGGAATGAAAGGCCTGCTTCAGGGGTGACATAGGTTTTAAGTGCAGTGACCTTAGCGATAGGTAAACCTATATCTTTCGTAAGTGGTGCTTAGCACCATGATACACAGGCTACAATGGCAGGCTTGTAGTTACAAAATGAGTGGTCTCTCAAGGGTTGCATAATACATGCTTGAGCCCATGGGGGACCTCTGGTGTACCTATGCCCTGGGTACCTTAGTACCATATACTAGGGACTGATAAGGTTGCACCAGTGTCCAATCTGGGATGTACTGAGGGACTTGCCAAGCCAATTTAAGGGAGTAAGCATAGAGACTGGGGTCCTGATTAGCAGGATTCCAGTCAGACTAGTAAGAAATAGCATTACATCAAGCAACATTTGGGGGTAACCATACAAGTAGATCCTACTTTCCTACACAACCCCCTCAAACGTAAGGCATTTAGACTAACCTTGCCCAGTTGAGTCTTTGTTTTCTAAGTGAAAATATCTGGAGAATCCATCTGCATTGCCATGGTTACTCCCAGGTCTATGTTCCACTGTATAGTCCATCCCCTGTAGGGAAATGGATCACTTCAAAAGTTAGAGATTTTCACCCTTCGTCTGCTTAAGCCTTCAGAGGGACTTGTGGTCGGTCTGAACAATGAAGTGAGTGCCAAACAGGCATGGCCTCAGCTTCTTCAAGGCCAAGACCACAGCAAAGGCCTCCCTCTCAATGGCTGGCCAACGTTTCTCCCTGGGGGTCAACTATCTGCTGATAAAAGCTATTGGTTGATCCTGGCCCTCTACATTAAGTTGTGATACACATCCCCTAAACCTATCTCAGATGTATCTGTTTGGACGATGAAAGTTTTGGAGTAGTCAGGACTTTGCAGTCTGGGAGCAGTGCACATGGCCTACTTCAAGTCATCAAATGCATTTTGACAGCTTACTGTCCACTAAACTTTCTTGGGCATTTTCTTTAATGTCAGATCATTCAGGGGAGTCACAAATCTTCTGTAATACCCAGTCAGGCCCAAGAAAGCTCTGACCTGAGTCTAGGTAGTGGGATCAACCCAGTCCTCAATGGTCTGGATTTTGCTCTCCAATAGTGGCACCTGGCCTCCACCTGCCAGGTGGCCCAAGTATACAACCTTGCTCTGGCACGTGGTGGCCTTGATAGTGGGGCCTGCCTTTTTCAGGCCCCCAGAACATTTCTGAGGTGTACCAGATGATCATCCCAGGCGGAGCTAAAGACAGCTATGTAATCTATATATGCTGCACTGTAGGCTTCCAGACCTGTTAAGACTTTATTCACCAACTCACCAACCTCTGAAATGTGGCAGGTGCATTCTTTAGATCAAAGTGCATCAGAATAAATTGATAATGCCCACTAGGGGTTGAGAAAGCTGTGTTTGGCTTGGCATCCTCAGCTATTCAGATTTGTCAGTAGCAGGTCAAATGTACTCAGAAACTTGGCTGAGGCCAAAGTATCTATGAGTTCATCTGCCCTGGGAATTTGATGGGCATCAGTCTTAGTGACTCCATTGAGGCCTCTGTTGTCCACACAAAACCTCATCTCTCTTTTACCACCCTTGGTGTGAGGTTTTGGAACAAGTATACAGGACTAGCCCTGGGGCTCTCTGAATGACCCCCAATTCCAGCATCTGTTGGACCTCTGTCCTGATGCAGCCCCTGACATGGTCAGGCTGTCTGTAGATGTTACTCTTCACATGCAGACTGTCACCTGTGTCCCATTCAAGGGTACACCAGGTTGTTTGACTGGGTGTCAGGGAGAACATACTGATTGAGGACTTTCCTGCAATTAGTCTACTTTTGATCAGTGAGGCAGCCTGCCACGTCTAAACCATCTACTGATCCATCTCATAAGCGTTCAGAGAGAAGAGATCAGGGAGAGGGTCACTCTCTTCCTCCTGCACCTCATCAGTTGCCATGAGCAAGTCCTTGTCAGCCCTGTCAACAAAAGGTTTTAGGAGATGCACATGTAGTACCCTATGGGGACTTCTTGGAGTACCTAGGTCTACCAGGTAGGTGACCTCACCTTTTTGTTCAAGGATGGTGTAGGGGCCACTCCACTTGTCTTGGAGCGCTGCTGGGGCCACAGGTTCCAACCACCACACTTTCTGGCCTGGTTGGTAACAGTCAAGACAGCCTTTTGTTCATGACAATCTTTTTGCAGTTCTTTGCGTGCCTCCTGGTTTTTGCTGGCCTTCTTCATGTACTCATGCATGCGAGAATGCAGGCCAAGGACCTAGTCCACAATGTCCTCTTTAGGAGGTTTGAGAGGTTGCTCCCAACCTTCCTTCACAAGACACATGGGACTCCTAACTGGCTGTCCAAACAGAATCTCTAATGGGCTGTAGCCAACCACCTACAGGAGGCACCTCGCTGTAGGCAAAGAGAAGGCAGGGTAATAAGACATCCCAGTTTTGCCTAAGCTTTTCTGGGAGTCCCATGATCATACCCTTTAGGGTGTTGTTTTTTTGTTGAAAATCTTTTTATTAAACACAAATGCAGAATATAAACAATTGACAGCAATAATGTCCTAGGCATGATTTTACAGCTTTGAATATACAGGGACCACATGTCTCCATTTACTTTATTCCCATTGTAGTTCATGGTCAGTCAGCGGCATATAAATCATCCCTCTATTTTTGTTCCATGCCCCCCACATCTTGGACCATTTTTGTGGGCAACCTCTACACTCATAAACAGCTCTTTCAGCTTGCATATACCAGTCCATGTCTGTCACTCAGTCTCGGTATCTAGGACCGTTTGTATCCCTCCATGACCTTGCAATGTTACGCTTTGCAACCATACATCCCAGGGAAACACAAATTATTTATTTCGCAGTTAGGTCCGTCGCATCCCATATGTTAAGGAGGCACCACCGGCGCGAGACCTCCAACTCCTTCCCACACAAAGATAGCATTTTGGACGTTATTTTTTCCCATCATAACTTAATCACAGGACACTCCCACCATTAGTGTATGAATGTTCCCATCTGTGCACAACTCCTGGGACATAATGAAGAGTTCAGTGTGCCCATTTTAACTAATGCCACACTGGTGTAGTACGCTCTGTGCAGAACCTTTAGCTGTACTAATTTAAATCTTGAACGAATCGATACCACCATCGGGGTTGCCAATGCATCTGCCACTCCTCCTCATTCATAGCTCCCACATCCTCCACCCATTTTGTACGTATTTCTTCTAGTTTTATGGGTGAGTTATTTAATATATTTCTGTACGTCACAGATATTGCCTTTTTCAGTATATAGTCATCTAAGAGCCTATCTTCTAAAGGGGAGGAGGCCAAGCGTTTAGCACACCGGGGTAGTGCTTTTTGTAGTGCACTACGGACCTGAAGGTATCAGAAAATGTCCTCCTCATTCAGCTCATTGTCTCTTTGGAGGTCCTTGAAAGGAACAATTTTGCCTCCTATCCACAAATCTCTTACCTTATTGAGTCCAATCAGTTCCCATTTATCGAACGCCGGGCACCTTGCTAGTATCCCCAAATGTCCATTTTCTAAGAGTGGAGTAGCCTTTGTTATCGTGTTCTACCACCCCAGCTCCTTTGCGGCCCTATGCCATAGAGTTACCGTAGTGGAGGTTGGTGTCTTGCCTGGGGCATGTTTCCATCCCCCATAAATTGCTCTCAAATAATTCCCTGGGTTCATATTATTCCTATCCATTCGATAGGCATGTTCTGTGTGTGGCCAGTGCATCCAGTGGTATACCACTATCAATTGAGATGCCCACTATTGGATTGATGGGAGGGCAATCCCCCCATCATACCAATTTTTCATACGTTTGGTTAGAGCTATATGTGGGTTACTATTGTTCCAGAGCAACGTTCGAATCTCTGATTCTATTGTTTGAAATTATCTAGCAGGCACTAGGTATGGGGTGTTCTGCAGGATATATACAAACCGGGGGAGAGTCATCATTTTTTACAGTGCAGCTATGCCTAGTAGGGTAAGGGGCAAAGTCTTCTAATGTTGGACATCTTCTTGCAATCGATGTAGTGGGGGAGCTAGGTTCCTTTCATAGAAAACTGTTGGATTTGTGGTCACATAGACCCCCAGCTATCTAAACCTTTCAGAAGCTATTTTAGCAGCACACACCCCAGGGAAGTTAATGTCTGTTCCATACAGTACATATATGAGCGACTTGTCCCAATTTATAGTATACCCCAAGTATTTTTGATAAAGTGTAAATATGTGTAATACCCATGTATTGAGGAGTGTGGTTTTGCTAAATGGAGCAGAATATTGTCCGCGTTTAGGGAGATTCTGTCTTCACATTCCTCCGTCTATTTTAGCCCCCTAATTAGTGGGTTGCCTCTGATCCAGACCGCCAAAGGCTCCAGAACCAGTGCAAAAATTAGTGGAGAGAGTGGGCAGCCCCGCAATGTGCCTCTCAGTAATTTTAAAGACCGACGACCTTCCTCCATTCACAACCACCCGAGACAGAGGCTTTTTTATACAACAGCCTTATCCATAACAGAAATTTCCCCCAAAATCCTAATCTTTCAAGGTTCACTCGATCATAACAAAGCCCTATTGGCATCCAATGACATTATCACTGCTGCTTCTCTAATATGATCTGCTTTTCCTAGGACCCAGTTGAGGTGTCGCAGGTTAAGTGTAGTACTTCTGCCTGGCATAAAGCCGGACTGGTCAGAGTGGACCAGTTTGCGCAGAAGTGGCGTCAAGCGAGTGGCTAATTTTTTTGCAAGGATTTTCACTTCTGGATTTAACAGGCATATGGGTCGGTAGGAGTCACATTTTTCGGGGGGTTTCCTAGGTTTGTGTAGTACTACAATGCTGGCCATTCTGGCTTTCGGGCAGACTACCCTTAACTACACTTTCTTCGTACATCCGTACCAGATACAGGGTGATTATGGATGCATTTATTTTATACAATTCAATTGGGAGTCTACTGGGACCCATTGCCTTCCCTGCCTGGAGCGCCCCATTTGCCTGTACAACTTCCTTTTCAGTTAGGTCAGCTTCCAGTTCCTCCTTATCTGTAGTCTCTATGGAGGGACGTCCAAGGGTAGCCAGCAATTCCTGAGCCTCAGTTTGGGTGGGTGTCCCTGCTGATGTATATATATGCTTGAAGTATTCCGTAAAGGTGTCTGCTATTCCCTGTCTATCATTAAGCAGGGTTCCTTCATCTGATTCAGTCTCGAACACCCATCTAGTGGCTCTCTCTCACTTATCCAACCATGCCAGCAACTTCCCAGCCTTATCCCCTACCTCATATATCCTATGTTGGGTCTCTCTATAATGCATCTTGGCTGCCTCCTCAGCTATATCCTTATATTTGTTTGTTTGATATGCAATCTATGCTTGATGTCTGGGGAGTCTAGCAGTGTTTGTTCATGCTCTAACATGCCAATTTCTTTCTCGATCTCCAGCAGCTTTTTTCTTTTTGTGTGTCTAGCTCCTGCTGAGACACCTTGCCCCCTGATCGCTGTCTTATACGCTTCCCACATCGTTTGGGCAGAGTCTACTGTTCCATCATTTTCTTGGAAATAGTGAGCAGTCCCCTCAGTCAGACCCTCCCTTATACTTGGTGTTTTGAGGTACCAGGGGTTGAACACCATCCCAGATTGTCTAAAAGGAGACACACCCCGTATCGTGCAGTCAATGGCAAATGATTGGAGATACCCCTCGGAAATGTCCCACCTCAGCAAACATTGGGAGTAGCTCTGCTCTTCGAAACATGTAATCTATGGGGACAAGCTTCCATGTACCCCTGAATGGAAAGTGCATTGATGAGCTGTAGGGTTATAGGTTCTTCAAATATCCATCAGGCACATCGCCCTCAGAAATTCTTCTAAGGCTTTTCCTGGTGCTTCCTTTGGTTTTGTTGGTTTCCTAGCTAACTCTCCACTAAAGGCAGGGTTGCAGTCCCCTCCTATCAATAATTCGCTTTCTGGTATTTCCTTGATTTGAGTCCCCAGATCAATCAGAGCAGAGGAGTGTAGTCTGGGTGGTACATAGAGAGAAGTGATATTCAGTATTCTTCCCTCCCAGTATCCAGTCAGCATCACAAATCTACCCAGAGTATCATGCTTGACAGACTGAATTGTACAGGGGAATGTTTTACATATGAGAATTCCGACCCCTCTAGACACTGGTGTATCCTGCATGGACTGCCAACTTATATGCCCATCTATTTAGTGCACAATAGGAAGTTCCCTGAATGTGGGTCTCTTGCAGCACCACCACATACAGTGCGTGCCGTTTCAGATATTGTAATACCACCCCTCGCTTGATTCTGTCCCCCAACCCGTAAACGTTCCATGATAATATTTTTACATTTCAGGGCAGTGGCATCAAAGTCGAGGCAATATGCACCCAGCCGTGTTGAGGGCACCCCTGGAGGGCACAAGAAGTTTTATGGATGTCTATTAAGTTCTTAATCCCTCGACAGTGTATTAGATCAACGCTGACCATATGTCACTCCTGGAAAACATTTGTCTCATCACTGGGTTCTGCTGAACACATGCCTTAAAAACTGCATCTATAGTATTCCACTTCAAACAAACCACAGCTTGGTAATTCACCCTTACATAACAACCCCACTTCCTCCCCTCCATGCCTCCCGGCAACATGGACTTAAAACTGCCCACCCCCCAACTATGCAGAGTGCCTGTATACCCTTACCCTTTGAGACCATGGTAGGAGAGCGCAGCTCAGTTAATTCTCAAACAATCCTGATTTCAACCCTCGTAAACCTCTGCTGTTTAAGCCTACTCTTGAAATATTTTTTCATTAAGGCCTCTTGAATCGTATGCAGTCTATAAAAAACTCCAAATTAAACATCATGAGTCCTTGCCCTTCAGTTGACTAATCTGTCACCTCACTATGCCCTCCGTTCGTCCCCTGATTGTTATATATAATGATCTCCAGCCTTGTCTTACTCTTCAATGTTCGTTGAACAGTCTTACTTTATTAATCATTTTGGGAGTCTCACCGTTGCCCATTTATGCCAGTTTGAACCATTTCTTTGTCCGCTCCTGTGGTGTATCCTCGACCAACCTGATGACTCTTGTGTTCCTGCACACGCCTTTGAAAGTTATGTCTCTGTGATCCGACTGTTCTCCACCCTCCAGCCCCTCCCAGGCCTCCTCAGGGGTTACGCAAAAACCACACCTTCCAGCCCGCCATCACCCATAGCCTTGCAGGGAAGAACATAGCATATTTAATGTCCTTTTCCCGGAGCGCCGTCTTCACCTGGAGGAAGGATTGACGTGATCTCTGCACTTTGACTGTAAAGTCTGGAAAAGGGTTACTGTAGAATTTTTCAACTTTAGCGGGGGTGCCATGCGTGCTGCAAAATTATGTCTTGGTCACTGCAGTTGAAAATTCTTGCCAGGACGGGGCATGGGGGTGCGCCCGGCTTCGGTGGGCCACCTGGCACCCAATGAGCTTGCTCCACTGAGAAGTATTGGGAGAGAGTATGGGGATGTAGATGATTCTGCAATAAGTCTTCAACAAACAAGTCCGCGGTCTGACCCTCGGTCCTTTCCGGCATTTCCAAAATTCGCATGTTATTTCTACGAGGTCGCCCTTCATAATCTTAAAACTTTGCCTCCAGATCTACCATTGTTGATAGAAGCTTTTTGACGCTTGTTTCCAATATGTTGGTGGATTTCTGAAGTGTCGCAACTGAGTCTGCACCCCAGTCTCTAATTATCTCAGAGGCCTGGGGCCCGACCTCCTCCCTCCACACTCTGATGCACAATGGCCACGGACCAGGACTCATTTGGCCCGCCTGTGCCACCGCAAGTTACCAACTACGCCGGTGCTGGCCCACGTTTTGATGGGGGAGGCGTGGGGCGGATGAGCATCCAGTTCAATGCTGTAATTACCCGCTCTCCATTTAGGGTATTTTTAACCTTTCAACAAGCCCATTGCACTGTGGATGGAAGGGTGAGGTAAACTCGTAGTTTACTCCACACTCTTTCCACATGGCAGTGATGTAACTAGACATGCAGTTTGTACCTCTCTCTATTAAGACCTCCTTAGGGATGCCCATTCTGGAAAAGATCCCCAGGAGGGCCCTGGCCACTACAGAAGCTGTAGTAGTTCTAAGGGGAATGGCCTCTGGATACCTAGTGGCATGGTCCACCACCACTAGTCTAAAACTGTGCCCAGATGCAGTTGGAGGGTTCAAGGAACCAACAGTGTCAATCCCTGGGGGCATGGCTTCACCACAGCATGGAATGGACGCTCATTAGAACAGCTCCGAAACACCCCGACCATACCCCGTAATCCGCTACACAGATCCATCCCAAAAAACTGGGACCTTCAGAGACATTGTGAGCACTGGCAATTCAAAAACGGTACCGAAGGAACCAGTGGTTGCGTGGATACACGATGCTGTGTGTTACGGCCTCCCAGAGATCGAGAGATGGGAACCTGCGTAACCGGAAGGCCGAGCAGTGACATTGCGAGGCGGCCTCCCTAAGAACGCGAGACCGGAGGCTGTGGCCGATTACTAAAGAGTCCCAGCGGCATACAAGTGGATGCTGCCTTGAAGCGGGACCGGAGCAGCACGTTGCGAGACCTGGAGCAGAGAGAGCGCGCGGAAGAAATCCTGGGCCCGGCGAGCGTTGAGAGGGCAACTAGGTGACCCGGAGGGGTGCGGGACACAGCACTGACGGTCCAAGCACCACTATGGGCACCCAGAGATAAATCGGGCAGCCATGTGGAGATCGATCGGGGGCATCTATCGCCTGCACCACCACACTGAAGCGGACGGCAGAGAACCAGCCAAATTAATCGAACAGGGATGAAGTGGAGCGGCTCATGGGGAGGACCTGAGCCAGCAAGTAATGCCCTGATCATCACTACAGCTTAGTGGTCCGCCGGGTGAACATGTGGCATATAAAAGATGGACATAATTAAAGATGCGCTATATTTTGTACACTGTTTGCGCGCTTAGAGAGAACATTTAAGGGGTAGATACCCTGGACATTTTGGGGACGCCCTAGGGCCTGGAAGTGACTGAAGGGCTGAAGAATAATCGTTCAAGCCCCTCACAGCGCGGCCGGTCAAAAAGTGCTGCATAGAGTAAATTACTGTGCAAATATCCCAAAACTACATATCGGATAGCACACTGACACTAAGGGGAGATAACGTTCCCGAAATAAACTGCCACACAGGAAAAGCTCCTTTAATACACCTGGTGCGCACGTGAACCAAGGAAATGCAATACAAAGCAAAAGACAGGGAGGAGTAAAGCAACGAAAGGCCAATACTGGGCACAGAGTTCGGAGAGGGTCGGGATGTCGAGCGCCAAGGGACTTAAGGGATCGCAGCAAGCGAAGCTAGATAAATTCACAATGCCCAGACCAATGAACACACCACCAAAGGCACTACAGCAACGGGACCAGAACCTGAAGACCAGGACCCGACTCTAAAGGACGTCATGGATGCCGTCTTGGGAGTGCGCACCTCCATAGAGCAAAGAATGGACTCCATTACGACAGAAGTCATGTTGATAAGAGCAGATCAACAGAAAATGGGAGAGAAAGTCATATAAATGGAAAGGTTCATAACTGACCTTATGGGGGACTCAAAACAAATGCAAAAGGATTTCAAGGATTTGCTGGCCTTTCGGAAATTGGCAAAGGATAAATGGACGATTATAAAGGACGTACTTGGGGAATTAACATACGAATAATCAGAATACCCTTAAGAGCTGAGGGCCCCGCAGCAGACCTCTTTGTTGAAGACTTAATAATCAAGCACCTGCAACCCAAGGGTCTTTCCAAATTAGAGCATAGAGTCCCCAGGGGAAGACCGAAATCAGGAGCGCCCCCCCCCGTCCAATGGTGGATAAGCTCCTGAATTTTAGGGATAGGGACAATATACTACATGCTGCCCGAGTGGCCCCTCCCCTAAAATATGAAAACCCCTTCTTTCCAAGCTTTACGTTAAACGTACAGAGGCAACAGAGATCCTTTCTCGACATTAAGAAACAGTCAGGGAAAGAGGCCTCAAGTATGGAATGTTGTTCCATGCAAAGTTCTGAGTTGAGGCCGAAGGTAGGGTCTGGTAATTTGAAACCCTGGCAACCAGCAAAAGAACACAACACCCAAAAGGGACAAGAACTGGGTCAAACGGGACTCTCGCTCCAGTCTGAGTGACCAATCCATCACCTGTTGAACAAGAATAACTGACCATTGACACCATCTAGAGCCTGTGTAGTGACAATGCTTTTCTGATGGACAGTACTCTTGAAGACCACGCTAAGTGCCTTATCAATCATTCTAATTACCATGCTGGTCCCTTTGTAATGTGATCATGATGGGTAGAGGTCAGGGTGGTGGGATCTTTTAGTCTACAGTTAAGGGCGAAACGCACTCTGCATGGTTGGGGTTCAAGGGAAGTTCCAAGCCCAGAGTGCAAGGGAGCAGGGAGGGGGTAGTTGGGTTATGGTTGGGTTGTTTTACGAGCAATTTGATAGTGCGACAATGAGTGATGCAGGAATAGAAAGTGAATCAATTAGACAAGAACCCAAAGATGGGAACGCAGTAGGACAAAAGTTTTAAGCTCCTACCATGGAATGTCAACGGTCTGGGGGACAAATTAAAGCACAGTATCATATTACAATATATTAAGAAACGCGGATGCAGTGCTTCTCCAAGAAATGCAAATCATCAGTACTACATGTAAGGCTTTCAACAGATGGAGATACCGTCTGGTTGTCCACTCAGGTTTCACCACGGGTTCTAGGGGAGTGGGCTTCATGCTTAAGAACTCCTTACAAAGGTCAACTATTCACACATGGACGGACGCAATGGGCAGATGTGCAGCCGTGTTCGGCAGTGGAAGGGGAGGCCACTCACGATAGTAATTATATATTTCCCACCTGGGCTGCAGGGACAGACATTCAGAGATTTAGGCAATATTATGCTGACGTTCCCAGAGGGATGCCTTGTGGGGGGGTGGAGACTTTAACTCTGTCGTGTCCGGGACACTCGACCAGTGTTCCCCCGCAGCATACGCCCCACGCAAAGATGGCTTTCCAATTTTCTATACGCAATGGGGCTGGTAGACACGTGGAGAGTGCAGCACCACGGGCATGTTCAGCACACTTTTCATTCAGAGGCACATAACAGCCTGTCTCGGATAGATTATCTCCTCATTACGGCAGCTCACACAGGGAATATACAGGAAATCCGACACCTAGCCCTGGGTGATCGGACCACTCACCGCTATAGGCCAGAGTAGCACTGGGCGGAAAACAGGTGGGCAGAATATCTCCGATCAACCCTTGGTATTTCCAGAATCCAGTAGTCAAGAACAAGCATTTACAATGCAATAGGTCTCGCAACTGCGAGTTTTGGAGCTATTGGCATTGTAAATGGCAATGTTTTTTGTCATTGTTATTTACAATACCAAAAGCAATACCAATTGCTTTGCATAGCATGGTGCCCATGAAGACGACCCGCGCTCATTAAAGTAACCAGACACACACTTACTTTGCCCACCACCCTGGGAGACCTTGAACATAATTCTATCCTGGGCCTAAAAAGAGGCTCCCCAGCTGCAGTGTTGTTGTATTGTTACAAACCCCATTGCAATGGCAACCTTCACCTCTTTTAACATTCTGCCTCAGTGGCAAAAAACATGGAAGCAGGGCAGCTCTCTTGGAGGGTTGGTTATATGGTGAGTGACTGCAGGACGGGTAGCTCAGATGAGTGGCATGTCTGGTGAGTAGTCAGGGCCAAAGTGAAACTAGATCAAAGAATAGTATTACGGAGATACAAGCAAGTAATGGGGAAGGACAGAAAACAAAACAGTTTTTTTTGTGTAGATGCTCAGCCTAAGTAATACTGAGGTTGGCCAGTCCACCTCCTATAACAAGCACTGGTGGTCGACTCAGCAGTGGTGCCTGGTTCTAGGCACTGTGAGGACCCAGCACCTTCTCGCATGATAGACACCTACTGAGGATGCTAGACATAGGCCTGGCATAACCCACATCCCGCCAACCTTCTTTCCGCCACTCTACATGCATTGGTCGCTCAAAGAAATCAGCAGCAATCTTAGTGGCACTGCACACTCTTGGGGTTGTGGTTGCAAACCCTCTTCCGAGGGATACTTCAGACTCAGTGTGTTGTAGTGGTAACCCCTCATCAAAGAGCCACTGGCAGCTCTGGGTGTCATAGAAACAGCTACTCGTTGTAGGATGCCTGAAAAGCTTGGGTTTGGTGAGGAGCAACCCTTTCTCGCAGAGTGCTGTAAAAGTAGTCCACGTTCCCGGGGCGCTATACAGCGCATGAAGGATTTGGCACAATCCCTTATCAGTTGGACACGCAGGGCTTCAAGTGGGCCGGGTCCTGCCGATGCTCAGCCCTGGAAGGGCTTTCCATTTTTACCCTCACCCTAAGGATGAAAACAAAAATCTTACCTCTCCTGCAGTACCACTGCTTAAAGCCTTTGATGTAACTTCAAAGAGGCTCATTTTAGTTCTTTCAGTCTCATCATTTCGGAACTGAATCACTTTCAATATTAAATACCACAAAGCCATAGTTGTTGCGTATTTATTTTATGCAACAATCGTTGGCAAAGCATACCAGTTGGGCTGCAAACTATGCTAAGCACAGATTTTTAACTTAGGTGTTTTTAAGCCACGCCCTCAATTACATTGGCCACGCCCCTTTGAGAGACCCCTCAGGTTTTTTTTTATCCCACTTAAAGCCCTGCGGACACTGCAAGCTATAGGGGCTGTGAGTGTTGCAACCCCTCCTGTCTGTGGCAGTGCACCCTCCGTTCCTGGTGCAGTGGTGATGGGCACTGGGCCCTTATCCCAGGAGCATAACATAGCTCTTGGATTTTAGAATTAATACCTTCTCTCACAAAATCCGGAAACTGCGGGAGATAGATCTCCTCCCAGCAGCAGGAGCAGTGACAGCAGCAAGAGCAGTGACAGCAGCCATCAATGGGAGCAGTAGTGGCAACCCCATCTCCCAGGAACACTGCACAGTGCTGGATATCGTAGGCAATTAATTCCCTCTTGTGGGGGACATCGACCAGCGGTGGGCGATACCCACAGTGCCTCTCACGCCCCACCAATGATGCTGGGCTCTTTTACCCTTCCCTCGCTTTACACTACAGCAGAAGGGGGCCAGTACTGCCAGAAAAAATGCATGTAAGGCTATATTTGGGGGGGAAAAGAAATCAGGGACTAAACAGGATCACGAATTCCGCTCCAGATATATTACTAGCCCCACCCTCAAATAAATAACCTAGGATATGTAATCTGGCCTGGCGTGCTGCGATGGGGGGGAGGGGGGGAGGTCGTGCTGCTACAGAGCCGAGAGAAGGGTGTCTATGGGGAATAATCCCGCACTGTAGCACTCGGAAAATCAGAGCAGACATCTGGCGTCAGGGCGGGCCCTGCGTTCACGCACACGGCGGAAATGCACCTTGCACGGGCACCAGAGGACGCAGAGACACAAGATGGTTGTGGTTTAGATCAGCTGGAGGGGCGTGGCGGGCAAGGTGGGGAGGTCAAGGAGTGGAAAGCTGAGAAACGCACAAGGCGACTGAGCTCGATAATGTGTGCTGCAAAACGGCACAGCGTGAGTATTGTGAAGTGAGCGTAGAGCAGCACTCCATTGATATGTGCGCTGAGGGTGAGAGCACGTGCAGGCTGGTATGTCATGAGTTTTCATGAGCATTATACTGAGTGCACGCGGCACATTGGGGTTAATGCTATGTGAGGTATCGAACGACATCCATGACATAAAATGTGTATTCAAATTAAACATTCATGTAGTAAGCATGCAAAGACTGACATCACAAATGCATCTTAAGGTACAACGCTTAGCATACCATAGTAACATGGTAAAACGCCGTACTGTCACATGTACCCTAAAAAGTATCCAATGTCAGATAAATAATGACAGTTGCCTTGTCAAGTGGAGAGTCGGACTGTGAACAGTGCCACATGACGTGTAATGTGACATCTGCCAGCAGTGCAAGGGCAGGAAGCCGCAGACACTGCTCTGTCCCCCCTTCTGCTGCTTAGTACTGTCATGTATTCCTATAGGTTCTGAATCAATCCCCCTATTCCTGACCCTATTCTAGTTAGACAAACCAACAAGTTAACTAGCAGTCAGCCCATGAGGAAGAAAAACCCCCATGATGCAGATACCGTTATCTGACGCAGTCACACTACGGCACAGGAACGTGTTATCTGATTAGGTCATAACGCTTGCGATCTAATTAGACAAGCGATATTCCTCCAGCCCCTGATAAGGCATACGGAGTTCTCATAACAAATCAAACCTATGACAACCTGGAAAAACCGTGCGGCCATTGTTTTGATTTAACAGAGAACTTTAGTAAAAGAATGTGCTAACGAGCAAGTCGTATGACATCTTTATTGACGTATCTATGTCCATCCTTACGTCAATCTCGGCACCTTAAAGGTATAAATATTACCGATCTTGCCCTATGCAAACACACGCGTGGTGACGAGACGGAGCAGCCATACTTGCCGAAGCCCAGAGCAGAGCAGACCCCGCTGGCAGCAGCCCCGCCTTCCTGACGCGCTGAGAGACGCGCTGCTTTCTCCTGCCGAGAATCCAGCCCCGGTGTTTCTGGGCAGCCCTCGCAGGCAGCCTGGAATATCGAGACCAGAGAGAGAGATACCATTCCTCATTCATCCTAACTTCCAGGTACAGAACTGAATAACCCCTCACAGAGAATTCTTTAGTTATTCACTTGGCAAAAACAAACTTAACTTAAACTGTAACTTTCTATTCCCGCCCACGTATTAGACTTAGGTCAGGTACACGGGGTAGGCGTATCTAGAAACACCAGTTGAGTACGTCTAGTCAAATGTAAATGTGTATGTAATATATTTTATTCATTTTAAACCTTCATATGGCTTAGAAACCATATAAATGTTTTTACAGTATTATTTTATACTTCTGCTTCTAATGTATGCACTTTACTTAACTATAAGTATTGCAATAATATCGATCAATTTCTCATGTATGAGAAAAGAGACTGATCAATAAATACCACCTTTTTATTGAATACGCCCGTCTCTTCCTTTTCTCTACAATCTGATGAGACTAAGAATGCACGTACTGACTGAGTAAAATAATTGCCTTTTGTTCACACGACTCTCGAGATTTACTCTTGATTAGGGGAGAGCAAAGTTGTCATGTTCTATGGTTGTCAGAAACTAAATCCCTTCTTGTCTAATCAGGGAAGTTACTTCTTTCCTGAACATTCGAGAAAGTTTCTAGTGAGCTAAGCTGGCAAACCCAAAACTTTAAGTCTAGTATCGACAGTAGTAGACCTAGTTAACGTCTGGCCTAGGCCTTTACTGCTGTAGGTATTATTCCAATGCGCAGAGCCTATTGGGATGATAGGAACTACACTACATGGCGCCCAAGCGTTTGGAAAGGGCGATAAAACTAACGTAAGACATTTAGAGTAACTCAGTCGTGCTTTCTCACTCAGACCCCTTTTCCCATTATACTCCAAAGACGTCTGGAGTGGGTGAAAGGTTATATCCTCCAAAACCTCGCAGGGGGGAACTCCTATGTATGGTTCTTGGTATAGTCAACGTTGAAGGATACACTGTTCCAAAATATTGTGCATCTAATCTTTGTTTCCATAAGAAACCTGATCTGCAAACAAAAGAAATAACCATCCTGTCAGTAAAATGGGAGACAGTGATGAAGAAAGAGAGGCAGTTAGATTAGCAGCTGACATAGCAGAAGCTGATACTGCACTACAAAATGCAGACCCGGAGATAATACTCATCCCGGTCATCAAAAGGAAATCTATAACTTTAAAACTTATAGAAAATGGACTGACACCTAGAGGTGGCACAGTCATATTTGTAATTGAAGCACACGAATATCGGCAGACAGAGGTATATTATTCATGGATACATTTTCCAGCAGCTAATGCTGTAACAAAGTACTTCCACTATTACAAAATAGAGGAACCTCCTAATGAGTACACTCCTTTCGAGGAGGTGGAAGTACCACTCAAATTCCAAGAGCATTTGCTCTTATTTGATGGCGCCCTAAAACATAACAATCACATCACCAGGCTCGGTCCTTTAGGTAGACCAGGAGCAACGTGGCCGGTACTAGCCGGATACACACCACATCCAGACTTCGAAAGAATGCCTGCAGCAGATCTTTTAGTACAACTAAAACAATTAATAAAAATACATAGACAATTAGTCCAGTATGTGATGCGGACTTCAACAATTCAGCCAGCGATTAAACTTCCACAGCTGACCCCTCACCAGGGGAACACAAATAAAATTACACCACAGAACATCCAATCCTGCCTAGGTAAAGTACCGGCTAAACGGGAACAAATACCATTCTGGTTGGCACAGAAAATCACCCAAATAGAGGCGGTGTTTCCTGACACCACCCCATTAGAAAAACACAGGATTCTGACTATCTGTCTCCCAATGGGAATCGCACCACACATTGAGGACTGTGACACTTGGGGTACAGTCTTTGCTTCCATCTACACAAAAACGTATTTCAGTAATACCAGAAGTGCTAAAACAAATTCAAGATGAATACGGTCCAGAACCCGCTTTAACTCTTGGTATGAAATTACTAAAAGACTTCAAGCAGGTCTCGGCTATACTATTAGCCAACATAAAAGGAGAAGCAGCAAACGTGGCGATCCGCCAGAGGTTAAAAGAGACAGATATAGCAGACCAACCAGCTGAAATAGCCAGAATCATAGAAAAATCCTATGAGGAACTAGGTAGAGATAGTTTAGGTGGGATACCAGTAAAACCGCAACTAATTGAAAGTCCTGAAAAAATATTTTATAATAATAAATCTACATCACCAAAAAAGAACTGGGATGGAAACAAACAATCCAATCCTAAAGAAAAGAAATTCCAGTCCAGAGGAAGGTCTCCTAGGCGAAGAGAAAAATCTCCGAACCAGAGACACAGGTCACCACAAAGTGACCCCTCTGGGAATAGATATAACCTTAGAAATAGGGATAATATAAAAAAGCCTGATAGATATCAAGACATTGATACACGTCCCTCTCAATCTTTTCAGACTTCCTCGCAGAAATCGGAAAGAAGAGGACGATCAGAACAAAGAGAAGAGCACGCCAAGTCCAAAGACAAGGAACCTGCTCAGCTAAAAAAGAAATTACAATTTCCAAAAAAGAAGGTAGCCAGTATCAAGGTAGTTAACAATGCCGAGAATACTGAGGACACAACTGAAAAACGGGGAATGGGCTCAGACAATGCTAGACAGCGCAGCAGAAGTGAGCATAGCTCGCAAAGTCCTTATGAATCATCTGGAGACAGTGGACACGAATGAATATCTTCAAGTGGAAACTGCAGACACCAGGGTTAGCAAACCCCACAAAATATACGAAATAACATTACGTATAGAGGGGGATAAGACTAGAAAAATAAGGGGACTATTTTGGGATAATCTCTCCAAGGGCTATGATATCCTTCTAGCTGAAAAAGACTGGCCACCAGAGTTTGTCAGGGAGTGCCCTCATGGCGAAGAAATAATTATGCCTACCTTCTCAAATCATATCCCAATTCATAAAAAATACACACTTACTAGAAAGTGGGCAGTGGCTCTAGCTCCTGCCTTATATAAAAATCACGTGGGATGGGATGAGGACTCTCCTCCTCACAAAATCCAGTTAAAATCACAACCTACTGCACAAAGGCAGTACCCAATTAAGCAAGAAGCTAAAAAACAGGTAAATGAAATACTAGATCAGCTAGAATACCAGGGGGTGATTGAAACTTGCACCTCACAAATGAACAACCCTTTGTTTCCGGTCTCCAAACCAGACAATTCATATCGTCTAGTTTTGGATTACCGACACCTTAACACATGTTGCAAAACTTTTGCAGTGCAAAACTCACACAGTGCTGCACTAATGAATAACATAGTGCGCAAAAAATACAAAACAACATTAGACATCTCTAATGGATTCTTTTGTCAAAACATAGCACCAGAGAGCAGATATTTAACTGCGTTCTCAATAAATGGCACTCAAAAACAATTCTGTCGGTTAGCCCAGGGGTACAAGAACAGTCCGGGGGTATTCTCAGCGAGAGTAACAGAATTACTACAAATACATGATGATGAAGCATTATCTTATGTCGATGACATTTACTTAACAGATGATGACTTGGAGACTCACTTGAAAAGAGTGAACACCATAATACTTGGGTTCGCTGCAGAGGGTTACAAATTCAACTTTAAAAAATCCAGAATTGCCCATCTGAAAGTCCTGTTCTTAGGATATGAATTATCAAGTGAAGGCAAAAGCCTGGCTGACAATTTCCTAGAGAAATGTGCCGTAATCCAAGCTCCTAGAACACTAAAAAACCTACAGTCAATTCTAGGCTTCCTAAATTTCGGAAGAACATACATTGCAAATTACGCAGAAAGGGTTAAACCCCTTTATGATCTGATAAAACCAGATTTTAAAAAATCCAATTGGACTCAAATACACACAGAAATTTTGAGATCCTTACAAACAGACATGCTAATTAAAACAAAATTAGAAACACGTGATAACACACGCAATCTTGTGATTCGAGTCATCCCAGGAAGATGCGGATTCACATACCTGACCTCTAATGAGGGAGAAAAGGTACCAATTGCATTCAAATCACACTTGTACACAGAAGCTGAAAAGAAGTTCAGCAGTACAGAAAGAATAGTTCATGCAGTTCAAACCACAATAGCTAGAGAAAAAGATAAAGCTGACGGTAGACATATCATAGTCAGAACAGCAGAACCAGCCTTTGAGGCATTAACAACACCATGTAATTTGCCAACAACAGCATTGAATCCGAAGTGGATACAATGGGTGAATTCAATCACACCGGACAAAGTATACTATTACCTTGATCCAGAACTAGAAGAATTAAAAAATCTAGAATATGAAAAAACATATCCTCTGCCAATCGACATTCTGCCTTTACGACATTATGCCTGTGTAATTTATACAGACGGACATGCTCAACCCCCCGTTTGGGGAGAACAAGCATACAACCCCACATGTGGGATTACAAAAGAAGTGTGGCGCGGAGGTAAACTAAGACCTCTATTAACAAAAACACACTCAGTAGAAACTAATTCGGAACAACAAACTGAGATAGTAGCTTTGAAAATGGCGCTAGATAATGCGGATCGCGAATTCCCGACACTTATAGTGTCAGATTCATATTACTGCGTCAAGTCATATAACAAGGATTTACAGACATGGATTCAAAACGGTTACAAAGATACCACAGATGCACCAATAAAGCAGAAACTGCTCTGGGAACAAATAGCTCTTTTGAAAAAAGAACTACCAAAGACTCACGTGACACACTCACTGAGTCATCAGCGTGATGGCGTTCACGTTGCAGGGAATTCATTGGCTGAAACAGCCACAGCGGCTGCCACTAAATCGGCACCCGTAGTTCGAAAAAAGCGTACATTAAAATACATTGACGGTGAAACAATGCTGGCGGTGAAAACGTCATCAAAAGGCGACTGCTCAGCATTACCGATCAACTATCAACTCAATTACACATACATAATCGATGCAAACTCCGTCCCTTTTGCTCGAATCCCTAGAGTGGGGGATAGAGTGATTCCAAACATGGACAGGAGAAACTTGTTAATCGCAGACGCACATATGGGCGAGGATCTCAGACACATCAAACTAAAAGATTCTCTGGAAGAATTACAATCACGGCACTGGTGGCCAGGCATGAGCCTACATCATACCATGTTTGTAAAAAACTGCCCAAACTGCAACAGAAATCGCAGTGGGGAGAGGAAAAGTATAATACGATGGAACCTGACTGCAGAGAATATCACCAGTAAAGAGGGAGGCTTGCGATTAACATATACAGGCTAGTTACCACTTATAATGTAGATCACCAGCACTCGGCTGACGTCTGGACTGTTATACAAAGATTTGCGAGTCTAAATGGCATATACGCTAAGAGCATGCTACGTTTGACCATTTTTTTCACTCTAGCCCACCAGCCTGAGGGGAAAAAATGACCAAATGAGCACAGCCCAGCGGGAATCTTCTCACTTCCTTCCTGAGGGTACGGGATGGTGTAAAGAAAAAACCAAGGCAGAAAGCAATCTATAACGGAAAGGATATTAGGTTCGGGAGCTGGGTGGGTCAAACATCTAATAAGTGTCCAACGTAGTCTAAATAACTTGCCAAGAAATTCTCTGAAGGGATTCAGTCCGTACGAATTATTATTCGGAACAAGGATGATTATCTCTGACCTTGACAGTCAGACTTCAGTGGTGAAAGAAAAAAGCTTTGATATCAAAGACCGTTTGGCTATTTTGCAGGACATAAACAAAACAAGAAAAGACCTGAGCAACATAAAGTTGAAACAACAGCCAACAACCACTGAAGAACCACCACCTGTCCCAGCAAGACCTGTCTGGATTCCAAAAGTCGGGGATCTAGTCAGAGAAAAGATCGCGGTAAAGAAGGAATTTGGGCCTTCTTACAGAAAAGCAGTTCCTGTCTTGTCTGTCAACGGGACAAGATCAGTTGTACTACCGCCACTTGCTGGTAAAAAGGAGAACCGAGTTGTATCCATCGACCTGGTAAAACCACAACATGTGGCCGATAACAAACAGTAGGCCAAGTGTACTCCCAATAAGTAGCAGAACACCAAGGTTTGCTACCAGTACAGAGGTCCTAACAAAGAGGCTCATCACATTCGAAACGCCTACAGAAGAACAACAAGGACTATGCAACAATGCAATAGAACTTAGACCTCTGAAAACCCAAATAAAAACATTTAGCAGAGACACACCAATCTACAATGAAGTACCAAGTGAAAATGCAAGAAACAGAAATCCTGAACCAATTGGAACAATTGACAGAACTGCATCCGGCTACTTCATAAACTTCGATGATTCCTCTGAAGGCTTCACTGAATCAAAAACACAACCATCATCAAAAACCTTTAAAGATAAAGCTAAAGAACTTTTGAAACAACTGAAAGAAACATATCTGATTTCTCCATGGATTGAATTTTGGGTGGGTTTTGGTGCATTTATCCTCATACTTTGGCTCATCATGGTACTTACTTTGGGACGCTTCATTGAGGGAAAATATGCTAAATTGGACACAGCAAGTCAGAAAATCAACTTGATCCTCAAGCCACAAACATCTTCACACATCGAGAAAAGAGAACTTTCTTCAGCCAACTTCACAGCCAATCCGATACCTGGTGGGGTAGCCTGGGACTACACTGATTATGAAATTTATGGTCCGGTCGAGATCCTGAAATATCCACACCAAATTAAGATCTCCTTGAGTGACTTTGTAAAACCAAACTCATTCCCTGATGATTGGGACTTCGAAAGCATTAATAATATGATGTCTGACTTAGTAATGTCTGCTAAATTTACCAAACATGATTATTTGCAGGGTTCTACCAATTATGATAGTATGTATTGCTATAACCACTATGGTAACCATTTTCTACATAAATCTGCACAACCTAGAAATGTTTTATATTATAATCAATGGGAACATTGTGCAACACCTCCAAAAGGGAGCTCAAGAACCGTTTATGACAAATATTCATACTTTTCTGGTTTTAACACAAGTAATGCTGAAACATTTTATTTTAAATTGTCAAACAAAACAGGGACCAAGACCATGATAACCAACACAAAATTGATTTATTCAGACTCATTTTTTGAACAAATGAATACTTTTGGATTTGATTATTGGGACAAAAATGTTGAATTGAAAAGTGTTTGGGGTACAAAAGAATGGCAAGTACAGGGTATAGAAGCTTTGTTTAGAGCCTGCATGATCCCAGAACAAATGATATTTTTAAATGACACTGTTCAACAAACCACCTGTCTTGGCCTAGCCAAAATCAAAGATTTAAATAAACCGTCTATTCCAAAGCCAACAATGTTTAGCAACACTTCTACAGATGATACAGAGATAGACGTAAACCTTATATTAAACCAAAACAGAACACATCCTGATTGGAAACAGTGGTTGATCTGGCCCACAGATACTAATAACTGTCAAGACAGATTCCTGAATAAAACACAGGGGTTCAAAATGACCAGGCCAGACCCTAGATATCCCCAAAGACATCACCCAGGGATAATAACAACCTACAGTGTGGGCAAATTATGCCTTCAATGGCTACAAACTTCCACACTGCCAGAAATTAAGCAACACCTAACTTTACTTACTGATGGTGCTGACTTGCGTGATTTCATAATGGGACCACGCAAACTGCGTCAAAAGCGTTTCATAGCAGCCTCTGTATATGCAGCATACAATGAGGCCTGGAAGGTTACTCAAATTGAAACAACAGAGAAAATACGGGAAATTGACCGTATTAATTTGGAAAAATCACTTTCTGTAGTGGACAATGGGTTAATGACTCTGTCCTCCAGAATTTTTTCTTTGAACAGCATTGTGTCTTCAGCAATCGACATATTATCGCAAGACTTACTGTTATTACAACACGGTCAGTCTCAATTGCGTTCTATTGTACAGCTTGGCTGGACGTTACAAAATCTGCGTTCAGGCTATGTGCCTTGGCGTTTAATCAACACAACGTCACTATTCCAAATCTTTAACCTTACTGATAGACAAATCAGTATGACACAAAAGGGTGCTGATTATACAATCTTGAGCATTGAAAAACTAGAAAGATTACCAGTGACAATGTCAGAACGACCTGTCAGTGAATGGATAATACATGGGATAATAAATATTCCAATCTCAACCTTCAGGTTTCAATACTGCCAAAAATATATACAGGCTGGCATGTACGAGAAATTGGGAAAGGGGTACCTTAATACAACATGGAACCTGCCCTATTCACATGCATGTGTCAGTAATAAAGGCCAGAAAGTGTTTCTTAGTGGCAACAATTGTGCGATGTCACTAAGCGGCACGCTTCTGTGTAACGGAATTAGTTTGCATGGAGCCTGTGAAGGGAATTCATACAACCTTTCATGTCACCAGCAAGGCGCACCTGCAACAGAAATAGAACCATTCTTTCAAAGACTCTATAATGGGAGTTACATTCTTATTGTAGACCGCAGATGTTGTAGTCTTACGCCCGGGACTCCTTATCTAGTAACTACGACTGCGAAGGTCAAGTGCTGTGGACGCTCATTGTTCCCCAGCTCCTTTCCAGACAGGGAGGCAAGGGCATGGCCCGATTTGAAAATTACTTCTATTCGAATAGATACTTTAAGCAGAATGAAAACAGTGCTTCTTCAGACGCCTACCAGGCTCACGTCATCAAAAGAAACATATGATCTACAAGTCGCAAGGACGACTGCAGAGATACATACATTATTATCAACTAATTCCCCCGTACATTTCGCGGAAATCCTGAACGAAATCTTAAATATTTCTGATACCAATGGGATCTCAGGGGTATTTAAGACAGTATTTTCGATGGCATTAACACCATTCAAAGCCATACTGGGTATTTTTCCAGATTTCGTCCATTCGATTTTTGGCGGACTTCCCCTGATCTTGGGACTAATTGCAGGAATCCTATTCTTAGTCCTTATTTTTCGTTATGGCAACCCATGTCACAGACAAAACTCTAGCGACAAGGGAAGAAACAATCCTAGCCATTGGATACCGGGACCGGATATCAAAGATCCTGGGACTCTCCCGGCTTAGAGACCTGAACATGACTTGGTTTCTATCATTTCGACCAATGTGGCAAAGATGTGTTTTACCTGTACTAAGGTGTCTGCTATGCGGAGAAGAATGCGTGTTAGACACCTGTCTGACGCTACAATCGGATGCGCCAATGGATGCAGAAACATTGTTGAGCCCGATCAAGGTTCATGCTTTGTGCTGCCCTCAAAGGCTACCAATCCTGATGACGGCATTCGTGGAAGCTTCACCACTACGATTGATGGGTAGTGAAGTTCAAGATGAAAGCAGCATCGAACAGGTACGACCTTCTGTCAGCAATGCGAATCAGAATGTCAATGGAGACAATCATGCACAAGAATGCATGATTACACCTATTTCCGAGTTAGTGGAACTTTCCCAGGAAGCTGTTGACAGCTTTTTCGAAAGCCTGAATGATATGATGTTCTCACCCGAACAGAAATAGAGACTTTTGAGCAAGCTCGCACACGGCGTTCCCTGAATTCGGCTTTCAACTTTAAAAATAAAGTCACATGAACAGATTTTCCCTCCAGTTCACGGACAGCAATTTGTCAGCAGCCCCAAATATTTTTGCATATTTTCGGAACACTATATTCTGCTTAAAGTAAGAACTATTCTTAAAGAACTAAGGTTTCTAAATTTTAGATAGCTTATAGACATTAGCTGCCCGCAGATATGTTCACAAATATTTTATTCTGTGATGGAATGGTCTCGAAACTTTTTTCTGTCTTTCAAGAAACCATTTCATGTGTAATTCTCATATACAAAATAAGCAATAATGTATACAAATGCGTGATTACTTTGGCATTATTCTACAGCTTGAGTGCATACAATATATATGTCTGCAATTTTTCCGTATATTTGAAATAATTTCAAAATGCATTTATGTATTTTGGGGTGGTAAGGTATATACACTACTCTATAGTATGTTGTACTATGTTATACTATGCCTAGATTAGTAAATATGACCATAGTTAGCGTGGAGTGGGTGTCATGTATTCCTATAGGTTCTGAATCAATCCCCCTATTCCTGACCCTATTCTAGTTAGACAAACCAACAAGTTAACTAGCAGTGAGCCCATGAGGAAGAAAAACCCCCATGATGCAGATACCGTTATCTGACGCAGTCACACTACGGCACAGGAACGTGTTATCTGATTAGGTCATAACGCTTGCGATCTAATTAGACAAGCGATATTCCTCCAGCCCCTGATAAGGCATACGGAGTTCTCATAACAAATCAAACCTATGACAACCTGGAAAAACCGTGCGGCCATTGTTTTGATTTCACAGAGAACTTTAGTAAAAGAATGTGCTAACGAGCAAGTCGTATGACATCTTTATTGACGTATCTATGTCCATCCTTACGTCAATCTCGGCACCTTAAAGGTATAAATATTACCGATCTTGCCCTATGCAAACACACGCGTGGTGACGAGACGGAGCAGCCATACTTGCCGAAGCCCAGAGCAGAGCAGACCCCGCTGGCAGCAGCCCCGCCTTCCTGACGCGCTGAGAGACGCGCTGCTTTCTCCTGCCGAGAATCCAGCCCCGGCGTTTCTGGGCAGCCCTCGCAGGCAGCCTGGAATATCGAGACCAGAGAGAGAGATACCATTCCTCATTCATCCTAACTTCCAGGTACAGAACTGAATAACCCCTCACAGAGAATTCTTTAGTTATTCACTTGGCAAAAACAAACTTAACTTAAACTGTAACTTTCTATTCCCGCCCACGTATTAGACTTAGGTCAGGTACACGGGGTAGGCGTATCTAGAAACACCAGTTGAGTACGTCTAGTCAAATGTAAATGTGTATGTAATATATTTTATTCATTTTAAACCTTCATATGGCTTAGAAACCATATAAATGTTTTTACAGTATTATTTTATACTTCTGCTTCTAATGTATGCACTTTACTTAACTATAAGTATTGCAATAATATCGATCCATTTCTCATGTATGAGAAAAGAGACTGATCAATAAATACCACCTTTTTATTGAATACGCCCGTCTCTTCCTTTTCTCTACAATCTGATGAGACTAAGAATGCACGTACTGACTGAGTAAAATAATTGCCTTTTGTTCACACGACTCTCGAGATTTACTCTTGATTAGGGGAGAGCAAAGTTGTCATGTTCTATGGTTGTCAGAAACTAAATCCCTTCTTGTCTAATCAGGGAAGTTACTTCTTTCCTGAACATTCGAGAAAGTTTCTAGTGAACTCTGAGCTAAGCTGGCAAACCCAAAACTTTAAGTCTAGTATCGACAGTAGTAGACCTAGTTAACGTCTGGCCTAGGCCTTTCCTGCTGTAGGTATTATTCCAATGCGCAGAGCCTATTGGGATGATAGGAACTACACTACAGTACCATCCTATCTGTCTTGCCTTGGAATAATGCTCCCCACACATGTGCACCGAGTCCCTTCTACCTCCCTGGCCTTCCTGGCTCAGGCTCCCTCTTCTACCTGTACAACAATCTGTTCAGCTGCCGTCTCTTCCTCTCCACCCTCTCCCTGCCGCCATCTCTCTTTGTCTTCCTGGTTCACATCTTCTCATTTCGCCTTCCTTTACTTCTCCTGCCTCTCTGGCCCTTCTGCCCTTCCTTCTCTTACTCACCACAGCCTAGTTTTTTCCTCTTTGTCCTCCTCGCATCCTGAAGTTTGTGCCCTTCCTCTTTTTATTGCATTCACCCCTACTTCTTTCCTCTCTCTACTTACCTCTCAAACACTACCTTTCCTTACCGCCCTTCTCCTGCTCTCACTTGCCTTCCCTTGCTTCTTCGTCTTTCTCCTCCTCTCGCCCCTCTCGTTTTCTTGCACATTCATTTCTTCCTCTCTCTCTTTCCTTTCATGTCCCCCTTTCCCTCCCTGTGCGTACTTTCACCTCTCCTTGCCTTGACTGCTCCCTCTCTCCACATCTGCCTCCTCCCCCACGCCCTCGCCTTACATCTCCCCTCCGTGTCTTCCTACTCCCTCTCCCATGCCCTCCGCTTCTCCTGCCCCTGACCCGGGCTTCTCTCCTCCCGCCGACCACAGACAGGGCCCCCGGCGCCGCTTCCCCCGGCCTTACGGGAGGGGGTCGAGGCAGTCCGCCAACCTCAAGCTATCCAGAAATGTTTTTGTGAATACTAATGTTTTCGTTGTGTACATAATGTCTTAAAAAATGTAAAGTTTGAAAATTAAAAAACCAATAAAACGAGTGAAAATAAGCATTGAACAAAATAAAATAATTGAAAGTAAATAAGAATACAAAGCATATTGTTTTATTCTGATGTTTTGGAAGAAAAAGGTTTTTGTCTAATTGAGTAGCGGCACTGGCATCTCTTGTTGTTTATTAGTAGCTTGTGGCTAAGCTGTGCTGTTGGGAGCCCAGACCCAGTGGTGTTTTTTTTGTCATAGAAACACGGCACTCAGCTTGAGGAGGCTTAACGGGGTGTTGGGATGGCAGGAATCTATAAGTGAGGATGCAGTTGTGGTATCCTTGGATGCCTCAATGGCCTTTGACACTGTTGAATGGCCAACCTCTTTCCAGAATTGGGTAAGATGGGATTTGGGCCAAACTTTATCAAATCGGTAAAGCTATTATATTCAGAATCCCTGGCACAGGTGGTCGTCAACAATAAAAAATCATGCCCGCTGTCCCCTTTCCTCTTCGCACTCACTCTGGAACCCTTGGCGGCCTGGATTTGTAGTGACCCCATTATTTGGGGCCTGAAATGGGCTGAAAACTGGGAAGACCGCATTTCCCTTTATGTGGCTGACATACTATTGTACTTGCCATCCCCCAGGGCATCAATAAATAGCGTCCGTAAGGTCTGTAACTTGTGGAAGGGGGAGGGGTTATATCATTTGACACCTTACAACAGGAATATGAGATGGCAGACACATAATACTTTTGATACCTGGAAGTGAGGCATGCACTGACGTCTCAGATTCCGAAGCAGGAGTCCCCTCCGGAGGCCTCACCCCTAGAAGACTGACTCGTAGACGGTTACATGCAAACAAAAGCGATATCCCTAACATATAAAAAACTAATTAATAACACCTTAGACCCCCTAGGAAAGGTCTGTGGGTGCTGAGAAAGGGACATTTTAGAACTGGATGAAGACGAATGGCAAGAAGCAATGGCCTCCTCCAAAGAAGTAGCAATCTCAGCTCGACTTCAACTGGTCCAAATAAAGATTCTTCATAGAATATATATCACGGGATTAACTCTAGCTAGGATGAGTAGAAATGAAGACTGGGGTGTAGGAGGCAATGCAGCCAAGAAGGTACATTCATACAAATACTGTGGGAGTGCATGTATATCAAGAAATACTGGGCAGGTATACACCTTAGCTTAAAGGAAGTCCTTGGGGTGTGCATGGATCTCAATGTCAAAAGATGCTTGTTGAATATATGGAAACCCACAGACCTGAATAGGAAAGATAAAATATGGGTGACATTAGGCCTGATGGTAGCAAAAGGAATGTGGCCGAAATATGGGGCGCATGTGCCGCACCTACAGTTAAAGACTGGAAAGCAGACATGGACTGGTGCATGATGAGAGAAAAAAATGTATATATAGCAAGGGGCTGCCCGAAAAAATGGACACAAATATGGGGCAAATTGAACGACTATTGTGGTATTATCTGTGTTTCACCAACTATCCCCTCTCCTTCTGTCTCACCTACGCTATAGAGAATGTAACACATGAAAGTCAAGTATTGATAAGTGTAATTGATTCACCTATGTATATATATATATATATATATATATATATATATATATATATATATATATATATATATATATATATATATGCTGAAGTAAGAAAGTACCTCAACTGATTGTAGTGATATAATTGTTGCACGTTTGTTATCAATAAAAAGATTTTTGTTAAAAAACAATGTGAATCCCTACCCTCTCAAAGGGAACCCCAATCACAGGGAGTGGGATTAAGGAGGCCTTTGTTGTGCTACCTGACTTACCACTGGCTTGGCAAGTGTCACTGAAGCAATAAAATTCCTTTGTGTCGTCAGACATATGGGGCCGGTGAAAATGAGGGACAAGCCTGTCCCAAGTTTTGCTTTGCCATAAGTGCCCTGCCAGAGGAATATCATGTGCCAGAGGGAGTAGGTAATCTCTGAACTTTAGGGGTATTACCAACCTCCTGGTGGCACCAGGCTTGGGGTCTCTACCCTCAGAGTACAAGAGTCCATATTTCCAATAGATGCTATGGGACCCACTGATATTGCTTGCATCCTCAGCAGCAGCTTGCTGTTTGAGGGGTTCAAGAGAGGGGCAGGAATGCTTCTTCAATCTCAAATCTGCCCTGGAAGGGTCCCCTGCCCCCTAAAACTCTGCCTGGTCAGGCCCAAGTTCCTCTTGGATAGTTCCTTCACTGGGGCTAGGATCCTCTCCCTCAGGAGACTAATCTTCGTTGGGTTTATGAGGAGGGCAATACCTTACCATTCCTGCTCCTACTCTAAGGAAGCACCTCGTCCATTTTTTTCAGGATCCAGGGCTTTGTCAGTGATGAGCTGTTTGGCCTGACCTCCTGGGGTAAGCCCGCCTTCAACAACTAGTCATCGTGATAGGGAAAGACTGGCCCCACTGGTATTCTCAGATGAGTTGCAACCATTGCCATCACTTTGGGGGGCATGGTGAACTGAAAGTGCTCGTGGTCTACAGTGAACGACAGGTAATGTCTGTGGGCAGGCAGAACAGAAATGTGGAAGTATGAGTCAAGCAAGTCCAATGATACCATCCTGTCTCCAGGATCCAGGGCGACGGACTTGAGCAAGTATGAGCCTTTTACATTTCTCCTTTTCAGGATGAAATTGAGAGGGTGCATGTCTAGCATATGACGAAGGCCTCTGTTATTCATGGGCCCCAGAAAATAGCAGGAATAGCGACCACAACCTATTTCTGATGTCAGCACCTATTTATGGCTCCCTTGTCCAAGAAAGTTGCCACTTCCTGGTGGAGTGAGGAGATATGTCCCTCCATCACACTGTTGCAAGTGGGTGGCATGGTTTGAGGTGTAGTCATGAAGAGGAGAAGTAGCCCCTTCGGACAAACTGGAGAACCCAGCAGTCAGATGTTATCAACCTCCAGTGGTGCAGGCGATGGAGTCTCCTGCCTCCCACTGGGTCCCCACGATTGTTGGCGGGCAAACTAAAGAAGCTTGGAGGCTGCCACTGGGGTGTGGACTGGCTTGGCCTCTGGGTACCTGACCTATGAGGTCTGTGGGTACCATATCCTCGTCCATGCAAGGACTGGGAAACTTGCATGCCGTAGTGGCTGAGCAGGATCGAGGCGCAACCGAAAGCTCCTTGCGAGGCCACAAAAGGAGCAAAAGGCAGACAAGGGGTGGCAAGGGGCGATGGAAAGGCCCAAGGACCTGGCCCTAGCTCTGCTGTCTTTGAAGAACTCTAGCACTGAGTCTGCCTTGTGTCTAAAGAGACAGGAGCCATTAAAGGGCTTGTCCATGAGCAAGGCCTGGACATCACCTGAAAAGCCAGTGGTTCTCAACCAGGTGTGACGCCCAATGGCCACTGATAATGAAACCACTCTGCTTAGTGAGTCTGTTATATTCAGCACACAATGTATGACAAACATATCTGTGCCCTTCCGTGCAGCAACAGCTTAGGAGAGTATGGGTCAGACTCCCTCTGAGATCACGGGCAGCACCTGAGCAACTGAACACCGGAGCGAATGAGTATCGCCCAAAAGGTATGTGCTGTTCACCGACCGCAGTGCTAGGTTGGTAGAAGAAAACATCTTCTTTACCAAAGTACCCTGCCTCTTGGATTCTGTCCAGTGGAGTGGTAGGAAATTCAACAGGATTTTCTCTGGGAGTTGAGGCTTTGACTACCAAGCTTTCTGGAGTGGTGTTGAGTGAGGAAGTTAGGGTCCCCAGGGGCAGGCGATGGCAGAGTCTAATTGTCCTATTTACAGGAGCCTTTGTGAAGGGCTTGGACCAGGCCCCCGAGTAGGACGTCCATGAGTGCTGCATTAAATGAGAGAAGTGGTTCGGAAGGGATCACTCCTTGCTGAAGCACGTCTGTCAAGATGTTTGTCTAGACAGATACAGCAGACAGCCGACGGTCCAGAACTTTGGCCATTCTCACCACCATAGCATGTGTGGCTCTCTCTTCCATAGCCATGGTAGGAGGAAAGACCAAGCCAGTTTCTGGGCAACTGGCCCCCACCAAATCCTCACACCAGGTGTCCTCAGTAACATACAGGGGCTCGTAATCCTCAGGGTCCAATGGCCCTTCTCATTTATCCTCAAGTCCTAGCCCATTAGGAATAGGGAATAGGTTTTGGCCTGATGGAATGAATCTGTCAGAGAACGTCATCCAGCTCAATGTCGGAGTCAGGGTGAGAATGTGGGTAGTGCTGGCGGTGCCAGGGATGCTGGCAGTGGGGATGGGGAAGGTCAAGGTGGCTTGACGGGTGCCAGTCCGGATCTGACCATGGATTCAAGGGGTCCGACTGGCGCGGGAGAGAAACTGCCAATGGAAGATCAGTAGGGGACCATGCTGAACCCAACAGACCCAAAGGGGCTGCAAAGGGGACGAGCCGCCCAAATATGAGTGCATGGCCTCATAAAAAATTCTCAAAGTTGGCGGGGTCCCACCGGCTCCTGGAAACTCAGGGAGGCACTGAGTCAGCCCAGGCGCAAGCTCAACTGTGGAGTCAGGCCTCGAATGCGGATGCTCCCTTTTCTTGTTAGATGACTTCCACCGACAAGGCAAAGCTGCAGACCTCTTCGACTTCTTGTTGTCTTTGTGCTTACTGTACTCACCTAAATGCCCGTATGACTGTGAATGTGATGACAAACGTCTGGAGTGGCTCCGTAACCGATCCCAGGTTTTTCCTCACAACAAGGAGCGAGACCATTGCGGCGGTGCACGTTAAGTCGCAAGGAGCTTGAGTGACCAGTTCTTCAAGGCATTAGGGTTCATTGCATGACAATCGACGCAGGTCTTTACGTCATAGTCTTGCTTGAGGCACCAGTGGCAGATGAGGTGTGGGTCCGTCACAGACATTTGCCGGTGACAGGTGCCACAGGGCTGAAAACCAGCTTTCCAAGAGGACATCCCTGTCACACCAGGAGACAATGTCTCAAAAAAATCTTTCACAAAAGTTCTTAAAAAGGTCAGTCAAAAAGGGGCTGGGGGTAGCACTTCTCCAGATCTGTTTAGACTGGCGCAGAAAGAAAAGAACTGCCATCATCCTGTTGCGGTGGTGCCTATATAGGCTCCGCGCATATCACTTTCGGTGCAGATGACACCGCGCAGAGCCGAACTACGCCACCTACCGGCACGCAAGGGTACTGCTCACGAAAACATTTACACATCTAGTCTGACGCCTGTTGGTAATTCTAAGGTAAGGAATCTGTAGCTAGAAGTCCCTATCAGATAAAGGTAGTAAATGGGGAATTGACAAACCACCTGGAACTCGCTAGCCCTAGATGTTACTGCCACAAGGAAGACTGTTTTGATGGTGAGCAGTATCAGAGGGCAGCTGTGCAGGGGTTGAAAGAGTGAACACATTTAAAAAGTAAGATTAATGAAGATCCCATTAGGGCATAATGAAAATTGTAAGGGGAAACGTGCTGGAAACCTTTAGGGAAACGATTCACAACAGGTGACTTGAACAGGAAGGGTTGATACAGCAACAGCAAGAAAGCAGAAATGGCAGGAAGATACCCTGTAAGTGTGCCCAAAGTAGGGCCTTCTTGGGAAGAGATAAGGCAACCAAAAGGACTTCAGACAAGAGTGCAGACAGAGGATCAATGGACTTGGCAGCACACCAAGTCACAAATTTGTCATATTGGCAGGTGTATACCGTTTTCGTTGAGGGATGCCTGGCTGGCACAATGACATCACATATTTTTGGAGGGAGGTCAAAGACTCAAAACTGTCGCTGCTCAATCTTCACCCATGTAGATGAGAAGTGTGCAGGTTTGGGTGCAGAACCCTGCCCTGTTGTTGCAACGGCCTGATTGGAGGACAAGCTCAGGAGTTCGGGATACCAGACTCTCTGTGCCCAATCTGGAGCCACCAGTACGAATTTAGCCCGGTATTTCCAGATCTTCTTCATAACTCGGGGCAGGAGTGGTATCGGAAAAAAGTAGACCTGATCTCCACTCCGGATGAAATACGTCTCAGAGAGCGAGTCAGCTGCCAACCGACCAACCGCGCCCTCGCTCGCCCTCGTCGATCGACCAACCGCGCCCTCGCCGCTGTCCCCCGCATCCGAAGAGCCACCACAGGAGGAAGGTCCTTCTCCCACCTGGCCGCCAAGACGTGGAACTCCCTTCCGACCCACCTCCGCCTGACCCAGGACCACCTCGCCTTCAGGAAGCAGCTCAAGACCTGGCTGTTCGAGCAGTAGCAGACCCCCCCCCCCCCCCCCCCCCCCAGCGCCTTGAGACCCGCCGGGTGAGTAGTGCACTATATAAATGCTGTGATTGATTGATTGATTGATTGGAAAATCCAGCTTGCAGAAGTACTGACATTGCATGTTCTCGGCGGTGCTGAATAGATCTAACCAAAGTTCTCCCTATTCTCTTAGGAGACCTTGCACAACCTCTGGCTGGAGATGCATTCATGATCCGCAAGACATCAATGACTGAGTTTGTCCGCTCTGGCATTCAGAAAGCCCGCCAGATGTTAAACCACCAGAAAAATGTCCTGCTATTCGAGCCATGTCCCAAGAAGCAAGGCCTCATGCCACAGGGTTCACAATACCACCCCGTCCTGCTTGTTACAATACCACATGTTGGTGGTGTTGTTCATGTACAACTGAATCAGACTTCCCTTGATGGAAGAATGAAAGGTTTTCAGTGCCAGGGGAATTGCTGTCAGTTCCAACAGGTTTATGTGGAGCTGAGATTACACCAGGGTCCTTTGATCTCCACCTCTCCCATATGGACCCCCAACCCAGAAGTGATGTATTTTTCATCACTGTGAGGTAAGGGTGGGGAAAGGAGAGGGGTCTGCCACTGACCCAATCCCAATTTGTCAGCCACCACTGCAAATCTTTTGTTGTTCCTGCCGATATCTGGTCCAGGTCGGACACATTCCCTTGATGATGCACTCACTGGGACTTCAGATCCCACTGCAAAGCATGCATATGCCAACGGGCATAGCAGGATGCAGAAGGGCATGAGAAAATTGCAACTGCGACTTACCCATTGACTTGAATTTAGGACACAGTTGTGTTCCCACTCTGCAAACAGCCTCCATGGGGTTCTGGGTTAATTACCTTGGGTGGTTCCTTGAGTCCCCAGCACTTCTACGTCTTCTGGGTATAATCTTAACTTGAGTCGTGGTTCGCATCCCACTATTTTAGTATATAGTTTGGTCTCCCCCTGGCGACCACTGTGTATTTGTGCTACCTACCTGTTTTTATTGAAAAGTATTGTGTGCACTGTGTCATATCTTCAAGTAGGAGATATGTGTATGTGTTAGTAAGTGTCTTATAATAAATACATATTTGTTTAAATAAACTGTATGGTCCTTTTTCACTTAATCTATACCAATAAGTTGATGTCCTGGTAAAACAAGCTGATTTACACTCCTTGACTAAGCCTGAAGGCTGCTCTCCACAGGTACCACTTAGAGAGCTTTCTAAGGTTGTCTAAGACCACTAAAATCACCATAAGGGTTGTCTGGATTAGTGCAGGGTGTTACACGTACATAAGTGAGCACCATATACTAAGCCAGCCTCTCACACAGCATATGCCATCTGACATGATCCACCACCAAGTTGCAGTAGGCCATGAGGCCCAGCAGCCTCAGTGTCATTCTCACCGAAATTCGGGATAGAGGCTGAAACATCAGTATCATGGCCCGAATATCCTAGACTTGCTGCTCGGGAGGACAGGCCCACAACTGCACTGTATTCAGAACAGCTCTGAAAGAAAGGGAGCTTCTGAGAGGGACTCAAGTGTGACTTGAGTACGTTCATGGTGAACCTCAGCAAATGCAGGAGGTCTGTCGTAGTATGGAGGTGGGAGACGACTGCTTGGAGCGAGCCTGTCTTCAACAGCCAGTCATCGAAGTAGGGGAAGATTGGCACCCTTGACCTCCGCAGATGTGCTGCAACCACCACCATCACTGTTGAACCCCAGAGGGATGAGAGTATGGCCAAAGGGGAGCACAACTAACTGATCATGCTTGTGGCCCACCGTGAACGGCAGGTACTGACTGTGGGCAGGCAGAACAGCGATATGGAAGTAGGCACTCTGCAAGTCCAACGCTACCATCCAGGCAATTTTCACACCTATCGGGCTGAAGGTTTGAGAATTGCTTGTGGGCTGAAAGCTAAAACTGTGGGGCGCAAAAATGTTAGACAATGGGCCTTCCGCAGTGTCTCTGAATAGTCTCCTTGCAAGGGGTCACTTATGTAAATTAGAGGGGCCTCGCACATTCCCTTTTTGCCCAGGGCCCCACAAATCCCAGAACCGGCCCTGCACTCACCAACCCTCCCTTTTACGTTATTTATAAACCTGTGTCATGGAGCAGACATGTACACACAAAGTGTCACCCATTTTATTTGAAATTCCTCCTGTGAGCGTCTTGATTCTCTCTCTCTTTCTCTCGCTTATTTCTTACAAAAAACTGGCATACAAATGCAGACAATCATAAGCAGACACACAAAAGACTCCAGTATGATAAAAAGCCTTTTTATACTCTTCACCTACCATGGCTTTTTTAATTGCCACTGCCAGGGGACTGCCATGATTTCTGTGTTTGCACAAATGCACACAATAGTGTGAATGTGATTGACAGTATAGGGCCTGGGTAGACCCTGTTCTGTCAAACACAGCATTATGGTGAGCACCCAGACATTATTCAAAGGAGCCCTGCTGAATAGCTCAGCTGGGGCTCAGATCGGGGCTACAGAAGCGGCGCCCTGACTTGCAAGAGACACTTTCCAATCATGGCCACGGACACTCGCTGCCAATGAACCTACCCTTTCATGAGTACCTACTCTCCTCTGCAGAGAGAAGTGCTGGTACTCAGTGTGATAAATTTAGGAAGTGCCGGTACCCATTTAAAGCACTGCTCAGCAGACATGTAGAATCCAAAGACCATCATAATACATTAAAGCATTACATATCCCATGTGAGAAAAGGATAAGTCATTTTAATCACCATTCAAATGTAATGGTCCTCAAAAAAATAGCACTTCATCCTTCTTGACTGCTCAGCAGCCAGATAAATGCCTTTTAGGAAGGCGGGGGAAGTTCTATATGACAAATGATTGTACTATTGGTGGTTTCTACTTTGCATTCATTATATAGTATTGTGTGTGATCAAATTTCTTCTTGTAAGTTTACCCTTAGGTGTACTTTCACTCCTACCTTGCCACGGTTAGCATAGTGGCTCAATTCAATTTCCTGGGGAGACTGTGTGTCCTGTTGGAGGTTGTGCACCTTGGAATGCAGAGGTGCAGCTGCTGTCCGTGAAAAAGATCTGTAGTACGTGATATTGCCTTAGGATTCTATGGGGTGCTACACAGGCGTGTATCGCTGGGCTCTGTATTGGCTTTCCCTATCGTCCCAGTTTTCTTTCGGATCAGCGAGCAAGAGAAGCACAGTAGGCCATGATTGTGCCAGCCCGCGCCTCCTCTTCAGGCGCACATAGTGACGCTTTTTCAGTAACTCAGCAACTTTCCTTCTCCCTGACCACATCCAGTGGACACCTCTTCAGGCATGTAGCGACAACTTTTGGGCCTTATTTACGACAAAGTGACACAGGGCAGCAAGTCACCTTGCGGCAAAGCATATCGGTGAAAGGGCAGGTATGCGATGTATTTGTCACTATACAGCACATTCCTGTCCTTTCCCCAGTGCTGGACACAATGGGCTGCATACCGCCAATGCAGAACCCTTGCACCATGTGCAGGATTGTTTTTGTGCAGGAAGGAGCACCTTCCTACACAAAAACATCTACCTGAGGCATATTATGCTTTCTCTGTGTGCAGCACAATGCAGCACACATAGAAAGGGGCAGTAACGAGGAGAAAAATATATTTCTCCTCGTTATGCCTCCACTGGGAAGGCATAGTATTATGGTGCATTCCCAGGTTTACCAGTTCTGGTAAATCTGGATAGCTCACCTTATATCACATTCTTGATCTTTTGGCTTTAACCTTCCTCTCTATCTTATCATCTGTCATTAGAGTTTTTCTATCAAATTGCTTATTGTTGTATTCATACTTGTATTCTTTTCTCCATCTTGCATCTTATTGATGTATCACTTGTATTCTAGTCAAATATTATCTCCACCCTTCTGAAATTCATATATTTAATTATTTATACATTAATTCCAATGTAATTCACGTTATTGTATTACATATTTCTGTACATTGTCTCTATTGTATTATATTTAGTAAATGCTAGTAAACAATTTCAACACAAAAAAAAATTCATGGCAGTTGCATGGAAAACACCCATGCAACGCCCATGGGATGTCTTCCCAGGGCAGAGTAACTCAACGCAGCGATTTACGCTGTGTTGCGTTACTCCAGATTTATGAAGCCACTCAGTGCCACTGAAAATGGCCTTGCATGGCTTCATAAATCGAATTCTTCTGTTGCATCGGGCATGCACCACATTGCGTGGTGCGAGTGTGATGCAACTGGCTTCATAAATAGGGCCCATTGTTCTTAAAAAATTGTCTTCAGCGAGAGTGGCCCATTATATCAGAAGAGTTAACATACAAAGTTCAGGTACCAGTAGAAATAATTCTAAAACCCGGTCTCTGTAGTGAGGTCACATCAATCTGATGTACTTGAGGAGATCAACAATGAACAATATTTCCTGTCCATTATGGGGAGCTTCGTAAAGGTCCTAAATTCATCTCTGTAGAAATCTCTAGCTTGCTGCAGGGCACTGATCAACAATAAAAGTGCTTGTCCAACTCCCATATATCTGAGCGTCTCACACAGCCGTTTTTGAAACCGTACATGGCAACATAGGATGCCACCTCCTTTGAAGAGAATTAGTCATGGATTACGCCTGGAAACAGAGAATTTATCCCTCTTGGGGAGACCTTGATGAAGAGAAAGATTCGGTTAATGAAGATCAGAATGACAATTTGGATAAACAATGCCTGAGTAGACCCTCGCACCCAGATCCATGAGCCAAGCACCCCAGCTAGGGTCTCCAGAAGGTTTGCCAAATATTTGCCACTGAGAAGCGTAATTATCTACTGATTAAGATTGATCCCATATTAGGGGGATTAACAGCATCAGAATCATGCCTAACTGCCAAGAGAAATGTCTTCGGAGTCTCCTTCATAAAATAAAGTAAATTTGCTACCACCTTTTCATCACTAGATATAGCCCAAAAGTACATGAAAGAAATTCTTGAGGCAGAAGATTTTTGACGGGGCCGGTAAAGGGGGGGGCTCGACTTGATACTCTTTTATCTCAGCATGCCTCAAAAGAGCAATCCAGTGGAAGAATCAAGTGACATTTGGAGGATTCTTCCCCACATTACATGCTGTGTGTGAATTTGAGGGTGTCTATGTGTAAAAAATGTTTGACGCGTGGTAGCAGGAATCTATGTGTGTGGTGTGATTTGAGTACTTGAACAAAGAGGATCCATTTTAGATCCCCCCAGGTTTAGCATGGCATAAGATGGATTGATACAGCTTCCCTAGACAATGGAAGCATATTGCTTGCAATTGTTGTGCCTGCATGGTGCTGAGCCAGACGCTGGGGTGGGATGTGGAATGGAAGCTGGGATCGGTTCAGTCTGGTTTGTGATGTAGAATAAGCTTATAAATTGATTGCACACTTCAGCCACGTCTGCTAAAGGTAAGAGCGGTAGGGCAGTGGGGCCGGATGGGGGGGATTTTGAGAGACCACCACGAGGAAACATTAATTCTTTAATTAATTTTCCCTTGCGGTCGTCTCTCGAAATCCCCCCCCCCCTCCCCCATCAAGCCCCACAGCTCTTACATGCAGCGGCAGCGGCTGGCACTCTTGTCCATGGATAAAGGTGATTGGGACGCTGGGTGGGTTCTGGATTGGATACTGGGTGATTCAGAATGAACTCTTGGAAGAGCTTAGATCTGGGACACAGAGCTCTGTACTAGACTAGGTAGGACTGTGTGTTTGAATGGACTGTATACCATAAAACATAACATAAACACAAAACATATACCATGACATATTTTTACGTGACATAGCTTAACATATAAATTAACACAGACCATAACTTTAGGTAACATAAGTAGTTTTAAAGTTCATTTAACCCAATGGGTGCTTTATAACAGATAAGTGCTCTATGCTAGAACTGAGTTCACTTATGAGCTTAGCTAAGCATGGCGGAGGATGTGCTCAGTTCTTGGCTCCACCGGTCTAGCTGTTGTGGCTCTGAGCTAGAATAGTCTGGACTTCATACTCACGTGTTGAAAGGATAAGGCATGGTCTTAAATCGTCGTGAAAAGATTATTGTTTAGCACATACGAAATTAAAATACACATATCATATAATAGTCATACACATTCAATAATAATGAAATAATACAAAATACGTCAAACCAGTTATACACACAAATAAAGACCTCCTTTAAAAAAGATGCTTACAAATATATTTCTTGTTGGCAACCTTAGCAGATGAAGCCAAGGTTTCTTAGAGGTGATTATGATGACTATATTAAAAAGTGATTAAGCGAGACTGGTGCTATTTTCTATGTTTGAAGTTCTGAGCACCTCTGAGACCTTCCGAAAAATGCACTTTAAAAAGTTGGTCTTAACTATTGCCTTCCCAACATACAATATGGGAGTAGAACAAAGTCTGTGCCCAGATCGTGGCTTGGCTCTTTCACTATGAGTTGTGGACAGGGCATGGCTGGGCTAAAAACTGAACTACAGCAACCAGTGTCCTTTTCGAAGTAGTTGGCATTTTGTCAGGACTGGCACCTATATCCACCCTTGACAGGTTGTAAGCCCAACAAAATAGTGGCTCCTTCAATCTCATGGATCAACTCCAAGTGATAACTGTCTACTACACAACAGACCAGTTACTTTTACTTCCACTAATATTTTGCATTACTAGAATGTTGCACGTAGAGAAAATCCCACCTGCACACTAAACTTTAGTCCTACCTTTGGTGGGTAATGAAAATCCCAAGTTTAGATGGCATCCATTAAAGGTGGATGTATTTTTGAAGGTCCATTTGGTTCGGTTTGCATCTTAGTCACTGCAATTAGACAACAAATGTGCCAAGGCAATCTATTTAATAAAAGGCCTGGCATACTTTGCCACGTTATAGACTACACAGTTGAGAACAATCAATGTCTAAATAACTATGCTACCTTCTTGCACCTATTTAAATGTATTTTCGATTGGCCTGATACTGAAGGCTCGGCAGAAGAAGCACTGAGTGATCTCCCGCACAGATCTATTGATACCAAGATCACTATTCCAGGCGTCGAACATCTAGGTACAAAGACTGCAAGAGTTCAAAGAAAGCATATGACTGCTTTGAAGAGGGCAATTCGTTGGTATAAGGGACGAGTTGGAATATATGAACTGCCCTAATATTCCAGACAATCTAGTAGATTTAGATGTAGATTTACACACTAATATATACGTCATGGGAGCACTAAGACTGAACTTCAGAAAGTGGGGGATTCTTCATTTGACAGGTGTTATTCAATTGCCCAAAGGAAGGAGGAGTCACTTTGATCTCACCTTATGCAGCACAAAGAATTAGGAGCATGATTTGACAAAAAATATTACAATTCAGTCACCAAATGAAAAAAATCTGAGATGCTTCTCCTCAATACTTAAATGTTTCCATCCAAAGTCTCCTTAGACGTTCACACTCATTTGCCAGACACATGCCTCCACCACCAATATCTTTAGTTTTACTAACCTCTCAGAAGCTCTCAGGCTACCACTGCTGAAAAGGTTGCGTATTGTGCGGGAGGCTGGAAGTTTAGCATCTCTAGAGTAGAACACCATGCAGAAATCTTTGGTGATCACTGCAGGCTGGACACAGTTCTCCAACTGAAACAGGGAAGAAAAGTAGGAATATGAAAAGATAATACAGAAAGAGAGAAAGAAGTGTGCAATTCTGTCCATCTTCTGTCTGCTTTTTAGTCACTTAGGGCCATTTGTATCAAGCAAAATTGCAATTTCGGCGTTTGCGAATGCAATTTTGCCAAATGGTATGTATTAAGGCAAATCTGCGTGCAAAATAAGGAATCGCAAAATTTGCGATTCCTTATTTTGCGGTTGCATTGACGGAATCGCAAATTTTGCGATTCCTTAAATGCAATGTAAGAAGCACCAAAAAAGTGCAATTTGGCCGGAATCGCAAATTACCACCAACTTCAAGTTGGTGGTAATTTGCGATTTCCTTGAAAAATGAACTTTTTTGCATTTTTCTAAAGTGCAATGTGAAGCACATACATTCCCTTAGGGCATGTATGTGCGCCACATGTGCACCCATGCTTATTTCAGGGGTGCAACAGAGTGTCCTTTTGACACCCCTGCACCCTTGAAATTGCATTCTCAATTTGCGATTCGCTAATTGCTAATCGCAAATTGAGAATGTCTTCCCATTCATTCCTATGGGCCTCTACGTCCATAGGAATGAATTGGGAGGTATTCCTTAATTGCGAATCGCGATTTGCGATTCGCAATTAAGGAATATGTAGGATTCGCTAAATGTATTGCAAATCTTACATACATAGCATTTTGCGATTCTCAAATAGCGATTCGCAAAAAATCGCTATTTGAGAATCGCAAAATGACTTTTTGAAATATATTTTCCATAGTTGCTAAATGTACCCTTGCTGCCGTTCACTTTAACCTGTTCCAATCCTATTATGTTTAATTGTATACGATTACAAGACACACTAAGAGGCTGCCTCGTGCATTCAGTACTTTCCCTGTGAAATATACTTTTAATTATGTTTCTGTGTTTCACCTAACCCCAGTCCACATTATATTTGCTTAAGGGTGGTTCTTGGTAGTGTTATTTAAGGTTTTCTCTAGACTCCGATTTACTGTAGGACTCAAGAAGTTTGGGCCAATGTTTGCTACAATCTGTGTAAAGTTTTATTTAAACTCAAACATGGCATAGGTCTCAACGAGGTATTTGTTACCACTTATCCAAATAGAGTAGCCCAAAGACCTTGTGGTCCTTGGAACTGCCTTCGCAACCACTGGCATCAGAGGTGGCAAAATTACTGCCATGAACACAGGGGGGCTCAGAGCTCCATCATCCTTGTTTTCTGCCCAATTTTCATTTAACTGATAGAGAATTATAGTCTAATATTCACTATTAGTGTAATAAAAAAAATGTAGCACCAGACGCTGGAATGGGACCTTTGCTGGCAGCTGAGGTAAGTAATACGTTTAAAACCATGTTGTGTGCAAGCCTGCGTATAAGAGTGTGTTTGTGTGAGAGAGCATGTTTATGTGTGAGAGTGTATGCATGTGAGAGAGAAAGCAAGTGAGTGAAAGGAAATGAGTGAGAATAAGTAAGACTGAATGGCAATAACAGTGAGTCAGTGTGAGTGAGATTCTGTGAGAATAACAGTGACTGCAAGTGAGTGAGAATGGGTGAGTGAGCATGAATTAGAATGACTGTGAGGGAGTGCTGGAGTGTGAGAGAAAATGAGTGACAAAGAGTAACAGTCAGTAAGACTAAGCGTGAGACTATATGAATGAATGAGAGTAAGAGTGAATGTGAGTGAAAATAAATCCATGAGAATGAGAAAACATGAGAATGCATTAGCGAGAGCAAGAGAGAGTGCAGGTGAGTGAGAAAGCATGTGTGAGTCAGAGTAAGAATGAGTGACATTCAGTGTGAACGAGTAAATGAAATTAGGAGAGTGTGAGAGTGAGTGAAAATTTATGAATGCAAGTGAGTGAGAATGAGTGAATGTGTTTGAAAGTAAGAGGGTGTGAGTGAGAATGTGGTGTTATGCTTGCAAAACTGCCTTTGGCCAGGCCTACTGAAGGTTATTCTTGGCTTATAGATGCAGTAGTGGGTTAATTCTGGTGCTGGAATACTGGAGGCAATTTTTGACCATGACAGGCACCTGTGACAAAAATCTCACACAGGCCTATAAGAGGTAATAATTGGCATATGGGATAACCAAGGCAAATGGCTGGTGCTGACATACTGGAGGTAATTCTTGGCATAGTGGCAACCACGGAAATATGTTTGCACAGAATTACTGGAGGTAGTTCTTGGCATAATGTGCAACCATGGTAAAACTGGTACTGGCATGGTAGAGGTAAATCTTTGCATATGGGAGACCTGTGGGAAAATGCTGGTGCTAGCATACTTGACCACAGCAAAATCCTATTGCTAGCACATTAGAGGGTATTTTTGGCAAAAGGGAAAACAGACGCGCCAAATGACGGAGTCAACCATGACAAAATGCTGTACTTGGCATACTGGAGGTCAATTTTGACATAAAGGTCACCCTTGGTATATGGACAGAATCTAGAATCGATGTTCAATGTCTTATCCTCGAAAATAGACCACATACCTGGCTACTGTAATGATAGTAATTCCCAGAGGGGGTCAGAGGCAACTTACTCAAGGGCCTTAAGAGTTGAGGTGCACCCCTGCCCAACTACTATATTAAACCCCTTGAGCAGAATCTAGGGACAAGCAACGCACATGAGCCAGGTTCCATTATTGCACCTAAGTAGCGATCCAGTGCCAGCAGAAAGGGGTATAGGAGATGGAATAAGGAACATTAGGGGGGATAGGGTAGGTTTAGGCACTCATACTCAGAAGAGGGCTATTTTGCCTACACTTAACTTACCCCCCAAATGCAGCCCATATGTAGTAGTAATGACAAGGGACTCGTAGTTACCCTCAACCTATAAGGAATCTACCTCTCAACTATTAATAATTAAGTTTGCCACTGGTTTTGTAATAACGCTCGATTTTTTTATTTTTTTTATTTTTTATTTAAATTTCAAACGATTGTATTAGAAAAAGTTTTTTAGCATCGTAAGTACAGAAAGGAAGAAGGCAATACTGGTCATGTTATAATGCAGTTGGGGTTACAATTGCGTACATTATATATGGTTTGGCATTTACACGTTGGGTAGGCGTTACCGATCCATGGCGAATGTGAGGGAGCATAGGGATATCCTCTTTGCCAGAGGGTAGGTTGGGTGGGTCCGGGAAGAAAACAGCGAGAGGGGTATTGCATTGTGGTTAATTGCAGACACCCTCTCCTGGTAAGGCGATTGGTTTTCAGCTACTATTCCCAGCGACCGACAGTTGGAGGTATTGGCATTGAACATTTGGGCTTTTTTTATAGACATTGTAGGGCCATAACTAGTCATAACCTGAATCTCCGCCTTAGCACCCAGTATAATCCTTCCATTCCCACTGCCAATAGGTTCCTTCCACTAGCAAGTCCCAATAGTAATTCTTGACTATCCAAAACGTCTGCCCCTCTAAATGAAGGCAATAAGGGAGAGCAGCAATTGCCACTCATTTTAATAGGAAATAACAACAGTTTGGAATCATTGGCAACTGTGTATTCTGTTTGTTGGAATGTTGCAGGAGTGGCATCCAAGGTTACATATCCAGAATGCTTAAACCTGATTAAGCCACATGATGTAATATTACTTCAGGAAATGTGGGCATGTGAACCTTTTTTGTGGATGGGTACGAGTGCTTTTATGTGCCCGCAATAGGTGGCCATGGACGGAGAGCCCAAAGTAGATTAGCTATTTTGATCCGTATAGCAAACCTGTTTAAAATTACAGCTATCCATGTTAAGCATAAAGGGACTCAGGTGCTATGGGTGATGGTAACACATTTTCTTTTCTGATTAACTTTTATAACTCAGTGGTCAAAATGAGCTGTCAAATCGCAGCATTATTTAAGTTTTTGACTAGCCTAGAGACCACAGCACATCGGTGGTTGCAGAATTTTAACACTGTACTTGGACATGATTACAATGCTAAGATGGGTCAACCCTGCCTCAACGGGAATCCTTTTGGAAAGAAGGTCTATTTTATTCACTCATCAGGGGTAGATGAAAGAGGACGGCGGCTGATAAGAGCCCTAGGCCACAAAGACTTAATAGATTTAGGCTCCTTAATAGGACAAGGTTTTAGCCACAGACCCACCATTATAGGGTTGGGAAAGGGAACAACCATTGATTTTATATTTTTTTCAAGGTCAATGGAAGAGCTGATCCAATCGGAAACGTCCTATACACCTGCTATAGTGACCATAAACCTATAGTGTTTAAACTACTAATAACCCTAGGAGAAGCAAGAGCAAGAAACCAGGATTTGACTGATCTGAGCACCAAAGATATGGGGCACAGAATTAGATGGCGAAAAATACCGATCCCTGAGCTATTTAAGTCTCTACTTAGTGCCAACTTGGATTTGCTTATGAACCCACTGCTCATAGGCTGTTGAGTACCTTAACAAAACAGCTAATCAGATCATGAAGAGTCTTTATGCCCCAGGGAAGCAGAGAAAAACAGAATGGTTTGATCACGACTGCAGATCAGCAAATAAGCAACTTGGAAAGACTTTTAATGCCAGGCCAAAAGATAAAGCAGATGACATCCAGACCAGAGCAAACTATAAGCTGGCCATAAAGCATATGAAGCAAATACTAAAGGAAGAGACATGGAACAGAATAATGGATGCCTGTGCCAAGGGCGACGCCAGAGGCTTTTGGGAGATAGTTAAGGGTTAGAACTCGCTGCTAGAGATCCATGATGACATAGGCATTAATAGTTCACCAGAACAGTGGTTACATCCTGTTTCTGATAGGACCTGCATAGGCACATTGAAAAGGGCAAGGATTTAATTGAGTTTCCCCTAACCATAATATTTGAGTTGGAGGAGGTATGGGAGGCTGTCAGTCCTACCAATAAGGCTCTGGGTCCTGATGGGATCCCTAAATAAATCAAACATCTTATTCTGGGCCCCACTATTGACTAACATCCTTAATGCAGCCGCAGTTAGTGGTATTCCTAAGGAGTGGAAGTCTGACACATTTGCAAAGGTCTTTAAAAAACGGAACCACCAGAAATCCAGCTACTATAGGCATATCTCCTTGTTAAATTCAATTAAAAAGGTGGCTGGAAGAGTAATTTTGGGGAGAATAGAGGAATGTGCCCAAATCAATAATATACTCAGTCCTGTTCCATATGGTTTTAGGGAGGACAAGGCAAAAATGCATCAACCTAGAACTCCATCCTAGACACCTCCCAGTCTGGATTCTGCAGCAACCACAGCAACGAGACTGCCCTACTCGCCGCCACTAACGACATCAGCAGGCTACTCGACAAGGGACACACTGCGGCCCACATCCTACTGGACCTCTACGCAGCCTTCGACACCGTTTCGCAGCGCACTCTCGCAGCCAGACTTCATGATGCTGGGATACAAGAAACCGCCCTCGACTGGATCCAATCCTTCCTCTCCGGTAGAACCCAGAGGATCAGAATCCCCCCCTTCCTCTCCAAACCCACTGATATCAACTGCGGAGTACCCCAAGGATCATTGTTCAGCCCCACGCTCTTCAACATCTACTTGGCCCCCCTTGTCGTCGCCATCGTCAGACAGCATGGGCTCAGCATTGTATCCTATGCCGAAGCCCAGAACAAATTAAAGTGGCCCCTTTCATTTGGGAGCAGAGTAGGATGGTTTGCACATGAAGTAAGGGGAGAGTCTACAAGTGGTCTAGCATAGGTGGAACCTAGAACCCCAGAGCAAAAAATTCAAGCCCAATGATTGAGAATGGAAGGCAATGGAATCCGGTGGAGATCGACAGAGTTTGACAGTGCACTCAGCGGTGGGAGGAGGAGTGAGTATTAATATGGTGTGTGTAGAATGTTAGATTGTGGAGAATGGTTTGATTATGTGATGTTTCGCGGAGTTGGAGTCAGAGTCGAGTGAATGTGGTTTCGGGTCTGACGTGGCCCAAGGACTGAGATTGAGTTGCAGGTCCCAAAGTGGCCTAAAATCCTGGGTAATAAAAGGTGCACGAAACAAAGATATTGTGATTTTCTGATTGAAGAATTAAGGCGTTATCGTGAGACGCGATCAGCAGTTCCACCTAAGACAGGGAACTTTGCGTGAATGGGACGTATGGGAATCGTTTAGTGGACCTTTTGTACAGGGGTAAACTATACCAATTTGGGTGATCGCAATGGTCGACGGTACCATGTGTGAATGCTCTTGAGTGGTTGAATTCTATCGATCGTTTAGAATGACAGACAATTAAGGACTTAAGATCATTGTGTAAGTGAATGTGCATGGAAAAATTGTGAAGGAGGGAGAGCAGCTGCGAGGAGTGAGAGTGATGTCAGATTGTGCCGCACTATGATAGGTTGGTTGGTGTAACGCCGTGCTGGGATTGGTTGGTAGTCATCAGGAAGTCTGTGATTGAAAATGGTTTTTTCGGCGTAATTAATTGAACAACGGTTGCATTTTGAGGGTAAAGCTCTGAAAGTGTAAGAAATCATGCAATGTTTTAGGGTGTTTTCAGAAGAGATGAAGGGGTTGTTATTAAAGTGTTCAAAGAGGCGCCACCCGAGGATACTCCAGCACACTATATGGTGACCAGGGCTGGGCTCCATACTATAATTTGGCTCCGAAATTGGCACAAAATCACTGAAAAGGATGGTGAATTGTCATTTCCACACTTTGCATTTAGGCTAGAGGTATTGAACCATCTTAGGGGGATGATGTTTGCGGCTCGGCCTTTCTCCAGACCCAAAGAGTCTGAAACACTGGATGCTTACGCTGAGGAAAGGGAGAAATATAAAGGGAAGATGAAGAAAACTATTAAGGTGTATAAGGATGCGCAGTGCGATGCTAGGCTTAAGTGGCGGAGAGTGGACACTATTTAGGGGGAGAGATTATACCCAGTGTTGGTGGGTGATGGAGAATCACAGGACAGAAATAGAAGGACAAATTGTAGGGACAGTAGTGATAATGAAGACAGCTGTGGGATGGGTTGTTAGCTGAGCGTCCACCACCTTCTAGTTTACAACCAGGACAAATGGGACGAGGCTCTGATGGCACTGATAATGTGAGAGGTGTATCAGCCTCAGTGGCTCCTGATCCAGGGGTCACAGGAATGATATGGGCAGGAACAGGGGGAACAGTAGTGTCTGTCTGACCGGTATTGAACAGAATGGTGCAGCCACTACTTCACGGTTGTCGGACGCTATTGCAGTTGCGATCACCATTAGACTTGTTGTTCCTGTCTATAACTTAGGCCCAACAAGAAACCTTAGCCAGAGACAATCTATACACGCCAAAGGGACTGGTTTGGGAAGAACAGGGAGTGTGAATGGGAGTTGTCATCCTTTGGTGCCTATGGAATCCAGTAACCCTTTAGTGGCTACTGCTGGCCCTTCTAGAGTACGGATTGGTTCCAGCACAGTAAGGCCTATACCTATAGTAAGCACCCGTACAGATCTGCAAACGTGGGAAACTCTTGTGAGAGGACCGAGTAGTACGTCCTGAGAATCAGCATGTCCTTGATGTCGCAGACTTGGAGTCATGGTTCAGGGACAATAATAACAGCAAGAAGAGCCAGATAAGTAAGTCGAGTCAGGGTATCATCAAGGCTGCAATTAAGGTGAAGCTAGTGGATGTATGAGAATGAAAGCAGAATTAGAGGAGATCATCAGTGGGAGTCTACCTGTAGATAGAATAGAGACTTATGAACCAGATGAATTGTTGTTCATGGCTAAGGATGTTACTCGGAGGGCAAGACTAGCACATGAGAAGTTGTCGGATTTGGCTCAGAGGTATGAGGGAGATTTATCACAAACTAAGGTGTTGCAAGGAAATCACAGGCTTACTTGCAGTGACCCAGAGTTAAAAGAAAAGAGAGTGACTGGATTGAGGATGCCCATTTGGCAACTGGTAATAGGAATAATGGCATGGAGTATGTTGGATAAGTGGGAAGAGTGATCAAGGAAGAAGAGCACTAGAAAGGTGACAGTAGAGATGCTTCCTCCAGGAGGGGGGACACTGGGAATAGAGGCGTGTCTGTTATGGGAAGTGCCTAGTGGAGGGTATGTGCATGTTCCCTGGAGTCGGGGTGATCTTGCTGAGTTCACAAACAATTTTTCCAGACTGAGAGAGAAACCTACCAAGTGGTATAAGCAAGTTGATCACTTTGGTAAGATGTCGAAAGTGTTGTGGATCGATTTAAACACCTTGTTTGAAATTGTGGTTCCTAGTGATCTGTGGCCTACTCATAAAAACAATGTTGAATGGCCTAGTGCTGAGCCAGAGAGGGACTCAGAAACGTATGGCCCTTCGCCACTGGTCATGAAAAAGTACGATGAGGTGATCACATGGTTGTAGTCCAAAATAGCCCCATAGGACATTGATTGGGTAAAATATGGATCGAACGACCCAGGAGCCCAAAGAGTTACTACATGTTTATTACAAACGGCTGTTACAAACCTTCAAGCGGTACAGTGGGTTAGATATGCCTGACCTCAAGGAAATGGGACAATTTGTGTCCAAATTTGTGACTGGACTGAGGCCGGAGATCAGCCTTGTGATCCAACAGCATCTAATCTATTGGCAAAACAAATTGGTGGACGAAATCCTACAGTACGCCAGGTATTGCAGGTATGAGGTGGATTCCAAACATAATAAGATAAAAGAGAAGTTGATGCTAGTCCAAAATTGTTATGCCCAGAAAGGAGAGCAGGTGCAGGGGATAATGGGAGCTGTAAGCTGTGGTCAGGGGAACGCCCCAGGGGGTGTACAAGTACAACCAGTTGTAGAGTTGATGGGTCAAGGAAGAGGGAGCGGTATCTATATCGATACGAAGATTGGGATGGATGTTGCTACCCTGAAGAAGTCCAATGCATGTCATTTTTGTCACAAGATCGAGCATTGGAAGCGTGTCGCCTTAATCCTGCAAAGCAAGAACAGGGAGGAGAGCTCATACAGATGGCAGATGGTGCAAATCAGTTACAGACAGTGACTAGGCCACGATCATTCGATGCGGGAGGGTATCAGAACCAATTGAAATGAAATGAAATAGCATTTATAAAGTGCATGGTTACCCGAAGGCATCCCAGCGCTAGGGCAGAACCGCACTAAACTGTGGCAATCAATGTGGGATAAACCAATTAGGGCAAGTGCCTCAACCTCCGAGTATTCATCAGGGTAATCGGGCATATCACCAGATGCCATTAATGGAGTCTCTGGATGGATTTGATCTGGTTCCATCCTTAAAACGGTGCCTGAGAGGGGAGAAAAATGGTACACTAGGTGCAGCCTTAGCGATAGACCAGAATGGACCATACATAGAAGTAGCCATGGATGGTCATCCCATCACATTCTTGATTGATATCCATGCTACCCGTTCTACTATGAGATTTGCAGTAGCCCCAAACCTGCCACACTCGGAAAAATCAATCCAAGTTGCAGGAGTTTCTAATAAAAAGATGACAAACCCTTTAACAGAAGAGGTGGCAGTGAAAATTGGAACTTTCCGGGATCACCATCAGTTTGTGATGTGTGATTAGAGTCAAGAGTACTTATGTCCCGCACTCAAGTAGGACTTCAGAAGGTACTAAATAATTTCACCAATTTTATGAATGATTTAGGGCTAAGAGTTAACTCCTCAAAAACTTTTATAATGCGTTGCGGTTCTGGCAACATCAAATCCAAAGACATGTTTGTATCTGGACAAAATATAAGGCCTACTAAAACATTTTCTTATTTGGGCATCCTTTTCGCCAACAATGATTTATGGACACAGGCTGTGGCTCCCAAAAAACTAGTACTATTACGTAGTACATCTGCTATAAGTTCCTTTGCTAAAAAACTAGGCAAGAGGCCTCCGGAGGAACTTATTAAGATTTATAAAGCAAAATGTGTCTCTGCAGCTGTTTACGGGACTGGGGTATGGGCGCCAGTTGACCTGCTTCCCATTCAAAAAGTAGAAAATTATTTTTTTACATATATTTTATTCGTTCCAAATGGTACCTCAACATACATTTGCCATGCGGAGCTGGGCCTCACCTTTATTTCCGATTTGATTAAACTTGAGCCTGTGCTGTTATGGCACAGCCTCTGGACAAAAGAAGAGGTAAAATTAAACAGAGATATACTCCTGGATGTCCTGAGTTTGGACGGGGCCTTGAGGATCCCATGGTTAAATTACGTTAGTAACTTTCTACAAGATCTTGGCCACCCAGAGTATTTTACTAATCCTAGCTCCATTGGGGACATAACTAGGATGGATCTAAAAAAATGGCCTTATCTATGTTGGATACTATCAGATTGACATCTGAGATAGTAAAGCCCACTGTCCTACACAATCAGACGATTTTAATTACTTTTAATATTCAACCCTATCTTACTTATGTCCTGGGGGCATACAATAGGTTCCTTCTAATCCGATTTCGGTTAGGGGTCTTCCATAGGCTAGTCACTTTTCCTACCATAAATGACTTGTCTCAAAACCTCCAGCCATGCCCTTGTGATAACATTTCTGAACAAACTTTGTTCCATGTTATCCTTTTTTGTAAGTTGTATTCTTCCATGAGGAAATTGTGTCTGCTCCCTGGGCTGAAAATTCTTGGGTCCCGTCAGTGTCGTTCCGCCCTTTTGGCATTGCAATATCTAGATAATGTACACAGCGTTTATAGGATGGCTTTTTTCCTGAAAAAGGTTCTTAGCTTAAGGAAACAAATCCTTATCTAAATGTTCTTTCAACGTACAGTGGGAGCATAAAAATGATTTTAATATGAACCTGTTTCATGTATAGTATCGTTATTACTTTTTAACTTGAGATGAACTGACAATTTAATAACGACTTATTCCCCATGGAATGCTAAACATTTATTAATGTAATGCATTTGACTTTGTAACACACATGTAATGTTGTAGTAGTTATATGCTTTATGTGCTTTTATGATTGCTTGTCAACAATCGAATAAAGCTTACTTTTGACTTTGAGTCCAGAATGTTTGTTAGGGTGTGATCTGTTGTGCAAGTTGAATTGTACCAACTGCTGCACACCAAAGGGAATTGAATTGCAAACGTATGACGAGGACATTGCTTTTAAAGCACAAGTTACTTACCTTCGGTAACGATATATATGTAAGAAACAGTAGTTAGTATTAGATTCCTTACCTTAGATTATCCCCAGGTGTCTGACTGGATCTTGAAAATTTTGCGTAGCATTACCCCTGCGCGTCGGTAGGCGTCGTCTGCGGCTCCGCGTCCGTCGTCGGTGCCGGGATGACGTCGTCGGAGCACTTAGACGCTGCCCTCGCACGCTGACGTCAGTTCTTATACACAGCTTTTCCGCGCCAGAAAACGCAGAGCCATGATAAAAACCAACACTGGTGCCATAAAACTAGGGCCCTGAAAGGGGATGACCTTAACCCTAGATATCGGATCGCAGAATGGGGAGGATGGGTGGGGCAGTAAGGAATCTAATACTGACTACTGTTTCTTACAGATATATCGTTACCGAAGGTAAGTAACTTGTGTATCTGAAAGAAACAGGTTAGTATTAGATTCCTTACCTTAGAATAGATACCCCAGCAATACCAACCCCGGTGGTGGGTCTGCGAACCAATGATCACACCAGAAAGTCCTGGAGAACAGAACAGCCGAAAAAACCATCTCTACAGACTTGGCTGTCCAGGCAGTAGTGTCTTGCGAACGTGTGCAGCGAGGGACATGTAGCTGCCTGACAGATGTCCTGCAAGGGGACTCCACGACCCAGGGCAGTGGTAGCCGCCGTGGCCCGAGTAGAATGGGCCCTCAGCCCAACAGGAGGCTCCTTCCTTGCCAAAGAGTAGCAAATCTTGATGCACTAGATGACCCACCGAGAGATGGTTCGTTTGTGCACCGCCCGACCCTTCTTAGCGCCCACATAACCAACAAAGAGTTGGTCATCCACCCGGAACTGACGTGTGCGATCCAGATAGAATGAGAGCGCCCGTATTGGGTCCTCTTTCGAGGGATGCGGAGGCGGAAAGAAGGTAGGCAAGGTGATGGACTGCCCGATGTGGAAGGCTGTGACTACCTTGGGCAGGAAAGAGGGTTGCGTCCGCAACACAACTTTGTCCGGATGGACAGAAAGGAAAGGAGGTTTCGAAGAAAGGGCCTGGAGCTCACTCACTCTCCTGGCAACCAGGAATGCAGTCTTAAGGGTAGGAAGACGAAGGGGACAGTTATGAAGTGGCTCGAAGGGAGCGCACATCAGATAAGTCAGAACAAGGTTCAAATCCCACTGAGGCATCATGAAAGGAACAGGAGGGAACATATGAGTGATGCCCTTCAAGAACCTATTTACAACTGGGGACTTGAACAAAGAGGGCTGATCAGGTAGCCTTAAGAAGGCGTAAATGGCAGAGAGGCAGCCCTTGATAGTGCCCAGAGCAGAGCCCTGCTGGGCAAGAGAAAGAATAAAGAGGAGAACCTCAGAAAGAGGGACAGAGAGTGGATCCACAGCCTTTGCTGTGCACCATGCCACAAATTTGTTCCACCTGCAGGCGTATACCGATTTTGTGGAGGGACGCCTGGCTGCCAGAATAACATCACAGACTTCAGGAGGCAAGTCAAATGGCCTCAACTGTCGCCGCTCAATCTCCACGCATGGAGGTGGAGGCTGGACATGTTCGGGTGGAGGACCGTCCCCTGCTGCTGCGACAGCAGGTCCTCCTGAAGAGGCAGACGAATCGGGGGATCGAATGACATGCTGAGTAACTCGGGATACCAGTATCTTCGTGCCCAGTCCGGAGCCACAAGGATGACTTGGGCCCGGTCGCGCTTGATCTTCTTCAGCATTCTGGGCAGAAGTGGTATAGGCGGAAAGGTGTACAACAGTTCACAACTCCACTCGCGACAAAAAGCGTCGACGAGCGAGTGCCGCCTTGGAAATTCCAACGCGCAGAACTGATGACATTGCGGGTTCTCTTCTGTGGCGAATAGATCTAACCAAGGGTCTCCCCACTGCTGAAAGAGACCTTGCGCCACGTCCGAGTTCAGACGCCATTCGTGACCCATCATGCACCAACGGCTGAGTTCGTCCGCCCTGGGGTTCAGGGAACCTGCCAGGTGTTGAACCACCAGGGTGACGCCCTGGTGTTCCAGCCATTGCCAGAGGCGCAGAACCTCCTGGCATAGGGTCCACGTCCCCACCCCGCCCTGTTTGTTGCAGTACCACATGGCGGTGGTGTTGTCCGTGAACACCTGCACTACACTTCCCCGGACAGAGGGGAAGAATGCCTTCAGTGCAAGCCAGATCGCCTGCAGCTCCTGAAGGTTGATATGGAGCCGGGACTCCGCCGGAGACCAGAGTCCTCTGATCTTCGCCTCTCCCATGTGGCCCCCAAAGCACTGGAGGGACGCGTCCGTCACAACTATGTGCTCCGGTTGGGGTAGGGAGAGGGATCTGCCGCTGACCCAATTGCGGTCCGTAAGCCACCACTGCAACTGTCTTGCAGTGCCCTGCGAGATCAAGACGTGGTCGGACAAGTTGCCCTGATGCTGGGCCCACTGAAACTTCAGGTCCCACTGCAGAGCCTGCATCCGCCACCGGGCGTGATGCACCAGAAGGTTGCAGGAGGCCATCAGCCCCAGAAGCCGCAGCGTCAACCTGACCGAGACTCGGGATAACGGCTGAAAGATCATAATCAGAGCCTGAATATCCCAAACCCGCTGTTCGGGAGGATAAACCCAAAACTGCGCCGAGTCTAGAACCGGTCCAATGAAGAGGAGCTTCTGGGAGGGACACAGGTGCGACTTCGGCACATTGATGGAGAACCCCAGCATGTGCAGGAGGTCGGCAACCACACCCTACTTCTGGCCCAGGAACGTGCTCGATGGCCCCCTTGGCCACGAGCGCCGACACTTCCTTTTGCAGAAGTTGCAAGTGATCCCCGGACACGCGGTGGTACTGCGGTGGCATGGCTGGAGGGGTCGCCTCGAAGGGGAGGGAGTAGCCCCTTAGGACGATTTGCAGCACCCACCTGTCCGAAGTGATGGCACGCCAGGGAAGGAGGTGATGGCGGACCCTGCCCCCCACTGGCGTTAAATGGGTCTGAAAGCTCGGACTAGGAGGGCTTTGAGGCGGACGCTACGGGAGTAGATGTGAACTGGCCGCGCCATTGTCCCCTGGCACCGCCACGGCGGTTACCACGCCCACTGCCGTGCTGGATGTTAGACTGCGGCCCGTGGCTGGTAGGACGTGAAGGGGCGCCCCTTCCTTGGCCACGAAAGGGGCAAAAAGCAGACTGCTGCTGACGCTGCCCGAGAGGCCCAAGGACTTGGCAGTAGCCCTGGAGTCCTTGAATCGTTCAAGCGCATGATCTGCCTTGCCACCAAAGAGGAGGTTGCCATCAAACGGCATGTCCATGAGGGTGTTCTGGACATCGGCCGAGAAGTTGGCGGACCTCAGCCAGGCGTGGCGGCGAACCGCCACCGTCGTTGACATCGCCCTGCCCAGCGAGTCCATGGTATCCAGTCCACATCGTATAGAGTACCGAGCTGCGTCTCATCCCTCCGCGAGGGCTTGAGCGAGTTTTGCCCGGGCCCCCTCCGGACACTCTGGCAGCACGGCCGCAACCATATCCCACAGAGAGTGGGTATAACGGCCCAAAAGGCAAGCGGTGTTGACTGACCGCAGTCCGCAGCTAAGGGACGAGAACAGCTTCTTACCAAACTGTTCATACCTCTTGGATTCCCGATCAGGGGGAGCAGTCGGGAATGCGGATTGGGAAGTAGAGGCCTGGATAATCAGACTCTCGGGGTAGGGTTGGTGGACAGGAAGCTAGGGTCGCCTGGAGCTGGGTGGTGGCGCCTGGCGACGTTCTTATCTACAGGGGGGCCTGTAGCGGGCCTGGACCAGGTGCTCAACAGGACGTCCATGAGAGCCTCATTAAACGGCAGTAAAGGCTCCGAAGCGCCAGTCTGCGGTTTAAGGACCTCAGTGAGAATGTTACACCTCACAGTAGCGACGGGGAGCGTAAGTGCCCAGGCCTTGGTTGCCCGCGTCAGCACCACACTATAGGCAGCCCCCTCCTCCGTAGCCACGGTAGGAGGGGAGACAAAGCCAGAGTCAGGGGAGGTATCAAAACCACTGGCCTCCCCTAGCTCCTCTGCCCAGTCCTGGAAGGACTGACACTCACGTGTCAGAGGGTCTTCAGACCCCTCCCAATCCCCTTCGTCCTCCATCTCCTGAAACTCAGGGTCAAAGGATGGAGCCGGATCAAAGGAGAAAGGTTCTTCAGCCGGCGTCGTATGCGGCATCGATCGACGCTGGTCCGATGCCGGATCCGGACCGAGAGAGAGATCAGGAACGGCGTCGTGCGGAGACGGCGCCGGGGGCGACACCCTGGGGGTCGACGCCGGCGGGGTCGTGAGGTCGACCAGCGCCGACCCGGATCCGGAACCGGATCCAGCGGGAGCCTGCAGCGTCGGGACTGAAGTCGCCGACGGCACCGGGTCCAAAGCACCCGACGGCGCAGGGGCCGGAGCACCCGGCCCGCTTGGACTCCTAGTCGGGGCCGCGGGGCCCGGAGGCACCGCGGGACCCAACGGATGAGAGAGGGACCTCATGGCCATGAGAAAGTCCTCGATCTCCTCCGGCGTCGCGTTCAGCCCAGGGACCGGCGGGTATGGAGCTGGCCGCGGCACCTGCGGCTCCGGCGGAGCCAGTGTCACCTGAACCCCCGGCCGCGTTGCGCAAGCCTCAGGGGGAGTCAGAAGAGCGATGGCGTCTCTTCGACTTCTTGTGCCTCTTACCTGAGGACTTGGAGCCCAACGAATGGTGTTGACTCGTTGAGCTTCGATGACTGTGGCCCCGCGACCGGTCCCTCGACCCCCTCCTGGACCGGGACCTCGAGCAGCGCGGGGCCGACTGCCGGAGCTCGAGGCGCTTGCGGGACCGCTCCAGCCTAGCCTTCGAAGTCAAGGCCCGTCAGTCGGGGCACGACCGGTCGTCATGGTCGGCCCCATGGCAATACAGGCACCGGCGGTGGGGATCGGTAACCGACATCAGTCGGTTGCAGTCGGTATAGGGCTTGAACCCGGGCCTTCCCTACTGGCATCGAGAGTCGTGAAGACTCGAGAAGAGATCAAAAAGATCAAAAAAGTTTTAGTAAAAAAATGACTAAGGTACTGCTTTCTCCGGACCTGCGCTAGCAGGCGCGGAAAAAAGAAGAACTGACGTCAGCGCGCGAGGGCGGCGTGTAAGTACTCCGACGACATCATCCCGGCGCCAACGACGCCGACGATGGACGCGGAGCCGCAGACGATGCCTAGCGACGCGCAGGGGTACTGCTATGCAAAATTTTCCGGATCCAGTCTGACGCCTGGGGATGGGGATATTCTAAGGTAAGGAATCTAATACTAACCTGTTTCTTTCAGATTTGGCAAACCAGAACTGTTGCACTACCATGTTTCCCTTACTGACAGTGGAATACATGGCACTAGATCTCAGAGACACAGTGTCACCAGTGGAGTGGGACTTCTCAGAAGAGGAGATTGGACTGATTGGACATGTCGAGCCAGTGCGCATACAGGTGAAGCCAAATGTAGAATTTCCGAGAACAACCCAGTACAATCTGACTCCACAAATGGTGGCAGGAATTACAGCCGTAATTGAGTCCATGATTGTGCAGGGCATCCTAAAGGAGATCATAGGAACTCTCCTATTATAGGTTTGCAGAAACCGATTGGAAAGTATCCATTCTCCTAGCTCTTAGGAAAATTAAAGGCATAGGGATCCCATGTTGTCCCATGGAACCGAATCCATCTTTAATCTTATTTCAGATTCCTAGTGAAGCTGAATGATTCACAGAGATTGATCTTTGTCAGGTGTTTTCCTCTATTCCATTGCAGATCCGAACCAGATCTTTAAAAAGAACCTTGAAGGTCTGATGCTGCCCCAGAACTCAGTACTGGTCCAATAGATGACTCATTGTGTCTGAGATGCGTGAACAGGCATAAGGTGTCTCTGAGTAAGCTTCCGGACTGTCTAAATGAAGTACAGTAATTGGGCCACCAAATTGAAAAGGACAAGAGGAAGTTGTCACCGGAAAGAGTGGAGGCGATCATAAAAATGAATCCACCGAGTACTCAAAAAGAGGTCAAATTGTTTTTGGGAATGGTTGGCTATTGTCAATAGTGAAGTCCCAATTTTTACCTGATGTCGAAACCTTTGCAGATGCTGTTTCACAAAGATGTGTGTGATCCAGTACATTGGAATAACGATTGCCTACTTCCCTTCCTGGAGTTGAGAGAGTGCCTGTGTAACTCTCCGGCTTTAGGAATGCCTGATTATAACAAAGTGTTTTCGCTGGTCCGTCATGAAACGGAAGGTTGTGCTCTATCTGTACTCACACAGTCACATGGAGTTGCCCGTAGACCAGTGGCCTATTTCTCAGCTACTCTAGATCCTATAGCTTCAGTGTTGCCCGGATGTCTCAAATCAGTTGCTACAACAGGTGTCAGTATTGAGCGATGTGAGAGCATTGTGATGGATCATCCTCTTACAGTGTATGTGCCACACTCAGTTGAGCTTCTGATGACGAGCACCAAAATGCAGCATTTGACAAATAACAGGTTGACAAGGTACGAGCAGGTGCTTCTTGCTGCTGAAAATATAACCCTAAAGAGGTGCTCTGTGTTAAACTCTGCTACCTTGTTACTCATTCCAAGTGCTCTTGGAGAACAATGTGAAGACCATGACTGTCTGGATGTCATTGAACTTTGTACGAAACCAAGTCCTGACATTGTCGGTGAGCCATTGTCTGGTCCTGATCAAATCCTCTTTGTTGATGGTCCATGCTTAAGAGACAATGAAGGAAATCTGAGAGCAGCGTTTGCTATTTGTGCCATTTCTGGAGTGGTGGAAGTTTCCTGGTTACAGGGAGTACATTCAGCACAAGTGGCTGAAATCATTGCCTTGACATGTGCATGTTGTGTCTCTTAACAAATCCGAGTCACAATCTATACCGATAGCCAGTACTGTTGTGTTGTGGTTCATGATTTCGGACAGCTATGGTCACAGATAGGGTTCCTAGCGTCATCTGGGTCTCCTATAAGAAACGGGGAGTATGTGAGACCACTGTTTGAAGCATTACAATTGCCCAGGGAAGTGGCTGTTGTTAAGTGCGCAGCCATGGAAAGGGGAATTATTTTGTAACTTGTGGAAATCGGTATGCCGATGAAGTTGCACGCTACTGTGCTTTTCATGCATGTGTTTTCAATGGAGAATATACTGACAAGAGTACAGAGAAGACCAAACTCAATATAATGCTTGCCACTGCTGACACTTGAGATGAAGTGGGGCGTTTACAAATGGAGGTTACCGAGGATGAACAAGGGTGTTGGATTAGAGCAGCCTGTGAGAAGGGGAAGGACGACATTTGGATGTCAGCTGATGGCAGGGCAGTATTACCGGATTGGTTGTTGCATCCAAAGGCAAGGCTAATTCATGGAGCAGCTCATGTAGGAAGGGATGCAATGGTTAGATTGTTCAGGTAGACTTGGATCAATCTGAAGTTTCAAGAGATTGTGGAAGCGGTGTGTCATCTGTGTGTCAAGGGGCAACAAATGAATGCTGGAAAAGACTGTTGTTGCTTTGAGTCAGATTGGCAGATCAGGAGGTCCCTTTAATTGGATCAAATGGATTTTGTTGAGATGCCTGTGTGTAATGGTTTCAGGTATATTCTGGGTGTCATGTGCATCTTTTCTCGATGGGTTGAAGCTTACCCAACTAGAATATGTGATAGCCTCAGGGTAGCTAAGTTATTGCTGAGAGAACTCATTCCTAGATTTGGATTTCCAACTACATTGGAGTCGGAAAGAGGCACACATTTTCATAATGAAGTCAAGAAGTTACTATGCACAGCTCTGAATGTGGATCAGAAACTACATTGTAGGTACAGGCCAGAGGCATTGGGAATGATGGAGCAAATCAATGGTATTTTGAAGTCAAGGTTAGCTAAAGTGTGTGCTTTGACATCTTTGTAGTGGCCTGATGCTTTACCACTAGTGCTAATGAGTCTGTGCACCAATCCCTGACAGGAGAACTGGGGTTTTCGCCCCATGGAATACTCATGGGAAGAGCAATGTGTTTGCCTGTAGCGCTTGTAAACACTTCAGATGATTTGGTCCTTGGCTACTGTAAAGGATTGGCTGACATGGTTTGTTCTGTCTCAGGTTGAAGCAGCGACTGCACAGACATCAATGGATCTCTGCCACAATCTGAACCGAGGAGATTGGGTTCCCATCAAGAATATATAACATACATAAAGCTATGGACTAAGGAGTTCTTTGAATGTAATCAATACAGTGCACCCAGGGTGGTTGTCTGGGATTGTTACAAAGCAGCCCTAAGGAGAGAAACTGTGTCTTTTGTAGCCAAGCGTAAAAAAGACCGTGATAGGTTAATTGAACAGTTAAACACAGAATTAATAAACTTAGAGCATTTACACGCTACCCAGATCCATCTTGGGGAGCAAACTGAAGATACTCTTTGCAAGATTTTAGTCTTAAAGGCTGAGATTAATAGTGATCTATCTCAAAAAGCGGCAGAAATTCTCCAGGTAAATCGGAATAAAATATACGAAACTGGAGAAAATGTGGGGAAACATCTGGCCCTTAAAACTGGCCAGAAGCAATCGCATAATTCCATTCAATCCATTGAATATGGAGGACAGAAACATACCTCCTCAGTAGGCATTGTAGCGGCATTTCAAGACTATTACCAGAAGCTATACCAAAATGAAGATCAACAGTTAACACCTAACACTAAAGAGTTCTTTTTTTTATTTATTTTTTATATATATTTTTATTAATTTTACACAAGAGTAAAATGTACATATCGGGTGTCAGTTGACAAAATATATTACAACCGCGGATGGGCAGGCAGATGAGGAAATACATTACGGTCAAATCATCAGCGAGATATCAATACCAGCGTAGAGCTGAGGCAAAACAATACAATACAGATGACCACAAGCAAACCCCCACAGTACCCGCCCACCAGTAATAAAGGATATGCAAATTAGACATTCAACACCCAGACATGAAGAACAAAAAGGAGATCAGGAGAATACGCCACATCTCTTGTGAAGAGGGAAAAGGGAATTAGAAAGGTCATAGAACAAAATAAAGGAAAAATAAAAAAAAAACCCGCAACCCCCCACCCTGCACCCCTGCAGATGGCTACGACCTAACCCCACTAGCAGCGTGCCTGTCGCCCCCTAAACTACACGCAAGAAAGGGAAAAGCTGGAGGAGGAGATATAGTACAAAACGATACGGGCTCCCGGACTCCCTTCCCCCCCGCCAAAAGCAGACATCCCCTACTGTAGTATTAGGCAGATCAAAACAGAACAATAAACAAATCGATAGGGGAGCCACAGACAGGAGAAAAGGACCATCCCGCCCAACCCCCGGCGCTACAGAGGCAGCAAATCCCTTTTTGAGAACGGAAGTAACACCAAACCCAGACAGTCAGGATCCCCTCTGGCCCTCGCACCCACGGACACAACCCAGCAGAGCCAAATGAAAGTCATTGCACCGAATTCAAGTCAAATTCAGCCCTGGCCCACACGATCCATTACACAGACCCCATCCATTATAACCGGGCCGCTACGATTCTTCATGCGGGCCCCGGCCAGTCGAACCGCCATCACAGCAAGAATATCCAGAAAGAGAATAGTGTAGAAGTCAACACGAAAGGAGTAATACCAGGATAGACAGTCACAAAGTCGAAATGTCAAATCAAGTTCACTGCCCACCAGCGATAAGTCAGCAAAGCGTTTTTGATCCTTCAGAAAGAAAAGAGGCGAGGCATTAATCCGACCTTCACTGGAGAAGTCACTCTGAAGTACAGAAACAGTCACATCCAACTCGGGCGATATCGACACGGGGCAAACCACACCGCCAGTACTTTCAAGCTCGCTTTAGGGTCGCGAAATATTTCCAAGCCCGATTCCAACACAGGGTCCTCGATAGCCATCGGAACTAGCTCCGCGGGTGAGGCATCTTGGCTCACAACCAACAAACGGTCGGAGTCCGGTCTCCGGCAATGATGATCAACCGGTCCCCCCAACTTCTGGACGGTGGCGGTGACGCGGTCGTGGAGCTCCCAAATGGCGGCCATTACTGTGCGTAGCGACGGTGTACTTTCAGCCCGCTCCATCGCCCCTCAGTGAGCGACAGGGCGGGTAACCGAACCCCGGAGGTCGACTGCTCCAGGGCCCCAGGCAAAGGCAATACAGATGACAACTGTTAGCTCTTCAAAAGCACAATCTCAGCACCGTCGCCGCCAGCGAGGAACCAAGCCCATCGACCCCGGGAGCTCAACGGGGTCTTCGGGAGGCGGGTCCACGACCAAAACAGTTTTTAAGGCGAGCCGCCGTAGTTGCAGGATAAAGCTGCCACCGGACACCATCCAAAACGGAAAGGAAAAAATGCCACCTCGGGAGACCAGAGCCACCCAAGTCCCGCGGCCGATGTTGTTCAACTTCAACCCGGCTGGGTTAGAACTCGAGGCCCCGGCTTCAACTCCGGGTTAGGCCGAGAATGGCACACGGTGTATCTCCCACATTTGAGCAGCCAGAAATTCCGAGATTGCACCTTTAGAGTCAGGCGCACTTCAGCTGCACGGGAGTGCGGCGGGAAGTCAGGATAAAAGCCAGGATGTATGAGCCTTCGGCGGAGGTCGACGGAGCCGGGAGCTTATGCGGCCATCTTGGTTGCTAGCGTAGCTCCTCCTCCCACTAAAGAGTTCTTGAATAACTGGCTCATTGAAACAGATCTTGGGAAAACTATCGATGAAGCAACAAGGGAAGACCTTGAAAAAGAGGTCTCAAGCACCGAGGTAGAATTAGCTTTATTGGAACTCGCTACCGGAAAAGCAGCCGGACCAGACAGAATACCTTTAGACCTTTACAAGCTGCTTGGTAACCTTATTGTGCCATACCTGTATGATTTATTTCTTGGTGTGCAATGGCATGGGAACTCTCCCGAGTCGTGGAAACACACAAATATTGCCATCTTCCCCAAAAAAGGTAAGCCACCGGAACAAACCTCTTCATATCGTCCAATTTCACTTATTAACTCAGACTCAAAGATGTATGCCAAGGTCTTTGCCAACCGCCTCAGTAGGATTGTCGAACATCTAGTCTCCCCCTGGCAGCATGGCTTTATCCCCGGTAAGAGTACGATAGACCACACTCGCAGAGCCATCTCCCTATTTGACATCACGGGAGCAGAGGGAGGCCAGATGTCGATGATCCTATTGGATGCAGAGAAGGCCTTTGACCGGGTCTCATGGCAGTTCCTATGGGAGGTGTTTGAGATCAACAATCTTGGCCCGGTCCTTATAAAATCTATTAAAACCCTCTATGTCGACCCTAAGGCAAAAATTATGGTGGGGGGTAGCGAATCAGAGCCTATTAATATCCAGAGGGGCACGCGGCAAGGTTGCCCGTGCTCCCCGATTCTATTCGCTCTCTATATTAACCCACTCATCCTTAAACTTCTTACCTCACCAGTAATCGAACCAGTTAAAGTGGGCACGTATAATACCAAAGTACTCGCCTATGCTGATGACGTGGCGGTATTAACACCAAGCCCCACAGAGGCAATTGAGGAGATCGAAGTAATTACACGGTCTTTTGGTTTATATTCAGGGTACTCCCTGAATAGGGATAAGACGATGGTCATTTGCACCGAGAATACATCTTTTGTTAGCCGGTATAGAGTCAACAACGCGGTATATTTGGGTGTAAATATTTCGCCTAAAATAAATGAAATTAATCAACTAAATTATGATCCGCTTATCAAGAAAGTTAAAAAAGACCTTCTCAGAGTTAATAACCTCCATCTATCTATAATTGGCAGGGGGAATTACCTTAAAATGAGTGTGTTTCCAAAAATATTATGTTTATTTCGGGCAATCCCATTTTTGGTCGACGATGGTATAATCAAAAACCTTGATTCTGCTATGTCAAGATTTATTTGGAATTATGGTAAAGTTAGGAGGGCCTTACCTAAGCTAACTCTACCATATCTAAGAGGAGGATTAGCAATACCAAATTTAACATTCTATTTGTGGGCGACCCTCCTGCAACAAATGACCACCCTCTTTGATACTAGAGCTTCAGTAAGCATTAACCCTGAACAGGCTATACCCTCAATATACGAACTGTTGTTAGGAGATAAGGCTAGAGGACTGTTATTGAAACAAGTCGAACCATCCTACTTTAAAAAGATTAAATTTAAGATCATTACGGACGCATGGAGAATCTGGAAGTGTACCACTAAGTATCTGATAATACCAAGATATACTAAATATACAACCCTGTAGCAGAGTTTAATAATACCGGCCCAACTTAATGACAGCACCTCTAGGAGGTGGGAGAGCCTAGGGGTAGTGAAAGTAGGAGATTCCCTGGGTAGAGACTCTATGCCATCTTTCGAAGCGTTATGTGAAAAATATCAAATCCCCCGCACTGACTATTTGAAATTTATACAAATCTACACTATCCTTAGACAGTTGGTACCGAGCATAGACCTAAAAACAGTTCCAATATTAGATCTAATAGGTAAACAGACAACCCGGATAGGTAACATCTATGAATTATTCATCAAGAGTCATCCTGATGACCTCGAACAAACGGAAAGAAACTGGGCCACTAAGCTAAATAATTCAAACATCGATATAGATATGTCTTTGATGTTATCATCTAAATTATTTCTAGCTTCAAACTTAAAGGCTCAAATTTATAAAACAATATACGATCTTTATTTTACCCCCGCAAAACTATTTACCTGGGGCAAAAGAATAAATGATCAATGCCCAAGATGTTCTTTTGGTCCAGCTAACCTTATTCACATGCTAGCTGAGTGTCCAAAACTAGACGCGATTAAAAAAGGTATGACCAAATATTGGGCTGAAATCTTTGGGCACGAAGTAAGAACATCAGCGACACTCTTTGTTATAGGCTATGATGACTCTCTAGGGTACAGCAATAAAGAAGCAATGTCTATTTTTGTTGGTACGGCTGTATACAGAATCATCCTGGCAGCACGCTGGAAAGACTCAGATGCTCCTACTTTTCAGGGGTGGCTGAGTAGACTACTAGGTATTTATAAGCAGTAGACTGCAATCTATAGAATGAGAGGGAACAAAATCGAAAATACTCGGTGAGCAGATATGGGCTCCTGTTGCCACCTGGTTTGATAACCAAAGAAATTTATAGTTTCTGCAGATGAAACTGTTTATTAATGTATTATAGGTGGATACCTCTTATAATCTGTGTACCCTTTATTTCCCTTTTCTGGAGTATACTTGAGTATGTCCGTGAAGAAACCTTAAAACGAATTATGTCTTACTGTGTTGTCTATTTAACATGATCGCTTGGAACAAATGAAATAATGAATTCTCTTTTTTCTGTGACATTATGTTGTGTATATTCTTAATATTTGACTGTTTATATCTTTCTTAAATTGTACCGTTTTGAACCTGCTCAAATAAAAATATTTAAAAAAAAAAGAAAGCCTGTGAGGAAAAATGTCTTGATTCTCGTTGGCATGGTAACTATGACTGCTGTGAAGTGTGGAGTAGTGACAAATTGGGTCCATGCCTCTCATACTCGTCGAGTTTTATGTCCCTCTGGTAAAACAGCTCCTCTCCCAGAAGAATTTCCAGCCGAGACCAAAGGGTCACAGGAGTGGATAAGCCAAGCTGTAGATGGTACCTGAAGGGGCTGGGCGTGCACCAGGTTGTCTGAGGGGAGGGGGGGTGTCAAGCCTCACAAGACCCTGGCATAGACTCTGAGGGAGACCGTACCATTGTGAGTGACAGAGATTCTGACTCAGTGGAAGAGGCTTGTGCGACAAGTAGTTGTGTTCAGCTAAGGCAGAAAGATGCTGCCAGTGACACCTGGTCTGTGAGACCGGGAAGAAAGATCCTGAAACTTGCATCTGAAAGAGAACTTGACCAATAAGTGAATTGTCAGAGTCGGAACTGAGTGAGACCGAGCAGAACACAGAAAGTACAAGAAGATCTAGAAGAGCTCAAGTGCCTTGTCAGAGGTAATCCGTTCCCAAGAGGACGAATCTGGTCGTAAATGATGGGAGAGCGAGGTTCGAGATCTCAGTGCTGGTTGTTGAGATATGGCTGAGAATTCCTGGAATTAAAGCAATGGCACTTCTGTCATTGACGAACAAGTTACTTACCTTCGGTAACAATGAATCTGTAAGAGACACATGTTAGTTATAGATTCTTAACCCAAGAATTACCCCCAGGCATCAGAATGGATCCAGAGAATTTTCTTCAGCAGTACCCCTGCGTGTCGATGTGTGGCGTTGGTCGAATCCGTGTCCGTTGTTGGCGTTGTGGTCACCGGAATGACGTTGTGGTGTCTACTTAGACGCACGCCCCTGCATGCTGTCATCAGTTCTGACACAACTTTCCACGCCAGAAGCTCAGAGCCATGCAAGACATTGACCACTGGTGCACATAACTAGGGCCCTGGAAGGGAGTCCCTATCCCTAGAAGTCAGTTTGCAGAACAGGGAGGATGGGTGGGGCGGTAAGGAATCTATAACTAACATATGTCTCTTACAGATACATCATTAGCGAAGGTAAGTAACTTGTTCATCTGAAAGAGACTGTTAGTTATAGATTCCTTACCTTAGCCTAGCAATGCCAGCCCCAGAGGAGGGTCTGCAAACTAAGTTCACACGGGAAAGTCCTGGAGAACAGAACAGTCAAAATAGCTGTCTCTCCGGACTTGGTTGTCTAGGCAATAATGCTTGGAGAACGTGTGCAGGGATGCCCATGTGGCCGCCTGACAGATGTCAGTGAGTGGGACTCCACGTCCCAAGGCAGTAATAGCTGCCGTAGCCCTGGTGGAGTGGCCTAGGGAGTGCGTCGGACAACCCATCGACAGATGGGTGCATTTTTGCTCAGCCCAACCTTTCTTGGCACCCACATAGCCAACAAAGGGTTGATCTTTTGTGCGGTCTAGATAGAAAGACACTTTTTGGGACCAGACGGTGGAGTCTCTCCTCCTCTTTGAAAGGGTGCTGAGGTTAAAAGAAGGTGGCAAAAGTGATGCTGTGCCCTATGTGGAAAGAGGTAACCACTTTGGGAAGAAAAGAGGGCCATGTGCAAAGGACTACTTTATCCGGATTAACAACAAGAAAAGGAGGTTTTTAGAATAGAGCTTGAAGCTCACTTATGCTGTGAGTAGGGGTGATGGTGAGAAGGAAGGTAGTCTTCAGAGTAAGGAGTCTAATAGGACACTTATGTAAAGGCTTGAAAGGAGCACACATAAGAAACGTCGAGACAAGATTCAAGTCCCACTGGGGCATTATGAAAGGAGAAGGAGGAGAGAGATGAGTAATGCCCTTAAGAAATCTATTTACAATAGGGGACTTGAAAAGAGAAGGCTGATCAGGAAGGCAAAGAAAGGCAGATATGACCAAAAGGTAGCCTTTAAGAGTGCCCAGGGTAGAGCCCTGCTGGGATAAAGAGAGGATGAACAGGAGAACCACCGAAAGGGGGAGCGAAAGGGGATCCACAGCCTTTGCTGGGCACCATGCAACAAACTTGTTCCATCTACAGGCGTATACAGACTTGGTTGAGGGACAACTGGCTGCCTAGATGACATTACAGACTTTGGTTGGAAGGTCAAAAGCTGTCATCTGCTGCCGCTCAATCTCCACGCAAGAAGGTGGAGGCTGGACAGGTTCGGTGGAGAACCTTCCCCTGCAGCTGCAAAAAAAGATCCTCCTGAAGAGGCAGTCTGATCAGGGGATCGATGAGCATGCTTAAGAACTCGGGGTACCAGATTCTTCTGGCCCAGTCGGGGGCCATAAAAACGACTTGGGCGCGGTCGTGCTTGATCTTCTTCAGCACTTGGGGCAAAAGAGGTACTGGCGGAAACAAGTACAGGAAGCTGGAAATCCACTTGCCGCAAAAAGCATCGCCGAGCGAGTGGCGCCTTAGAAATACCAACGTGCAGAACTGCTGATACTGCGTGTTCTCTTGAGTGGTGAACAGATCTAACCACAGCTCTCCCCACTATTGAAAGAGACCTTGCACCACATCTGAGTGAGGACACCATTCGTGATCCGTCATGCACCGACAGCTGAGCTCATCTGCCCTGATGTTCAGAGAACCTGTCAGGTGTTGAACCACCAGGGACATGCCCTGATGTTCCATTCATGTCCAAAGGTGAAGAGCCTCTTGACATAAGGTCCACAACCCCACCCTGCCCTGTTTGTTGCAGTACCACCTAGGGGTGTTGTCTGTGAACACCTGCCCTACTCTTCCTTTGATAGAGGGAAGGAATGCCTTCATTGCCAGATGATTCGCCTGAGTTCCAAAAGGTTGATGTGGAGCCCCGACACCGCTAGAGACCAGAATCCTCTGATCTTTGCCACTCCCAGGTGGCCGCCTCATCCCAGGAGTGATGCATTGGTCACCATTGTCAGTTCTGTTTGTGGTAGGGAGAGGGATCTGCTGCTGACCCAATCTTGGTTTGTTAACCACCACTGCAATTGACTTGCAGTCCCCTCCAAGATCTGGATGATGTTGGAAAGATTGCCCTGATGCTGAGCCCACTGGAACTTCAGGTCCCACTGCAGAGCCCGCATATGCCACCTGGCATGACCCACCAGCAGGATGCAGGTGGCCATGAGGCCCATTAGCCTCAGGGTCATTCTCACAGAAATCTGGGATAGAGGCAGAAATATCAGTATCATAGCCCGAATATCCCAGACTCGCTGTTTGGGAGGATAAACCAGAAACTGGGGCATATCCAGAACAGCTCTGATGAAAAGGAGCTTCAGAGAGGGAGTCAAGTGTGACTAGTGCACGTTGATAGGGAACCCCAGCGAATGCAGGAGGTCCGCAGTAGTCTGGAGATGGGAGACGACAGCCTGGGGCGAGCTCGCCTTCAACAGCCAGTCTTAGAGATAGGGGAAGATTGAAACCCCTGATCTGCACAGATGATCTGGAAACACCGCCATCACTTTTGTGAATACCCGAAGGGCGCTGGTAAGCCCAAAAGAGAGCACAGTGAACTGAAAACGTTTGTGGCCTACCATGAACCGTAGGTAATGCTGTGGGATGTCAGGACGGGAATATGGAAATATGCGTCCTGCAAGTCCAATGCTTCCATCCAGTCTCCGTGGTCGAGGGCAGGCAGGACCTGAGCCAACATGAGCATCTTGAACTTCTCCTTCCGGAGGAAGCGGTTAAGGGCCTGAGCTCTAAGACAGGATGCTGGCCTTTGTCCTTCTTGGGTACTAGAAAGTAGTGGGAGTAGCAACCACAACCTACTTCTGGCACAGGGACCCTTTCCTTAGCTCCCTTGGCCAAGACAGCTGCAACTTCCTAGCGGAGAAGGGCTTAACCACATTGGTGCTAAGGCAATTCCCGCTGGGTGCTGATTATTAAAAATCCCATTGTTCATGACAAGGTCAGCTCGTCATTAGCACAGCTCCAGTGCACTGCATGACGAGCTGACCTTGTCATGAGCATGGAAGGGGTTAATGATCCTCTGACATGGGATGGAAGGATAGTGGCATGGAGGGAGGGGCAGTCTCGAAGGGGAGGGAGTAACCCCTTAGGACTATCTGCAAAACCCACCTGTCAGACGTGATGGTGTGCCAGTGCGGGAGGTGATGGCAAATCCTGCTGCCCACTGGCCTCTGGTGTCCCAGAAAGGTCAGTCTAGGAGGGTTTGGAGGCTGCTGCAGGAGGGTTATGGGTAGGCTGGCCCGCCCGCTGGACCCCAGACCCACGTCGCTGGGTCCCATGTCCGGGGCCATGCACAGGCTGGGCAGCTTGCAAGAACCAGTGGCTAGACTTGGCCGAACATGGTGGGGCATCTCTTCCGTAGCCACGAAAGGAGCAAAAATCAGACTTGCTGCGAGACCCAAAGATCTGGCCATAGCCCTAGAATCCTTAAAGAGCTTGAGTGCTGAGTCTGCCTTATCACTGAAAAGGCGACAGCCATCAATGGGCATGTCCAGTAAGGTGGATTAGACATCCCCAGAAAAACCAGACATCCTCCACCAAACATAGCGCCTCAGGGCTACTGACGTGGAAACCATTCTGCCCAGAGAGTCAGTGGTATCCAGCCCACATCTGATTGAGAATTTGGCTGCATCTCAATACTCTGTAACTGCACCAGTGAGAACAGCCCGGGCCTCCTCCGGGCACTGTGGCAGCACTTGCACAACTGTATCCCACACTTGGGAATAATGGCCCTGGAGGCCTGCTGTATTCACAGACCGCAGCACTAAGCAAGTGGAAGAAAACATCTTCTTCCCAAGATGGTCCAGCTACTTGGATTCCCTATCTGGGGGAACAGTAGGGAATGTACCCTTAGGGGACGAGGCTTGGACCACCAAGCTCTCTGGGGTAAGGTATTAGGAGAGGAAGAGTGGTTCACCAGGGGCCGGGCAGTGGCGTGGGGCAAGCATCCTGTCCACAGCAGCTCCTGGGCTGGGCTTGGACTAAGTGCCCAGAAGAACGTCCGTGAGGGCTTTATTGAAAGGCAGAAGGGGCTCCGAAGAAGCCACTGCAGTTTAAAGCACCTCTGTCAGGAGGTTAGTCCAGACTGCCACTGTAGGAAGCTCCAGGGGATGTATGACGTTACAACGCATACTTTTACCACGCCTACCATTACCACGCATTTTTTACAACGCAGGATCCATTACAACGCATACCATTACAACGCATGTATTTACAACGCAGGTACCTTTACAACGCATACCATTACAACGTAAGTATGGTAAGTATATAATATTTTTTTTAATGTAATTTAATTAAAATTAATATAATGTAATTTAATTTAATTTAATTAATTTAATTTAATTTATTTAATTTAATTAATGTAATTTAATTTAATTTAATCAATTTAATTTAATGTAATTTAAATTTAATTATATTTACTTTTTACCCTGTACCCCTTTACCCAAAAACCCAAAACTGACCCTGAACCCTAAAAATACCCCTTTACTCAAAAACCCAAAACTGACCCTAAACCCTAAAAATACGCCTTTACCCAAAAACCCCAAACTGACCCTGAACCCTAAAAATACCCCTTTACCCAAAAAACCCAAAACTGACCCTAAACCCTAAAAATACCCCTTTACCCAAAAACCCAAAACTGACCCCGAACCCTAAAAATACCCCTGTACCCCAAAAACCCAAAACTAACCCTGAACCCTAAAAATACCCCTTTACCCAAAAACTGAAAACTGACCCTGAACCCTAAAAATACCCCTTTACCCAAAAACTGAAAACTGACCCTGAACCCTAAAAATACCCTTTTACCCAAAAACTGAAAACTGACCCTGAACCCTAAAAATACCCCTTTACCCAAAAACTGAAAACTGACCCTGAACCCTAAAAATACCCTTATACCCAAAAACTGAAAACTGACCCTGAACCCTAAAAATACCCCTTTACCCAAAAACTGAAAACTGACCCTGAACCCTAAAAATACCCCTTTACCCAAAAACTGAAAACTGACCCTGAACCCTAAAAATACCCTTTTACCCAAAAACTGAAAACTGACCCTGAACCCTAAAAATACCCCTTTACCCAAAAACTGAAAACTGACCCTGAACCCTAAAAATACCCCTTTACCCAAAAACTGAAAACTGACCCTGAACCCTAAAAATACCCCTTTACCCAAAAAACTGAAAACTGACCCTGAACCTTAAAAATACCCCTTTACCCAAAAACCCAAATAATATTTTTAATAAAATAATATACTTACCAATACTTACGTTGTAATGGTATGCGTTGTAAAAGTACCTGCGTTGTAAATACATGCGTGGTAATGGTATGCGTTGTAATGGATCCTGCGTTGTAAAAAATGCGTGGTAATGGTAGGTCGTGGTAAAAGTTGCGTTGTAAAGGTTGTATACCAGCTCCAGGCCAAAGGCCTCAGCTGCCCTATGCAACACCACTGCATATAACGCTCCCTCCTCCATAGCCACAGTAGGGGAAAGAAAGCATGCCAAGATCTGGGGAGGTATCCAGACCAGTGGCGTCACCCAGGTCCTCTCGCCAGTCCGGCTCATCAAGTTGATCAGATAAAGGGTCTACAGACCCCTCCCGGTTCTCCTCACCCTTCTCTGGTTGCCAATCAGGCCTAACTGGAACACCAGGGATGAACAGTGGCACAAAAGTGCCCTCCGGCGTGGGTGCCGGCTCTGTGTCTAAATCGGGGGTGAGGGTGTAGTTGGCGACAGTCAGGGGTACAACCGGCGCGGGGGGTTTAGTTGCAGGGATTGGCGCCGGGGAAGGTACCGTGAGGTCAACACGTCGCTCCGGATCCAGGCCTGGATCCTTGAGGGCCCTCCGACACCGGGCTGCCCAAATATGGTGTGAAGCGCTTCGTAGAAAACTTGAAGCTGGGCAGGGGAGCGGGAAGCACAGAGCTGTCCCTGGAATAGGCTCCGTAGACAGAGCTGGAGAGCAATGATGCTCCAGGTCCCGCGTCGCGTCAGCCGACGTACAGGGAGAGGGTGAAGAGCGATGCTGCTTCTTCTTGTGCTTCGACCTACCCGAAGACTTGCATGACGAATGATGGTGATGGGTCCGCAACCGGTCCTGTGACCTTCCTCTGGAACAGGACCTCGAACAACGCAGAGTCGACTGCCGGGCCTCCAACAGCTTTAGGGGCTGCTCCTGCAAAGACTTTGGATTCATGGCCCGGTAGTCAGAGCACGACTTTGGGTTGTGGTCGCGCTCCAGGCACCACAGGCACATGAGGGGGGGACCGTAACCAACATTATGCGGCTACAGGCCTCGGACGGCTTGAACCCGGTCCGTGGATGGGACATCCCTCGTACACCAGGAGTCGGAAGACTTGAGAAAGAATTCAACAAAGTCAAGAAAAAAGTTAGTAAAAAAACGAGTAAGGGGTAGCTCTCTCTGGATCTGCACAAGGCTGACGCGGAAAAAAAAGAACTGACGTCAGCGCGCAGTGGCGGCGTCTAAGTAGACACCACAACATCATTCCGGTGACCACGACGCCAACAAAGGACGCAGAGTCGACCAACGCCACCTACTGATGCGCAGGGGTACTGCTAAAGAAAAATCTCTGGATCCAGTGTGACGCCTGGGGGTAATTCTAATGTAAGGAATCTCTAACTAACAGTCTCTTTCAGATTATTCTTTTTCCACCAAGGCTAAGTGGCTTGGGACTTTGATTCAGGAAGATGTGGAATTCCCAAGCTTTGCAGCACAACAATCTCTTCAGAAAATTGCAGCATTGAGAGATGAACTGTTACGAGCCATTGAGGAGATTGGCTCTGACCTGATAAGGGATGTGAATTGAACTATGACCTGTAAATATTTTGTTTGAAGAAGATAACCTAGGCATGAGTGGAAGAAGAATACATTTAGGGATTCTATCTAGAAGAAGACGAAAGAGGGCTAGGGAGGTCTTCTGAGCTGTGTAAATACTGCAAAGCAGAGACTGTTGAAAAATAACTTTACAAGATTTAAAAAGTTGCTCAAGAACTTTGTCATATGTGAAGAGGGGAGGAGAAAAAAAGACTCTGTGTGCGATTCCTCTCTTTGAACTGTGATCTGAGCTACTCTAAAACTGAGTCCGGAAATTCAAATTGTAGGCACAAATGTATTGTGACTGCAGTAATTATTGGGGCGATCGTAGTAATAGCTGTAGTCATTATAGAGTCAATTTTAAATTCACCGGAAAGCAAGGAGCATGGGGTGGGGGTGACCGGAACATCCACACCTACAACTGCTGTCTCAAAGGAGGGTACATTAAGATCTAAGAAAGGTTTAATAGAGCAAACTAGTTGCTACCTTTATGTAGACCTGTCCCAGGGAGATTATGCATTAAATGTTTATGCTAGGTTGTTGTATGAGTACATAGACACTATGGAAGTTAGAGATTGCTATGTGTGCATCAGTTAAAGAGGGAATCACTTACCATCACCTACCCTTGACTTATGGCTTTAGTTGTAGTTTACTCCTTAGTATGTTTGATGGAAAGGGTCATTATGAGTACTACTTCTCAAATTATGACGTGGTACTTTTGGAAATACCTGTATATAAACATTTGAATAAGTACGATGCCCAAAGGAGAGTAGAAAGAATGGAAAATATTTTGCACCAATTAGACAATGTTTACATGCATAGACATAACTTAACTTGTATACTTACAAATATAGAAAAGAAATGTATTAATTAGGTAGAAGATAGATGTAGGGGATAAAGTAATAATGTTGATAACAAGGACAAGTATTCAGATTGGGCCAAGGAGGAGTTAGCTCATAAACCTAGGGAAGTTCTGGTCCGATAGCTTTGGATTGGCAACAGCGAGGCAAGGTTTGCATACGGCAAGCTGAGAGTAGCTATAATTCACAATTCGTGGGACAGAATTTGTGTGATCAAATCTTCTTGGTTAATGGCCCTTGGAAGACAATTTTCCAAGAATCAGTTTAAATGGTACCAGGTGCATACTTTGTGTGTGGGAAGAATGCATATATTCTGTTGCTGAGCAAATGGTATGGTACGTGTTATTTGGCGGTTGTTTTAAAAAAAATATACCATATAGACGATTTGGAGACTTCTGAAGGAATGTTAAAGGGCAGGGAAAAAGGTGGACTGAGTGCTGGAGAGGTTGTGGGAGATATATTCAGAGCAATAATACCTAGTTTGGGGGTAGTGTTGAATGATATCAAGATTAGAAGGCTATCTACCATAGCAGATAAGTTATCTGTTAACACTGCTCAGTCTTTACTACTTATTGATGGGGAGAGGGTCTTGGCAAGAGTGATGGTGATATAGAACAGACTTGCATTAGATGTTCTACTTGCAAATGAGGGTGGAGTGTGTCAAATGCTGAAGGTCCAACAGTGTTGTACTTATATCCCTGATAAAAGTAAAGATCTGAGGGTATATATTAGTAATATCACTGATATACATCATGAAATGCAGGATTTGGCAGTAGAAGGAGTTTGGGGAGAGATTTGGTGCAGTTGGAAAATGGTTAACACATCTGGGAAGTGGAATCTTAAAACCAATAATGATTGTTATAATCTGTATCATTGTTTTGGTTGGGTTGATAAGGGCATACAAATGGCACAAAGAAAGGCATTTGGAGAACTCCTCAAAATAATGAGACAGAAGGATGGAAAGACTGTAGGACACTTGTGTCTCACTCTGATGGTTTGAATATTGTGTGAAATAATCATGTATACTGTTTGTAATTGTTTTATTGTAACCTTGTATGCATATGTATGAGTAATTTTGAACAATATAAGATTACATTTGGATTACATATACTTATTTTGATTTTTCCTTTCAAGACTGGTGGAGTGGAATCTTTGAGTGCGTCTGGGTATGTGGGTTGAGATATTGACTATTAGTCTTCCAAGAGTAGTAGAATTTTCAAACCGATAGTAAGTGTCAACACAGAGAATAAAACAATGAGTTCCACCATCTTGTTGGTACAGTTTATAAATGCATACATATAAAAGATTGACGATCTAACGTACTATTAGGATGCTTAATCCAGCCCTATGTGTCTAGAGTGTGAATGTGAGTTCTGCCACAAGACCCCCGGTCCGGATGATCTAACCCCTTTACCTGTTAGGTAAGAGTGGAAGACCCTATCTTGGTCACGAACTGGACACCCCTCACGAGATGTCAGTCAGCTGCTAGGTGAAAGACCTCTCGAAGTTAGCAGAAGTGTCTCCTCTGATTAAGTTCGGGAAAAAAAGGCTATATATGGAAAATTATATCCTTGCCTCGGGCCGAGAATGTGATCAGGCAACTATTATGTGTGTTCTATAGATAGCTGTATCGCCATATGAACGTAATCATAAGACATTTGAATTATGAATGTGAGAGGCCTCACATCAATGCTAAGGTAGTATGAAAGTATTCTCACCAAGCTTCTGACACGGAGTCAGCAGGGTCGGTGTGTCTGCAAAACCAGTCCAAGCATTACAAATGCAAATGTGTGTCAAACATTAATGTGACAAAGAGAAGGCAACTTTTGGAAAAGGGATCGCGTACATGCAAGAATCGTACTAATTCCTACTGGGCCTGACTCAGGCACATAACACCCACTCCTCATACATATGTCGGTGTAAGAAGCTACTAAAAGCAAACTAATAACCTAAAAACTGTGTGTAGTAAAAATTGCTTTAAAATCACATTACAATCTACCCACTCAGCAGGCCCAAAGCATGAGGAAAGCCATATATATATATATATATATATATATATATATATATATATATATATATATATATATATATATATATATATATATATATATATATATATATAAGGCATTGAAAAAATGAAGGAGATTTAAAAACAAATTTAAAAGTAAACACAGACCGAATAAAAATTTACCACCACACGGAAAGCCAGATGTTTACATGTTCTGAGTGGTAGGCAAAACATTGATTTTCCCAGCATCCTCAGACAATGTTCTCAGAGGCAAACCACTGGGAAATAGGACTTGTGTGTAACATGTTACAATGGAAGATATGGTCACCGCATATGCACCTCCTGGCTTCATTCAACAGCAACCCTGATCGTTCAACATCAGGTAACTCCCATTTGAGAGTAATCTGAAAGTCGGACATACCACGGCCCCTGGAGACCCTTTCAAGAGGTGGGAAAGATTTGCCATGGATGCATTGCACGCCCAGTGCAACGAAACGTCCTTGCACATGAGGGACCCACTTAAAGTGTTCTTGCAGTTCAAACCGTTGAGAAAAGCATCAGGATCCTTATTCCTTCACCGGAACGTGAAAGGAAATTCCCATTGTTCATGTATGAACCCTTCACCCAACACTTCATATCTGCCAACTTGAAGGTGTTGCAGACAATACTAGAAGTGAAAAGTGGAGATTGACAGCGTAAAATACCCATGGATTATCCAATGTGAGGATGCTGTTCTTGCAATGGGTATGGGTAATCTCTCTAGCTTCTTGATGTGTAATATTGTGTATTTAGCAATTTTCCACTTATAGCTGTCTGTTGTTCTCTAAGATGGTATGGTGAAAACAGATCCGTTATATTAAATTATCCCCAAGGCACGTGGCCAGAACGCAATGTTTGCAGTGTCCAGTTCAACAACAGAATTGACTAAAGCTGGGACTGTCCATGTTGTAACAGAGACAGGTTTTGCTGAAGCATGTCTGTTGTGGATGAGACAATGTTACCCAGGGTGTGGTAAATAAATAATTAATTACCGGTTCTATTTTTGACTGGATACAATATAAACAGATAGCTCAATAAATAAGAATCAAGATACGAGGTAGCTGAAGTTGACAGGCTTTAATTAAGCATAAAAGGACAGGAACAGGACAGCCTGTACGGGAATAGGATGGCAGGGCCCGGCAGCTGCCGGGGCAGGATCTGGGAATGGCTAGCAAACTTTAATAACAGTGCACAATATTTATAGTTAAACAAAATACATTATATTCAATACAGGGGGCGTAGCAGTAGGCGGAGTTTGTAGCAGTCGCGAAAGATAAGGCATAAAGTGGGTGTAACAAGAGGTGTGTACAGGGCGTATACATAGACATGTGATGCAAACGTAACAGAATATGTCATAAATGGGGCGGAAACATGGAGGGGGCTACCTGAGCAGCTGGGACCTCTAACCTAGTGGTGCGCGCAAACTGACAATGACGTGTTACCAGGGAGAACTGGGGCTATGACTTCTGCGCTAGAAGAGGAGACGAAAGTCTGGAGTGTCAGAGCGACATGTACCCAGGCATATCTAGTATCTGTTGTTTAGAGAACATGTTGATAGAATCCAAAAGTTATCAGGGCAAAGGCTAACAGACACTAAGACTGGTGCATGCATTATTCTACATGTAGTGTGTGTGTGTGAGGAATATTCTATGAATATGAATACAGTATTTCTCTTACATGGAGACATAAAGGCTAGACCATGACGGAAACTATTGATGCGATTCAGTAGCTTAGGAATGCAGAGAAGGAGGGCTGGACTGATAACTAGAAACATAACATACTCTTGGCAGACTAAGAGGCAGAGCCAGGCCGAGCCGGGCACTGTGAGGCATGAAAGTAAGCTAAGGGTCAGGGATACAGGTGGGGGCTGTATCGCTCCTCGGAGAGGGTTCAGGAGACAGGAGCTGAATCTGAGTCCGGGCCCTTTTGAGGCCTAGAAACGGGGATAATTCAATGAATTAACGTGCACACTGTAAAATGTGGCAACGTAGCTTTACATAGGCCTGATATTCGTTGTATTCACGAGAACTGGAAACTGACATACTAGAGATGGACACAACTGTAATTGAGTCTTTAATCGATCAGAGGGGAATACATGCATATCGATCATGCACATATAACATAACATGGGGAACACGTAGGCACATATAACATGGCAAAATTTACTTTTCCACATTCCCTCCTTGTGCCCTACGTTTCCATCAGGAAACATCTATATTCATGATACCATCTATCATTTCATATAGCATCATTTGCTCGTCTCGAATTGTCTTGGAACGGGACTTAGGACTAGGAATACAAGAGGTAGCACAAATGCCGCAAATCGCAGGGCCACATTGTATACAGAGGCAGCAACTGAATATGATCGCTACTGCAATACCTAGAAATGACAATACTTTCCATCCCCAGGCAGATATAATACTCCAGAGCCAACTGGACCATGTCCAGGTGCCTGGATTCTGGTGTAACTGATGGGCAATTTTATGAAGTCTGGTTATAGCTGAATAAACAGACGGCGCGTTATTAGGAATGAAAATGCAGCAACTAGATCCGATGACTCTACATGCTCCTCCTCTATCGGCCAGTATGACGTCAAGAACGAGACGATTTTGGAGCACGACAAATCTCATAGCAGATTGCTCTTCGGTTAAGTTACCTAGAGCAGAAGTAGTCTCATTCACTACTGCTTCAAGGGTTCTGGTTAACCTACGTATTAACTTACTATTCTGGATAGGTCCTATAAAGAAGAAGAAACCTTTATTGAAATCTTGATATTGTTCTAGAGTAGTTTCAGTTTGATCGACAATTGGGGACTCGATCTCCCTTCTATGCCTGACGTGTACTAGATGTGTGTTTCTATGATAATCAGATGGGGCTAGAAAAATAGGTGGCAGTAGGAAGGCAATGTAACAGGTTCCATCCCAATCGAGGGGCAGATGAACATATGCGGTCTGACCACAAACAAAATAAGAATGACGTGAGGCTTTGAAAATAGATTTCCCACTGTCACTATACTCGACAGTAGTAGTACAATCACTATGTCCTACATGTGCAGAACCATTATTTCGGACACATAATTCGCCTTTGACTGGTAGTACTGAAATAGCAGGTAAGTCTGGAGTAGTATCAGACTGAACATTCAATACCATAAAATTCGAAGAATAATTACCTAAATCATAAACTTCATTTTCTAGATCTAACCCTGTTCTATGGGGTAGACCTTGCTTGTCTGGAAGACATGTTCTATTCAGAAGGGACATATCATTGGAGGATGACGTTAACGTGGACCATGCTCCACACGAACCATTATGTGAAAACGGATAAGGAAAGAGGGGCAGAACTCCCTTCGGTGTCTGGAAAGGGGGGAGTCGACCACACACCCAACAATTAGTGGCATTGCTGGTCTGGTGTGAATAATGTAACATTCTTATAAATGTATTATTTCTCATAGCAAGACGATAGGATAACTCGTGAGGAGGCAGATCACTAAATGTGTGCTCTACTGTAGCATTAGCAAACTTATTTACATGAGAAATTGGAAAACATAAATGTAATGCATAACTTGTGCAGGTAACCATCAAACTTAGAAACAATAGAAAACTTAGAAAAATGATACATCTTATAGAGTTTTGACTAACTCTCTCACTATGGGGGTCTATCTCATACATGTCAGATACCTGTCTAACCGTTTCACCCGAGGGGGACTTAGACAATTAAACTGGCTGACTTATTTTACTAGACCGGAGTTTGGATTTATACTCCTGCTGCGGAGTTTTCTCTAACAGGGAGGGCTTGATTTCAAAGTCAGTAGCGGGACAGTTCTTGAGAATAGGGCAGTCTTTCGAAATGGAAATGTCTGTAGAAATGTAATTAAAAGTCTTGTTTCGGAGTCCATGAAATTTCTTGACATGCGACAGATGGACCCAACCCTTGCGGCCTTCCAACTTCACGGCTGTACGGGTGGTCAGAAGGACTAGTTGAGGTTGCTTCCAGCGAGGCTCCAGCGGACTTGAACGATCAAAATTCCGGACCAACACGAGGTCGCCTGGAATGACCTCATGTGGTTTCACTTCAGTATTGTCTGGAAATGCGGCGGCAACCTGTGAACGACAAGAGTGTAGGGCAGACATCAAGGAAGCTAGGTAATCTGTCAGCATATTACTTGAAACATCTGTAATACTGCGGGGTCTAGGTGTTCCCCACATGTTTGGGGGGGCGGCCGAATACGACCTCATAAGGAGACAGACCTGATCTGGAGTGTGCAACCATTCGCATGAAGAATAGAGCAACTGGCAGGGCAACTAGCCAGTCTACACCTTTCTCTTTACATGTCTTGGCAATACGGACTTTCAGGGTCTGATTATGTCTCTCTACGAGACCGGCTGCTTCAGGATGGCGCACACAATGGAACTTCCACTGGTACCCTAACAAAAGGGAAACATGCTTCATTAACTCAGATGAGAATGGCTGGCCGTTATCAGAATACACGACCCTAGGGAGTCCATAACGGGGGAAAAATTCACGAACCAACTGCTTGGCAGTGGTCGCTGCTGTGTAATCTGGAACTGGATATGCTTCTGTCCACCTGGACAAAGCGCATACAACTACAAGAACATACTTGAAACCTCGACATCGCTCCATCTGAATATAATCCATCTGGAGGACTTCAAAAGGGTGGTCAGGAGGTTGGAATCCACCTTGTTCCACCGGGACACTTTTACCTGGATTGAACTGGCAACATATCATACAAGTACGGACTTTCTGCTTGGCTGCAGCTCGTAAGTGCTTGTTGAACCAAAGGTTCTGTATACTGTCTAACATGGCTTTTTCTCCTAAATGTGCTGGACTATGTGCGGTATTGATAATGACTTGAACCATAGAGTCGGGGAGAAACCATGTGGCTTTTCCCTTCGTCACCCATCCCTGATCTGTCTGGACCCCTCCTTGTTCGGACCATTTCTTGATTTCTTCGGGAGTAGCATGTAACTGTATCTCTATGACATCTTGTGTAGGGTCCTTGACTGTCATACATGTAGTCTGTTCTGGAGTGGATGTCTGTGTCTTGTTAACTGGAATGTCTGGTGTCTGAGCTGTAAGCTTGGCTGTTCGATCTGCTAGATCGTTACCTTGGGAAATGATATCAGTAACTTTCGTGTGTGCCTTGCACTTCATGATAGCGATAGCTGTCGGTAAATGTATTGCATCTAACAGAGCTTGAATGAGGAGACCATGCTGAATCTTGGTTCCATGAGAAGTCATGAAACCTCTTTCCTGCCAGAGCACTCCGAAGTCGTGTACAACTCCGAATGCGTAACGTGAATCTGTATATATATTTACTTTCAGGTTCTTGGCACGTATGCAGGCTTGGGTCAGAGCAACTAGCTCTGCTGCTTGAGCAGACAGGGTGTCAATACGGTGTGTTTCAATAACGTCGGTGTCAGTAGTCACTGCATACGCGGCTACTAGTTCTCCTGTACTAGTTCTCATACATGAACCGTCCACATAAAGTGTCAGGTCGGGATCTGGTAATGCAATGTCTGTCAGGTCTTGTCTTGGCTTAGTCATAATGTTAACGACTTCCACACAGTCATGTGTGGCAGTATTTGAAGTAACTGACGGTAACAGTGTAGCAGGATTTAGAATGTTGCAGCGTCTGATTTCTATGTGTGGCTGGAACAGTGTCAGTTCATAACCTGTTAAACGTGCAATGGTCAAATGCTGAGTCTGTGTTCGGTTTAAAAGAACTTCCACGGAATGTGGAACTTGTACTGTCAGGGAGTGTCCTAATACTATGGAATCACTTTGTCTGATTGCTAGAGCTGTGGCTGCAACTGACTTGAGGCACGCAGGCAGAGCCTGGGCTACTGGATCTAATGTGCTCGAAAAATAAGCACAGGGCTTGTACTGTCCGGCTTGATCTTGTGTGAGAACAGATAATGCAGTACCATCACTTTCTGTGACAAAAAGTGTAAAAGGCTTACTGTAGTTTGGTGTTGCTAGAACAGGTGCTTGGCATAAGGCTTTCTTTAATTCATTAAAACTAAGTGTATGTTCAGATGTCCAAGGGAGGACAGTCGATACGGCTGCCTCCTGTGTCGTTAACTGTATCAGTGGCTTTGCTAGAAATGCATACTGAGGAATCCATTGTCTGCAATAAGAAGTAAGGCCAATAAAAGCACGTACCTCCTTCTGTGTCTTGGGCTGTGGAAGACTCGCTATTAACTGGATACGGTCTGGTGTCAACTGCCTACCCCACTTGGACAGTAAGTGGCCTAAGTAGATCACTTGCTGGACACAGAACTGGAGCTTTGAAGGGGACACCTTGTGCCCCATCTCGGCTAGGAAATACAGAACGGTAAGTGATGCTCGCTCGCAGTCACGCTCAGAACGGGCTGTGATCAGTAGATCATCGACATACTGGAGCAGGGCAGTGTCTGTTGGCATGTGAATGTTGTCTAGTTGTCTTTTAAGTGCTTGACTGTAAATACTAGGACTTTCTGTGAAACCTTGAGGAGCTCGTGTGAATTTATAGCTCCTTCCATTTAAACAAAAAACAAAAAGGTACTGGCTGTCTGGATGAATGGAGACACTGAAAAATGCATTCTTGAGGTCTATTACCGTAAAAAATATGGCTTCAGAATCAATGGCTGTCAATAGGGATGAAATATCTGGGACTACTGGATACTGAGGTATGATACATTTATTAAGTTCTCGAAGGTCAATCACTAATCGATATACTGGAGGTGCATTTGGATCAGTACGTTTCATGACTGGAATGATAGGAGAATTACATACATTGGAGTCAGTTTCTACAACCACTCCTTGAGCAATGAGCTCGTCAATAATTTTGGATAAGGCTGCTACAGCCTCAGGTGGCAATCTGTACTGTCTGATTCGTGGCAGGACAATACCTTGCTTGAGGGTCACACGATGGGGTGTGATTTGCATACAACCTACATCAGTTGGACCTTGCGCCCATAAATGCTGCGGAACCTTAGACAATCTTGGATCAAAATCTCGTAATACATAGTGACCTTTATAGTCCCTTAAAAACAATCGTATTCCTTCTGGAGAGCAACAAATTACTGCACCTAATTCTTTCAATGTTTTAATACCTAACAAATTTTCTGGACATGATTTCGTAAGTAACAAATCAGTAGTTCGGGACAATGGACCAACTTCTAGAGAAACTGGTTTGGAAATCTCGTTAACAATGGGTTTTCCTGAAAATCCAAGGGAAACATTTTTAGAGCCTGAGAGCGGAGCCCCTGGAACCTCGTCATGACTGATAGTAGTCCTACTTGCCCCTGTATCAATCAAAAACTTTCTGTCTTTCCCTAATACTTGACTGTGTACATAGGGACCCTCTTGATCTACAGGTATCTCGATGAGAGGCAAGCCTACCTCCCTCTCTAGGCTGTTTCATGAATACTGTTGATACTCTGGATACTCTGTCTGGGCATACTGGTACATCTGCTGTGTAACATGCTGTGTTGCAGCAATAGGCTGTGATGCTGGAACTGGCTGTGGTGCATTCTGTGGTGACTGAGAAGTCTATGAAACTTGTTCTTGTCTGGGCGGACGTGGTCTTTCTTTAGTCTTACCAGTGGCTATGTTGTGTTTCAGAACTGCACACTCGTTTATAAAATGACCTGGCTGTTTACAATAATTGCAAGTCCCTTTAACGGGAGCTGCAGGATGACTGGTTTGATTCGGACCCCTTTTCTGACTGTCTTGTGGAACAGATTGGGCAACTAATACTTTCATTTTCGTATCTTTCATACGTTTCCTTTCGTGTTCTTGCTCTTCCCTGATTCTATTCTGGTGATACTGGAGCATCTGGAGCATTTGGGACGGGGTATTAGCTTGCCAGGTACTTTCGACTTTCAATACTCGATTTTTAACTTGTGGACTTGAATTCTCGACTAATTTAGTAACAAAAAGATGAGGGTATGACTCGCTACCTGTCCTCAAACCACTGTTAATGATAAAACATTTCTCGAATCTAGAATAAAAATCACTAGTATCTTCGTCTGGTTTCTGTTTACAGGCTGAGATGGCATCCCAGTCTTCCTTTTTCGTGGCTAGTAATCTTGGCAAAACTTGTATCAATAACTCAGGTAATTCTTTACATTTATCTCCAAGACCGGTACCTGGTACACGTGCATTATCTTCAGCTTCTAGAGCTGTCCAATCTATCTTTTTCTCTCCCACCTCCCATTCTTTTTCCTTGAGTTTCTCATATACCCCTGCGGGCAACAGGACTTTTAGCATTTTAATAATATCTGGATACGTATATTCTCCCATACGGAGCATGTCTTTTAATTCTCGATGGAACCCTGCTGGATCTTTGTCATGACAGGGAATTAATTTCTTCATCTCTAAGAGTTCCATCTTGGTAACTGGGGTGTAAACAAATACTCGTTGCATTTCACCATCCGGTGTCCTAACTGGGTGTACTTCTCGTAACGGATGCTGTCTATCTATGTAAAACGGTTTACTTTCCGGAGGTGAGACGTGAACAAAATGCGGATTCAGAAACGTTCTATATTTGTGGCGCTGTTCTAGAATGACACTAATTAAATCAGTACCTAAACCTCTCCATCTATACTGGAGTAACTCGTTCAGAACATCATGTAACGGACCTGGATCAGAATGTTGTCCCTCATACAGCGTGATGAGGTGCTGGATCATATACATACCCACCAGTCGCTGCTCGGCTGGGGGCAGTTTCAGAAACATTTGTGCCACTATTTCGTCTGGAAAAGTGGTAGAATCAGTAATCCATCGGACTGCTGATCGGGCTAGTTCTTGTTCATGCATGGTACTAAGTTCACTATAACCGATACGTGATTTCAGAATGTGATCGGTAGCTTGAAATACTTGTTCAAGAGAACCTTGTTCTGGTGCTGGAGGATGAAAAACTTTCTTGTGTTCTAGGCGTGAATGTCGGTCTGGAAATCTGATTCTACCTACATACGCTATTCTAGTGGGATTCTCGTCGTCTACCTCTTCAGTAGAAGAGTTGTCTTCTTTCTCACTTACTTGTGCTGCTTTACGATTGTCGTGTAACCTTATTATTTCCTTACGAATTTTCTTGTACATACTTTCTATACTACTGAGTGTCTTGTGTCTTCCCTCGGCTATATTATCACTCCACCTTGTCAGAACTTTCATTTCGGTCGGATCTTTAGTCGGACAATCTTGTTCCCTTATTAAACAATTGATTAGAAACTTTAATAGCATGAGCTGGGTCTCAGCTTTCCTTAGAGACATGATTTCGCCAATACTTTCTGGATCGTCTCCTGTACGGATGAAACGATATATTCTGTCTAGATCTTCTTTCATATTCGGTAGGGTGTCCAAATACTCGGTCACCCGTCTTACACGCAATGAATATATAACCATATTATCATCGCCTGGGACTGGATCATAACGGCATTCGGTAAGAGCTCGCTTGATATCTGCAACGGACTGATATTTGGGCATACGCTGTAACGCACGTTCATGTAACTCGACTAATGTTACACGTTTGTGTGGCGGCGGGGTACCAGGAGGACCTCCCCCCGCGGCCCCTAAACTGGAATCGTCGACTGATACTCTTCGTGCTGGCAGAGTGACCGATGTAGCGGGTACTTGTACTACGGGCTGGACCGGGGGTACCGTAACAGGTGCTGTAACAGGTGCCCCGGTGGCTGGAAGAACAGGAACTACATTATTTACAGGAGCTGGCGGAGCGGGATTTGCATATTCTGGAACTGTGTCGTCCAAATAGGACGAGAGAAAAATATCAGCTGCGGTCGGTTTGTGACGTAGCTTAATCGGAACTAATGGCGGCGGAAAATTACATGGTGCTTCCGGGGTTGCTTTCGGCAAGCCCTCGGCAAGAAGAGGATACATACCCTTAATGAGGGCATTTCTCTGTCTGTCTGACTGTTCGGCTTTAACTCGTTCACCTATTTCGATTAATTCCCTTTCTTGGGCTCTTTCAGAGGATTCTTTACTTAATTCTGACTTTCTGATTTCTTTCTCTGTTCTCCTGTGAGATTCTTTGCGCCATAACTCGATGGCGTCTTTCTGGGACTGTCTGGCTTTCTTTTTCCATAATGCTTCTTCTACTCGCATGATGCACTCGGCATCCCATGTACCCGATACGGGCCATCTATACTTTTCCTCTAATTCCTTGGTGTACTCCACCCATAAGTCTAGATATAATATGGCACTTATGCCATGCTTATGATACATAAAATGACCTGGACTGTCCCTAGGCGGGACAGGAACTGCTTCTTCGAGCAGACCTTTTCTAGTTTTTAACTGACGTAACTTAGAGAACAGAGGCATAACTAGGCTGGAGTCTAGACACAATACTATATACAATGAACACAATGATTACTTGAAAAACAACTCATTCATACCACGACATTGAAAACACATGAAATAACATTTAAAATAACAATTCGGACAGAATACTACCTGGAATACTGAGAACAGAAACACATGAATTTCTCGAGAACAGAACAGAACTTACTGGAATGACTAGATGCACTGCTAAAACAGTACGAAACTTACCGGTCTCATAAAGAGACACGTCAGGACCCGCATCCACCTAGATGGACACTTCGTGTTGGATCCGTGTACCCAAACCCACGGACCAGAGACAAATTAATTGACCCTGTCTAGATACTACCCCAGCAACGGTACTCACCGGGCAGCAAGAACGGAAGGCCTCGGACTGGACTGGACTGCTACGACGACGGACGACGAACTTCGGACTTCAGTTACAGGTGGGCCTCCGGATACCTCGGACCTTGGACTCTCGGCTTGGGCTCTGGTCGGGACTCGCCGCGTTCCTCCACTGCCTCGTCTGGATGCTGGACCGCAACCTCCGTCTCCTCCGTGGACCTGAGGGATACTTGAAGCAGAAATATCTGCCGGTGCGCAGGATGGTTCCGTCACGGCTGCAGAGGGTCAGGGGGCTTGCGTGGCTTCTCCGGCGCGTGGGGAAAGGGCAAGTCCCTATTCGGGCGCCATTATGTGGTAAATAAATAATTAATTACCGGTTCTATTTTTGACTGGATACAATATAAACAGATAGCTCAATAAATAAGAATCAAGATACGAGGTAGCTGAAGTTGACAGGCTTTAATTAAGCATAAAAGGACAGGAACAGGACAGCCTGTACGGGAATAGGATGGCAGGGCCCGGCAGCTGCCGGGGCAGGATCTGGGAATGGCTAGCAAACTTTAATAACAGTGCACAATATTTATAGTTAAACAAAATACATTATATTCAATACAGGGGGCGTAGCAGTAGGCGGAGTTTGTAGCAGTCGCGAAAGATAAGGCATAAAGTGGGTGTAACAAGAGGTGTGTACAGGGCGTATACATAGACATGTGATGCAAACGTAACAGAATATGTCATAAATGGGGCGGAAACATGGAGGGGGCTATCTGAGCAGCTGGGACCTCTAACCTAGTGGTGCGCGCAAACTGACAATGACGTGTTACCAGGGAGAACTGGGGCTATGACTTCTGCGCTAGAAGAGGAGACGAAAGTCTGGAGTGTCAGAGCGACATGTACCCAGGCATATCTAGTATCTGTTGTTTAGAGAACATGTTGATAGAATCCAAAAGTTATCAGGGCAAAGGCTAACAGACACTAAGACTGGTGCATGCATTATTCTACATGTAGTGTGTGTGTGAGGAATATTCTATGAATATGAATACAGTATTTCTCTTACATGGAGACATAAAGGCTAGACCATGACGGAAACTATTGATGCGATTCAGTAGCTTAGGAATGCAGAGAAGGAGGGCTGGACTGATAACTAGAAACATAACATACTCTTGGCAGACTAAGAGGCAGAGCCAGGCCGAGCCGGGCACTGTGAGGCATGAAAGTAAGCTAAGGGTCAGGGATACAGGTGGGGGCTGTATCGCTCCTCGGAGAGGGTTCAGGAGACAGGAGCTGAATCTGAGTCCGGGCCCTTTTGAGGCCTAGAAACGGGGATAATTCAATGAATTAACGTGCACACTGTAAAATGTGGCAACGTAGCTTTACATAGGCCTGATATTCGTTGTATTCACGAGAACTGGAAACTGACATACTAGAGATGGACACAACTGTAATTGAGTCTTTAATCGATCAGAGGGGAATACATGCATATCGATCATGCACATATGACATAACATGGGGAACACGTAGGCACATATAACATGGCAAAATTTACTTTTCCACAAGGGAATACACCCTAGATGATAAGGTGGTCATACCATTGTCAACTACTGCTGGAGTATATTCTAGGTTAGCCATGTCAATCTCACGCAGCCTTTCAGTAGCTCCTTGTTGAGATATTTTCCACATCTCGATGTAGACAGCATATAGGAAACATTTGTGACGTGGTTTCAGAGGGACTAATAGAAAGTCTTGTAATTCCAGGTCACTAGATAAAAGGGACAAGTGCTGCTTTACCTGGGACAGTGTCAAGGTTTGTTTAGCTAATCAAGGCATAACTTCCATACACTGTAAGTGGCTATCATTTTGCACTTATAGCATCTCAGGCCTATGGGCAGTAAATCCCCAGATGTTACTTAGGAATCTGTCATGACATTTGTTAGTGTCTAATGTCCATACTAACCATCCCCTCCAATTAGAATCTAATAAATTATGTCTACTCTTACGCAGCATAGCTTCTATAGTGATTTCATCAAATGGTGTTATTTGCTGCCAGTTGTCAAATCGTGCAAGAATAGGAACCCGTTCATGTCTTTAATCTTGGCAAGGCCAAGACATTTAGGGCCACATGCATCAAGAATCATTTTTGTGATTCCTTCATGGCGATTTTTAAGAAATCGCTATTACGGAATAGCAAAAACGAATACATCAATAATTTAGCGATTCAGGAAAAATTGCTATCACAAATAGCGATTCCGCTATCACCGAATCGCTAATACCGAATTCGCAATTACCAAATGGCAAATAGCGATCTACTCATATTGCTGCGTTTGGATGACATCAGAAACAGGAAGTGAATCTTGGAATGCACACACCTGTTCACAGAGCGAGTCAGAGGAGAAGGCAGATTGTTTGAGCTGAGCAGGAACAAGCTGTTTTGGAAGCAGACTCTGTGTGAAAATAACAGCATGGCTACAGACAAAGGGGACAAGAAAGGTGAAGGAAGGAAAAGGAAGCTGAAATCCAGCGAAAAAAAACTGGAAATCCTCATTGAGGAAGTGGTGCTGAGCCACGATAAACTCCTTGGAAAACTGTCTCTGCAAGTTGCAGAGTCAGTAAAAAGAAAGATTTGGCTGGCCATACAGCGCTCAATCTCTGACCTGCTCAAACGCTGGTATGACATGCGCAGACGAGCAAAACAGAGGGTGGCTGCAAGGCTTACAGAATCTAAAAACACTGTAGGGGGGACCATCTGTGGAACGTGGCAACACACCCATGGAGGACATGGTAGAATCTACACTGCAGCCAGAGGCAGTTGTTGGTATCACCCAGATAGACACCTCTGAACAGGCTGGTACCTCACAAGGTAAGCTGATAGCAAAATATCTTTTAATGTTACATCTAACTAAAATAGCCCCCAATGCAGATCATGCGAAGTGTAGTAACCCTGAGTCCAGTCCACATTTTACTTGCAACACCCAAAGCCATTATGGGAGTAGTATAGAGATATATGTAAGGGTAAGGCAAGGAGTGACAAAAACAGCTTAAGTGCAGCAGAGGACAGCAAGGAAGTGACTGAACTAGACTGTCTGTAACAAAATAACTTTATTAAACAATGGCATGCGCTTTGTCACATACATATACAACAAAAAATACTGAACTTGCACTGTTTCAAATCACAGATGCAGCTGCACAGGAGAGTGACATGGCTGATGTCCACAACTCACAAGGACATGATGCACAGTCTGAGGAGGAATCAGGAGTGCCAGCATCCTCACCCATTCCTGCACCCACTCGACGCAGGAGAATAGTCTCACCACTGCCTGATTTGGAAAGTGAGGAAGAGAGCCAAACAGAAACTCCTTCACAATAGGCTGGCCCTACACCCCCACCACCAACAGAGGTACCAATGCAGCCCAGGTCTGTCCATTTCCGCAGGGGAAGGGCCAGGGCAATCTTGACAGCTGCAGAAGACTAGGGGACTGCTGCCTGGAGTGGGATGGAGGGCAAGATGCTCAAGGTCCAGCGTATGCAATGCAAAAACATGAGTATAGCACAGGGCCAACTAGGAACAATGGCAACAAACATGGGAGACATATGTGACTGCCTGAAGGAGCTCACCACTGTGTTGTGGAAGGGCAAAGGGCAAACAATGAGAACTTTGCAAATGTAACAAAAGCTATGCATGACTTGTGCAGGGTCATGCAGGAAGACCACGCATCCCATCATAGGAGGCATCACAATTTGATTGGGCACCTAGACGGTTACACAAGGGCCATACATAGGTTGAGCACAACAACAGGTCAGCTTTCACGTCGTGCTGTTAGCATGCAGGTGGAGATGAGCCCTGCTGTGGGGATGTGGCCAGGAGCCTCATCAAGGTCACCAATGCAGTGAAACAACTCCAGACTGCTGCAGTTGGTGGCAACAATGTTCTTGGAGCGGGGATAGTGAGGAGGCCTCCAGCCTCAGTAGCCTACTGGAACCTGTTACAAATCCCAGGAGGCGCAGTACAAGGAGCAATACTGGCACAGAAGGCTCAACAAGGGATGTGGCCGAACCAACTGAGAGGCCCCCGGGAGTGCGTGAAAACATGGACATGTACTATTCTGGTGAGGTATCCAGCAGCATGAACATTGTTTGTACTGACTTGTAATTGCCATTGCAATGGGATATAATTTACTTTCTTCACACTACAGTTGTCTGCACCTGGTATGTGTACACTAACACAGCCACTCTTTCAAAGTTCCATGCATAAGCTATTGTAGTCATCTATACAAATATCATCCACATATTAATTAATTCATCTGTTTACCAACTCGCCAAATCTCTCACCTATTCATCCATGCCTGGGGTACTCATAGTATGGGCCGCGGGCCGCCAGCGGCTCGGCAAGCCTTCCTCGGCGGCCCGCGGACCTTGCAGACATCCTACCTGTGTTTTTAAAAAAAAATTAACAGTGTCTGCAAACACTGCCGGTTGCAGCAGCACTCTATGGGGGCTGGGCGATTCCAGCGAAGGTCAGAGTGGAGCTGCAGGGGCGCTGAGAAGAGGTGAAATACAACAAAGCCTCATTAACAAGTAAGTGGTCTTTTAAAGACCTGTGTAGCACTCGGGTGCGGCCGGGAAGCTGTCTCAGCCCCGGCTGACACACACGCACCCCAGGTGAGGTGACAGAGGGAGGGAGGCAAAGGGAGGGCGGGGAAAGGGAGGGAGAGAGAGGTAGACAGAGGGAGGGAGACAGAGGGTGACAGAGACAGGGAGACAGAGGCAGGGAGACAGAGAAGGAGAGGGAGGGAGACAGAGGGTGACAGACAGAGGGAGGCAGGGGGTAACAGACAGAGGGAGACAGAGAGAGGGAGGTTGAACACAGAGGGAGACAGACAGAGGGAGACAGACAGAGGGAGACAAAGGGAGGGAGAGGGAGGGAGAGGGAGGGAGACAGGGAGGGGGGAGAGGGTGACAGAGAGGGAGGGAGACAGAGAGGGAGGCAGAGAGAGAGGGAGGCAGAGGGAGACAGAGCGGGAGGGAGACAGAGAGGGAGGGAGACAGAGAGGGAGGGAGACAGAGAGGGTGGGAGAGGGAGACAGACAGAGGGAGACAGACGGGGGAGACAGGCGGAGTGAGACAGGTGGAGGGAGACAGGTGGAGAGAGACGGAGACAGAGGGAGAGGGAGACGGAGGGAGGGAGAGGGAGGGAGAGGGAGATAGAGGGAGGGAGACAGAGGGCGAGGGAGACAGAGAGAGAGGGAGACAGGTAGGGAGAGGGAGACAGAGGGAGGGAGAGGGCGACAGATGGAGGGAGACAGGCAAGGGGAGACAGGCGGAGGGAGAGAGAGGGAGAGGGACTCAGAGGGAGAGGGAGACAGAGAGAGGGAGACAGAGGGAGGGACACAGTGGGAGGGAGACAGGCGGAGGGAGACAGGCGGAGGGAGACGGAGACAGAGGGAGACAGAGGGAGGGAGACAGACTGAGAGAGAGGGAGAGGGAGACAGAGGGAGTGAGACAGAGGAAGTGAGACAGAGGGAGTGAGACAGAGGGAAGGAGACAGAGGGAAGGAGGCAGAGGGAGGGAGACAGAGGGAGGGAGACAGAGGGTGACAGACAGAGGGAGGTAGACAGAGAGAGGGAGACAGAGAGAGGGAGGGTGCCAGAGGGAGGGAGACAGACCGACAGAGGGAGGGAGACAGACAGAGGGAGGGAGAGAGACAGAGGGAGGGAGAGCGAGGGAGAGAGAGAGAGAGAGAGAGGGAGACAGTCAGAGTGAGGGTGACAGAGGGTGAGAGAGAGGGAGAGAGAGAGGGAGTGAGACAGAGAGAGAGAGAGAGAGGGAGACAGAGTGATGGTGACAGAGTGAGAGAGAAAGAGGTGTGTGTGTGTGTGTGTGTGTGTGTGTGTGTGCTGGGTCTGGTGGCTCAGTGGACGAAGGCGTCCGCTGCAGGGACCTGTGTTCAACCTCATGTTCACAGTTTTTTTTTGCTCTAGACCTGCCCCCCTCCCCCACTGACCCTGCCCCCACTGGTGCAGCCCTCGGCCACAAATCACACTGTAAATTTGGCTCCCGAGAGGAAGTTTGTGAGTACACATGATCCATGCAAACACTTAATAGTCACACATAATACAAACTGGCGCCCATGCACCACACAGACAGCATAAATGTGTGCTGATTGTGTGGTTTAATGCGCATGTGATCCACTTAGTGTTGTGTGTGCATATGTGTTGCTTCTGTGCAGTCATGTCTGCCTGTGGCGCTGAAGTCATGTCCATGCACTACTGGAAAGCCAGACCGGATGGCTTTGCCAATACTTGTTACATTTAACATCTGGCTTTCACCCGCTGCACCTTGACAACTTCAAGGCAAGGCAAATCAGTTTAAGGAGTTTCACTTTAAAATACCATCAAAAGTTAAGATGTTTCACTTGGATGAGCTACCAAGCCACAGACTTTACAAACCTCCACATAGGCTGAGAGGGTCATGTATATTTTCTCTCTGTACGGCGTAACCCGATTTAGCAGCAGAGAATTGTGCATGGAGCTATCCCAGGCAGCCACAAACTTATAAAATGTCCTGCAAAAAAACACAAACAAAAAGACGAAAAGCATTAGTAAAACAAATCCCCAAAATGTGCCCCACCCCGCATATAGACATGCAAGGTTAGATAATTACTTAGCATGCTGACAATCACAACCGCCATGGGTGAAGCCCGCTTAAGTATGCAGAAAGGACATTACTGGGTGATCAAATAATAATGTCACACTGCAACACACTTCTCAGACACAATAAGGGCAAAGGTGTTTACGCTACAGCAAGATAAATTTAATATTGTAGGAAAGGCAGATATTAATATTGTTCAGAGATATTTTGTTATTATTTCATAACACTTTTTTCTGTTATTGTTTTGCATCGTTGTGAGACGTAGGTGATGCTTGGCAGAAGCAGTGGCCCCTGGGCACTTGATTTTACCTTTGAAGTTAAGAGTGAAGTGATGAGAGATATGGTGATAAACAAAAGTGGAAATCAGTCGGGAACAAGAACAGAGACAGGTAGTGCTTTTTTTTGTTTAAATCTCTTTTATTAAGTTTGTAAACAAAGAGAAAATATTAACAAACACCAGACAATAGACAGTAGTAGTTAGGCAAGATTACAGTGTATACATTGTTAGTCCACTTCAGTGAAGTTATAAAAGATACAGCACACCACTTAGCCAAACAACAGGAGGACTTGGTATGACAAGATAGATAGGAGAAGCTCCCTCCTGGCTCAGAAACGCCAATACTAACCAAAGATAAAGGAGTCCTCTAATTACTCGAGTCTAGTATACTTGGGCGATTACATTCGTGTCTGCTATAGACCTGTAGAGAGCGTTGTGCACTGATTGCAAAAGCTGAAGAGACAGTAGTATATCGCCAAGCAATAAGTACAGAAAAAGGATAAGAACATGGATAGCAATAACAATTATAACAAAAAGGGTTAACCTGACTGTGGAGTATTTTTGCAGGTTTGTCTGGGCAAGAATTGTTTCAGGTATCCTGGAAAAAATATTCCAATTCCGCAATGGTTTTTGTATTTGTTGATAGTGAGTTTGTTTGTACTCTATTCATAAGAGTCGGCGAAAGAGAAACAGCCAACACGTGTTTCGCCCCCTTACATGGCCATCCGGCCTGAGGCTTCCTCAGGGCTGGGTAATTTTTATTTGAATTCTATCAGCGTCGTCAGTAATTAGGAAAGAAAAGTTTATCTTTTTGGAGGTTCTCAAATTCTAAGCATAATGCCAGGGCGGAAGCGGTGGTCTCGTCATGTGACTGTGGAGTATCACTGCAGGCCCTAAAGGTGGGTACCATGTCATTGAAAACATCATAGGCTTGTCACGATCTGTTAGTAACCAGCTTACCAGGGACCAACAGCCACTAGAGGAATGCACATAAAATGCAGCCTGCAACAAGGTATCGGGTGGGGCAATTTCTGCTAGCCTGTGAAGAAAGAAAGGAACAAAGAAGTGCCAGAACTAAAAGCTAGAGAAGGATATAAATAAATAAATAACGATAAGAGAAAAGAAAAGAAAAGAAGAAGAGGAGGGAAGAGGAGATGGTGCAGTGTTCCATTGGCGAGGACGAGCTATGGTGGAAGAGGAATGAGTCCCCACGCCAGAGTGTCAGACCCAACCTTCCCGTGGGAGAACTGTCCACCCCCACCCCACCTACCCCAGCTCCTCCTCATAGGATTCTCCCCTAGGGAGCAGAGGGTCGTCGAACACTTGGAAGGCCCGTAAGCGGGGAGGGACAGAGAGAGCATGTTCCAGTTTAGAGAGATGTGAAACTAGGGGTTGCCAAGTGCACTTGAATTTAGCCTCAGTGTGGGCTAGATGATGGGAGAGGAGCTCCATCGCCATTACCTGCCATGGACAGGTGGGCCACACTGAGGAGGGGTGGGGTCAAGACCTTCTTCCAATTGAGTGATATAACCTGCTTCACCGCATTAAGCATGTGGAAGATCAAGCGCCAGTCTGAGTGAGTCATTGCTTTAAGAGACCTCGGCCGGAGTCCTAGAATTGCTACCCCTGGGGCACTCAGAATGGGAAAGCCCACCACCTCACTGATGTGGCTCAAGACCTCCTCCAAAAAAAACTTTATAAGCGGGCAAGACCACCATATGTGCATGAATGAGCCTGGGGCATTCTGGCAACGCCAGCAGATAGTCGTGGAATTGGGGAACATCTTTTGCAACCTGAGGGGGGGTGTAATACCAATGGGTCATGATTTTGTAAGCTGTCGCCTGTTGCGCAATGCTTTTAAAAGTGCCAGGAATGTCCCTCCATAATTGTTCCCAGTGGTCAGGGGGAATGTTTTCCTCAAGATCTGTGTGCTAGCGTTGTTGACAGGTATGAGATGGTAACGCATGTGAGTGTTGAAGGACCTTGTAAGTCCTAGAGATCAGGCCTCGGGTCCCATCAAATGAGCGTACTAAGGATTGAAAGGGGGTAAGTTGGTGTGTGGTTCCTACTGTGTATGAAGGAGTATGTACCCAATGGCGAATTTGAAGGTATTTCAAATGTGTTGTGTTGGGGAGGTGAAATTCCTGCCTGCATTGTTCAAAAGATTTAAAAATCCCCCCTCAAATAGATTTGCGTTTGTACGACACTCCCCAGCTACCCATGCAGCAAAGGAAGCGGGTTGGAGGGCTAATGGAAACCAAGGGTTGAGCGCTAAGGGTGTGTGAAGGGAAGGAAAGAAGGTAAGATCTCGGGCCACTGCAACTCTGTCCCATATCTCTAGAACTATTTGGGTAGGGGTAGCAATATAGGCGCAACGATGGTGACCACCCCTCAGCAACCAAGCCAGATCCCATAGCTGGTGGCAGGCCACAGCTCTGTCCATGTGGAACCAATGCTTCTCACTTTCGCGAGCCACCAACTCCGAGACATAGCACAGATGCGACGCCCAATAATAAACAAGAAAATCGGGGCACACCAGCCCTCACCGGTCTCGTGGCAATGTTAATACTTTGGTAGAAAATAGCGGCCTCACCCCACCCCAAATAAACGCAGTAACCTCCTGTTGAAGGCTCAGAATGCCCCGTTGGGGGATAGGGTTTGGAAGTGTTTGGAAGAGGTAATGGATCTTGGGGAGAATGGACATCTAGACCGTGTTGAGACGGCCCAGCCAGGAAAGAGGTAGCAATTTCCATCACCGGCAGTCATCACTAACTGAATTTCTACAAGCGGACCGATTTACCCGTGTCCACGAGTATAGCATAGCCGTGACCTTAATATCTAGATAGCGTATGGATTGGGAAGCCCACTGGAAGGGGATACCATCCCCAAGCTCCTCAAGCTGTTGTGAGGAGAGGGTAAGGTTAAGCGCCTGTGACTTAGCAAGGTTGATTTTAAGCCCCGAGATCAACTCGAATTGGGAGAGTACATCAAGCAGCGATGGGAGGGAGCTCTCGGGGTTAGTTAGTGTCAAAAGGAGATAATCAACAAAGAGAGCAATTTTGTGCTCGTCCCTCCCAAATGGGAGGCCTTTAATTTCCGCCGATAGGCAGCTTGAAATCGCCAGGGGCTACACGGCCAGGGCAAAGAACAAGGGAGATAAAGGACACCCCTGGCGCGGAAACCGATGGATGGAGAAGGGTGGGGTAAGGAGACCATTGAGTGTGATCTGCGCTGATGGCGCCGCATAGGAGGCCATGATACGGGCAATCATGACCGGGCACAGGCCTATCTTCTGCAACACTGCCTTGAGAAAGGACCAGTCTACCTGGTCGAATGCCTTCTCGGCATCAGGGAAATGAGAAGAGCTGAGATGTTACGGCATTGGACCTTTTCCACCAGGTGGGCTACTCGCCGGAGATTGTCCGACCCTTGTCATTCGTGTATGAATCCCACCTGGTCTGGCTCGATCAGACCAGGTAGATAGGGAGCTAGGCATTGGGCTAATATTTTGGTATATAATTTAATGTCGACATTTAACAAAGAAATGGGGCAGTATGAAGCACAAGATGTTGGATCTTTCCCCGGCTTGGGGATAAGCGCTTTTTTAACTCCGGTCAATGGTGCCTGCAGCTCTGGGAGAAAAAGACGATAGAATGGTATCGTAAGGCAATCAGGGCCTGGATCCTTGCCAATAGGAAAACTTTTCAATGCTTTTTGAAGTTCTTCTGCAGTGAAAGTTTCATCCAATTGTTGTTTATAAAAAAGGAGCTAGTGGCGTCCAAAGACAGGAGGCCAGAAAGGGGTCTACCTTGTCCCTACAGATGTCGCCCTGTTCATAGAGCGCAGAGACGAAGGAGCTAAATTTGTGCTGCTTGGCTGATTCCAAGGTAGCCCACGCCCACCCTGGAGGCGCGATCTTGGAGATGTGGTTACGGGAAACCTGTAGATGAAGTTGACGCATCAATAAGGAGCCCAACTTGTTGCCTCCGACATAGAATGTCTGCTTCAGTGCTAGGAGGGAGTGTTCTGCTTTGTTGACCCTTAGAGCCTTACGTTGACCCCAAAGTGAGGCCAGGTGCTTTTGGGTCTGCCTAGATGGCGCACTATGCCCCTGTTTTTCCAGCAGTTTGATATCGCGAGCTAGATTGGTTTCAACCAGGCAGGATTCCCGGGTGCGGGTGATGGAGATGGATGTAATGACACCTCGAATAGTGGCCTTGAAGGCATCCCATAGGACATGCACATTAGTGTCCGGGAGGTCATTAGTTACAAAATAGGCCTGAATCGCTGGTGTACGTGGGCCACATCGACCGGGTCCCGTAAGGCATGTGGGGGAAGTCGCCACCGAGTAGCGGAGCAGGGGTTCTTGTCCATTCCCGTCAAGGTTACCTTCAGGTGGGCATGGTCCGACATAGATATATCTGAAATCGCCACTGAGTCCAAGGAGCGAATGAGAAACTGGGACAGGAAGAAATAGATGATTCGAGAGTAAGAGCGGTGAACATGGGAGTAAAAGGTATAATCCTTAGTCCCAGGTTCTTTGTATCGCCAAACGTATATGAGATCCAAGGCTTCCAAATCCTGCATGAGTGCCGCGGACATTGCACCAGTGCCCTGGAAGGAAGATGTGGTGCGATCAAGGCTGGGGTCCCACACTAGATTAAAATCACCCTCAAGGAGGATGGGGTCAGGCACCCGGGACAGCAAGTCCCTAAGCAAGGTCCGGAGATATGTATCTTGTGCATGGTTAGGTGAATAAACATTGAGCATCATGTGTGCCTTACCATGGATGAGTAGAATAAGTTTTAAATAACACCCTCCTTGTCGCGCAGCACCCCAGAAACTTGTACAGGGCTTCCCACCTTAAAAAGAAAAGCCACCCCTGCCGTTTTAGTCTGCGCTGACAACCAGAACTGCTTGGGGAATCTATGGTGGGACATGCACTGCATGTCTGTATGCAAGGCATTGAGGCCTTTTACATTGAGGGATATACATTTAAGTTGTGCCATCATCAACTACAGACATAATAGAGCGTGCACAATTGTGCAAGCCTCCATATCACACTCCCTTGGATCCCGACCTGAGTGGGGCTGGCGTCGGGTGGAAAAGAGGATGGGGAGGTAGACAGGATTTGCTCGAATGAGTAGTAGAGTAACCCCTCTCCCATGCCCAGGAGCTCCTACGTCAAGGATATAGAGCGTCACAATATATCTGTGCTCTCCCCCCAATAGACCAGAGAAAGAAGAAGAAAGGAGAGAAAAAATGATAAGATAAACAGTAACAAACCGAGCAGTCAACAGGCCAACAGGGCCAAAGTACACCATTCCAGTCCAGGAGCGGCCCAATGGCGCAAACCAGGGCAGCTCTGAGGAAGTCACTGCCCACAGGGACTAAGGGAATGGTGGGCGTGCCAGCAAATACAGGAGAGCGGCCGCCGGCCGTCCCCCGGAGGCCGGCCTGCCACAGTGTTAATGGGGAAGTACGGGGTCCCCCAAGGAGTAAGTCCCAAGTCCCCCGGTCCTATTGCGGGACCATGTCCGTGTATCGCAGCCAGGGAAAGGATACCAGAGGTCCCCATGTCGCCGGGACAATTCCAGCAGGTTCGGAATCTCATGGAGAAGGCAAGTGGCTGTAATGCCTGGATGAAGAGTTATCCCCCTCCAGCCACAAAAGGTCTAAACCATTTCAAGGGGCCACCACCCTGGTGCCAGAGCCAGAGGGGGAGGGAGGTCCCGACAGGGAGCTCCGTCCTTCTGAAGATTGCGAGGGCTCTATAGACTTTAAATGGTGGATGATGTCCTGTTTAGATTGGTGTAAAATCTCACTTGCTTTAGAGGGTCTAGTACGAGGAGGAGGGACCTTCGACCACTCAGGGTGGAGGGGAGTCCTGGACTCAGTGTCCGCAGAAGTAGGGGTGGAGGGCTTAGGGTCGGGAGAGAGATGAAGCAACTGACAAGCCTTCTTGAATGATCTCAATGATCTGCGGTTGCCCTCCCACTGGAAAATCAAGGCGAAAGGATGGCATGGTACTTGATGTTCAATTCTTTACGTTTGTCTGTTACTTGCTTGAAGTCTCTGCGGCGGCGCAAAGTGATTGGGGAGAGAACTTAAAAGATTTGGATTTTGTGGCCTTCATATGTCAGTTCCTCAGTGGACCGAGACGCTTGGAGGATCGCCTCATTTTCCGTGAAGAAGTTCACCCAGGTCAGGATATCAGTGATCAGGTTGGCCTTCCCATACGCAGATGCCTCTAGGTGCACTCTGTCCAGTGTAAGGGGCGAGGCATCATCATCACCCCGGATCGTTTGAGGGAGATCAGCGACATAGGGCATAATGTCCTGAACCTCCGCTCGCAGTGGTACCCCCTGATGCAGAGGTTGTTCCGGCGGCCTCTATTTTCTAAAACTTCCTTAAATTGGAGTTCCACATGTTGCTCCTCAAGTGCTGTCATGTGACGCCAGAGTTTCTCCTGATCCTCTGTCCTCGTGTCGAGGGTTCTTTCGAAATCGTCCACTCTCGTGCCAATTTCGGCTACGTCTCGCCGGATTTCTTTTAGGCAGGTCTTGAGCTCTGTTTTGAGAGAATTAATTTCAGACTTTATTTCCTGAAAGAAGTTGGACATAAAGGCTTGGGTGATATGCTGGGTCCAGCAGCTTCCGAAGAGGTTGCCATTGTAGAGACCTTTGGGTAGGCGCTGAGGTAGTTTTAATCCGCAGGTCTGCCACTGATGGAGGCTGGCTGTACCGTGGCTTTCCCTGATTTGGTACGGGCATGAATTAGACAGAGGGCACTCCCAGCCCGTGGAGGATTCCGCTAGTGTCCAGCACTTGAGTCCCCCTCTGGAATGGCACCATACACAACCATGAGGGGAGGCTGCCACCCAGGGTCAACCGCATACAGAATGAGTCGTGTCTATGGTGAAGACAGTGTAGGTGACTCTGGGGGGCCACCCACGGCACCAAGAGGAGATATGAGGGAGACGTGGCACAAACCCCAGTTCCTGGCTGACTTCCCAGCCGATCTCCTCACCTCCGTGCTGAGTCTGTTTATGCTCCCTCGCCTGACAGGCCCTAGGCTCACCACCGGCATGTGCACCAAGGAGGATCCTCTATAGGCTCCCACATCAGCTCTTTTGCCTTCCTGGTGGCAATACAAAGGGACTGTTGCTGTTGAGAGCTGTGGGCCACAACACGACTCACCCCGCTCAGTTCTCCAGGGAGAAGCAGGGATGTAGGGGATGGGGGTCAGAGGCCAATAACTCCCTGGTCCAGGCCCTGACATACGGGTGGAAGGGCAGCTCAAAGGAAGGCCCAGCCATGTGAGAGCTGCAGGCTCAGGCGGGCGTGCTGTGTCCTCCTAAGGCCCATGTGTGGCAAAGCTCCGCACCGAATGCTGTTGAGGAGCCCCCCCCCCACTGAACTCCACCAGTCCAGGAGGGAGCGGAAGAGGCAACAGGATGGACCCAGCGAGGGCACCCGCAGAAAGCCCCGGGCCGCAGGAGCGCACCGCCGCCTTGACAGGCACAATGTCAGCTATGCTCTACTCCCGGGAGATGCACTGCCACCAACAAGCTTCACTCCATCAGGGCGGCCCTCCAGGGGGAACGGAGATATTGCAGCAAAAATGCTGGGGGTCAATATCTCCCAACCCAGGTCCCAGTGCCAGTGCGGCAAAACAGCCAATCTGAAGGCCCCTGAGCCCTCCAATCCTCCAGGCTGAGGCAGGGGCGCAGGAACCCACCAAGGTCCCAGATACGGCAAAGCCTCACTCGTGCAGATGCCTCAGCTCCCCCGCACCAAGCAACTGCAGTCCAGGGGGGAGCGGGAGAAGCAGCAAAGGGGTTCCTGCACCGCCACCCCTGGAAGGTCTCGAGGCCTGGGGACATACCAATGACCGCTGCACTAGGTCCCCGCACCAACGCTGTTCTGCTGAGCCCACGTCGCTCCACTGCCCCACCATCCACCTCACCTCCTGGCCTCTGATGACACTCTGCGGTCAGGGGCCGCCTCGGCGTGGAGTCAGTGGTCAGTCCCAGGCTCCAAGCAGCCCTCCGCGCGGGCCTCCTCCCGTTCCTGCTTGTCGCTGAAGAAGCCCCCTGGGTGGTGCGCAGGCAGCTACGGGGCGTTGGGGCTCAGGCAACACCATCACAGACTCCCCGCACCCTGGCAGCCGGCCCCGCCACAGGGCCTGGGACTCCTCCGGAATTAAGGCCTCCTCTGGGCCAGCAGGCAAGATGGCGGGAGGGAGCGTCCTGTTAGGCCCCTTGCTCCGTTTCAGATCAATCCGCGCAGCCTCCTGTGAGTCAGCGGGGGGGCACGGGGGGTTGGAGAGACACTGGGGAGCGGTACCGATCACGCCTAGAGCCGCTTGAAGCTCTAAAATGCCAATGGCCGGCCTCCGGAGGACAGAGCCCGCGCAGCACACGTCCTACTCCATCGAGGTCTTGGCCACCAGGTAGTACTTTTAAAGCATGAACTAACATGCATTTGCAATGCAATAAATCTCGCGTCACTGAAAGTTTGAGCTATTAGTTGCTAATAATAACGCAAAGCCAATATCTCAAACTTTCAGTAATGCGAGAGCTATTGAATTGCAAATGGATCCCGGCAATCGCGCTTTAGCTTTAAACATCTTAAGCTAAAGGGCGGGTGCCGTGATTGCTTCAAAAGTATTTCTTTACTTTTGAAGCAATCGCAGCACCTGCGCTTTAGTTCAAGATGTTTAAAGCTAAAACGCAGGTGTTGCAATTGTACCAAAAGTAAATAAATAGTAAAAAAAAATGGTGGCCGGTGCTTTTTTTACTATTTGTTTACTTTTGTTACAATAGCAGCACCCACGCTTTAGCTTTAAACATTTTAAGCGAAAGCGTGGGTGCTGCAATTGCTTTAAAAGTAAAGAAAAATAATTTTAAAAATTCATTTTTTTTCTATTCCTTTACTTTTGAAGCAATTGCAGCACTGTGGTATATAAATAATTTAATACCGGATCTATTTTTCGGAATAATCAATAAACAGGTAGCTCAATAAATAAGAGTCAAGATTCGAGGTAGCTGGAGTTTACAGGCTTTAATCAGGCATAAAGGACAGGAACAGGACAGCCTGTACGGGAATAGGATGGCAGCTGCCGGGGGCAGTATCTGGGAGCATAAGGGATAACTTTTAATAACAGTGCACAATATATATACTTAAACAATTACATTACATTCAATACAGTAGGCGTAGCAGTAGGCGTGACTCGTAGCAGTCGCGAAAGATAAGGGCAAAATGATGTAACAAGAAGGCGTGTACAGGGCGTATACATAGACATTTGATGCAAACGTAACAGAATATGTCATAAACGGGGCGGAAACATGGAGGGGGCTACCTGAGCAGCTGGGACCTCTAACCTAGTGGTGCGCGCAAACTGGCAATGACGTGTTACCAGGGAGAACTGGGGGGCTATGACTTCTGCGCTAGAAGAGGAGACTAAAGTCTGGAGTGTCAGAGCGACATGTACCCAGGCATATCTAGTATCTGGTGTTTAGAGTACATGTTGATAGAATCCAAAAGTTATCAGGGCAAAGGCTAACAGACATTAAGACTGGTGCATGCATAATTCTACATGTATTGCGTGTGCTAGGAATATTCTATGAATACTAATACAGTATTTCTCTGACATGGAGACATAAAGGCTAGACCATGACGGAAACTATTGATGCGATTCAGTAGCTTAGGAATGCAGAGAAGGAGGGCTGGACTGATAACTAGAAGCATAACATACTCTTGGCAGACTGGGAGGCAGAGCCAGGCCGGGCCGGGCACTGCGTGGCAAGAAGTAAGCTAAGGGTCAGGGATGCAGGTGGGGGCTGTATCGCTCCTCGGAGAGGGTTCAGGAAACTGGAGCTGAATCTGAGTCCGGGCCCTTTTGAGGCCTAGAAACGGGGATAATTCAATGAATTAACGTGCACACTGTAAAACGTGGCAACGTAACTTTACATAGGCCTAATATTCGTTGCTATTCACGAGGACTGGAAACTGGCATACTAGAGATGGACACAACTGTAATTGCGTCTTTAATCGATCAGAAAGGGAATACATGCATATCGATCATGCACATATAACGTATCATGGGGAACACGTAGGCACATATAACATGGCAAAATTTACTTTTCCACATTCCGTCCTTGTGCCCTACGTTTCCATCAGGAAACATCAATATTCATGATACCATCTATCATTTCATATAGCATCATTTGCTCGTCTCGAATTGTCTTGGAACGGGACTTAGGACTAGGAATACAAGAGGTAGCGCACATGCCGCAAATCGCAGGGCCACATTGTATACAGAGGCAGCAACTGAATATGATCATTACTGCAATACCCAGGAACGACAATACTTTCCATCCCCAGGCAGATATAATACTCCAGAGCCAACCGGACCATGTCCAGGTGCCTGGATTCTGGTGTAACTGATGGGCAATTTTATGAAGTCTGGTTATAGCTGAATAAACAGACGGCGCGTTATTAGGAATGAAAATGCAACAACTAGATCCGATGACTCTACATGCTCCTCCTCTATCGGCCAATATGACGTCAAGAACGAGACGATTTTGGAGCACGACAAATCTCATAGCAGATTGCTCTTCGGTTAAGTTACCTAGAGCAGAAGTAGTCTCATTCACTACTGCTTCAAGGGTTCTTGTTAACCTACGTATTAACTTACTATTCTGGACAGGTCCTATAAAGAAGAAGAAACCTTTATTAAAATCTTGATACTGTTCTAGAGTAGTTTCAGTTTGATCGACAATTGGGGACTCGATCTCCCTTCTATGTCTGACGTGTACTAGATGTGTGTTTCTGTGATAATCAGATGGGGCTAGAAAAACTGGTGGCAGTAGGAAGGCAATGTAACATGTTCCATCCCAATCGAGGGGCAGATGACCATATGCGGTCTGACCACAAACAAAATAAGAATGACGTGAAACTTTTAAAAATAGATTTCCCACTGTCACTATACTCGACAGTAGTAATACAATCACTATGTCCTACATGTGCGGAACCATTCTTTCTGACACATAATTCGCCTTTGACTGGTAGTACTGAAATAGCAGGTAAATCTGGAGTAGTATCGGACTGAACATTCAGGACCATAAAATTCGAAGAATAATTACCTAAATCATATACTTCATTTTTTAGATCTAACCCTGTTCTATGGGGGAGACCTTGCTTGTCTGGAAAACATGTTCTATTCAGAAGGGACATATCATTGGAGGATGACGTTAACGTGGACCATGCTCCACACGAACCATTATGTGAAAACGGATAAGGAAAGAGTGGCAGAACTCCCTTCGGTGTCTGGAAAGGGGGGAGTCGACCACACACCCAACAATTAGTAGCATTGCTGGTCTGGTGTGAATAATGTAACATTCTAATGAATGTATTATTTCGCATAGCAAGACGATAGGATAGCTCGTGAGGAGGCAGATCACTAAAAATGTGCTCTACTGTAGCATTAGAAAACTTGTTTACATGTGAAATTGGAAAACATAAATGTAATGCATAACTTGTGCAGGTAATCATTAAACTTAGAAACAATAAGAAACTTAGAAAAACGATACATCTTATAGAGTTTTGACTAACTCTCTCACTATGGGGGTCTATCTCATACATGTCAGGGACCTGTCTAACCGTTTCACCCGAGAGGGACTTAGACAATTAAACTGGCTGACTTATTTTACTAGACCGGAGTTTCAATTTATACTCCTGTTGCGGAGTTTTCTCTAACAGAGGAACTTTTAGTTCAGAATCAAGTTCAGAGTCTGGTTTCAGGCAGTCTTTAGTAATATCCTTTGTAAATGTCTTTTCACGAATTCCATGGAACTTCTTTATATGGGACAGATGGACCCACCCCTTGCGGCCTTCTAACTTCACGGCCGTGCGGGTGGTCAGGAGAACAAGTCGCGGCTCCTTCCAACGAGGCTCCAGTGGACTTGAACGATCAAAGTTCCGTACTAGCACTAGGTTGCCTGGAATGACTTCATGCGGTTTCAACTCGGTGTTGTCTGGAAATGCGGCGGCAACCTGTGAACGACAAGAGTGTAGGGCAGACATCAAGGAAGCTGGGTAATCTGTCAACATATTACTGGAAACATCTGTAATACTGCGGGGTCTAGGTGTACCCCACATATTTGGGGGGCGGCCGAATACGACCTCATAAGGGGACAGACCTGATCTGGAATGTGCAACCATCCGCATATAAAATAGAGCAACTGGCAGGGCAACTAGCCAGTTTACACCTTTCTCTTTGCATACTTTGGCAATACGGATTTTCAGGGTCTGATTATGTCTCTCTACGAGACCGGCTGCTTCAGGATGGCCCACACAATGGAACTTCCACTGGTACCCTAACAAAAGGGAAACATGTTTCATTAACTCAGATGAGAATGGCTGGCCGTTATCAGAATACACAACCCTAGGGAGTCCATAGCGGGGAAAGAATTCACGAACCAACTGCCTGGCAGTGGTCGCAGCTGTGTAATCTGGAACTGGATATGCTTCTGTCCACCTGGACAAAGCGCATACAACTACAAGGACATACTTGAAACCTCGACATCGCTCCATCTGAATATAATCCATCTGGAGGACTTCAAAAGGGTGGTCAGGAGGTTGGAATCCACCTTGTTCCACCGGGACACTTTTACCTGGATTGAACTGGCAACATATCATACAGGTACGGACTTTCTGCTTGGCTGCAGCTCGTAAGTGCTTGTTGAACCAAAGGTTCTGAATACTGTCTAACATAGCTTTTTCTCCTAGATGTGCTGGACCATGTGCGGTATTGATAATGGCTTGAACCATAGAGTCGGGGAGAAACCATGTGGCTTTTCCCTTCGTCACCCATCCTTGATCTGTCTGGACCCCTCCTTGTTCGGACCATTTCTTGATTTCTTCGGGAGTAGCATGTAACTGTATGTCTATGACATCTTGTGTAGGGTCCTTAACTGTCATACATGTAGTCGGATCTGGAGTGAATGTCTGTGTCGGAATAACTGGAATGTCTGGTGTCTGAGCTGTAAGCTTGGCTGTTCGATCTGCTAGATCGTTACCCTGGGAAATGATGTCAGTAACTTTCGTATGTGCTTTGCACTTCATGATAGCGATAGCTGTCGGTAAATGTATTGCATCTAACAGAGCTTGAATGAGGAGACCATGCTGAATCTTGGTTCCATGAGAAGTCATAAAACCTCTCTCCTGCCAGAGCACTCCAAAGTCGTGTACGACTCCGAATGCGTAACGTGAATCTGTATATATGTTTACTTTCAGGTTCTTGGCACGTATGCAGGCTTGGGTCAGAGCAACTAGCTCTGCTGCTTGAGCAGACAGGGTGTCAATACGATGTGTTTCTATAACTTCGGTTTCAGTAGTCACTGCATACGCGGCTACTAGTTCTCCTGTACTTGTTCTCATACATGAACCGTCCACATAAAGTGTCAGGTCGGGATCAGGTAATGCAATGTCTGTCAGGTCTTGTCTTGGCTTAGTCATAGTGTTAACAACTTCCACACAGTCATGTGTGGCCGGATTTGAAGTAACTGACGGTAACAGTGTGGCTGGATTTAGAATGTTGCAGCGTCTGATTTCTATGTGTGGCTGGAACAGTGTCAGTTCATAACCTGTTAAACGTGCAATTGTCAAGTGCTGAGTCTGTGTTCGGTTTAAAAGAACTTCCACGGAGTGTGGAACTTGTACTGTCAGGGAGTGTCCTAATACTATGGAATCACTTTGTCTGATTGCTAGAGCTGTGGCTGCAACTGACTTGAGGCACGCAGGCAGAGCCTGGGCTACTGGATCTAATGTGCTCGAAAAATAAGCACAAGGCTTGTACTGTCCTGCTTGATCTTGTGTGAGAACAGATAATGCAGTACCATCACGTTCTGTGACAAAAAGTGTAAAAGGCTTACTGTAGTTCGGTGTAGCTAGAACAGGTGCTTGACATAAGGCTTTCTTTAATTCATTAAAAACAAGTGTATGTTCAGATGTCCAAGGGAGGACAGTCGATATGGCTGCCTCCTGTGTCGTTAACTGTATCAGTGGCTTGGCTAGAAATGCATACTGAGGAATCCATTGTCTGCAGTAAGAAGTGAGGCCAATAAAAGCTCGTACCTCCTTCTGTGTCTTGGGCTGTGGAAGACTCGCTATTAACTGGATACGGTCTGGTGTCAACTGCCTACCCCACTTGGACAGTAAGTGGCCTAAGTAGATCACTTGCTGGACACAGAACTGAAGCTTCGAAGGGGACACCTTGTGCCCCATCTCGGCTAGGAAATACAGAACTGTAAGTGACGCACGCTCGCAGTCACGTTCAGAACGGGCTGTGATCAGTAGATCATCGACATACTGGAGCAGGGCAGTGTCAGTTGGCATGTGAATATTGTCTAGTTGTCTCTTGAGTGCTTGACTGTAAATACTAGGACTTTCTGTGAAACCTTGAGGAGCTCGTGTGAATTTATAGCTCCTTCCATTTAAACAAAAACCGAAAAGGTACTGGCTGTCTGGATGAATCGGGACACTGAAAAATGCGTTCTTGAGGTCGATAACAGTGAAAAATGTAGCTTCAGAATCAATGGCTGTCAATAGGGAAGAAATATCTGGGACTACTGGATACTGGGGAATGATACATTTATTAAGCTCTCGAAGGTCAATCACTAATCGATATACTGGAGGTGCATTTGGATCAGTACGTTTCATGACTGGAATGATAGGAGAATTACATACATTGGAGTCAGTTTCTACAACCACTCCTTGAGCAATAAGTTCGTCAATAATTTTGGATAAGGCTGCTACAGCCTCAGGTGGCAATCTGTACTGTCTGATTCGTGGCAAAACTATACCTTGCTTGAGAGTCACACGATGGGGTGTGATGTGCATAAAACCTACATCAGTTGGACCTTGCGCCCATAAATGCTGTGGTACATTCAAGAGTCTTGGATCAAAATCTCGTAATACATAGTGACCTTTAAAGTCACGCAAAAACAATCGGACTCCTTCTGGGGAGCAGCAAATTACTGCACCTAATTCTTTCAGTGTTTTAATGCCTAACAAATTTTCTGGACATGATTTCGTGAGTAATAAATCAGTAGTTCTGACAATGGACCAACTTCTAGAGTAACTGGTTTTGAAATCTCATTAACAATAGGCTTTCCTGAAAATCCAAGGGAAACATTTTTAGAGCCTGAGAGCGGAGCCCCTGGAACCTCGTCATGACTGATAGTAGTCCTACTTGCCCCTGTATCAATCAAAAACTTTCTGTCTTTCCCTAATACTTGACTGTGTACATAGGGACCCTCTTGATCTACAGGTATCTCGATGAGAGGCAAGCCTACCTCCCTCTCTAGGCTGTTTCATGAATACTGTTGATACTCTGGATACTCTGTCTGGGCATACTGGTACATCTGCTGTGTAACATGCTGTGTTGCAGCGATGGGCTGCGGTGCTGGAACTGTCTGTTGTGTATTCTGGGGTGACTGAGAAGTCTGTGTAACTTGTTCTTGTCTAGGCGGACATGGTCTTTCTTTAGTTTTACCAGTAGCTATGTTGTGTTTCAGAACTGCACACTCGTTTATAAAATGACCTGGCTGTTTACAGTAATTGCATGTCCCTTTAACGGGAGCTGCAGGATGACTGGCTTGATTCGGACCCCTCTTCTGACTGTCTTGTGGAACAGATTGTGCAACTAATACTTTCATTTTCGTATCTTTCATACGTCTCCTTTCGTGTTCTTGCTCTTCCCTGATTCTATTCTGGTGATACTGGAGCATCTGGAGCATTTGTGACGGGGTATTAGCTTGCCAGGTACTTTCGACTTTCAATACTCGATTTTTAACTTGTGGACTTGAATTCTCGACTAGTTTAGTAACAAAAAGATGAGGGTACGACTCGCTACCTGTCTTCAAACCACTGTTGATAATAAAACATTTTTCAAATCTAGAATAAAAATCACTAGTGTCTTCATCCTGTTTCTGTTTGCATGCTGAGATTGCATCCCAATCTTCCTTTTTCGAGGCTAGTAACCTTGGCAAAACTTGTATCAATAACTCGGGTAATTCTTTACATTTGTCCCCAAGACCGGTACCTGGTACTCGTATTTTATCTTCAGCTTCTAGAGCTGTCCAATCAATCTTTTTCTCTCCCACCTCCCATTCTTTTTCCTTGAGTTTTTCATATACCCCTGCGGGCAACAGGACCTTTAGCATTTTAATGATATCTGGATACGTGTATTCTCCCATACGGAGCATGTCTTTTAATTCTCGATGGAACCCTGCTGGATCTTTGTCGTGACAGGGAATTAATTTCTTCATCTCTAAGAGTTCCATCTTTGTAATAGGGGTGTAAACAAATACTCGTTCTAGTCCACCACCCGCTGTCCTAACTGGGTGTACTTCTCGTAACGGATGCTGTCTATCTATGTAAAACGGTTTACTTTCTGGAGGTGAGACGTGAACAAAATGCGGATTCAAAAACGTTCTATATTTGTGGCGCTGTTCGAGAATCACACTAATTAAATCGGTACCTAAACCTCTCCATCTATATTGGAGTAACTCGTTCAGAACATCATGTAACGGACCTGGATCAGAGTGTTGACCCTCATACAGTATAATGAGGTGCTGAATCATATACATACCCACCAGTCGCTGCTCGGCTGGGGGCAGTTTCAGAAACATTTGTGCCACTATTTCGTCTGGAAAAGTGGTAGAATCAGTAATCCATCGGACTGCTGATCGGGCTAGTTCTTGTTCATGCATGGTACTAAGTTCACTATAACCGATTCGTGATTTCAGAATGTGATCGGTAGCTTGAAATACTTGTTCAAGAGAACCTTGTTCTGGTGCTGGAAGAGAAAAAACGTTCTTGTGTTCTAGGCATGAATATCGGTCGGGAAGTCTAGTTTTACCTACATACGCTATTCTGGTAGGATTCTCGTCGTCTACTTCTTCAGTAGGAGAGTCGTCTTCTTTCTCGGACACTTGTGCTGCTTTGCGTTTCTCGTGTAACTTTATTATTTCCTTACGAATTTTCTTGTACATACTCTCTATACTACCTAGTGTCTTGTGTCTTCCCTCGGCTATATGATCACTCCACCTTGTCAGGACTTTCATTTCGGTCGGATCTTTAGTTGGATAATCTTGTTCCCTTATTAAACAATTAATTAGAAACTTTAATAGCATGAGCTGAGTCTCGGCTTTCCTTTGAGACATGGTTTCGCCAATACTTTCTGGATCTACTCCTGTACGGATGAAACGATATATTCTGTCTAGATCTTCTTTCATATTCGGTAGGGTGTCCAAGTACTCGATCACCCGTCTTACACGCAATGAATATATGACCATATCATTATCGCCTGGGACTGGATCATAACGGCATTCGGTAAGGGCTCGCTTGATATCTGCAACGGACTGGGGTCTGGGCGTACGCTGTAACGCACGTTCATGTAACTCGAGAAATGACGGACGTTTGTGTTGCGGCGGGGTTCCAGGAGGACTCCCCCCCCCCCGCGGCTCCTAAACTAGAATCGTCGACGGGTATCGTACGGGCTGGCAGAGTGACTGATGTAGCGGGCACTTGTACTATAGGCTGGACCGGGGGTACCGTAACAGGTGCTGCAACGGGTGCCCCGGTGGCTGGAGGAACTGGAATTACATTATTTACAGGAGCAGGCGGAACAGTATTTGCATATTCTGGGACTGTGTCGTCCAAATAGGACGAAAGAAAAATATCAGCTGCGGTCGGTTTGTGACGTAGCCTAATCGGAACTAATGACGGCGGAAAATTACATGGTGCTTCCGGGGTTGCTTTCGGCAAGCCCTCGGCAAGAAGAGGATACATACCCTTGATAAGGGCATTTCTCTGTCTGTCTGACTGTTCGGTTTTAACTCGTTCACCTATTTCGATTAATTCCCTTTCTTGGGCTCCTTCTGAGGATTCCCTACTTAATTCTGACTTTCTGATTTCTTTTTCGGTTCTTTTATGAGATTCTTTGCGCCATAACTCGATGGCATCTTTCTGGGACTGTCTGGCTTTCTTTTTCCATAATGCTTCTTCTACTCGCATGATGCACTCGGCATCCCACGTACCTGATACAGGCCATCTATATTTCTCTTCTAATTCCTTGGTGTACTCCACCCATAAGTCTAGATATAATATGGCACTTATGCCATGTTTATGATACATAAAATGACCTGGACTGTCCCTAGGCGGGACAGGAACTGCTTCCTCGAGCAGACCTTTTCTAGTTTTTAACTGACGTAATTTCGAGAACAGAGGCATAACTTAGGCTGGAGTCTGGACACAATACAATACACGATAAACACAGTAATAACTGAAAAACGAATCACTCACACCACGACATTGAAAACACATGAAATAACATTTATAATAACAGTTCGGACAGAATACATGAATTTTCTCGAGAACAGAACTTACTGGAACAGAAACTTACTAGAATGACTGGATGCACTGCTAAAACAGTACGAACTTACCGGTCCCATAAAGAGACACGTCAGGACCCGCTTCCACCTAGGTGAACACTTCGTGTTGGATCTGTGTACCCAAACCCACGGACCAGAGACAAATTAATTTGACCCTGTCTAGATACTACCCCAGCAACGGTACTCACCGGGCAGCAAGAACGGAAGGCCTCGGACTGGACTGGACTGCTACGACGACGGACGGACGAACTTCGGACTTCAGTTACAGGTGGGCCTCCGGATACCTCGGACCTTGGACTCTCGGCTTGGGCTCTGGTCGGGACTCGCCGCGTTCCTCACCGCCTCGTCTGGACGCTGGACCGCAACCTCCGTCTCCTCCGTGGGCCTGAGGGATACTTGAAGCAGAAATATCTGCACGTGCACGGTATGGTTCCGTCACGGCTGCAGAGGATCAGGGGGCCTGCGTGGCTTCTCCGGCGCGTGGGGAAAGGGCAAGTCCCTATTCGGGCGCCATTATGTGGTATATAAATAATGTAATACCGGATCTATTTTTCGGAATAATCAATAAACAGGTAGCTCAATAAATAAGAGTCAAGATTCGAGGTAGCTGGAGTTTACAGGCTTTAATCAGGCATAAAGGACAGGAACAGGACAGCCTGTACGGGAATAGGATGGCAGCTGCCGGGGGCAGGATCTGGGAGCATAAGGGATAACTTTTAATAACAGTGCACAATATATATACTTAAACAATTACATTACATTCAATACAGTAGGCGTAGCAGTAGGCGTGACTCGTAGCAGTCGCGAAAGATAAGGGCAAAATGATGTAACAAGAAGGCGTGTACAGGGCGTATACATAGACATGTGATGCAAACGTAACAGAATATGTCATAAACGGGGCGGAAACATGGAGGGGGCTACCTGAGCAGCTGGGACCTCTAACCTAGTGGTGCGCGCAAACTGGCAATGACGTGTTACCAGGGAGAACTGGGGGGCTATGACTTCTGCGCTAGAAGAGGAGACTAAAGTCTGGAGTGTCAGAACGACATGTACCCAGGCATATCTAGTATCTGGTGTTTAGAGTACATGTTGATAGAATCCAAAAGTTATCAGGGCAAAGGCTAACAGACATTAAGACTGGTGCATGCATAATTCTACATGTATTGCGTGTGCTAGGAATATTCTATGAATACTAATACAGTATTTCTCTTACATGGAGACATAAAGGCTAGACCATGACGGAAACTATTGATGCGATTCAGTAGCTTAGGAATGCAGAGAAGGAGGGCTGGACTGATAACTAGAAGCATAACATACTCTTGGCAGACTGGGAGGCAGACCAGGCCGGGCCGGGCACTGCGTGGCAAGAAGTAAGCTAAGGGTCAGGGATGCAGGTGGGGGCTGTATCGCTCCTCGGAGAGGGTTCAGGAAACTGGAGCTGAATCTGAGTCCGGGCCCTTTTGAGGCCTAGAAACGGGGATAATTCAATGAATTAACGTGCACACTGTAAAACGTGGCAACGTAACTTTACATAGGCCTAATATTCGTTGCTATTCACGAGGACTGGAAACTGGCATACTAGAGATGGACACAACTGTAATTGCGTCTTTAATCGATCAGAAAGGGAATACATGCATATCGATCATGCACATATAACGTATCATGGGGAACACGCAGGCACATATAACATGGCAAAATTTACTTTTCCACAGCACTCTCACTTTAACTTAAGATGTTTAAAGCTAAACCGTGGGTGTCACGATTGTAACAAAAGTAAAAAAATAGAAAAAACGGTGCATGCATTTTTTTCTGTTGGTTTACTTTTGTTACAATGGGAACACCCACACTTTAGCTTTACACATATTAAGCTAAAGTGCGGGTGCCGCGATTGCTTCAAAAGTAAAGAAATACAACAAAAAATGCACATTTATTTTTTGTTTCTTTACTTTTTGAGCAATGGCGGCACTTTCTCTTTATGCCCATACCCTGAATAAATGCCAGAATCCGGTCCTCGGAAGCTTGTTTCCGGTCCAGGGAAGGCATGGCTTGGCAGTTCGGGCTGGACTGTTCCCATGAGGCACAGAGTCAGACTGATTTGCATATGGCCATGTCTGAACTGGGGTGGCAGAGTGGGCTAAAGAACAGTGATGGATTAAACCCGGATCTGTTGACTGGGTGTGAGTGTTTGATTGGTTCAGATGCTCCGTCCATCACCACAAAGGGATATGGGTCTATAAAACCCTGGGTCATCTCGCTGACCTTTTTTGAAGATTGACACTATGATTGAGGTGGCCCAAGTAGTAGGCAATGAGTTGCCATTGGCAGTGTTAAATACATTGGATAATATTCTGGCCCAAAGTTTCAGGAAGTGTTTATAAAAGTCTGCCGGGACCCCATCCGGCCCCGGGGCTTTATTCTTAGTTGTCTCTAAAATAGCTGTCTCCACCTCTGCTTCATCGAAGAGTATTGGGGCTTCCTAAAGAGCTATTGGTAGACATCCAGAAGCTTCGGAGGCCGAGTCTCCATACACTGCTCTAAAGTGGCTCAGCCATTTGTCGTCAGGGATGACGCAGCCATGACATTGTTATCCAGGTCTGAGAAAAAAGGCTCATTAACAGTAGCCCAAAATTGGCTACTGTCACGAAGGATGTCGGCTGAGAGTAGTTTTTCCCAAGCTGCTGTCTTTATGTCGTCTTTCCGTCGTTTGATTGCTAGCTTATTGTTACGATCGCGCTTGGTGCTGGAACTACATTTCCCAGCGAGACGCGAGTCGGGACTACAACTCCCATGATCCTTCGCGAATCTCGCGACACTACGATCCAGGAAGCATAAAGAGGAGGCCTTTCCCGAGCTCGGCGTCGGGAATTCCTCCTGTCCAGCGTTCTGGTGGCGGTTGCTGATCTTCTGTAGGTGCGGTAAGGGTGCTTGCACCAGGAATTGGGCCGCCTTTGTTCTATCTTGGTTTTGGGTCGTGTTGGCAAGATTGGGGTCACTTCTATTACAGTCAGGATCTTGACCCGGTCGGTATTGTCGGCCGACGGAGAGGTGGATGATTGGTTAATCCACTAGTATCTCCAGTTCTTTTGGGATGCTCTAACATTGTGATATTCAGGAATTAGGAGCAAGGAGCTCTTAACTAAGCTAAAGACCTACTGGAGGGATCTAGCCTCTAACACTTAGCCACGAGTGTGTTAACTACGGGGCTATTTGCATACCATTACTTTATTATTTCATGAAGGAGATTGTGTTCAGGATGTATAGTGTATTAACCCTTAATGTCTTTGGCTCCTTTTATTAACAGGGGTTCTTCACGAGTGGTAGTGGGCTACACTCAATCCCTGTGAAGCGTATAAGGAGTGAGTTAGGGGTATGTTCATGCATCATTGTACTCTCCTTGATGTCTTGTTTGATATGCTTCTAATAGTTGTTGTTATATGTATATGTTGGTTTTGTATTACTGCAGCAACGCCCTTAATACCATCATCTACACTATCAACCATCACCTTCCTCTCCACTGGAGTGTATTTTGCTTTTCAGGTATTTAGAATACATAAGGTGCAAAGGGAGGGGTGATAGTATGAGCATTACAAATAGAGTATCAAGGTATTCATGATATACGCTCTCTTTGTGTTTTCCAGATCTCCATCCCTGCTGTCCCCTTCCTTTCCTTCCCTTTCCAAAACCCCCTTACTCCCCCACTTAATCCTTCCAATGTACTGTGCTATTACAGCAACTCGGACATTGGCTAGATTGAGAGGTGGAACATAATACTTCAAAACGATCCCGAGGACATCAAGTATAACACTTATACTCCTTCCTTAGAGATGTGATGACTGCCTTATCCCTTGGTTTATGTTTTAAGGCTAGCATTAGTGCTCTATGTGCTTTTGAGCACTTCGAATCAAACCAACGACGGTGGTTGTTAGCTCCCTGCCCTAATCTAGCCGTTAGATCTTTCAAGATTTGTATACATATGGATTCAAAGGCCCCCATTATTTCATAATTAACAGCTCCGGAGTCCTGACAAGTCACCATATAACCCTCTATTTTTGGAAGTAGATCTGCATAGAAATTTTCCGGAACCACGTTTGCCCACTTTAGCCTTCTCCCCTGGTCCACAGGGCAAAATGCTAACCTTGACTTGGCGGGACAAAACATAGGCTCCATGAGATCCCCCCAATTCACCTCGAGTAACACAGGATTATGGTCACTGAATGGAGAAACAAGTGTTCCATAGGAAACAACCTCGTGTAAGATACCTGGGGACACAAATATATAGTCTATGATGGAGCCGGGGTCTGAGCCCTTATAGGTAATTGTTCTCATCCCCCCCTCAGTGGTAGTTGGTTAAAATAAATTAAAATTAGCCAGTGCCTCCCCAGACTTAGTGTGCTCAAAGTGAGGGGCCTCCATGCCAGGAGGACCCTCGTGATCGCCTGTACTACACATGTTACTACAAGGGTGGATATTAAAATCGCCCAATAGAATGAACTCGACATTGGTGTATTTATCTTGACTGGCTGAAACTATAAAGGATTCCAGGGTGGCAATGTAATCGTTACCATGGTCCCTATTCCAGGAGTTATAAAAATTAATAAAAATGATGTTCCGGGTAGGAGAAACCTCCCTTTCCACAATTAAAAGGTTAGGCGATGAGATATTGACCATTTTTAACGCCCCCTTAGGTTTTAAAGAAAAGAGGAAAATAAGGCCCCCCTTAGCTCTACCAGAAATGCTAGGGACGGCCGGAACAGCGAAGCTAATGAAGCCGTCCAGCCAGAAGCAAGGCGAGATGTCCCATGATTCCTGGAATGCAATGATGTCGTGACTGGTAACAAAGCCAGCCCAAGCTTCATCTGCCCTTTTGGCTCTGATACCAGCCACGTTCCAGCTAAGGACTTTACAAGCCACAACCACGTCAGGAACGATGGCCCCATCCATGGGAGGAAGCGTCATATCTGCTAGTCAGTCAATTTCCTCTAGACCTGACAGGGGGGCGAAACGGTTACTCAGGACCGGCCCGCGACTCACAGCAGGACGGTGTACTAGGTGGGGATGAGGTGCCAGGGCTACAATCTCTGTCCTTGGGGTGTGAAAACGTGTGTACCCACCTGAACTTACCCCTCCCAATGCTGAACTCAGCCCCCACCCCCTTGCTGGTGGTCGCTGTTCGCTTTTATTCTTTACAGGGGGGGGATAAAAGTAGCCCAGGGGAATCGGTCTCAGTTGGTCTCTCGGTGATATATCTGAACCATCCCAGAACAGTCTATCGGCCAAATTGGCCCTGTCAAAATTGATTATAACACAATCCCCCTGGACAGACTTCGGTTGCTTCCCAATCCAACCCACCCTCCTGGCAAAAATAATTCTGTTGGAAATGTTAAGCCCACTGCAAACGTCAGCACACCAGGAACGGGCCCTTGACATAAGTTCTGGGACAGATTCAAACTCTCCCTCTTTAAGTGGGGGGACCCCAGTAAAGATTGCAACTAGGGGGGCAGCTTCCGGGGGTAGGTCCAGTTTGGCCTGGCTGGCCCTTACCCTCTTATTACTAGGTATATCAGATTGCTCTGCGTAGCATACGGGGACGCTGGGGTTTGGGGGGGGTTACCTCCGGGCCAATGAAGGGTGTAGTGGGGTCCCGCATCCTGTCGTTAGCTTGCCCCACCCCGCTATGGGACGGTACTAGTTCCCTTGTTCTGACCACCTCACTGCTTCTTTTTCCATGCCTTACAGTTCCAGCGTTATGGGTTTCTGGGAGCGAGATGTGATCATTAATAAGACGGTCAATAAGTGCACATTTCTTTAAAAGGCCTTCCAGGCAAGTGTTCAACGTGTCCACAATATCCTTTGCAACACCCAGAAGCAAGGGTTCAATCAGAGCAATGAAGAGGGCCTCCATCTGATCTCCCAAAAGGTCAGATGGGGCAGTGGGCGCGACAGGCGCGTTTTTGGGTTTCCCCCGTTTCCGCTTCGATGGTGCACCAGTCCGCTGGGCGCTCTGTGGAGGGGGAAGCATAGAAATATTGTCAAGGGGCGGGCCAGCGGCAGATATGACTGAGGGAGTGGGGTTTGAGATAATCACCACTGGCTCTAAAGGAATATGGGAGGCATCGCCAGAATCATGAGTGTCCTGAAGGCTGGGGATGTTGGGGAGGGGAGGGGATATCAGGCCCAACTCCTGTTCGCGATCTCCTTTGTGAGGGCCCCCACTGCAGATGAAAGATACGACATAGAGTGTCTTGGCACCTTAGCTTTGCTCCCACCCTCATCAGCGTTGATAGCTTTCTTACGCTTGCCCATAATAAGATGTTAGAGGGCTGGCCCTGCCCTGCCTCCTCCTGCCCCGGACGGGGCGGGTAACCGGGAATGCTTATGTGGATGTGACGATGAGGGGGGAGGAGCGTCAGTGCCGGTGTTGGCCCCGCGGTATCTTGGGCCTCAGAATCTTTAGCAAATGCCCCCGAGTGTTGCGCCTGTCCTCCCAGGCGAAGTGTCTCCCGCGGAGCGGGAGGCGCGAGCAGCTGTTGTAGCCCCCAGTGATGGGGGGGAGGAGCGTCAGTGCCGGTGTTGGCCCCGCGGTATCCTGGGCCTCAGTCTTTAGCAAATGCCCCCGAGCGTTGCGCCTGTACTCCCAGGCGAAGCGTCTCCCGCGGAGCGGGAGGCGCGAGCAGATGTTGTAGCCCCCAGTGATGGGGGGGAGGAGCGCCAGTGCCGGTGTTGGCCCCGCGGTATCCTGGGCCTCAGAATCTTTAGCAAATGCCCCCGAGTGTTGCGCCTGTCCTCCCAGGCGAAGTGTCTCCCGCGGAGCGGGAGGCGCGAGCAGCTGTTGTAGCCCCCAGTGATGGGGGGGAGGAGCGTCAGTGCCGGTGTTGGCCCCGCGGTATCTTGGGCCTCAGAATCTTTAGCAAATGCCCCCGAGTGTTGCGCCTGTCCTCCCAGGCGAAGTGTCTCCCGCGGAGCGGGAGGCGCGAGCAGCTGTTGTAGCCCCCAGTGATGGGGGGGAGGAGCGTCAGTGCCGGTGTTGGCCCCGCGGTATCCTGGGCCTCAGTCTTTAGCAAATGCCCCCGAGCGTTGCGCCTGTACTCCCAGGCGAAGCGTCTCCCGCGGAGCGGGAGGCGCGAGCAGATGTTGTAGCCCCCAGTGATGGGGGGGAGGAGCGCCAGTGCCGGTGTTGGCCCCGCGGTATCCTGGGCCTCAGAGTCGTTAGCAAATGCCTCCGGGCGTTGCGCCTGGCCTCCCAGGCAAAGCGTCTCCCGCCGTCTCTGAGCAAGGGACTCACGTCTGAGCATACCCTGCCAACTTATGGCGAACAAAGCGGTACAAAAGGGGGTGGTGATGGACGGAGCATCTGAACCAATCAAACACTCACACCCAGTCAACAGATCTGGGTTTAATCCATCACCGTTCTTTAGCCCACTCTGCCACCCCAGTTCAGACATGGCCATATGCAAATCAGTCTGACCCTGTGCCTCATGGGAACAGTCCAGCCCGAACTGCCAAGCCATGCCTTCCCTGGACCGGAAACAAGCTTCCTAGGACCGGTTTCTGGCATTTCAGTCGTTTTCAGCCAGGCTTGCTTGAATCCAGTGGCAAAGTGAGCAAGGGACTCACGTCTGAGCATACCCTGCCAACTTATGGCGAACAAAGCGGTACAAAAGGGGGTGGTGATGGACGGAGCATCTGAACCAATTAAACACTCACACCCAGTCAACAGATCTGGGTTTAATCTATCACCGTTCTTTAGTCCACTCTGCCACCCCAGTTCAGACATGGCCATATGCAAATCAGTCTGACCCTGTGCCTCATGGGACTGATGTCCCAGTGCAGGGCATTCCTGGTGCACGATCGCGCACAGCGTCGCGATCGTGTACCAGGAATGCCCCACTAGACACCAGGGATTTATTTTTGGCCAATAAAAGTGTGCACAGGAAGCGACCCCTTGGGCAAGGGTCGCTTCCTAAGGGGGCAATTATATATATATATATATTTTTTTTTCCGGATTTATAAAGCTCATAGCTGCCTCAGCGACGAGGCGTCCCAGCGCTATCAGACACCTAGGAGCCAGAGCCAGGAGGAGCTGGCGATACAGTACTTACTTGTGGGGAAAAAGCCAAGTTTTCAAATTTTTGCGGAATGCCAGATGATTCGATATTACTCTCATCGAGAGAGGTAGAGAATTCCAGAGTTTGGCGGCAAGTGGCCAAAGGAGCGGCCGCCGACCCTCGCTCTCCAAATACGGGGAGCGCGGGCTAAGGCAAGGTCTGCCAAGCGAAGTGTGCGGCCTGGCTTGTAGTACTCCAACAGATGGAATAACCCTGGCGGAGATTGGCGTGCCAGAATCTTATGGGAATAGCACAGTGCCTTGAACTCGATCCGCTGTTTGACTGGTAGCCAGTGTAGTCTGGGAAGGACCTGGGCCACTGAGTGCGATCTAGGCAGGGCGACCAGCAGCCGTGCTGCCGCGTTTTGTGCCCTCTGCAAACGTTGGATGCTCGCCTTATTGACACCCAGATAGAAGCAGTTTGCATAATCCAGCCAGGACACTACAGATGCCTGGATAATAGTCTGTCGCACCTTCGGGGGAAAGAATCGGAGCAAAGGTCTGAGACCGCGCAGAAGTCCAAAACAAGTCCCTGCGACGGCTTTTGACTGTTTGTCAAAGGACAGATTGTTATCAAACCATATGCCCAGATTTTTTACAGCCTCCTTGGGGGAAGGGGCGGGCTTAAGGCGATCTGGCCAGCACTGATCGGACCACAGCTCGTGATCCCTGCCGAAGAGAAGAATCTCGGACTTGCTGGCGTTCAGCTGTAGGTAGTTGGCCGCCATCCAGTCCGAGATTGCCAGGAGGTCGTCCTTAAACTTAATCAGGTTGTTATCACACCTCTTCGAGAAGGCGAACACCAGTTGGGTGTCGTCGGCGTAAGACACCAATGACAGCCCCCTGCTCCTGGCCACTTCGGCCAGGGGTCTAACATACAGGTTGAACAACAGCGGACCCAGGACAGAGCCCTGCGGGGAACCCGATGTAGAGCGGCCTCCCGTGAGTGGTATGGGGGCACAGAGACCTGAAAGGACATGTCCTCAAGGAAGGACCGAAGCCAGGCCAGTGCCTGGTCCCTCAGTCCAACCTCCCCAAGACGGTTCAGGAGGATCTCGTGGGAGACTGTATCAAAGGCGGCACTGAGGTCCAGAAGGACCAGTGCCGCAGAGTCCCCAATGTCCAGGCTCCCTCGGATGCTCTCTGATACGGTAAGTAAGGCAGACTCTGTACTATGCCGTGGCCTGAAACCGTGCTGGGTGATGTCAAGGCTCACATTCAGCTGAAGAAATTCGGTCAAGATTGAATTGACATGGGATTCTGCCAACTTTGCTAGGAAAGGAAGCTGGGAAATTGGTCGATAATTTCCAGAGTCGCTCGGATCCAAAGAGGGCTTTTTTAAGAATGGGATCACTTTGGCGTGCTTCCAGGCCCGGGGGACGGACGCTGAGCTCAAAGATAGATTAATTAGCTCAAGGCAGACCGGGGAGATAGAGAGGCAGAGTTGGTAAAGAAGGGCAGGTGGCAGAGGATCTGCCGGGGAGCCGGATCTGATTTTTGAGCACAAGGGTCTGACAGAGTCAGGGGAGGAAATGAGACCAGACTGGTTGACCCGAAGAGGCCAGGCGAGCCTGGCGCACCGGCAACAGATGAAGAGAGTGTCGTCTGTAGCCCCTGGTAGATCAACTCCACTTTATTTAGGAAGAACTGGGCTAGCTCGTCGCATTTTTGGTTAGAGTTGATGGAAGAGGTCCTCCTAACCCCTGCACTTTTCATATCATTAAGCAGTGCAAAGATAGTTTTGGCCGGATTGGTGCTGGATAGTATTTTACTGGCCACATAGTCAGCCCGGGCTCTACGAATACTTTTGTGGTATTGTTTAGTAGCTGCCCGATATACTGACTTGGCTAACGGCTCATAAGAGCGTCTCCATGCACGTTCTAGCTGCTTACACTGCTTTTTTTCCAGTGTAAGAGAGTCAGAGAACCAGGGATTGGTAGGCCCATGGCTCTTTCCCCCTCTTTTGGCTGGGATACAGCTGTCCAGCCCTGTTGTCAACCATTCTTGAAGGCACAGATTGGCCTCTTCTGCCTCACACGGAAGTTGCGGCTGGTGTTCGGTTAACCAGCCGGAGAAATGGTCTAGGTCCAGTTTGTGCCAAGGACGTTTCAAGCTCAGTTTACAGATGGCTCATTTGGTTTGCCCTGAGATAAAAGGGAAAAGGAAACCAAAAAGTGATCTGTCCAGGCCTGAGGGGCTGGTGGGTAAACAGTCAGGGGGCTGAGATTGGAGAAGATAGGGTCTAACAGATGGCCAGCCACATGGGTGGCATCAGTGACATGTTGCACCAGCTGGAAGGCTTCTAAGTCCGCCAGAAAACAAGTCGTCTCCGCGTTTCCCTCTCTCTCTAAGTGGAGAATAAGATCTCCAAGAATGGTAAAATTGGCTGACTTGCTGGCCAACGGTCCGATTGTGCTTAGTAAGTTGTCCCCGAACAAATTGGACGGGCCTGGGGGTCTATAAATAAGGAGGCCGGAGATAGTGAGGTTGTGGGTCAAAAGGATTTTAAATAGGGCACTTTCACAGCCGGCTATGTATTCCTTACATAAAGTAAGGGAGTAGGCCTCTTTGATGATTACTGCGATGCCTCCCCCTCTGCCCCCTTCTCTGTTAATTGCCGTGAGAACATATCCCGGTGGCAGCGACAGCCAGGGGGCAGCCAAGGAGTCATGAGTGAGCCAAGTTTCGGTGAGAAAAAGGGCATCGGGACACTCGTCAGCCAGGAGATCGAAGACCTCAGCATGATGTTTGGCCAATGAGCGACAGTTCAGGCTCAAGAACCGATAGGACGTATTGCTTGGTATGCGTCCAATTTTTTTGGGGAAGGGCAGCTGAAAAGGGCAGTAATGGCACTGATAGGCGAACTCCTTGGGGGCCCAGGGCAAAGACGGGCAATGAGAGCTCAGGGAGATAAGTTTAGCCCGCGAATATCTAATATGTTGGATTAGAGCAGGTCCAAGAGTCCTGGCGGCTGGCAGCGGCCCGACACGGACGGGCGCAGACGGGCTTGCCTTTAGCACGCCGGCGGCGCTCCCGCTGCGCGCGTCTGCTGCGCGCGTCCGCTGCACGGGTCCGCTGCGCGGGCGTGGCGGTGCCTGCATTTGTAGTCCCTTGGCCAGAAGAACTGCCCGCTGACCTCGCACTCACCCTGAGATGGACGTCCCTCGCAGCCAATCCGGGTGAGCCTGCAGGACCAGCCGACCCACCACCCACGTCACAGGGCCGCCTACCGCTGTTCCCCACGATACAGCTGGCGCAGGTAAGGCTAGTGAGTGTGCAGTAATAAAATGCAAGTAAGTTAAAAGCTATCTGCTAGAGTAAAAGAAAGTGAGAGCGCCTATACTCCCGGCTCACGCCTCAGGAGTCTGAATGTCTCCTATTTGCAGACTTTTCTGCAGATCAGCTGTTTTTTGGCCGATTCTGGACCCAGGGGGGTAGAAAAGCCCACTAGAGCCAGGGATTTTTTTTTTTTTTTTTTAAATCGGAAGCGACCCCTTGGGTAGGTGCTGGTGAGTGTAGCTGTACCTGTCCCTGAACCAATCAAACACTCACACCCAGTCAAAAGATCTGGGTTTGATCCATCACCGTTCTTTAGCTCACTCTGCCACCCCAGTTCAGACATGGCTATATGCAAATCAGTCTGACCCTGTGCCTCATGGGAACAGTCCAGCCCGAACTGCCAAGCCATGCCTTGCCTGGACGGGAAACAACCAAGCTTCCGAGGACCGGTTTCTGGCATTCCAGCCGTCTTCAGCCCGGCTTGCTTGAATCCAGTGGCTAAGTGAGCAAGGGACTCAGGTCTGCGCATATCCTGCCACACTTATGGCGGCCAAAGCGGTACAAAAAGGGGTGGTAATGGACGGAGCATCTGAACCAATCAAACAGTCACACCCAGTCAAAAGATCTGGGTTTGATCCATCACCGTTCTTTAGCCCACTCTGCCACCCCAGTTCAGACATGGCTATATGCAAATCAGTCTGACCCTGTGCCTCATGGGAACAGTCCAGCCCGAACTGCCGAGCCATGCCTTCCCTGGACCGGAAACAAGCTTCCGAGGACCGGTTTCTGGCATTACAGCCGTCTTCAGCCCGGCTTGCTTGAATCCAGTGGCAAAGTGAGCAAGGGACTCACGTCTGAGCATACCCTGCCACACTTATGGCGGCCAAAGCAGTACAAAAGGGGGTGGTGATGGACGGAGCATCAGAACCAATCAAACACTCACACCCAGTCAAAAGATCTGGGTTTGATCCATCACCGTTCTTTAGCCCACTCTGCCACCCCAGTTCAGACATGGCTATATGCAAATCAGTCTGACCCTGTGCCTCATGGGAACAGTCCAGCCCGAACTGCCAAGCCATGCCTTCCCTGGACCGGAAACAAGCTTCCGAGGACCGGTTTCTGGCATTACAGCCGTCTTCAGCCCGGCTTGCTTGAATCCAGTGGCAAAGTGAGCAAGGGACTCACGTCTGAGCATACCCTGCCACACTTATGGCGGCCAAAGCGGTACAAAAGGGGGTGGTGATGGACGGAGCATCTGAACCAATCGAACACTCACACCCAATCAAAAGATCTGTGTTTGATCCATCACCGTTCTTTAGCCCACTCTGCCAAACCAGTTCAGACATGGCTATATGCAAAACAGTCTGACCCTTTGCCTCATGGGAACAGTCCAGCCTGAACTGCCAAGCCATGCCTTCCCTGGACCGGAAACAAGCTTCCGAGGACCGGTTTCTGGCGTTACAGCCGTCTTCAGCCCGGCTTGCTTGAATCCAGTGGCAAAGTGAGCAAGGAACTCACGTCTGAGCATACCCTGCCACACTTATGGCGGCCAAAGCGGTACAAAAGGGGGTGGTGATGGACGGAGCATCTGAACCAATCAAACACTCACACCCAGTCAAAAGATCTGGGTTTGATCCATCACCGTTCTTTAGCCCACTCTGCCACCCCAGTTCAGACATGGCTATATGCAAATCAGTCTGACCCTGTGCCTCATGGGAACAGTCCAGCCCGAACTGCCAAGCCATGCCTTCCCTGGACCAGAAACAAGCTTCCGAGGACCGGTTTCTGGCATTACATCTGAACCAATCAAACACTCACACCCAGTCAAAAGATCTTGATCACTTTGCCACTGGATTCAAGCAAGCCGGGCTGAAGACGGCTGGAATGCCAGAAACGGTCCTCGGAAGTTTATTTCGGGTCCAGGGAAGACATGGCTTGGCAGTTCGGGCTGGACTGTTCCCATGAGGCACAGGGTCAGACTGATTTGCATATAGCCATGTCAGAACTGGGGTGGCAGAGTGGGCTAAAGAACGGTGATGGATTAAACCCAGATCTTTTGACTGGGTGTGAGTGTTTGATTGATTCAGATGCTCCGTCCATCACCACCCCCTTTTGTACCGCTTTTGGCCGCCATAAGTGTGGCAGGGTATGCTCAGATGTGAGTCCCTTGCTCACTTTGCCACTGGATTCAAGCAAGCCGGGCTGAAGACGGCTGGAATGCCAGAAACTGGTCCTCGGAAGCTTATTTCCGGTCCAGGGAAGACATGGCTTGGCCGTTCGGGCTGGACTGTTCCTATGAGGCACAGGGTCAGACTGATTTGCATATAGCCATGTCAGAACTGGGGTGGCAGAGAGGGCTAAAGAACGGTGATGGATTAAACCCAGATCTTTTGACTGGGTGTGAGTGTTTGATTGATTCAGATGCTCCGTCCATCACCACCCCCTTTTGTACCGCTTTTGGCCGCCATAAGTGTGGCAGGGTATGCTCAGACGTGAGTCCCTTGCTCACTTTGCCACTGGATTAAAGCAAGCCGGGCTGAAGACGGCTGGAATGCCAGAAACCGGTCCTCGGAAGCTTATTTCCGGTCCAGGGAAGACATGGCTTGGCAGTTCGGGCTGGACTGTTCCCATGAGGCACAGGGTCAGACTGATTTGCATACAGCCATGTCAGAACTGGGGTGGCAGAGTGGGCTAAAGAACGGTGATGGATTAAACCCAGATCTTTTGACTGGGTGTGAGTGTTTGATTGATTCAGATGCTCCGTCCATCACCACCCCCTTTTGTACCGCTTTTGGCCGCCATAAGTGTGGCACGGTATGCTCAGACGTGAGTCCCTTGCTCACTTTGCCACTGGATTCAAGCAAGCCGGGCTGAAGACGGCTGGAATGCCAGAAACCGGTCCTCGGAAGCTTATTTCCGATCCAGGGAAGACATGGCTTGGCAGTTCGGGCTGGACTGTTCCCATGAGGCACAGGGTCAGACTGATTTGCATATAGCCATGTCAGAACTGGGGTGGCAGAGTGGGCTAAAGAACAGTGATGGATTAAACCCAGATCTTTTGACTGTGTGTGAGTGTTTGATTGATTCAGATGTTCCGTCCATCACCACCCCCTTTTGTACCGCTTTTGGCCGCCATAAGTGTGGCAGGGTATGCTCAGACGTGAGTCCCTTGCTCACTTTGCCACTGGATTCAAGCAAGCCGGGCTGAAGACGGCTGGAATGCCAGAAACCGGTCCTCGGAAGCTTATTTCCGGTCCAGGGAAGACATGGCTTGGCAGTTCGGGCTGGACTGTTCCCATGAGGCACAGGGTCAGACTGATTTGCATATAGCCATGTCAGAACTGGGGTGGCAGAGTGGGCTAAAGAACGGTGATGGATTAAACCTGGATCTTTTGACTGGGTGTGAGTGTTTGATTAATTCAGATGCTCCGTCCATCACCACCCCCTTTTGTACCGCTTTTGGCCGCCATAAGTGTGGCAGGGTATGCTCAGACGTGAGTCCCTTGCTCACTTTGCCACTGGATTCAAGCAAGCCGGGCTGAAGACGGCTGGAATGTCAGAAACCGGTCCTCGGAAGCTTATTTCCGGTCCAGGGAAGACATGGCTTGGCAGTTCGGGCTGGACTGTTCCCATGAGGCACAGGGTCAGACTGATTTGCATATAGCCATGTCAGAACTGGGGTGGCAGAGTGGGCTAAAGAACGGTGATGGATTAAACCCAGATCTTTTGACTGGGTGTGAGTGTTTGATTGATTCAGATGCTCCGTCCATCACCACCCCCTTTTATACCGCTTTTGGCCGCCATAAGTGTGGCAGGGTATGCTCAGACGTGAGTCCCTTGCTCACTTTGCCACTGGATTCAAGCAAGCCGGGCTGAAGACGGCTGGAATGCCAGAAACCGGTCCTCAGAAGCTTATTTTGGGTCCAGGGAAGACATGGCTTGGCAGTTCGGGCTGGACTGTTCCCATGAGGCCCAGGGTCACACTGATTTGCATAGAGCCATGTCAGAACTGGGGTGGCAGAGTGGGCTAAAGAACAGTGATGGATTAAACCCAGATCTTTTGACTGGGTGTGAGTGTTTGATTGATTCAGATGCTCCGTCCATCACCACCCCCTTTTGTAGAATTAGGACATAGGCACATGCTGCGGGTGGTAAATTAAGAACATCGCCCCTAGGCTCTACAGATGACCTGGTATCATTGTTTCCTGAGGTGGAGATAGTATTCTGATTGTCATGCCTCAGGAGGGCGAAGTTTAAGAGATTAGTGGAAGCAGCACAATTGGCTGTATGGGTATTAGGATGCAGGCTGTTAGTGTGGTCAGTATGCCCTGTGCATGATGGGATATTTCTACTGGGCATATATATAGGTTGAGACGGTAAACTATCTTTGGTTTTACTGCATAATATGTTGGCATCTCTAAGAGGGAGGGATGTAAAACTCAAAGTTTGCCGTTGAGCATTTGAGTTCTCCCCACCAAAAGGCTTAGGGTTCTGATCCCCCGACTTGGTTGTAGGTTTAGATGTACTAGTATGTGCGTTTAATTTGTTTAATAATGTCTCCAATCAATCTAGGCGTTTCCAGAGCGCGTTAAAGTTCTTGTCCACCAGGTCTCTTATGCGCTCATATACCATGTCCGCTACGGTGTCAATTGAAAACTCACCAGGTCGGATATGAGTTGTAGGGGCTACAGTGTTTTGCATCCATGAGCTCAAGGTTGTGCATTGTTGTTGCTTTGAGCGTGGGGGTTGTTTTCTCTTGGAGCTGGTTGGTTTAGCTATAGTTCGTTATCTTTTTGCTCCGGTAGTTATCGAGTTTGGGGAAACATATTTATTTGGGACAATGTCCTTGGCATGTCCCATAACTCGATCATCCACAGGAACTTCATTACCATTATTACTCTGATTACTTTCTGTGTCACAGCCACTTCTCTGGGTTGGCAAGTGTCTTGTGGTGGTGAATATTACATTTGGCGATAGAGGAGGGCCAATATGATCCCCCTGGTCTTCCCCTGCCATGGGAATGGTTCGGGGTGCTACAAGTCCCAAGTATAGTTGCCTCTCTGTTAACTCAATTTCCGTAGTGAGGATATTGACAGCTTTGTCTAACATACTGTCTATGGTAGTGGTGGAGCAGGAGGTTGGTATGGTAGTGCGCTTCCCCATGTCGCAATATTTTTTGGCACTCACCTCAACACAGCAACACAGCTTGTTGTGAACCACCTCTCAGAGGGGGTGGCCCAGCCTCATTCGGCCTCTGAGGGCGCAGACGGACCCGCCTTTGGCCCGGGCACGCCTGCACGCGTCCTGTACCGCGGGAGCCCTGAGCGCCTCCTGGTGCGTCCACAACTTCCTCACGCTGGGAGGTGTAGTACCCCACCTCCCAGCAACAACGGTGATGGTGATGGCCGTGGCCGGCAGGAGCACTGTCTCTCCGCTCCCCCAGGCAAGCTCGCTCCCCCAGGCAAGCTAGAACAGCAGGTATGGCCAGAGAGGACTCCCACACCGCGGGAGCCCTGAGCGCCTTTTCAAGCGCCTCCTGGCGCGTGCAGAACTTCCTCGTGGCATCCCTGCTACTAAGCACGCTGTGAGGTGTAGTCCCCCACCTCCCAACAACAACGGTGATGGCCGTGGCCGGCAGGTGCACTGTCTCTCCACTCCCCCAGGCAAGCAAGAACAGCAGGTATGGCCAGAGAGGACTCCCGCGCTGCAGGATCGCTGAGCGCCTTTTCAAGCGCCTCCTGGCGCGTGCACAACTTCCTTGTGGTGTGTAGCGGTTAGGATTCAAGCTTGCTATTGCTTTACCAGATAATCTCAATGAGTGACTAACTGAAAAACCACTAAAGGTACCTAGGTACATATAAATCAAGTCTAGAATAAATTAGGTTCTACTGAAGTTAGAGTTGGGTAAGCCAAGGGTCTAGCACACCCTTTCTCCAACTCAAGAGAGTTTTAGTAGTTCCCACTAGGTTAGGTACGTGCCTACACCACATACCACTAGTATGTCTTCAAGGACAGAAGCCAGTGGCTCCATGCTAGCTAAATATGACCATATTCCATTTTAGGAACTGAGTAATATGTGTGCATCTAGAAAACTGAAGACAGGAAAAAACCCTAGGACTCAATGCCTCATAGAGGCTTTGCTTTTAGATGACCTCAGAAAGACCCTAGGGTCTGATGAGGCAGGCAAGTTGGGTGGGGCAGCAGAGGAGGAAAGGCTAGGAAGTGAAAACATCCAAAATCTACACTCTGAAGCTGACCAGCAGGATCAAGATGATTCTAAACTGGACAATCCAATTCTTCCCATAGATGAGGAGAAGGCCCCATTGGCCCTCTCCTCACACCACCTGGAAGGGTTAACGGTTTACCAGGAATCTACTCATTCTGGTACTTCTGTAGGGACCTCTGTTTCTCATAGGACCTCTACTTCTCACAAGAGAGAGTCCTCCTATGATAAAAAGTGCAAACTGCTTGAGTTTGAAAAAGCTAAGCTTAGGATCAAGAGAGAGCAGTTGGCCTTCCAGAGGGAATCCCTGGAGCCCCAGAGAGCTTCAGAAAAGTTGGGGCTTGAGCCCCTGGTGGCAGCAACAGTGTCCCTAGAGGTAGAGAACATACTAATGACCTTTTACTGCGTGAAGAATGGAACAGGCTCGGAATTCGATCATGCCGCCAAGCCATAATAGCAGCTTTAAACACGAGCAACACGAAGCTGAACATCGGATTAACAAAACTTGAAACGAAGGCGCTAAAACAGTTGGAAGCCATTAATGTTCCCAAACACTCCCCATTACGGCAGCGGGACACCCCATCTCTGGGTTTAGCATCTTTTCTTTGACTACTAAAAACCTGTCGACCCTAAGCTGACCCTTGGATGGAACATTAACCGCCAGGAAAGTCTCCAGTGTTCCAAAGTACAATGCACATGGACTTCTATGTAATTTTATAGACTGTTTTTTCTTTTAAAGAATATGCTGCAACTGTTTTTATATTGTAAGGGTTTTTAACCACATTACAATAAAGCCTTTCCACTGGCGTCTAATGACCATAGGAACCTGAACAAGATTGTACCTCTCTACCTGAGTGGGGATGACATCCACAAATGGATAACTGCATTGGAAAGGGCCTGTAAAGTACAGAGGGTCCCTCAGGAGCAGTGGGCAGCAATCTTGTAGCTCTCCTTTGCAGACAAAGGTAGAGACAAGCTCCTCACTGTTAGAGAAGAGGATGCTGATAATTATAAAGTCTTGAAGAGTGCTCTGATTGATGGGGTTGGCTTAACCACTGAACAATACAGGATTAAGTTCAGAGACACCCAGAAGGCACAGATTCAAGCCTGGGTTGACAATGTAGATTGTGCTACTAAGGCTCTGGAAGGCTGGTTACTTGGCAGTAAAGTGTGTGGTTTTAAAGGATTATATAATTTAATTATGAGGGAGCAGATCCTTAATAATTGTCAAAATCAGTTTTTGCATCAGTACCTGGTGGACTCTGATCTGACCTCTTCCCAAGAATTGGGTCAGAAGTCAGACAAATGGGTCAGAACCAGGGTGAGGCAGAAGGTTCAGAACCAAGGTGGTGACTCCAAGAAGCAAGATTCTAAAAATTATGATAAGGATGGGGAAAAGGGTAAAGACCAGAAGTCTTCTCAAGGGCCCAAAAATCTGCATCTGCATCTGATGGGGAGTCACAATCAAACAAGGGAAAAGGCAAGAAGAAGCAGTTCCAAGGTAGTTCTAAAGCGGCAGACAGTCATCGTCTACATAATGTTTTATGCTGTTAACCCCCTGCAGTGGCAGATGCTTAATCAAATGGCGGCAACTAGCACAGTACAACAGTTATCTGGATGAGGCTGAGCACGTTTAAACAGTGTGTATTGGCAGCAACCATAGTCATAACAAGCTTGCTCCCAGCTAATTCGTTTGCTCATCACTCTAGTGGCAAACTTGGTAGCGAAAGCAGCAATATAGCAGCAGTAAAAAAGTAAAACAGCAATAAGCCATTGAACTGGTTTGTGTTAGATATTGTTGATTAGAGGAAGAGGTGCCCCATACAAGTGGAATATGAGCATCTACCCTCACTTATCTGACCTGATATATGTGCATGCAGGATCTTTGGGTATAATTTCTGATCTCTTTGATCCTATTTCCCTGATGCCTGACTCCAAAATAGCCGCCACCATGGGAATACACAATTCTTGCCTCAAGCTCGCCTGACCTTAAGATGGCCACTGCTTAATTCAATAAAGCCAGTTTCTGCCTTAACCTAGATGAGATAGCCTACTGCTTCAGTCTAATACTTACAACATACAACCAAAGCTCCACAGACCATACCCAATGACTGGCAGCCTACAATAAGCTTACAGTTGGCGCGCGATCGACGTGCAACCTACAACAACTTAAAACCAACTATGCATTGGACCACGGGCTACATCACTGTAAACATGGGTGAAAAAGAGGCCAGGAACCTTAAAAGACTTAAAGCTGATCCTCCAGATCCTGATTTTCCCACTATGGGTAAACGTGACATTAATACAATAATGGGCACTATGCTAAGTAAGCTGGCGGAGGTTCATGACCTTGCAAAGTCAACAAAAGAGGAGACTTCTGCAATTAGACAAGACATCAGAGACACCAACATCAATCAGATTATCCGAAACAGAAAGCAGGATCAGCCAACTTGAGGACGCGGAAGTCATAGTAAGCAAATCCCTCAAAAATCTAACGATTACTACTGCCTCTCTAACAAAGCGTCTGTCGGAGCTCGAAGATCGGAACAGAAGAGGGAACCTAAGAATCTTTGGAATTCCGGAAGGGGAGGGGGATTCCTCTGGACCATGTATCTCCTTCCTGGAATCATGGTTCGCACAGGCTACTAATCTATCCTTCAGCAAACCTTTAGAATTTGATAGGGCCCATAGGGTCCCAAACAGAATCACACCGAACCAGAAAGCACCAAGGCCTATTATTTGCAAACCTTTCCACTATCAGCATGTGGAACAGATCTTGGCCTTTATGCGTGAAAACAACCATGTCCTGTGGAAAAACACCAGAATCTATATTTCTCAAGATTACAGCAAAGAGACGGTGGACACTAGAAAAGGGTTCATAGCACTCAGTCCTAGACTGCGTTCCTTGAATTACCAATTTGGTTTTGCAGGTCCGGCTAGATTTCGCGTGATGATTCAGGGTTCTCCATACTTTTTCGCAGACCCACAACATCTAACGAGATTCCTCGATGGTCCAGAAGACAACGTCATGAACACAGCGAAACCGAGTTTCTCCAGTGCAGGCTCTTAGGCACCTCACCCGTTTTGACATCCCATTTATGTAGTCAGTTTAACCAGTTAGTACATTTAGTACAATTTCAAAGAAACTCTCCAACATTTACTCATACCGGTGGGCTGCTATGGTGCGTTTCTTAGGTTGTATTACGCTACTCATATATGCACAGAATGGCCTGGGGCTCTAATGATTTTGACTGATCTAGTACAATTACTGCACCAAATATGTGATGCCTGGGGCGAAGTCTAGGTTGTGTTACTACTCAATTTTGCAGGTCCTCTTCCAGTCTTAGTATGTTTTGCATAAGCACAAAATCGCTGAGAATTCCATAGTGCTGAACTCCCACGATTTAGCCTCATACACGTTCTAACGTCATTTGCTCATTCCTCAAATTGTTTTGTTTGAAATGTTGAATTTTGCTATGCGCTGATATGCGCTGTTAAACAATGGTTCCATGCTTTCAAGTTGTCACTGGCAACTACCTTGGGAGTAGAGTCATCTCCCCCTTGTCGCCATGCCAGTTGAATACTTTCAGGGTGGGTCGGGTGGGTTTGGGTTGTGGGAGGGTTGGGATGGGGCCTTATTAGAAACATATTTTTCTTTTTTCTTACTTTTGACTATTTGTCACTTTGTCCATATTATATGCCATTTTTTTCCTCTGCTCAAGTGTCCAATTTTGCCTTTAGCTGCACTCTCATAAGGTGAGTTTAGTGCGATTTCCCATGAACAGTATATAATTACATATGATATGAGAGGTACTCAGATGTTACTACAAACGTTGATGTTCTTTAATCTAGGAAGGTGCTTTTCTTATCTCTTTAATGGCTTTACACATGACAGTGATTTTATGACTATGTATACAATCTACTTATGACAACACTACCCACAACAGGCTCTGTGGTACATAATAGCTTTAAGATAATCTCGTTGAATGTAAAAGGCATTAACCATCCAATAAAACGGAAGAAGATACTCGACTATATCCATAAACAACAGGGAGATATTGTTCTTCTGCAAGAGACGAAAATTGATTCGAAACGGTTTAATTCACTTAGAAATAGACAATACGGTGATGTAGCTGGATCTGATGCCTTAGGGACGCCTTAGGGAAAAAGAATGGGGTTCTGACCTTAGTGGCAAGGAGGTCCAACATTGACATACTAGCTAGCACGTCAGACACTAAGGGGAGGTGGATCTCATCAAAAATGTCCAAAAACAATAAAGAATTCTATGTCACTAACATCTATGCTCCTAACAAGGACGAGCCAGACTTCTGGAAAGAGCTGAGCAAACATTTCCAAATGATTCCAGATACTGCAATGCACACAGTAGCCGGCGACTTTAACTTACCCATGGACCCAACATTGGACAGGGACTCCCGCTGTCCTTTCCGCCCCAATAACTCTCACAAAGCCCTGGTCAACCTCTGCTCGCGCTTTAACCTGATAGATACCTGGAGGCTACACAACCCCATGGGGAGAGACTACACTTTCTACTCAACACCACATAACACCTACTCATGCATCGACTACCTCCTTATCTCGGGCAATGCTATCTCCAGAATCGAGGGAACCTCGATTGAATCGAGAGTAATCTCAGACCATTCCTGCATCACTTTGACTCTATCGGAGCTGAATCCTACCAGGAAACAAAACGTCTGGAGGTTTAATAATGAGGTACTGGAGAAAGAATTTCACAAACAGACTATTGAGTGCACAATAATATATTTCCTTGCACACTTGGAGGCTCTTAAATGCACAGTTAGGGGAGAAATTATCAAAATCAGAACGGCAATGAATAGAGATTACAATAGCAACTTGGAACAACTAGAACAAGACATAGCCACCCTTGAAAAGAAACATATAGCCTCAAGGGATGATTCATTCCTAAATGAAATAGTGCAAAAGAAATACGTGTATAATAAGATCATCAGCGAGAGAGCAGGCGTTTGGTTACGCAAACAAAAAAGCACTAAATTATGCGAGTCAAATAAGGCAGGAAAGTGTCTTGCTTCGTACTTAAAATTTAAACTGCAGAAAAATACAATTCAGAATATTACTGACAAGACAGGGCTAGTTTACCCCGACCCAGATAAAATTGCCGACACCTTTAGAGACTTCTACAACACCCTGTACAGTAAAAACCAAGATGTTGATGAATCCAAAACACGTGACTACTTGGACAAATGCACGCTTCCCACACTGTCTGACCAGGAGCAAGCAGAGCTTAGCAATCCGATAACTGCCCAAGAAATAGATACAGCGATAAAGGCCCTAAAACTTGGAAAAGCCCCCGGGCCGGATGGGTTTAATGCAAAGTTTTACAAATGCATTTAATCAGTCCTAACCCTCCCTTTACTAAATCTGTATCACGAAATCTGTACCTCCGGTCAAGTTAATGGAACGGCGGCGGAAGCCATCATTGCAGTTATTCCCAACGAAGGGAAAGACCCAACACTTCCGAAAAACAACAGGTCAATTTCCCTCTTTAATCTAGACTGCAAAATATATGCAATGATCCTGGCCAAATGACTTCAAAAAGTCCTACCCAAACTCATCCACCCCTCGCAAGTTGTTTTTTAAAAAAATAGACTCTCCCGCGACAATACTCGTATACTGTCTCATATGCTGGAAAGGTCAAACTTACGGACTCCCCAACAGTAGCTATTACCCTAGACTCGGAAAAGGATTTCGATAAAGTGGACTGGTCCTACTTGCAAGCGGCCTTTGGTAAATTCAACTTGGGAGAGAACTTTACGCCTATGGTTATGGCACTGTATTACAATCCCTCGGCCAAAGTTAGAGTGGGTGGCTGCTTATCGTCCTCCTTTAAACTGGAACAAGGAACGAGACAAGGCTGCCCCCTCTCCCCCTCACTCTTTCTGCTTGCAATAGAACCCTTTCTCTACCACCTTAGAAATAACGACCAGATCAAAGGTGTGTGCTTTGACGACTGCACGGTCAAAATCACAGCATACGCTGATGATGTTTTAGTGGTCTCTGAGGAGGCAGAGTCTGCCATTCCGGCTCTAATGTCCTCAATAGGAGATTTTGCAAAAGTCTCCGGATATAAATTAAACAAAGACAAGACCGAAGTAAAACTTTTGAACAACCATGGCACTAAAGATATCCTTGGTGACTCCGGTCTCCTGTGGCAACCTAAATGCTTTAAGTACATGGGTCTGGATTTCGAAAAAGATCTTATCACTACCTTAAAAACCAATAAAAACTCCCTCTATAAAAAAAATCTCTGCCCTACTTGACGGCTATTCTGCAAAATTCTTGTCCTGGTGGGGTAGGGCTGAAACATTAAAAATGATGATCATCCCCCCTTGTCAACTACTTAGCCAGCCCAATGATCTATCAAATGGTGTTTTGAATAAAATCTATAAACTTTTTAACAAGTTTCTATGGCAAGGTAAGAAACCCAGGATATCATTAAATAAGCTCCAATTACCCAAAGATAAAGGCGGACTGGGCCTACCTAACTTTAGGAACTACCAAATGGCGTATTTATGTAAGCAAGGCTCCAACTGGCTAACCCCCCAGACAGACTACATTCCAGTTTGGCTGGACATAGAGAGAGCACTCTTAAACGGCATGCCTCTAACAGCCCTTTTAACGATGGACCTCTCCACTCTCCCCCACTCAAAGTATATATTGCTCAACACTAAAAGAACCCTACTGAGTCTAGACACATTCTCCAAATATAGATTCAATAAGTCCAAGTTGACCTCCTTATGGCATAATCCGAGCCTGATGATAGATGGAAGAACACTATACTGGGAACATTGGTCAAAAAAGGGAATAAATCTAGTCAAAGATCTCTTCAAAAATACACTACCACTGCCTTTCTCAGAACTCCAGAACCGTCATGACCTTACACCACTTCTACAAGTTCTTAAAACTAAAATCTCTTCTCACTCTGCGTTCCATCAAACCCCGTGATCCCTCAATAGTCCCTAAGATGTCCCAGCTAGTGAAATCCGGAAACAGTGTCTCCCAGATATACAAACTTCTCTCTCCCAATCCCCGCAAGGAACACAAGCTCTGTGAAGTGAAATGGGAACCTGAAATTAACTCCTGCAACATCCCATTTGATTGGGAGAAAATTCACTTGACACCGTTCTCGAACAAAATATCACCCATACTCTCACAAACTAAACTAATGTTAATAAATAGAACATATTGGACGCCAGAGAGAATTTTTTAACTTAAGCTTAGCGATAGCCCCACGTGTTGGAACTGTAACTCCCACGTCGGCAGTCTAGCTCATATGCTCTTCTATTGTCCCAAACTACAACCATATTGGGATAAGATCTACAAATACATATATAACATTTTTCACATCCTCCCTCCTAAAGAGTTTTCCTATATCCTTCTAGGTGTACTGGATTCTAGGATCAAAGACCTGCACGATCATTACCTATTAGACCTTATGCTCACCCTAGCATGTAAAGTCGTCCTGAGTAAATGGAAGAGCTGTAGCAAAGTATCTTTTAGAATGTGGCAGGAATGGCACTCCTCCCTAAGAGGTGCAGATAACGAGTCTCTCCAGACTGCCCCTTGGCGCAAATCGCATAAGAAACTATGAAAATCCCTTGACACCTCCAATTCATCTTATGACCCCCCGTGAACATACCATTTTTACCTAAGTCTGGTATGCCTTCTGTACTCCTTCCCTATAACGTATCACTGTCCATCCTTTGTGTAATACGTTCCTGATTAGTCACCTGTAGACTACTGTAAACTAGATCTGTCGTGGAAGCCACTCCAGACCTTGAACCCTACTGTTATCACTTATTATTTTATGCTCATCATACTGTTGCTATTGTTTAATTATTGTTAGTGCTATTACTATTATTATTTTTATTATTATCATTATTATTATAGTCTTCTGCATTATTATTATTTTTATTTTTGATATTACTATCACTATTATTATTATTTTCCTTATGCATTGTTATCATGACTGTCATTATGGTCATTATGGTCATTGATGTACTATTGTAATCACTCTCTCAGCCATTTGTTATCCAACTGTTTTTTTTGTTTTGTTTTTGTTTTACATTACTTAATAAAAATGATTTGAATTAAAAAAAAATCTGCAAACAGAAAACCTATGGTACAAGTGACTGTAACAAGTCCAAGGACTCAACTCCAACTACCACAGCCCCTAAGGCAACTGTTCCCCCTAGTTCAGCTCCAAGTGGTAGTACTCAGAATATGGGCGTTGTAGGGTTCACCCTGGGATCTGAAATGGACTCTTGCCTAGTCAGAGTTCCTGCTCAGGATGTACTGGTCTGTGATGAGGGCATGGATATGGCCTTCTTATTTGTAAGTCCCAGAAACTTGGGCAAATACAGACAGCAGACTTTGATAAATGGAAAAGAGGCCTTGGCATTCAGGGACACAGGAGCAAGTGTCACAATGGTGACAAAAGATCTTGTGGCTCCTGAGCAAATCATACTTGGTGAGATGTACCAAGTGACCAATGCTAGCAATGTCAGGACAGACCATTCCTTGGCAGTTGTTAATTTCACTTGGGGAGGGGTAACTGGCCCTAAGAAGGTTGTGGTAAGTGCAGACCTCCCTGTTGAATGCTTGTTGGGCAATGATTTAGAAAGTTCCGCTTGGGCTGAGGTGGAACTCAGGACTCATGCAGAAATGTAGGGAATCCCTGCAGATGTGTTTGCTATGACTAAGTCACAGGCAAAAATGACTAACACTGAACAGGCCCTGAAAAATGGACCAGGCGCCTTCAAAGAGAAGGAACAGTAGGGGTAAGGCACTGTCTTCCCCCTGACTCAGAATACAGATCAGTCTCTTCAGGGAGCTGATCTTAGTCATGAAGAAGGAACTGTCCCAGAGGAGCTTGAACCTGATCAGGTTGAGATCTTGGGGACAGTGGGCCCTTCCACTGCAGATCTGGAACAGCAGCAGCTGAGCTGCCCCTCTCTTGAACCCCTCAGACAACTGGCTGTTGCTGAGGCTGCTGGGAGTGCTAGTGGGACCCATAGGATCTACTGGGATGATGGACTCCTTTAGTCGGAGAGTAGAGACCCCAAGCCTGTTGCCACCAGGAGGCTGGTTATACCTCTGAAGTTTAGGGGCTTCCTATTGACATTAGCACATGGCATCCCTTTAGCAGGTCACCTAGGTCAAAACAAGACTTGGGACAGAATTGTTTCTCACTTTCATTGGCCTCACATGTCTGAAGACACAAAGGAGTTTTGCCTCTCCTGTGTCACCTGTTAAGCCAGTGGTAAGTCAGGTGGTACAACAAAGGCACCACTGATACCACTACCTGTGCTGGGGATTTCCTTTGAGAGGGTTGGGATTGACATAGTTGGTCCCATGGATCCTCAAACTGCATCTAGGCACAGGTTTATACTGATGGTGGTGGACCATGCCACTAGGTATCCAGAACCAATTCCCCTCAGGACCACCACAGCTCCTGTGGTGGCAAGGGCCCTCCTGGGAATCTTTTCCAGAGTGAGTAGTATCAGACAGAGATGCAAACATCATGTCTAGTTACTTGACTGCTATGTGGAAGGAGTGTGGCTAAAATTTTTAATTTACCACCCTGTATCACCGATAATGCAATTAGTTAGTTAAAAGGTTCACCAAACCCTTAAGGGCATGATTAAAGGTTTCCCAGAAAAGCTTAGGCGCAGATGGGACATTCTTTTGCTGTGCCTTCTCTTTACCTACAGAGGTTCCACAGAAGGGGGTTGGTTACAGCCCATTTGAACTTCTGTTTGGACATCCAGTTAGGGGTCCATTGTGTCTAGTGACGGAGAGATGGGAATTACCTCTCAAACCCCCTAAACAGGATATTGTAGACTATGTACTTTGTCTCAGCTCCCAGATGGCTGAGTACATGAAGAAGGCAACTAAAAACCTTGAGGCTAGCCAGGAATTGCAAAAGGCCTGGCCTGACCAAAAGGCTGTGTTGACTGTTTATCAGCCAGGACAGAAAGTATGGGTTTTGGAGCCTGTGGCCCCAGAAGCCCTCCAAGAGAAGTGGAGTGGCCTTCATACTATTGTTGAGCAGAAGGAAGAGGTTACCTACTTGGTGGACCTTGGAACTCCTAGGAGCCCCCATAGGGTGTTCCATGTCAACAGGCTCAAATCATATGTTGACAGAGTAGACATGGGCTTGCTCATGGCTATTGATGAGGGACAGGAGGAAGAGAGTGATCCACTCACTTGCCTGCTCTCACAGAACCCTGATGATGGTCCAGTTGATGGTGTAGCCTTGGCAGGCAGCCTCACTGTCCAACAGCAAACTGATTGCAGAAAAGTTCTCAATCAGTTTAGACACATGTTTTCACTGACTCCAAGTCAGACTACCTAGTGCTCTCATGAAGTAGACACCGGGGACAGTCTGCCTGTTAAAAATAGGATTTACAGGCAACCTGACTGTTAGAAATGGGGTAACCAATTTTACGGGGGTAGCATGGTGCAGAGCGGGCAGGCCGAACTACAGAGGACATGTGTGAAGCATCCACGCAGTACCCACAGACGACACACCAGGCACAGCACAAAAAGAGACCCAACACAAGTCTTGGTTGAAAAAGAATAACTTTTGTATTGTACCAAATATGCAATAGTAAAACACTGTAGTCGCAATACTGCGCCAACCGGCGCCAGGGCAACATGTACAGGGGGGATTATTTACAGGGAAAATGGGAAAAGCAAGGTAAGTCCATTAGTGGCAATGCTGAAATAGAAACAAAGCATTAACATTAGGCGTGACATTGACTGTGGGCACAACCATATCAACGGGGGGCCTCAGCAGGATCAATAAAGCAGTGGTTCAGGATCATTAGACATAAAAACTTCTGCTGGCATGAAAACTCAGGTAATACTTCTTCCGATAAACATATGCAATGATATTCCTTTAGAAATCAATCAACATTTCATTCTGTGGGCATACATCAGCATTGGCCTAAGCTGGGTTAACAAAACCAGTAATGCATAGGACACTACAGCACCTGTACCCCTACTTATATGGCACCTCGAGGACAGGGACCCAGCTGGCAGAAAGCATTCCCTTAACCTGGGGTCACTGTGAGCCCAACACAATCAGCATTTACCGTTCATGCCCAGTTCAGGGGCCTTAGTTCCTTTTAGGCCTTCCTCAGCATAACAGGGGCCAACGGTGCCCGACAACAGTTTTCAGCAGGGGCAGGGCAGCTTCAGGAATCCTTCAAGGCCTCCCCTGCAGCCCCTCCGCAACAAAACACTGGTCCCGGCGGCGGGCACCGACCCTGTGCCCTGACACACACCCCCAACCACCACACAGCTGAGCCCCACTCACCGGGGCTCTTAGGGTGGTCTCGGGATGTCTCTTGCGGTCCCCACTCTCTGGGTTCTCCAGTGCTTCTCCTGCAGGGTGACAAGTCGCTTGCAGCCAATTACAGGCCAATAAGTTTAATTGACTGCTTACAAAAAATCATGGGACGGCTGGTTTTGGGCAGAATCCAGACCTGGATGGATAATGATAACATTTTGAGCCACCTCCAGGCTGGTTTCCGCCCAAAAACAAGTACCATAGACCAGGTTTTCCGGTTTATTATGTTATATTGGCGTATCGTGGTCCTGGAAAAGGGTACCTTGTATGCCGTTTTTGTTGATCTAAAGGCGGCTTTTGACCTGATCCCACGCAGTACATTATGTAAAGTCCTAGCGGGGCTGGGGATGGCACCTGAATTGCTGAGCTTGATTGTCCGCCTACATGAGGGTACCTTCGCTCGGGTTCGGTGGGGTCGCCAGGGGGAGGTTACGGAGCCCTTTCCGGTGGAGCGGGGAGTGAGGCCAGGTTGCGTTATGGCGCCAACCCTGTTCTCGCTCTTTGTGAATGGGGTTGCGGACTTCCTCTCCCTGGTCCCGACTGATGCCCCTGCGATGTCTGGTGAGCGGGTCCCGATCCTCATGTTCGCGGACGACACCCTCATCATTTCAAAGACTCCGAGTGGACTCCAGCAAGCACTGAAGCGTTTTGAAGATTTTTGTCTGGATAGGGGCTTAGAAATAAACACGGCAAAAACCAAGTTTATGGTCCTGACCGGCCGTAAAACGTGTGGGACAAATAGACCTTTCAGAGGGTTGATTAATATGAATGGTTCCCCGCTGGAGCGGGTAGATGCCTTCACCTACCTGGGGGTTACCCTTCAGAGAGATCTGGGGTGGTCCAGTCAATTAAATATTGCGGTGCTAAAACTCCGCCAGCAGGCAAGTATCCTTTTAAAAAAATTCACCTCTTCAACAACAAAGCCCATCAGCCCCTTATTGGACGTATACGGGATGAAGGTGTTAAGTTCGGCCCTTTATGGAGCCGAACGTTGGGGATTTGAAGATCTAAGAAAGCTAATGCTAGCAGAAAATGATTTTCTGCGAAAAGATACTAGCGTTCCCATAAGTACCCCGTTAATACCGCTAATGTGGGACCTAGGAAAAAAGGCGGTCCAGGATCTTGCCTTTCTGTGCCCATTACTTTATTGGCGCCGTTTATGGACCACAGAATAACTACAGCATTATGCTAAGGGCCTAAGGGAGATAATGGCTAAGGATTCGTGCCAAAAAATACATTGGCTGAAGGCCATTAGATCGATACTTTTCAAACTGGGAATGAGGGATCTATGGGAGGACCCGGAAAACGCTGCATTCCCCTCCCAAAAATTATTAAAAGAAAAGTATTGGGAGATGGTGATCACAGAAGAGAGAACAGAGGGTCTCTCCTCGCACTTAACAGGTCGTTTCATGGATGCCAAGGCCCAACCAAAACTGGAACAATATTGGGACATCATTGGGAAACAACAGGATCGCAAGCTCTATTTTCAGCTTAGGGTAGGCGCACTCCCAGTAAGATCTTTCACAGTAAAATGGGCAGGCAAAAATGGTAACGACAGATGTCCTAAGTGTGGGGAGGAACAAGAGTCACTAAGCTATTTTCTACTCTTCTGTCCCCTGTACACTGCCCCCAGATCGATGTGGATCAAGCCTATATGTAAACTGCTTGGGATAGATAGGCATGGCAAGGCTCTGACAATCCTATCTACAGACCCGACGCCTAGAATTGCTGTTGCTGTGGCTAAATTCTTGAAATGGGCCTGGGTAATCCGCACAAAACATATAGCAGTAACTATGTGAAGATTAAGCTGCTTTCGCCTATGTATACTAGGGGTAATTCTTGTGAGTTTTTGTGCAATACTCATCTGGACCAAATGTATATAGATGAAATTGATTTTATGATCCTTTTAAATTGTAATTCGGCAATAGTCTATTGTAGGTTAATATTCCTTTTAAATATTTATTGTACGATTTTTTAATGGCTTTTTAAACTAATATTTGTGCATTCCATGTATACTTTTATGACTTAATTGTCGAATAAAGTTTATGAAACGAAACGACCCAGGCTCTGTCCCCTCTGCTTTCAGTTTCTTCACAGCTCCTATCCAGGCTTGGATCACATCGGACACTTTTCCTCTTCATGGCAGCAGCACTTTGCAGCATCACGCCATTGAAAACGATGAAGATTCCAGACACCATTTGACACCTATGCACCCGGCTTCCCTGGGTTAGGTAACACAAGTACTTCAGTGCTCACGTGGGTGCTGGCCTTAGAACCTTCTAAGTCTAAAAGGGTTTGCTCAAAGTCCTCTCCTAAGTATCCTTAAACTTTAAAATATCAAACCATGACTTTCCCATATGATTATACGGATCTCGCGGCTGTGTTCTCACACTGCACGCGTCCCCCATAGGTCCCCCGTGTCACAACCTGGGTGGTTCATTGGGGTCCCAGCGATTCTACGTGCTCTAGGCACTGTTCCTAGTCAAATTATGGTTGTTATACCACTTTCTTAGTATAAGGTTTGGTCTTCCCCTGGAGCCCGCTATGTATTGTGCTATTTACTGTCGTTCTATTACTGTATTATTGTGTGCCTTATTCTCTAATCTCACAAAGAGGTTAGTGGAGAGTATTTAGTAATAAATATATATATTTTATATATACCTTGTGTGGTTCTCCTTTCATTTGGTCAATCACGAGGTTATAATCTGGTAAATCAAGCTGCTTTACATTCCTTCGAGACTTACCTGAAGGCTGCTCTCCGTAGCTGCCACTAGGATAGCTTTCAATAAAGGTTGTCTTTAACCTAATCATCAATAATGGTTGATTGGACTGGTACAAGGTGTCCACTATAACTAGTGGACAGCACATACCAGGCCAACTTCTTACACTCCTGATACCTCCTGTTAGTCCTACTCAGTGGAATTCCTGAGAGCTGGTCAGAGGCCCTGTTCCCTTTCTCCACCACTCTGCAAAGTGACTACTACTTTAAAAACCATAGAAATTCACAGAAAAAAACAAAGGTTACAGGAACATTATAATTAGGAATTAGCACGTAAAATACCTTAGACATTCACTGAAAAAACAGAAGGTTACAGTGAGGGTATGGTTAGGAAAAATAATTTAAAAAAACTTTACTTTACTTTACTTTAGCAATCTTTATTTCGGCCATGTGGCCATCAAAGATATACAATAAAACATATACAATCATTATAAAATCATCCACAATCAATACAAATTTATACACTGTAAAATTGTTCATTTCTGTAATTTGAACTACTAAAATCACATTTGGATTTGTAGACTTAAAATTAAATGGGAAACTGCGACTTCAGGATACGAGTGCGGGTGTGCCAGACATTGGAGAGAAATTTTGCTAATGCAAAAACGATTGGAGTTGAGACGTCGGTTTTTAAAATTCTGTACATCGGGAGATACTCCTTGCAACCAAGGTTTCTAATAAGTGGAAGGAGCCAATATTTCCTAGCTGCCTTGTAAGTTGTGCAAAACAGGACCACATGTAAATCGGTTTCCTCGGCACGGGAGCATGCCGGGCACTGCTTGGAGGACGGCGGGGTTGACCAGGAGCTGGTAAAAGATCGCAGAGGCAATGTGCCATATCTCCATTGGAGAAACAGCTTCCTGGCCAGCACGGGGGATATAGCGTCCAGAACCCTCTCCAGCCTATAGGAGTCCTTGCTTAACGCAAATGCGGATGTTAATGACCCCTCCCCCTGGGAATCCAGGGCAATGCCTAGTTTCTGTTCATAATAAACATTGACCAAAGCTCTCCGTGAGATGTTTAGTGAGGCGCTAGCAGGATCAGTTGATCCAAACCAAAAGGGAGAAGCGTAGAGGTACTGATAGAATCACCCTCCAAAGTAAGCTTTTATAACCACAGAGATTCTATCAAAAAAGTGAATATGTGATATTTTTTGTATATATACTTTTTACCGTTTACACCAGGGTGCTAGGCTCTCTCTTACACATGGAAAGATGGGAGCACAATGTGCCCGTCAAAATACCCCTCACACTCCAAAAAACCAAGTAGAGTCATGCTTCATCATAGGGGTCTTCCCGCCCCTATAACGGGACGGGGCGTGCTACGACCAGACGGAATACGCGGGAGCACTAAGATGTGACAGAGGCTATGTGTAGGTGTATAGGAGTCAGTGAAAGTGTAGGGACCTAACACTAGTGAGTGTGCAAAAAGTGAAAAAATGGAAAAGATTTAAAAATTCCCTGGCTAGTAGAAAAAAACATTTATTAACTTCTCCAGCTAGGAACATTAAGAAGGGGTTGTGTGGTAGAGCATTGGCTACTACCTTGTCGACATGTTTCGTAACCAGTCCCCTACTGCTTACTCATCAGGACCAAAAGAACAGTCCCTACTGTTATTTACTCAGTTTCTAACAGGTAATGCCTACTGTCCTATAAACAACCAACAAAAATAAGTTGGATGTTTAGGCCTCAGGGCATGAGTTGGCCCACGGGAGGCAGAAAAGATCGACCTATTATGGTCTTTATCTCAGCAGTTATCATGCCCCATGAGGTTTTGCAGGCGAGGGGTAATCTGCGCAGTTTTAGTCTCTGCTAGCAAAAGGAAAGCATTGTTCCTACCCCCGTGCACCTCGGAGGTGCACGGGGGTAGGAACAATGCTTTCCTTTTGCTAGCAGAGACTAAAACTGCGCAGATTACCCCTCGCCTGCAAAACCTCATGGGGCATGATAACTGCTGAGATAAAGACCATAATAGGTCGATCTTTTCTGCCTCCCGTGGGCCAACTCATGCCCTGAGGCCTAAACATCCAACTTATTTTTGTTGGTTGTTTATAGGACAGTAGGCATTACCTGTTAGAAACTGAGTAAATAACAGTAGGGACTGTTCTTTTGGTCCTGATGAGTAAGCAGTAGGGGACTGCTTACGAAACATGTTGACAAGGTAGTAGCCAATGCTCTACCACACAACCCCTTCTTAATGTTCCCAGCTGGAGAAGTTAATAAATGTTTTTTTCTACTAGCCAGGGAATTTTTAAATCTTTTCAATTTTTTCACTTTTTGCACACTCACTAGTGTTAGGTCCCTACACTTTCACTGACTCCTATACACCTACACATAGCCTCTGTCACATCTTAGTGCTCCCGCGTATTCCGTCTGGTCGTAGCACGCCCCGTCCCATTATAGGGGCGGGAAGACCCCTATGATGAAGCATGACTCTACTTGGTTTTTTGGAGTGTGAGGGGTATTTTGACGGGCACATTGTGCTCCCATCTTTCCATGTGTAAGAGAGAGCCTAGCACCCTGGTGTAAACGGTAAAAAGTATATATACAAAAAATATCACATATTCACTTTTTTGATAGAATCTCTGTGGTTATAAAAGCTAGCAGGATCAGACCAGAGGTCAGGAAACCCCAGTCTCGTACAGGATTTTTGAATATATTTTATCCAGGGGATCTGTAACGCTTTAGGATGAGTTAGAAGCTCCTTCAATTCCGCCCTATAAACAGAGAGTTCTTGGCTACTCCATAGCCTTCGCCAGAAGACTATGGGTCTGAGACCTAGTTCGTCAGCTATTGGTCTCAGTCCCAGATCCAGCCTCAGGGGAAGGAGTGGGGTGCTGGGCGGAAGTGCAACTATCTGTCTGATAAAGTTGTTCTCAGTTACGGACAGACTGCGGGAAGATGTATGGCCCCAAAGTTCCGCCCCGTACATAGTAGCACCCCTGGCCTGTGCCTTGTAGATCTGGATGAGTGGCCCCAATGGGCGGTATGTGGAGCCTTTCATCATCCGAGTGATACCCCCAGTAGTCTGTACTAGTTTGAGGTTGGCCCTAGTCTGATGTGGTCCCCAGGACATACTTTCGTTCAGGGTTACACCTAGGTATTCAAAGGTGGAGACTCTCTCTAGCTGTGATGCTCCCAGGCATGGATTCGGGCGCAATTTTTGGCTAGGATTCAGGACCATGAACTTAGTTTTTGCAGCATTAATTTCTAGGCCCCTGTCTGTGCAAAAGGTCATGAATGAGTCGAGGATCCTCTGGATCCCCATAGGGGTTTTAGACAGCAGCAGGGTGTCGTCTGCAAACATGATTGCAGGCACCCTGTTGCCGTTCAGTTTTGGGGCGTCAATATATTCAGTGCCGTTCAGATGGGCGATTACCCCGTTGACGAAGAGGCAAAACAGGGTCGGTGCCAACACACAGCCCTGCCTAACCCCCCTGTCAACGGGGAATCTATCAGTCAATTCCCCAGACCTCCCGCACCTCACTCGAGCATAGTTATTATGATGCAATCTCTGTAAGATTATCAGGATGTCCGGGGGTACGCCCATCTCGGCCAGGACACTCCAAAGTTTCCCTCTGGGCACCAGGTCGAAGGCGGCCCTCAGATCCACAAATATTGTGTATAAGCTGCCGCCTTCGAATATCGCTGCCCTCCAATAGATGATGTTCAATCGGAAGACCTGATCCACGGTGGAAACTCCCTTTCTGAAGCCCGCCTGATAGGGACTAAGGACCCCTGTTTCTTCTGCCCAGTCCTGAAGCCGGTTCAGCAGTCCCAAGCAAACAGCTTCTGTGGCACATCAATTAAACTGATTGGTCTGTAATTGGCTGGGAGCAGAGGCGAGCCCTTTTTGAATATGGGAACCACCTCTGCCCCCAGCCAGGTACCCGGGATTTCCATGCCACACAGAACTCCGTTAAACAGAGCGGCAAGGTAGGGGGCCCAAACATCGGGCTCCTGTTTGAACAAATCCCCGGGCAAGCCATCCAATCCTGGCGCCTTACCCGAAGTCAGTCCTGCTATTGCTGCCCTAGCCTCCCCCACTGTTATTAGATCCCCCTCGTAATCAGCCTGGCCAATACCGGTGTCAATCCTAGTTTCTCCCAACTCAGAGCTATAAAGGGATTGAAAGTGTGCCTGCCACACCCCTGCTGCGATGTTAGGCTCAATAGCTGAGTGGAGGCTCCCCGACCCCCCGTTCACTACTCTCCAGAACATTCGATGGTCTCTTTTTGCAAGGGAATTAGTAAGCTCCTCCCATTGAAAAAACTTTAGACATTCACTCAAAAAAACAAAGGGTACAGGGATGCTATAGTTAGGCTGACGTCCCTCGTACAAAATCAGAGAAATACAGCAGTCATAGTTAGCTGAGCTAATTATAACTCGCTCCCCAGCAATACACTGCTTATGACCTCACATATTACATCACTCATGACATGGTCAGTGACATCACTGATGACATCTCAAATGATATTACTGATGACACCATCCTGTGACTGGCTGTGTTTTAAAAAAGTTTATGAAGGTTAAACATATTTACCAAGGTGTATTGGTGAATCAGTGGGTGTAAAAGGGCCTGTATGGATGATTCAGTTGGTGCTTGACTTACTCTATAAGTGAGTGATTAGGTGTCTAAGTGAATGTATGGGCGAGTTACTAGGTTATGTAAATGTCTGTATCAGCCTTTCAGTTGGTGTCTAAGTAGCTGTATGGGTTGGTGAGTGGGTACGTGAGTGGCTGTATGGGTGATTGATTTGTTGTCTGAGTACCTGTATGAGTGTCTGTGTAGGTGGGTGAGAGGGTGTGTGACTGCCTGCATGAATGAGTGCGTGAGTCAGTAGCTGTATGGGTTCGTGAGTCCATCTGTGAGAGGCTGTATGGGTGACTGAGTATGTGTATGGCTGGGTCAGAGAGTGAATGGATGTGCCAGTGGTATATGGAGATTTAGACTCACATGGCTCCTACAAATATCTCATATTTCTCAATCACATAATTTCAGGTATGAGTGGCTACAAGACTCTTGCGGCCAGATATAGTGAGGGCATGCACTGCCCTTGCGTCATGCAAGGCAACACAATGTAATATAAGCCTTTTACTGGGATTTTCGAAAGCACGCAAAGCCACCTTGCAAGGTAGTGCATTTTGCTTTGAAGGGTTACCTTGCAGCAGGGAGGTGTTCCATGGGTGGAGTGTGAACATTTCCACTCATCGTCCAATTGATTTTGGCAACTTTCCAGTTTTACAAAGACTCATGACTTCCTTTTTCTATGTCACACATAGAAAAAGGGAAATACCATTAAGAATTGTTTTTGTGCAGGAATTTGGACAAAGAAATCTGTAACTGTGACTCATAGCATGACTGTTCCCCTATAATGTACATGTAATTTGAAGGGAGTTCAGAAATACCCACTGTTTTAAAAGATTACCAACTGTTTTCTTTCTGCTCATGTAACTGCCACCTGTTTTACATCAAAGATTCAATGTTGAGGTGTTTGTTCATGAATCATTCCAAAGGGAAATCCAATACCATGGGTGGGAGCTGTATGTCTTCGAAACTTGATAACAATGGTATTAACATAGGAGAAAGGCATAAATCACTTTCTTGTCACACTCACCGATCATCCTCATTGAGGCGTGTGTAACCAGATGACATGATGTTCAGAGATAATATATTTGGGTCAATCAGAAAATCATCCACTTCAGGAGTGTTCCGGATGCGTCCTGGGAAAAAATATATTTGGATAAATAATTACAGAGGTACTGTGGCTTCTGGGATGCCACCTGCACAACAGCACTTTGAGATAGTCCATCTGTACTGATGCTGATCTTTATGTATTTTTACTTTGAGGATCCCTGGAATTTGATTTTGTGTAGGAAACCAAACTGTGCTAAATCAGCTGAGTTCGCCACACTCTGGACTTGAATTGCAAAGGTATACCTACACTTTTGTGGAAGTTTACTACTTTTGGGGGTATTCACAAACCACATGTTTAATTTTATTAAAAGTAATTTTACGACTGCAGGCACTCCACAGTCAGGGCAGAGAACTCTGCACATTAAAATATAGGACAAGCCTGTCTTAAGTTGTGAAGAGTCTCTGCAGTCTTAATATTGCTATTGTAAGATTAAACTCATAGGGCCTGATTCACAAAGGTATACTTGGACTTTTGTGTAGGTTTACTATTTTCCGGTAGTCATATACTGCAATTTAATTGTAACTGTAGGTCAGAGAAGATTCCAAAGTCCAGGCAGAGAGCTCTGCACATAAAAATATAGAAAAGGAATATCTTTTAATAAGTGGAGTTCTCCGCCTTACTGCGGAAACTCAGCAGTCTTAAGGCTACTGTTATTCAAAATGTTCAAATGACGAAAAAAGATTAAACTTACACTAAAGTCTAAGTTTACCTTTGCGAATCAGGCCCTCTGTGTTGATAGAATATGTACTTCAGCTTTCCGTATTGCCATTCTGCAGGACTTGGCTGGCACTGACAGATCTATCTTTAATCAATAACGTGCACATTCTAACCTCCCTGTATTTGGGCAGTTTGATTGTACGGTTATGGGTATACTATGTTATAGGATTATGTTGCAGAATGTGTTATATACACAATTCTGCTTACCTCAAATGACATTATGTCTCTGTGGTGCAGAGTGTCATGCTAAGATGACAGTCTGTCTCAAGTGCAGCTACATACCCTGGAAATATAAAATTATAGTTAATCGTTTTTTTCAGCGCTCCAGCTAGCAAATTACATATTTTTTTACATCGGATATACCACGGGTTCCAAAGCATAACATTCTGCAAACTGTTATTCACTTCAATGTTTGCTAAAAAAAATATTATAAAAGTTTATAATTAATTTCCAGTCAGGCAGGAATTCTAAAGAATTACTTGCCTGCAATAGCAAGGAGGCACATTATCTTGTGATAAAGTGTTATAGGCAAAACCTTATAGCAGAGGTTGAAAATAGCATGAGTTAATGGAGGATAGATAAGAATAATCCTGTTGTAAAGTAGGTCTGAACAACCAACGTGAAGGATTATTTTCAGTCAGAAAGCCCTGCTTGCTCCCAGGACCCAGATTTGGGGGCTTTGGGATTGTACGGTATATGGCAAGGTCTTCATTTTGCCGAACAAAAGCTGTAGTTTCAGTTTATCTATCTATCTATCTATCTATCTATCTATCTATCTATCTATCTATCTATCTATCTATCTATCTATCTATCTATCTATCTATCTATCTATCTATCTATCTATCTATCTATCTATCTATCTATCTATCTATCTATCTATCTATCTATCTACCTATCTACCTATCTACCTATCTATCTATCTATCTATTTATCTATCCAATGAAGCAGTTACACTTTGGCCTTGTGCAGCAGGGATAAATTGCATGGTCAGGCCTGACGCCAGGGCATGGTCCGTTCCCTGATTTGGGCAACCAACTCCCATTTCACATGGTCTTTGGCCAATCGCAACTGTGTGGCCGCAGGCTAGTACACTATCAGCTGCAGTGATACCAGTCCGGAGTGTATGTTGCATTGAGTGCAGTGTAATTATGTGGCGTGTAATTATGTGGCACTGAGTGGTATTTGGAGTGTATGTTGCATTGAATGCAGAGTAATTATGTGGAGTGTAATTATGTGGCACTGAGTGATATTTGGAGTGTATGTTACATTGAGTGCAGTGTAATTATGTGGCGTGTAATGTGGCACTGAGTGGTATTTGGAGTGTATGTTGCATTGAGTGCAGTGTAATTATGTGTCGTGTCATTATGTGGCACTGTGTGGAGTGTGTTGCATTCAGTAGAGTGTAATTATGTGGTGTGTAATTATGTGGCACTGAGTGGTATTTGGAGTGTATGTTGCATTGAGTGCAGTGTAATTATGTGGTGTGTAATTATGTGGCACTGAGTGGTATTTGGAGTGGTGGTGGAGATGGTGGTTGTGGACGTGGTGGTGGAGGTGGTGGTGGGTGTGGTGGTGGATTTGGTGGTGGACATGGTGGTGGTGGACGCGGTAGTGGTGGATGTGGTGGTGGTGGTGGATGTGGTGGTGGTGGACATGGTGGTGGTGGATGTGGTGGTGGTGGATGTGGTGGTGGTGGATGCCATGGTGGTGGACATGGTGGTGGTGGACATGGTAGTGGTGGACGTGGTAGTGGTGGACGTGGTGGTGGATGTGGTGGTGGTGGACGTGAAGGTGGACATGGTGGTGGTGGACGTGGTGGTGGTGGACATGGTGGTGGTGGATGTGGTAGTGGGCGTGTTGGGAGATGTGGTGGTGGTGGACATAGTGGTGGTGGATGTAGTGGTGGTGTACATGGTGGTGGTGGATGTGGTGGTGGTGGACGTGGAGGTGGTGGACATGGTAGTGGTGGACGTGGTCGTGATGGACATGGTAGTGGTGGACGTGGTGGTGGTAGATGTGGTGGTGGTGGTGGATGTGGAGGTGGTGGTAGATGTAGTGATGGATGTGGTAGTGGACTTGGTGGTGGACTTGGTGGTGGACATGGTGGTGGTAGTGGATGTGGTGGTGGTGGAGGTAGATGTGGTGGTGGTGGTGGATGTGGTAGTGGCCTCGTGGTGGACATGGTGGTGGCCGTGGTGGTGGACATGGTGGTGGTGGACGTGTTGGTGGATGTGGTGGACATGGTGGTGGTGGGTGTGGTGGTGGTAGACGTTGTGGTGGTGGAGGTGGGTGTGGTGGTGGACGTGGTGATGGTGGACATGGTGTTGGTGGACGTAGTCGTGGTGGACATTGAGGTGGTTGTGTATGTGGTTGTTGTGGACATGGTGGTGGTGGACGTGGTGGTGGTGGATGTGGTGGTGGTGGACTTGGTGGTGGTGGATGTGGTGGTGGAGGTGGTGGTAGAGGTGGTGGAGGTGGTGGTGTTGGTGGACATGGTGGTGGTGGACGTAGTAGTGGTGGTGGATGTGGTGGTGGTAGACATGGTGGTGGTGGACGTGGTGGTGATGGACATTGTTGATGGTGGACTTGGTGGTGGACATGGTGGTGGTGGATGTGGTGGACATGGTGGTGGTGGACGTGGTGGTGGTGGATGTGGTGGTGGTGGTGGTAGATGTGGTGGTGGTGGTGGTAGATGTGGTGGTGGTGGTGGGTGTGGTGGACATGGTGGTGGTGGACATGGTGGTGGCGGACATGGTGGTGCTGGATGTAGTGATGGTGGACGTAGTGGTGGTGGATGTGGTGGTGGTGGACATGGTGGTTGTGGACATGGTGGTGATGGACGTGGTGGTGATGGACATTGTTGGTGGTGGACTTGGTGGTGGACATGGTGGTGGTGGATGTGGTGTACATGGTGGTGGTGGACATGGTGGTGGTGGACGTGGTGGTGGTGGATGTGGTGGTGGTGGATGTGGTGGTGGTGGTGGTAGTGGTGGTGCTGGTGGGTGTGGTGGTCTTGGTGGACATTGTTGGTGGTGGACTTGGTGGTGGACATGGTGGTGGTGGATGTGGTGTACATGGTGGCGTTGGACATGGTGGTGGTGGATGTAGTGGTGGTGGACGTAGTGGTGGTGGATGTGGTGGACGTGGTGGTGGTAGATGTGGTGGTTGTGGATGTGGTGGTTGTGTATGTGGTGGTGGTGGACGTGGTTGGTGTGGTGGATGTGGTGGTGGTGGACATGGTATATAATTCACCCTGCCTTAGGGCTCTAAGGCCTGCTGTAGGGTGACTTACATATAAGACATGCAGTGTGCTTGAGCACTACACACAGGGAGAGTGCAATGTTATATTTGCAGAATGGTTTGCTCCATTTTGCGCATCCTACAATGGCAATCTGCATGAATTTGTTATGTGGGTCCCTTTGGGTGGCATAATACATGCTGCAGCCTACAGGAACCCTCTTTAGTACCCATGCCCTGGGTACCATAGGTTCCATTTACCAGGGAATTACAGGAGAGCTAAAGTCGTTGCCAACTGGATTACAATTTAAACATGTTGCAGTTTTAGTGAAAGAGAACTGGCTCTGGGTCCCGGTTAGCATGGACTCCGTGCGTATCCAGTCAGGAACATCAGTATCAGTAGGCAAACATTGGGGGTGACTGTGGCACAAAGGGGCACTTTCCTACAAACACACTGGACTCATTTGGGTGACTCATCTGGGTGTGGGAAGCCCGATGATTAAGCATTCTACATTTTGATGTGGGTGCCCTGTATTTCCCAGAGATATCTGTATATGGAAAAGGTATCACTAATTATAACTGCCAAACCTTTTTGATGTGTGTTTGCTTTTGTTGGAAGACGAAAGCCTGAGGCGATTCCGTTTTCTACAGCCAATAGTCAAGGTCGGGGAAGACTTGGACCCCCAGACTCCACAGGTGGGCTGCAACCACCACCATGAACTTGGTGAACACTCTGGGGTGCTGGTAATGGCCTAAATGGAACACAGCAATCTTATAATGCTTTAGCCCACTGTGAACCGCAGGTAACTTCTGTGGGGAGGCAGGCGTCCTGCAAGTCCAATGCTACAGTTGAGTCACCAGGTAGAACCTGAGCTAATGTGAGAATCTTGAATTCCTCCTGCTTCAGTAAGAAATGGGGGGGGGGCAGCTCTAAAATTGGGTGCACGTCTCTATCCTTCTTCTTCCCAAAAAAGTAGCAAGACCATGACCTTCTTTTGATTTCAGAATGCTCTTGATGGCTCCTTTGGCCAAGGAAACATGAACTTCCTAACCGAGCAAGGAGAGTTGGTCCTCCATCAGCTGGTCTGAGAACAGTGGCATTGCTGGCATGGTTTCTAACTATGGTACTAGGTATAGAAAGCTAGGTCCACAGGAGCCGGATGCTGGTGGCGGGCAATTGTGCTCTGCATAGGTACCCCTGTGCAGGGCTTGGCCAAGGACCCGAGCAGGACATCAGGGAGGGTTTTGTCGAAAAGGGATGAAGGTTCTGATGGGGTGATTCAAAATTGAAGCACCTCTCTCACGACATCCGTCTTGAATGTCACCAAGGGCAACGTAAGTTACAGGATTTCAATCACTCTTCTCACCACCATAGCAAATGAAGCCATTTTCTGCATAGCCACACTAGGAGGAGAAACCAGGCTAGTGACAGGGGAGCTGTTCAGACCACTGGCATCTGTCAGTTTCTCATACAAGTTGTCTTCGGGCTTATCAAAGGGGTTGGTGTAACCATAAGGACCCTCAGATTCTCTTCAATTATACTCCTTCCCAGGCCTGTCAAAAAGGAGGCACTGGCACTGACTTGGAAGGTCGAGTTCCAGACGGCACTAGATTTGACATCAGGCCATGCTGATCCGGCTCTGTATCTGAGTCGGGTATGATTATGAGTTTGGTGCTGCGTGAACAAATAAGTGAGGTCAGCGCGCTGAGGTGCCGCCTTTATAGGCACTGTGCACATCACTTCTGGCACAGATAGAGCCAATGACAGAGAGCCAAACTATGCCACCTACCAGCACGCAGAGGTACTGCTCAAATAGTTTCCAGATCCGGTCTGTTGCTGGGGAATGTTCGAAGGTGAGGAATCTGCGACTCAAAGTCTATATCAGATAAGTGTGGTTTCCAAAAAGTCTTAGCAAATATTTTTGTCAATAGTGTTCTAGAATACCATGTTTATGTGAGACAATTTAGGAGTTATGACTAAAAAGTAACATCCCCTGGAGGAGAATCTGGGCATTACAATCTGTGATCATTTTCTAGGAATAGCAAGAGCAAATATGATACATTTATTTTTTGATACATTTATTAATACTGAAGTGCTGTGAGAGCAGATATGCTTATATCATTATAATGTGAACCATATTCTACATAATGATCGATCAAACTTAAAGAGCTGTTTACACTATTCAAACAAATCCATTCATTTATACCACATTTTTCATACACCAGCATTTCTTAGTGATTTAAATCATTCATGCTGCATAAAAGTACTCTTTACCACATGCTACTCCAATGCCTGTCTTGTCATTTAGTGTAAAGTAAGGGATAACACCAATTTCAGGTTCCACTATTGCTTTGTGTCTGGAAATTATTTTATGGAGCTATTTTCTTAGCAGTGGTCAGTTAGTACTGAGCTTTAAACTTGCTGATTGTATGCTGGGATATTGATAGCAAAAACATCATCTGGCATAAAAATAGTGCCCTAGATAACATTTACAAAAATATTGTCCAGGTGGGTATAAATGTGCTATTACTAAAGCCAAAGGCGGACCGTGGCGTTAGGCCAAAATTGCTAATACCGCGCTCCGCCGTTCTGAAAATGCAGGGATGCGCTGTATTTACAATGAATCGGCTCATCCCTGTGTTTTCCCTAGCGATGGCACTAAATTCAGCTACCTAGCGCTAACCCAGGCACCATAGTGAAAGGGTGCCTGCGTTGAGGGAATAATTGTTTTTGTGCAGGAAGATATCCCTTCCTGCACATAAACCATCTCTAATGGTGATTTGTAACATCTATGTGTGCTGCATTTTTTAATGATTGTTTATGTGTAGGAAGGGACACTTCCTGCACATAAACAATAATTTATGGGGATTTGCTGTTTCTATGTGTGCTGCACAATGCAGCACACATAGACACAGCGAAAACCAGGCGAAATTAAGCATTTTTTCTCATTTCGCCCCTGTCACGCAGCACTTAGCATTAAAGGGACAGGCAATGAGTGTTGTGGTGGGGGTTCTGCCGCAACATCCATTGCTTTTTGGCGCTGACCCTTATTTACAAGGGTGGCGTAAATATGGGGCAGGCCAAAAAAAACCTGGTCTTAACATGGCAAAATGAGGAGAAATGATTAATTTCTCTTCGTCCTTGAAGTTTCTATGTGTGCTGCATTGTGCTGCACACACATAGAAACACCAAATCAACATGAATGATTAATTATGTGCAGGAAGGGACACCTTCCTGTACATACAAATCACTAAGAAAAGAACAATTTGCTACTTCCATGCAGGATACATAAGAGTTACAAATCACCATAAGTAATTGTTTAGGGACACCTTCCTGCACATAAACAATTATTCCCTCAATGGCGCTAGGCAGCTGAATTTAGCGTCAGCTCTAGGGAAAACAGGGATGCTGTGTGAAAGGGGGCCTTATTCACAAGGTGGCATTAAGCCACGTTAAGCGGCTTAACGTGAATAAGGTGAAGGGTTTATCGCCACAGGAACATCATAAAAAGTGACGTTCCTGGGGGCGTGGCTAGCAGCCGATCAGAATGGCGGCGTAGCCTCTGAGCTCCGTGGGTGAAGCACCCTTTCATATGAATCCGTCCACTAATCCATGCAACAAAGTGACCCCCCGGTGTGTGAGCCAAGGTCCGGAGCCGACCGGGACAGTCCGGTGGAATCGGGGGGCGCTCCGAAGTAATGTGCCGCGGAGGATAGGCGGCAGACACTGAAGGCCTTTGTACCAGCCCCGAGCCGCGGCCTGCCGTGAATCGACACCCAGGCGGAAGTGCGGGCTGCTGGGCACCGCGAAACCGGAAGGGCCCCCAGGTTCGGCCGGAGCGGAAAACGACTGCCTCCTCACGATCCTTCAGCGACGGAGCGCACTCAGCTATGGTGCGCTCGGTCCTCACAGGCGGTAGGGAGAGCCTCGCCTAAATCGGAGCTGCAAGCAATGACACTGCGCCTTGCAAAAGAAAAAAAATCAAAAGTGATCACCAACTGCCCCGAAGATAACGTCAGGCGCCCCCCCCCCCTTAAATATTGACCCCAAGTAGGAAAGAGCGATGGCGGCTCTGGAGATTTCCCGCGGACACACGAGGACATCGGCGGCGGCTGATTACAGGCTGGAAGCACCAGGCTGGCGGTGTGGTGTGAGCCGCTGCTCGACCCGCCTGCGCTGGCGGCTCCGGGTGATGGTAAGGGGGAGCAACGGGCCGGTGACCGGTAGTGGGGACCCCCTACAAGCTCCTCAATAGCCACCATTGGGGCAGACAGGCAGACTGGCAGTGAGCATCATAGAGGGCCCTGTGTGTGTTGCCAAGCAAGGTGTCACGACTATTAACGCTTCGAGGGCAGTTTGGACTTTGTTCTGAGACATGGAACCCCAGTAGCGGCTACATTGTGCGCCCAGGATTGCAGCTAAGGGCGCAACACCAGGGCCGGGACATTACGCGCCATTGATTGTGCAGGTGTGCATATTGCGATAGAAGTGCCAGCAAGACCCCACCAAGCCCCGCACCACTTCCTACTCCATTGCAAACTCTGGACAGTGTCACCTTGGCAGGTAGAGGCCCGAGGAACCACTCAACCCAGGCCAAATTAGACAAATACGCATATGAAAAAAGCAACTCGCAGGGATCGGAGGCGCGATGGCACCAAAAAGGTCACGTTGGAAGACATAATGAAAGCTCTCCTAGCGGTTCAAACGACGGTGGGGACAATTTCGACGGACGTCTCTCTGCTGCGGGCGGACTTCCACAAAATAACTGAACGAATAAAGGAAGTTGAAGTTATAACAAAATCACTGGTGGAGGACACGTCAGAATTACAGAGAGCGATGGAACGGATGGAGACCGAAAATAAGCACCTGAGGGAAAAACTGGACGACCAAGAAGGAAGATCGAGAAGGAGCAACGTGCGAATTCTTGGCCTTCCCGAAACGGAGGGGAACCAGGCTATGGACTTATATGTAGAAGACTTGATCAAAACCAAACTTCAACCCAAGGTATTATTCCATTTTTTCTCAGTGGAAAGGGCACATAGAGTCCCGGGAGGTAAGCCTGAACCGGGGGTGCCCCCGAGACCGGTACTGGCCAGATTATTTAATTTTAGAGACCGGGACGCAATCCTCCAAACAGCAAGAACATCCCAGCCGATCCGTGTGTACAACTCCATGCTTGCCTTCTTCCCAGACTATACGGCGGAGGTAGCCCGCCGCAGAAAAAGCTTCATGGAAGTCAAAAAGGAGATGAGGACGCGTGAAATACCCTATTCCATGTTATACCCGGCCCGGCTCCGAGTGGTGGCCGACAGTAAAACGTGGTTTTTCAACACTCCAGAATCGGCATACGACTGGTTGGAGGGCTGGCGACAGGCAGGATCACAGAGACGCACCAACAAGAATCACCGGCAACAACGAGAGACTGACCACGAGGGATCCCAAGAACAACGACGGGAGGTGCCGAGCCGTTCGCCACTAGAAGAGGCGGTTGACCTGGAACTGAGACAGGAGTGAGGGCCTCCCGATCCACAGCGACGTCATACTGTGCTACATACTAGAAATTGGACTGACTTTGGATTTTGGACTGAGGTGAGCCCGGGGGGGCAGAAGGGGCTGCAGCCTCCGTGGACCTTGTACCCTGGCAAGCAAGTACTATGGTTGGGTTTGGGGTAAAGCACTCTGCTATGTTGGGGAGGCGGGCGGTTTTATGTCCGTTAAGCAGGGAGGCAGGGAGGAGGGATGGGGGGAAAAGGGAAGTTATGTTTAAGCAATGTTTATTTACTGTGGCAAGGCTTGATGATAGACGCACACTGAAAGCACATAGCGGCGACGGTTACATCATGAACATGACGGGAGGGGCGCACATAGCAGATCCACGACGGTACCATAGACACTTTGAAGTCCATGCAAGACAACGACACCGCAGAGCTAAGTAGACCAATAATGACACACAGCACACAAGGCGATGCCCATGGTGACGCAACACGAAAAGCCCCGGTGCCACCCCTGAAGATCCTAACATGGAACGTGCGAGGCCTGGGCGATAAAATAAAGCGGGGCCTGGTACTGCAGGCCTTGAAAAGACATAACCCAACAGTAGTTCTGTTACAAGAGACACATCTCACAGGGAAGACATGCCAGGCGCTAGATAGACGAGGGTACAAGATAGCGACACTCGCTGAGTTTACGTCAGGTTCGAAAGGGACAGGTATCCTGATCAAAAAGACCTCGTCCTTCATACTGCTGCAGACTAAGGGCCAGATGCATCAAGCTAAAAACCGGTCACAAAGGGGCAGATTCTCAGAATCTGCCCCTTTGCGACCGGTATTTTTGCATTTGGGATGCATCATCCCAAATGCAAAAATCGCTAATAGAGAATTCGCTAAATTGCGATTGTTTGCATTTAAGGAATCTCAAATTGAGATTCCTTAAATGCAATGCATGAAAGTTTCAAAAATAGCGAATTCGCTAATAGGGCACGCAAATTACCACGAAGTACAACTTCGTGGTAATTTGCAAAAACTTTAAAAAATTCACTTTTGTGCATATTTTAAAGTTTCATGTTGCGCACACACATGCCCTAAGGGCATGTGTGTGTGCAACATATGTGCACAGATCAAAATCAGGGGTGCAACAGGGTGTCCTTTGGACACCCCTGCACCCTTGAACTCGCAATCTCAATTTGCGAATCGCTAATTGCGACTCGCAAATTGAGATTGTCTTCCCATTCATTCCTATGGGCCTCTGGGCCCATAGGAATGAATGGGGAGGTATTCATTAATTGCGACTCGCAATTTGTGAGTCGCAATTAAGGAATTCTAAGGAATCGCTATTTATGTAGTGATTGTTTGATGCATTCCATTTTGCTATTCCTTATTAGCGATTCCTTATTTTTCGCTAATAAGGAATCGCAAAATGGATGCTTGATGCATCTGGCCCTAAGACTGATGACCAGGGTCGCTTCGCAGCGATACAAGGACAATGGGAGGGCAAACTCCTAAATATAGTTTTGGTTTATGTTCCTCCGGCGCTACAGTCGGTGGTAATGCTGGCGCTAGGGGCGTTTATATTGACACTGCCAGAGGGTGACCTTCTTCTAGGAGGGGACTTTAACACGACTGTAAACTCAGAAATTGACAGATTTCCAGCACAGCCACAAACATCAGGGCCCTCCCGATTCCAGGGATTTATTGAGGCGATGGGACTTGTAGATGTCTGGCGACAGACACATCCAGCAGCAAATCAATATACATACTATTCCGCGGTACACAATTGTCTTTCAAGAATAGACTACTTCCTAATGGTGGGATCGAGGATACAGGATGTTGAGGAGGTTGATATTAAACCTAGGGGCATCTCAGACCATTCTCCGGTGTTATTGACTCTTGCATGTAGGGAGAGGTCGCGCAGGATGATATACCCAATTTACCCTAATTATCTGAAAATCCCCAATATAAGGAGAGAACTTAAAAAGACAACCAAACATTACTTTGCAGAAAATACGCCTCTGTAGAGTCCCCGTCTATACTCTGGGAAGCATACAAGACGGTACTCCGGGGACAGGCCATAGCGTCCATTACTGGGCATAAACGAGCACAACAAACGGAGTTGGCAGACTTAGAACTCACGGTCCACACGGCAAATATAGCACACATGACAGATCCCTCCTTAGAATCTGCACACGCTTTACTACTTCAGCAACAGCGCCATAAAGCCCACTTGCAACACCGGACCACAGACCACATTACTGCAACGTCACACAAAATATACGATGTGGGGGATAAAGCAGGGAGGATATTGGCGTGGTTGGATAAAAAGGGGGGGTACCCAGGGGGATACAACACTTAAACCCGAAGGCAGGCATATTACAGACCCACCCGGAGGAGATAGTGACTACACTAGCTGAACACTTCCAAGAAGTCTATACTCCAGTCCAAGAAGTACTGGAATCCGAAGCGCTCTGCTCCATTGCCCACATAGAAACCCATACCCTCCCGCCCGAGGCGACCACCCAGCTAGAGGCAGACCTCACGACTGACGAGCTGCAGTCAGCCATAGGGGCAATGCAATCTGGGAAAGCGCTGGGCCCCAACGGGATCCCTATAGAATGGTACAAACTCATGTCTGAAACTCTAAGCATGCCACTTCTGGCAACGTATAACGATAGCCTGCGATCAGCGATGCTCCCACTGGACCAAAGTACGGCGATGATTGTGGCAATTCCCAAACCGGGCAAACCCACATCAGATTGCACCTCCTACCGCCCAATATCGCTTTTAAACGCGGAAGCAAGAATTTTGTCTAAAGTACTAGCAAATAGACTGATGCCCCACCTCCCCCGACTGATCCACCCAGACCAGTCAGGCTTCATGCCACACCGGAACACTGCCCTTAACCTCAGATGGGTTCACGGAGTACTGGCGCAGGCTTCGTTGCTTTCCGAACCAGCAATAATAATGTCATTAGACGCGAAAATGGCGTTCGATTTAGTGGAGTGGAGCTACCTTTTTGCAGTCCTAACACATATGGGCTTTGGCCCTAAATTTCAGGCCTGGATACGACTCCTATATACTGAACCAGTGGCTCAGATAACAGCCAACGGCCATATATCCCATACAATACAATTAGCAAGAGGGACACGCCAGGGATGTCCGCTATCACCGTTATTGTTCGCATTGGCGCTGGAGCCATTGGCGACCTTAATTAGGAAGACGCCGTTGTTGAAAGACATTAGCTGGGCAGCGGGATGGAAAGACCGAGTCTCCCTCTATGCTGACGACATGCTGCTGTACCTTACAGACCCTGACCGTAGCATTCCTGAACTCCTGAACCTATGCAATACACACGGAACAGTATCTGGGTACACGATAAATTGGTCCACATCAGTTCTATACGTCCTGAAAGGTCCGTCACTCCCCGCCGATTGCCCGATTGTAGTAACTAGAGATTCTTTTCAATATTTAGGTATACACATTACTAGTACTGCGACAGACTTCTTTGATAAAAACCTGACACCCCCTTTGGAGCGATTTGAAACGAGATGTCAAACATTGGGCGTCATTGCCCCTAACTCTGTTGGAAAGAGCAGACCTATACAAAATGATGGCCCTACCGCGGTTCCTCTATGCTCTAGATAACGCGCCGTACCCGATACCGCCACGATACTTTAAGCAGGTCGCGGCTCAGGTTTCGGCCCTCATGTGGGGCAATCTACCGGCACGTATAGCCCAAATTAAATTAAATAAGAGCTGGTATGATGGTGGGATTGCATTGCCGAACCTACAATTATACTACTGGGCGACGCAACTCAAGACCATCAACGGCTGGCTGCATGCGCCCCAGGACGATCCAGGCTACAGAGCTGATAGGGGGCAATTAGGTACGAACAACATACTGGCGGTGCTATATAATAGAAGTCTGGCCGCAAAATTGGTAGGACCCACAAAACAGACAGTTGCCTTGTGGTATACGGCACAGACAAAACTGGGATGGAAAAACACTATCACCAAACTTACCCTTCTATGGGACGCCAAGGCACTGGGACAATTGAGAAAAAGCAAGGGCTTTACGCAATGGGACATTATTGGGATCTCCACGATGGGTGACATGTGGGATAAGGGAACAGTGATCCCCTTTACACAACTCCAACAACAATATGCTTTGGGCCAGAATGAAATGTATCGTTACGTACAGATTAGGCACGCGTTGCTGACTGCACTCCCAGCTGACACAGACGTCCCAGAGGCCTCACCACTGGAGGACCGCCTGCTCACAGATTTCATGCCACAACGAGCTACGTCCCTCACATATAAGAAGTTGATTAATAATTTGCCAGACCCTACACTTAAACTCCGGGATAAATGGGTGGAGGAAGTGGGAGATATGGCTGACACGGACTGGCTGATGGCTCTGGCATCCCCTAAGGAGGTGGGCATCTCAGCTAAGTTTCGGCTGGTGTAACTCAAAATAATACATCGAGTATACTACACCAGAACCACACTGCACAAGATGCAACGAGCGACGCATCCCTTCTGCCTCAGAGGGTGCGGAGAGGAGGGCACACTTTTTCACACACTGTGGGACTGTTCGGTAATAATCGAATACTGGCGGCAGGTCTTACACACTATGGCACAAGCGCTGAATGTCTCCCTCTTACCTGAACCTAGAAAATGTATTCTGAATGTGTGGGACCCCACTGACCTCACTCGACAGGGACAAACATGGGCTACGCTTGGTCTAGTGGTGGCAAAGAGAGACATAGCACAGAAATGGGGAGCAGCAGACCCCCCCACGTTGGCGATGTGGTGTAGAAATATGGACTTAATCATGGTGACAGAGCGCACAGTTTATAAAACCAGGGGAAGCCGGCATAAATGGAACAAAATTTGGGCACCATGGAACACCTACAGGGGGGAACTATGCGATTTACTACCGGAAGATGATATAGATAGTTCAGAGGATGAAGATATGGAGAAATAGTGGTGCGATGTGTGAACAAACTGGTCTGTCTCAATGAGACATGTAGTATGTACCGACTATTTTGAGAACAGTGGACTTGCTTAAGCCTCGATGATCGAATGAATCTGATACTATGTGCCTTATTTGATTGCCTAAGTTATTTAAACCAAACTCATTTACTTCTATGATTACTGTCTACATTGCAACTGTTTTTCTTCAATAAGAACAATTTTTTTTTTTTAAGTGACGTTTCTGTGGCGATAAACTCAAGTAAATATGCCCCCCCCGGATTCCTTCTCAGTGTCTATCAGAAGTATTCCATTAAGAGATAAAAGTTTTACAACAAGGAGATGTTGATGTTCTCCCTGGCTTTGTTGTTAGGACATCTTTACTCAGCTCTCCAGGACATCCCTTGTAATGACTCATTTTAGCAAATACATTTGAACTATTCGCAGTCACCTATTATGATCAGCGTAAAGTCACAATAGAAATGCAAGACAAGCACAAGCATATGCTATTCACTCACTATTCTTCGTCTTTGTCGGGGTGCAGCTGTTGGTGTAGGAATATGAGTGGGAGAGGGAATAACTTGCCAGGGGGTACAGAAAGACAGTGCAAATCAAGAATCCCATGGAGATTGAAGCCAGTTGCCATTTAGGACTTACCCAATACCAGCTCCCTGACTTCCTTCCATCTGATGTCACCGCCAGACTCATGAACAAGGGTGATGTTGATTCTTCTCTGGATCCCCTTTAAAGCGAGACAGAAAGACAGAAAATGTCAGACAAGAAAGAAAGAAGGGGGAGTATGAGAAGAAAAAATATCAACAACAGAAATGAAAAGGTGTTGCGAGAAGACTATAGCCTTCGTTACAAGTGGGCCCAATGGGACGAAATATTTACCACAAGTGATAAAAATACCAATACATCAGGGTGAGGTATTTAGTACACCGTAAATATCGCCTATTCTGGATTTTCATTGTCAAATCAGGCATAAAATGCTGAATCGGTATTTAACACGCGGAATTTCACATCTTTTTATAAATAGCCTATACCCCTGATAAATGTTGGTAGGTTTGCCCTGCCGGAATCTATAAGAAAAAATTACAAGAGTGTAATAATTATCACGCAGCTCCTCAAGGGCGTATCTTTGGATGGGGAGGAGGGGGGGAATTCAATGGTAAATGAAAAAATTTGCCAAATAATCAATCAATCAATCAAGTATTTGTAATAATCTGCTCTAAGTGGTATATATTGAATGCCAACAAAGAACATCAGGATAAAATACCCAAGCCTTTTTTTGCTTATCGCAAAAACAGAAATCTCAAAGACCTTGTAGTCAGATCACAAATGCCCCATAGAAAATAGCCAATACAGAGAAGTGATAGGAAACTACAAATGTAGTACATGTAAGGTGTATCCGCTGGCACTGGAAACATCTAGTTTCCAGGTCAATGGACAAACCATTAAAGCAAAGGGGTCAACTAATTGTAAAACCAAAGGTATTATATATCTACTCATCTGCCCATGTGGCCTGAGGTATGTGGGCGAGACTGCACGCCCCTTAAGTACACGTCTAACAGAGCACAGGTCAGCTATACGTACAAAGAAAACTATAGCACCTATGGTACAACATTATATTGATATGAACCATACTGCGGATGATATTAAATGGTTCATACTTGAGAAAATTTAACCTAAACTCGGAATTGACACTGACGCTGTAAGAAAACGAAGGGAAGTCTACTGGATTTTCCTGTTGGACACTTCCAAACGTGGCCTAAATCAGGAAATCCCGTGGGATCAGGTGATCAGACATAATTACTAGACTCACCCTCCAGACCACCATTCACGTTTTCTTGCTTGAGTTATTTACCTCACAAGCAATCATATGTGTCTAACATCTAAACCATTAGCTGCGGGAGAATATATCTCTTTGTCCCGCAGTCTTTTTCCCCGCATGGATTCACAACGCGGTCGTTACAGCGATCGCGTTGTGATTCCGCATATCATTACTCCGCAAGTTGGAACAACGACTTGCGGAGGGGGTCACTGGATGTTGGAATAGTGTAATTTACTATTCCAACTCCAGTCTGTGCGGACACTAGGGAAGGTGTTGGATTTTAAATTCAACACCTCCCCCCCTCCGCAAGTCGTTGTTCCGACTTGCGGAGTAATAGTATGCGGAATCACAACGTGGTCGTTGTAATGACCGCGTTGTGATTCCATGCGTGAAAAAAGTTTTGCCATGAACTTTGTTTACCGCTGCGGGATATTTCACATATACATTGAATATCTCTCTATAGCCCCTGGCATTATAGTCTACACAAACTAGGCATTCTATGGGTAAATAACACAATTAGATATTTACATAATTAATACATGTAGCAATTTTCGGTATATGTCTATGTTCTATAGGTATTAGATTGCAATCTACAACCAGAAACAATTAAGGTCTTCTTTATATTTATAATGCTATAACTTGAGAACTTATGGATCACCACCTTGAGTTCTCACCCCGTTAAAGAATGCTGTGGAGCAGTATCCTATATAATAAAATAAAAAGAGACATCACTTTTTCGTTTGATCGCCACTCAAAGATGGCGCATAAATCGAAGTCTGCAGTCTATGCTTGCCACTTGACTAACATAAACGTAGCCCGGAACTCCTGGCGTGCTTGAGGCTTTAACCCCTTGCATGCTTATGACCAGCTCAGCTCATCCTGAGGCACAGTGGAGCTGTGCTCATGACGAACTGAGCTAGTCATAACTGTTGCAGCCCTCCCACGGGTGGCTAATGTGCAGGCGTTCTATGGGAGTGGGAGGAGTCATGACGAGTCCAGCTCGTCATGAGCACAGCTCCACTGCAGCATGACGAGCTGGACTCGTCATGAGTACCAAGGCGCCGCGCGCGAACCCTCCCTCCCCCCGCACCGCGGGGGAATTAGCCCCACGTGGAAGGGGTAAATAGAATGCGAGCAAGCTGATCCCATTCACGTGGATGGAACACGAGACACGGGTAATTATCTGGATGCAGTGGCATACCGAAAGTTGAGGGGGCCCCCCTGCAAGTAAGGTACATGGAGGGGCCCGCTCTGGATTTAATCCGGAGCTCTGACGTCCGAGTACTGTGCTGAGGTGGCCCACTGCAGCTTGGCCCCCCCCCATACTGCGGGGGCAGCGGGGGCCTGTGTTACACCACTGTCTGGACTCCTTACAAGTAAGAACTTACAGCCTGATTCATCAACGGGCCGTTTTGCGAGCCCCTAATAGCGATTCATAGCGAATCGCTATTGAGGACTCGCAAAACGGTATTCATGTAGGAATTGCTAAATAAATAGCGATTCCTACACATTCCTTATTTGCGAGTAACAATTTGCTACTCGCTAATAAGGAATAACTCCCCATTCATTCCTATGGGCCAAAAGGCCCATAGGAATGAATGGGGAGTATCCCTTATTTGCGAGTAGCAATTTGCTACTCGCAAATAAGATAGCGATTTTAAGGGTGCCAGGGGTGTCCAAAGGACACCCTGTAGCACCCCTTAAATGCACATTTGAACAGGTGTTGCGCACACACATGTCCAAAGGACATGTGTGTGTGCAACATGCAACTTAGAAAAATGCTTTTAAAAGCATTTTTCTAAGTTTTTGCTATTTACCGAGAGGTCTGACCTCTCGGTAAATAGCGGCCCGAAATTGCGAATTAGCAATTTAAAATTGGTTGATGAATTGCATTTAAGGAGTCTCTAATAGAGATTCCTTAAATGCAATTCCTCGCACAATAGCGAATTCTGTAATAGCGATTATTGCATTTGGGATGATGAATCCCAAATGCAATAATTGCGCTCGCAAAGGGCCAGATTCTCAGAATCTGGCCCTTTGCGAGCCGATTTTCGTTTCATGAATCAGGCTGTTAGTTTGTTCCTTATCATCTTCGCACCATCTCTATCAGAATATCTAATTGTGAGTACCATGATCTCATCTAAGAAACTATGATACACTTTCATAGTAATAAGCCACAGCAAGGAATACCATTTGTTCAATAGTTACACTACTAACAATTCTATTTAGTTATTAGAAAAAAATGTTTTTCTTCCCTCAATATTTTCTCTTCCCTCGATAGAAACAGAGTGTATGTTCCATCTTTTGCACTTTATTTCTATCTTCAAATCTGTGTGAACGACCACTAAAAACGGAGCAATCCCCAGCCACCATTGAGGGGCCCCATGGGTAAAATAGAAACTATCAATGTGTCTGGTACATGTATCTTTACCTTACTCCAGTGGGCGTATCAAATATGAAAGGTGACAGATTTGCAGAAGTGATGACAACACCCTCTAGAAATACCTGTAAAAGCAAAATGTTATCAAAAAATCCAGAACGTATCCTTCGTGAAACAACCCAGTGATCTTCATGCACCCAAATCTTAGGACCAGACCACTGTGACAATATGAATTTAGTTGCACTAGTCTACACATTGAACACAAATGCTTTGTGCACGCGAGTGAATGTGTCATTTCAAATCCTGGGGCGGCTCCTCCATTAGGGCGGAGAAGCATCGGCCCACAGCTTTCTCGCAGTGCGAGTGTCAGAAACGTAAAATGGTAAACTACAATTTTATGTTTCTGCTTCTGGCATTGCAAGAAAGCAGAAGGGTTTGCTGGTTGGGGCCGGGCGGGTCGGGGAGGAGTGACTTGCCCAATGCTGGGAGCCCTGACGGTTTGGTCGGCCCTCTGGGGCCGACCAAAGCAGTCTTGCCACACTCTCCCTTTTCTTTAAGTAGGCTGCATGCAGCCTACATAGAGAAAATGGCCTCCCCATAGGCGCCCGGCTAGGCACCATCCCCATCAATCACAACACAGCCGTTGCAGGTTTGTGATTTGGCTTAGGGAAGGGGAGGGAGACTGCCTGCTTCTTGTTCCTGCTGGAGGCAGGAGAGCAGGAAAGCAGCAAGAAAACGCAGGACCCAGCATGGAGCGGAGGCGGCATGGGACCCGGTAAGGTAAGTTTATTTTTTACTTTTATAAACCCGCGAACCCTCGCTCAACCCCCCAACCTGTGAGTCAGTCATTTTTTTAAAGAAAGCATTACTAATCATGTAGTTTAACTTTTCCCTTTAAAAATGGTGCCCAGGATGTTCTGTCTCTCTGCTAAAAACTAGGGGTGACTGTGAGTCACCCGTATGATTTCAGATGATACAACAGGTGTGCAATGGATGTTGCGCAAAAATCCACTATTGTATTAGATTTGGTCGGTAGGTAGCTACAATTCAGTACACAAAAGTCGAAGTTGCCCTTTCCCAGCCAAGATACAGAAACATACTTTACCTACATATTGCACTTAATTTATATGTCTGTTTGCTTTTTTGTTGACTGCAACCTTTTAATCCAGATGCGCTCATCCTCAACATTAACCATCTAGACTGAGCCTGCGCATTGCAGTAAAAATATATATCTTTTTCACAGAAATGCTTAGTAATCAAAATGAGGAACATGCCAGTTATGCATTTTGATCAAACACCTCACTGGGAATATGGTACTGCCATTATGAGTTGAAAACTCAGCGGTCGCTTTCAAAAAACAGCGGCTAACTACTGTTGTCTCGCCTGTGACCTTAGAACAGGTACTTCCTCCTCCCCAGGGCTTGAGTCGGGGGTACACGCGGGTGGACGGTGTCCACCCACACTTTTCACAGGGTGGACGCAGTCCACCCTGCCAAGAAGTTGAGCCCCACTCTAAAATATGCTGAACACGTCCCGGTGTAAATTTGAGACACGGAGATTAATTCAGCAGCGCCTGCTCGTTACCGCTTTCCTTCCAAGCAGCAACGTGCTGACGCTGAGGGGGATTTTGTCCTTTGAGACTCCAGCTTGGCCCTAACAAATGCTGAACTTAAGGGCCCATTTGGCCTTCTTTGTCCGATTATCCAGGCTGGGGGCTTCCTCTAGCCTCACACCTAGATGTAAATGCAGAGGAAGGTAAAAAAAAGCAGCAGCTTGTTAACACTTCAAAAGCACATAAGAGAGGCACGATTTTGACTATGTTCGGACCCCATATGTAATAGATATTCATGCACTGTAAGAATGTTAGATGCGTTACTCTGTCCCAGTGCAAAATACCAAATTAAATACCAGTATTTTTATTTGTTTTACAGCGCTATTCATCCCAAGGTGGGGTGCCAGATCACTTTATAGCAAACATACATATTATATTGTCAATAAATCACGCAAGTTTGTAAATCATTGACCAGGATGTGTTACATAAGACAGTGAAGGTACTGGGTGTAGGAGTCACATATCATCCGTCATACCTCACTGTGCTATACTAGAAGGATTACAATGCAACTGCATGTAACAAAAGGATCTCTGTGTTCAAAGCAATAACCTACTTACCTATCTACATAAAATAAGATCTGCCATCTGCATGTTCCGTGATGTGCTTTGCAGGAGGCACATTAACCCTGTATGCTACTTTAAGTCAAAACTAGAACTAGACAAAAACAGATCTTTCCATCAAATGTGTTTACCACCAGGCAGCTAAAGCAATCACATCTACATGTAAATGTGCTGCACATGAAATATTAGGCCTGTTGGGGTAGGCTGGCAGCAGAGTTAGTTTGTCAATCCTTGGGTAAAGAAATCTGTCATGTGCAGTGATGTCACTTCCTGTGATGTCACTACCTATGAGTCACTTCCTGCAATGCCACGTGCCATGATGTAACTTCCTGTGATACCACCTAACTTGGAGAGTCACCCCACTTCTTTTTTTAGGACGTATGCCCTGCTCCTTCCTCATGCTACTAGTTTATTACATGAGTAGTTATAACAGGCATTAACAAATTAAACGTTCGTGTGTTATCTACCTGCCCATAAAAGCTGGCTTGCTGGGCCTGTGCATTAACTGAAAGCAGATCATTGTGGATTAATAGCTTCCAGGGCCAACCCAGGTCAGGGAAGGCCTCGGACTCTGCGTGCCCCTTAAAACATTTCACTGGGGAGCTGAACTCTTTGTACCGTACCTTGACTGATGTTATATTTTTTTTAGCATATCAGCATTTCACTCTTCAACTTTGTTTCATGGCCAAATGCAAAGTTTCAAGTGCTGTTTTATTTTTGCTGCTGTCCTGAATCCATTGCCTCATTAACCTGCTTGGAGAGCTGGCTGTATCTGCTGCTGAGAATTAATAATTGATAAAACCATTTCAACCTCAATGGTATGAGGCGCCCTCGGCTGCTGGGGTGCGGCGCGCAACGAAAAAAGCATATTTCCCTTTAATCGCTCACTGTCCCAAAGTGCTATTCAGAAGAGAATGGTCGGGTGTTAATTACATGGCTCTAGTCTAGACAATAATTTGCTCCTTACAAAGGCAAGTTATCCATTTGCACAGTTGGGTTTTCTTTTGTGCTGCTGGTGTGAGAAAGACTGAGTGTGGCTCTGTCTGTTTGTATGGAGGGAGAGAGTAAAGACTGAGGGGTATTTTCACAAGAACGTGTGATAACTACAGCAGGAGTAGCGTAAAACAACTTTCAACATCGCAGCCTATCACGGGAAAATAACTCTGTGTCAACGTGGAATTCACAACAAGGAGGTAGCATGCCATAGACACCAGATAACGGGGCAAATGCCCGAGTGAAAAATTAACGACACGCCGCAAAAATGCGATACGCGGACGCAAAAAAACATGCAATGAGGCTAACCGCGGTACAAAAAGAAGCAAAAACCAGACACAGGCCTGCAAATCCCGCATGTCTGGCGGAACAATACACCATAAAAACCCCGGAAAAAATACGCCAGAAACAAGCCAAAGCACGTAGCAACATGGATGCACCCTGACCCAGCGCAGAGGCCAACTCGACCCCCACAACCCCCACAGACTACCAGCAAGGAATAACAGGGTGGGGGAAGGCCAAGGAGAAGAGGGAAAGGAAGACAGGGTGCAGACCGCAGGATAACAAGCCCAGCGTCACGGAGGTGACAGAACACTACCAGCAACTGACCCACAAGCAGAAGAATACAGCACCCCAAACAGTCAAAATGTACACTGCCATATAATCTGCATGCAAACGAGCACAATGCGCCAACATATATGTCAACACAAAGGCAACACGCACCTCCCCTTCACATCGCAGAGGGCCGCACAACTCCTGCAGCAGAGCACAGAATACAACACATCAGAGGACCACCACACCGTCTACACTGACGCCCTACAACAGCACATGGATATCCCACGCAACCCCCCACCAGGACCTAGACAGCCAAGCTACTCAGAGGAGAACACTGAGCATGCAACAGACCACACAGCAGGAAGCACCCACGAGCACAGCTGGCTCACGACACTTCAGCCACCCACACATGGCACCCCAATGCCATGTGTCAGCACGCCAAAAGGAGGTGGCCCAACAGGTGTGGTTGGGGGCCGAACCCATGGAATGTGAATCAGGACACATACGTAGGGGTCTATTACCCATCAGGGCCCACCCACACCCTACTAAGGAGACCCACGCTGCCATAGAGACACATGCAGATGCACATTCACAGCACAGAACCACGCCCAGGGGTGCGAAATGAGCAGTCACACACCCATATTGGCTGTGCGTACGATGGCCCTGGCCTCTCCCCTTACGAATTGAGTGGGCGACGACAAAGCTACATGTCCACGCTCCAACCCGCTGCCTGCGGTGACATGTCTGCATCCAATGTACACCACACAATGTAAAGTCGTAGGGACCAGGGCCCACATGCATACTACAAGACCACAGGTACACACGCAGAGATCATGTTGAACTGGCTATGGGCACATGCGCCCGGCCCCTTTATTGGCAGGGCCACATGTACAGTGACACCTGTGCTGGATGTGTGTGGGGTGAGTGTAAGCCAACCTGCACGGAATGTCTGGTGTTGGCAACCACTTGGACATTGGACACCAGTGCAACGAACACAGAAAACACATGCAATACAGAGTCAACTGCTGAGCAACATGGAGTGAGCCGGATAAAGTCCAGAAGACAGCCAACATGCAAACAGAAGTGTCCATGAGTCGCAGTGCACAGGCCTGCGGACACTAGAGATGAACGCGCTCAAGTGCAGAAAAAGTCTTGGATTGTGTCCCTTTGATATATTTCTGATGCAGATGCAGTGGTGTGTGTCAGACCTGCATCATCTTCACCATCAACGTCTCAGGGCCCCCACACTGTTTGAGGGGACCTGCGCAACCGCTCCACAGCACAAAAGACAATCAGCTACGGACAATGGCCTGTGATGCACTGAGTCACTGGCACCTGGAGTGCTGAGCAGGGAATCAGGCCGATGATGGCATCATGACAGGCCCGAGCAACCCCGAAGTCTGCCAGGACCACCGCTTCAACTCCGGCAGATGGCGTTTTGAGGTGCTCCTTGTGGTGGTGGAGTGTGCCTCCTGCGGTGATGCTTTGTCCGGGCTGGTCTGGACATGCTTTGGTGTGAGAGCCCTGGACACTTAAAGATCTCAATGAGAAACTAGACCATTATGGTAAGGAGACACAGGAACGCAAATTACGAAAATCCAAACACGATACTATTGACTACAAACTCAATGAGGTCTACACCTGGGCGGAAGTGTATGCTCAAAGAAGACCCGCTTCTAAACACGTCACCTCATCCCAAGAGAGTACTGTATCAGATCAAGATTTATCCGCCACCAGACAACCTATTTCGGTTGACTCAGATCAAGTCACTCAGCCAACAACAACAGAACGGATTGCATTTCAAAGCACCTCAAATACTCAACAAACTTCTTCTGTTTTTTAGAGAAGGGAACAACAATCAGTTGACCACCAGATACAAACAGTTTCAAAAAACTCGGAGAGGTCAGAGAAAACATCAGCCAGAACATCAGGAGCAAAACAAGACCCTAGTAATCAATATTTCATCTAAAACGCTCAATACTCAGCAACAACAAGTTTTAAACAAATGGATCTCATTTGTTCCTACTTACCACACCAACAAGATAGAAACAAAAGTGTGTTTGTACAGATTCATGCGCAATTTAAGACTGCAGCACTTCTTTACTAATATTGTTCCCCCTTTGCCAGAGAGCAACCTTCCCTTTGAGAACGTGTACATCCACGAATACAAGGAATTCAAACCCCGTAGCACATTTGTGGCTCCTATGTCCTATAAAATATTGGACGCCTTTGAGGTTCTAGTAAAACAAGATCTAAATAAACTGAATTTCAGATCTACAACCAAAACCAACTTGAACAATCATGAACAACACACTATAGAAACACTAGCAAGGGACCAGTCATTGACTTTTCAACCAGCGTATAAGGGAAGAACACTTGTTGTTATGGATACAGAGTTCTACACAAGAAAAGTGCCAGAACATATGGAGGACCAGACAACATACTTGAAACTACCAGGGGATCCAATCATGGACATCAAAAAAGCTCTCAGCAACATTCTTGATAAAGCCTTGGAAATGGGTTGGATCAACAGCAGCACCCACAGATATTAACTAATCATCCTAGGTGCCCCAAGCTTTACATGCTACCCAAAGTACACAAAAATCTGATGAATCTTCCATTCAGACCGATAGTGAGCAGTTGTGGGCCAATCTTTGAACCACTGGGGCAATATATTGATCAATTTTTGCAGTCCTTTGTTCAACAATTGACAACATACTTTCAAGATAGAACACATTTCTTAAAGTTGTTGCATAACATTGAGGGTTTAGACACGTCTTCATGGATTTTGTGTACTATCGACGTTCCAGCACTTTACACCTCTATACCACTGGACGAGTGGTTGGATGCCTGTGAATGGGCTTTGTTACAACAAACCAACATAGCCGCAAACAAGGTCTTCATACTTCATACTACCAGTTTTGTTTACAGCATTCTTACTTTATAAGGCATGACGAATTCTACTTACAAATTTCCGGAACATCAATGGGCTTTTCTGGTGCCCCAGCGTACACCAATACGTACATGTCCAAGTTTGAAAAAGACCATATTCTCTCAGATCCAGGATGGTCGGATCATCTCATTTTTTTCAAACGATTCATTGACGACATTTTTATGATTTGATCAAGCACTGAACAAGACTTAACATCCAAAATTGGTGAACAAAATTTGAAAAACCCCGTATTCAACTCACGTACCAAATTGACAAGGAACACATATAATTTCTGGACGTTTTGATTACCAAAACCCATGGCAAACCTGAGACATCTTTGTTTCATAAACCCACTGATCGCAATAACTATTACTGTATTCCAGTTTTCATCCACCGGCTCTATTACAAAACCAGCCTTTTTCACAACTATTAAGAACCAAAAGGATCTCATTGTCAACCACGGCATTAACCAATGGAGTACGTCATTAAAGTGATATGCGAAGGACCCTTTACCCAGTCCTAAGAGCATACCCACCTATCAATTTTACTATAGTTGTCCAACGACGTGAATAAAGTTCAGTTTGTAGATTGGAGACTATTTTTACCTTTTTGAATACTTACCAGTGGGGTAAAACCTTTTCTCTGGATACTGCCACGATACACCAGAGATCGCCTCGGGCGAGGCTGGCACAGTATAACTTGTCAAACCCTATGACTATTGCCACAACGCCAGTGTGGGGCGTAGAATAAGATAAACCGCTATTCGTAATACACGGCGTTTATGAGGGTTTTTCAATGTATATCTCCTGGCAAAGTGGTTACAAGTGTCCTATCCACATTTGATTTAAACTGCTTACAAGAGAAGTCTAAACATCAAGGAACTTCTGTCCAGCAGAACACCACCCAAGAGGGCAGCAGAACCTGGCATGAAAAAATGCTACAATTGCGTGCATTGCAATAATATAATTCCTGGGAAAACCATCATACATTCACAAACGGGCAAGATCATCAAATTAAGAGATTCTACAGACTGCAATTCAATATTCGTCATTCACTGTATCAAATGCTTGTGCGGCAAAATGTACATTGGCAAGACTGAGAGAAAAATCTAAATGGGATGTTATGTTATATGCATTCTATATAGCGCAAAATCACCTTCAGGTCTCTAAGCGCTTGTAGAGAAAAGTGACCAAGGGCCAGATGTATGTAATTCCCATTTACCGATTCCTAAATACCGAATTTTACCGATTCGGTATTTAAGAATCGGTAAATGGGTTGTAGCTAATTATTCTGTAAATTTTACCGAATCGGTAGGATTCGGTAATTAAGAATCAGTATTTACCGATTCGGTAATTCCCATTCATTCCTATGGGCCTGGAGGCCCATAGGAATGAATGGGAATTACCGAATCAGTAAATACCGATTCAGTAAAAGGGGGAACACATTCAAGGGTGGCATGGTGTCACATTGACACCCTGTTGCACCCCTGAATAGTCCATGGGTGCACATGTGGCACACATACATGCCCTAAGGGCATGTATGTCTGCCACATGGCACTGTTGGAAAAGCAAAAAATTGCTTTTTCAAAGGTTTTCGTTATTTACCACCAACTTGTAGCTGGTGGTAAATAACAAATCTTTACCTGAGGAATTCACTCCCTTGAGTGCTCTCTACATTACGGATTCGGTAATTTACCGAATCGGTATGTTAAGAATTCGATAATTTACAGATTCCTTAAGTTACCGAATCTGTAAAATACCGAATCCTACAATCATGGCACCTACATTCCAAATGCCAAATACCGGTCGGTAACGACCGAAATTCGGTAATTTCAGCTGTTACCGACCGGTATTGGGCGACCTACATCTGGCCCCAAGTCACGAACGGCAGATGGAAACATAAGCAGCAAACCAGAAATTACACTGTGGCTAGTTCCTCACTAAATAGGAGCATTTTAAGTTGTTTCCTAAACGTGAGGAGAACCATTCCCTGCGGGGGTACTCAGATAGGTTATTCCAAATTTGTGGAAGCAGGACAGAGAATGCTCTACCCCCTTTGGGATTTAGTGATATATCGGGGGGAAGCAAAACGGCAGACCTCAGTTGATGGCAGTGTCCAGCCAGGAACATATTTCTTTAGGCGTTCTTTTATATACACCGCCACTTGGCCATAAATTTCCTTGTGGGCATGCATAAGCCTTGGAATTGAGCTCTCTGTTTGATGGGGAGCCAGTGCAATTTGTGTAGCAGAGGGGTAGCGTGGGTCTTTCTGAGAAGTCTGAGGATGAGCCTGGCTGCATCACTCTGCACCACCTGCAATCTCTTGATAAGTTTCTGGGGGAGGTCGATGTAAAGGGCGTTCCCATAGTCTAACCTAGAGATGACAGTGGCGGAGACAATTTTCTGTAATGAGGATGTTGATAGACGAGGAGCAAGTTTCCGAAGCTGCCTCAGCAGTCCTATACAGGTTCCTACCACTGCGGTGACCTGGACAGCTCAGAGTCAATTTTCAAACCCAGGCTTTTTACAGCCGGGTCTGGTACAGGGGAAGCACCCAATTCCGGTGGCCAGAAAAGGTTACACCAAGGGCTATTATTTGCTGGTATTACGAGCACTTTGGTCTTATCAGGGTTTATTTTCAGCGAATTGGCCATCATCCAGTTCACTATAAATCTCAGCAACTTTTTGGCTGACTCCTGTACCTGACAAGAGTTGCTAATCCGGATGAGGAGTTGGGTATCATCAGCGTAATTGAAGACACGGCAATCCATGTGAGCCTGGGTCTCCACTAGGTATTGCAAGTAAATATTAAAAAAGGGTGGGGATAGCGCTGAACCCTGGGGTACACCTTAGGCAAGAGTGCCCAAATCCGATGTATGGTCACCCAACTGAACCCTCTGAGTCCGGTCCGACAGAAATTATTTTAGCCATTGATGTGCTAGCCCGCTGATACCCAGGTCGGAGGGACGAGTCAGCAGCTTTTTATGGCTGACCATATCGATTGCCACTGATAGATCTAATAAAATCAGGGCACTCGGCTGTTTGTTGTCAGCCACAACTCTGAGCTCGGTTAGAACAGACAGCATCACTAGCTCAGTACTATGGTGGGCTCTGACACCCGCCTGTCTAGGTTGGAGTAGCTGGTGGTCCTCCAAGTAGTTCAAGAGTCTCTTTAGTATATGTTGTTCTAACACTTTTGCCAGGAAGGGGAGCTGAGAGATGGGTCTATAATTCTTTAGCGTGGAGGCATCTGCCCCCGGTTTCTTCAGCAAGGGGGTGACCCTGGCTTCTTTTAGGTTGGTTGGTAAGTAGCCAGTTTCCAGGGAGTTGTTTAGTAACGCAAGGATCTGTTTTTCCAGCCCTGGAAGGGCCATTAGAAAAATCCTCGGAGGGCAGGGGTCTGCCCGAGAGCCTTATTTGGTGCGATTCATTAATAGGGATAAGGTGGCCGAGTCAATTTTTGGGAAGTTTGTGAGTTGGCTACCAGAGGAGGGCGGGGGCTGGGTCTTGAGGGAGGAACCGAGGTTAGTTTGGATATTAACGTTTTCTGAAATGATATCTTTGACTTTCTGATATGTGTTCATATCACCGAACACAAAAGCCTGATTCACAACAGAAATATCAACTCCAGTTTGGCAAATCATTGGTCAGAATTCCACCATGCCATACCCCAATTGCGATTCCTGATTTTGGAAAAAATTGTATTAATGCCCGACCAGGACAACGCTTGAATGACAAACTGGACATGAGCTGCTACCTCTAATTACCTAGGTAGTCATTAGGCGTTCACCATGACAACTGCCGGTTTGAACGACCAATAGGACATGAGCTGTTAATTCTAAACTATCTGAGCACTCACTGAGGTGTCCAACACATATATATCACTGGTACCATCACATCACTATTGTGAACATCTAGGCAACACACATAACTGCTCATTCATTTTACCTCCAGGTTACTCATTAGATAGCACTGCTAACAGCACATTCTCCATATTCCTGTGAGTTGACATAAATTCGTGAAAATCTGTTTGTGAATTCAAACTTTACTCAATTGTAGATTGTGCACTACCAGGTTGCTTCGCAACTATGGAAGATAATATTTGATTATGGTTTACGGTCTGTATGAGTATGACGATGTGAACACTTGTTATTGTTTTGTCGAGCACATGACTTATCAGAGTATGTACATTACCCATATACACATCTTATTTTCATCACTAATACATACACACAGAGTGGAGGCGGTGTCATAATACAGTTTTTCTCAATCTATACTGCAGGTTAACGCAGATGGCTACATCATGGTCATTTAGTTTGTTCCTAGGTTGCACTGAACTGATCTGGTATCAGGCCATGGATGTTTTAAAATATAAACAACGCGTTTCTCATTCGAGTGTAATATGCACAGTCGCGTGTGGATATTACGCTGTTCGAACACATACTGAGGCACGGGTCAGGGGCCTCTTCATATAGCACCTTATGCGGCAGTAATATGTTTCAAACTGAGGTTATACACTGTTTCAAGATGGCCATTATGACTGTGACTTTAGTTGTTCCTTTACTCTCGGCAGTCCTTCATCACTGTTCATTAGGTTCCAGGGCTTTATGGGAAGAGTCGTTTGATCCTAACGTAAAAGGTTCATCATTCGATTACAGAGTACGCGGTCACATCGGTTTACCAAGTGGAAAGTGAGATTTCGAACATCTCCATGAATACGCGCATTACGTTTTTTTGAACTGGGGATTTATGACGGTATCTTTTGCGCTCACAGCCTCGAGGAATCTTTTGGATATCATTGCATACATCCTAGCTGAAGGTTCGTAGCACGTCCAAGTTACCGAGGTAATTGGGGTATTTGAAGTACTTACAGGCAGATGCATCAACCAAAAAACCTCCCGCTAAAATAGCGAATCGGTAAAACAGGCCGATACCGACCGCAAAACCGCAATGCATCAACACAAATCGGTAAATATTAAGGAATCGCTAAAAAAATCCGCTCGGTAGATTACCGAATCGCTATCCAGCCAATCGGAATTAACGAAAACCAAAGCAGGCCCCGGTAAAACCGAATCGCTATTAAAGAATCGCAACGTAATGCATCAAAAATCGCAAATACCGAAAACCTCAAAAATCGCAATTTAGCATGAGCAAAATAAGGGGAATCTCAAACTGGAGGTAAAGTCATACAAATGAGGAAAAAAAAAAAAGATTTACTGACAGGTGCTGACAATCAGTAACCCTTTAAAAATGACCCTGGAAACCCTGTTAGTCAACCAAAATGGCTGCCCCCTACGTGCTTGCTCAGAGGAGGAGAATCAATGCCCTGGCCCAGTGAAGGAGGATGATCCAGGAAAGAGTCTTCAAGGTGCGCATCACATTGCTTGGCCAAACAGAGGAGCAGGCGTAAGATAAGTACAGACTCAGCCCTGCCATGATATTGCATCTAATAGCAGATCTGGAACCACAACTCCAGCACCAGACCCTTAGGACCCACGCAATACCAGCCCATGTCCAGGTCCTATGCAGCCTGCACCTGCTGGCGTCTGGAAGCTTCCAGGGGGTAATAGCAGAAGCCGAAGGCGTGTCGCAAAGCGCACTATTACGCTTCTTCCACAGGTTCCTGGACGCCATGCTAGCATCGATACATCGCCACATCACCTTCCCCACGACCCCCCAACAGTTGAACCACACCAAGCGTGAGTTCTACCAGGTGGCCCAATTCCCCCATGTGATAGGGTGTGTCGACTGCACCCATGTCCACATCTGTCCTCCCTCAGCCACCGAATACATCTACCGTAACCGGAAGTCATGCCATTCCATTAATGAACAGGTTGTGTGCAATGCAAAGCACATCATTACGGACCTTGTAGCCCAATTCCCAGGGAGTACACACGACGCATACATCTTCCGTCACAGTGGCATCCACAGGCGCCTGATCAACGGTGAATTTGGAGTTGGACACCTACTAGGCACGTATAGATGCAACACCATTTAATCCATCCCCACATGTACCATAGCATTCATGCCGCTAACCATTCTCTCCCCATCCTGCAGGTGACAGCGCTTACGCCTTGCGAGAGTATCTACTCACTCCCTACCTGAACACAGCAACACCACAAGAGCAGCGCTACAACAGAGCACACATCAGCACAAGGAATGTTGTAGAGCGCACATTCGGCATCCTCAAGAGTTGCTTCAGAATATTGCACAAGACAGGAGGTGCCTTGCAGTACGACCCAGTGACCTGCTGCCAGATCATAGCTGTCTGTGCCATCCTGCATAACATCGCAACAAGAAGGGGGATACCCATTGAGTTGTACGGTGAGGATGAGCTACGTGCCCAGCAACCCCCACCCCAACACCGACAGGCACATGTGCCCAACACAGCAGAAGGGCAAAGGAGGCGGACATACATCACACGGCATCACTTCTGAGACAGGTAAGAAAGAGCCATGACAAGATGATATGCATTGCAAGGGTTTAATGCCCATTAACACCTGACTGGTGCTGATTAATGTAACCGAAACATGACGCAGCGTAAATTAAAACAAAAGAGAGAATGTCCATTGACAACACAGGTGCTGCATGTTGCGCTACAGTTGGCCCATGGTTACCTCACCATGGCCAGGGAGCCATTGCATCATGGCTATTTACGTTTGCCACGGACACCCAGCCTCCTCAACATCTCCTTGATCACTCACAGTGGCTGGTGCGCTGCGCCTCCTCCCGCTTGTCTCAGGCATGATGACGCTGCTCACACTTGAGGCAGCCTCACTCACCTCATCCCCTCCCGCACTGCTGATACTGGCAGTTCCAGACTGCAGATGCTCCACTGCAGTGGTCACTCTCTCGAGGGTCCTTGCCACATCCCCACAATAATGGCCCATGTCCACCTGCAGGGACACCGATCGGCGGGCTACCACAGCTGTGCTGTTGCACAGCTTCTTATTGGCCTTAATTGTGGCATTGGTACTGAGTGAGTACTGCTCATTTCTCCGGCGCTCACTCCGTTGGCCTGCAACAACAGCGCGTGTTAGTTCCTGTAGGCATACCTTAATGTCATTGTTGCCCTCTGCAACGGCTGTGGTCAGCTCACGCACAGCGTCAGTCATTGATGAAAATTTGTTGGACATCCTTGTCATGCTAATTTTCATTGCACCCATGTGTTTTGCCTGCAGGCGCTGAACACGCAGCATCCGGCTCTCCACGACTCCATACACATCTGCAGGATCTACTGTTGTCGCTGCAGCCCTACCCAGGGATCCGGCCCGCTGTCTAGCTCTTAGACGTGCTGCTGTTCGTGCGGTTGGGGTGACGACAGCCTGCTGCTGTACATTAGTGACTGCTGGCGTCAGCTCCGTCTCCTGCAGGGAGGGAACATTTGCCCTGCGGCTATGTGTGGTTGGCAGGACTTGTGGAGGTGGAGGTGGTGTTGCTGTCCGCGGTGGTGGTGTTGGAGGTGGTGGTGGTGGTGTTCTTGGCTGCGGTGGTGGTGGTGGTGGTCTTGTCCGCGGTGCTGGTGGTGGTGGTGGTGTTCTTGTCCGCGGTGCTGGTGGTGGTGGTGGTGGTGGTGGTGATGTTTGCGGTGGTGGTGAAGGGGAAGGACTGTCTCCATGTTCCAGCGTGTTCTCCGCATCGGTCACCACTGGGGTCTCACAGATGACTAGGCGGCTGCTGTCATCTGATTCCATGGGGGAGGCATCTGTGTGGGAAACAGAGCATTGTTATGAATTTGTGGGTATTGTAATGTTTTGCTTTAGTCATCTACATAAAGGACATTTTTGAACTGACATTTGGCCCTTGGCTGCTGTTTTCATGTAATGCGCCTCAGGGGTCAGACAGGAACCCTTTCATGTTATGACTACAACTCCCATTAAGCAACACTCTGTTGAGGGATTGGACTTTAGGCACGGCTACGTGTGCACTGTGTTTGGCTTGGGGAAATGGGCAGGGGTTGACAAGACGCTGCATGTCTGCGCTGGCATGCATCTTACCTTGTCTGCCTTCTGCAGCACCAGAGGTGTCCAGTTGGGTGACCCCCACAACAGCTTCCGGTTCGATGGTCGACTCCACAAGGTCCTCGAGGGCTGTGTTCGGTGTCACATTGGAGGACCCCCCACCTGTGGCAGCCGCATCCTTCACCCTTTCTGCGATCCTCTCCTTAGCCCTTTTGTGAGGTCGTACCACTGTTTTTTAAGGTCCTCGATGCTGCGGTCGGTGACTCCCACAGCATTCACACTGTCCTTGATGCGCAGCTACATCCTGCGCTTCTCCGCCTCTGGCACCTTCAGGGACAGTCTGCCAAACAGTCTTTCATGCCTGCTGCTGACACCCTCTATCAGAATCTCGAGTTCCTTGTCAGAGAACTTTAGTTTTCTCTTCCTGGTGTTGTCCTTTCCCTTGGGTGCTTCTTTCTCCATGATGCACTGCTGTGCAGGTCCTGGTCACTGCTGGCTGTGTCTTGCTCCTCTGCTCCTGTGGTCTGCCTCCTCCTCTGCGCTCCTCAGGGCACCGAGTGAAGCATGGGCTGAGCTATTCCTGGTTGTGACATCATCAGCCTGCTTCAGATGCGCCGCGTGTTTTTGCCGATTTCGCTAATACCGATTTCGCAAATACCGATTCGGTATTCGCTAATTCGGTATTTGCGAAATCGGTTTCTCTGAGCCATCTCGCAATGTTTTTCCGAATATTACCGAATCGGTAATATTTAGCGATTTTATTGATGCATCGCGGTTTGCATGTCCTTATTAGCGATCCTTATTTTTCGCTAATAAGGACATGCAATACCGATTTTTTATGCATCTGCCAGTTAGATGTTTAGCATGACTTGTCAGGTTTCGTGAGGGTTTCATTTTTATAACAGTTGTGTTTATGTTCTTTCCAGAGCAGTTCAGTCGTTTTTTGACTCGGTAAGAAACAGTGAGAGTCATATGTCCCAGTGGTGTATAGCACCTTAGTGTTTATTTCAGTTCACTGCAGCACACTTGTCTAGTCCACACTTAGAAAACACAGCAGGCTCAGCACATGGTGCAGGTGGTTTGCTTGTTATCTACACGTGGCATTATTGAGATCACTTGGCACATCATTTGATTCACCCTGTACCAGCACATTGTCCAACAACAAAGGTCTGGGCATATTGAACAGTTATATTACTAGGAGACTCTCCCTTTGTGTTAACCTTTGATTGTTATAGTTTCATTTCAGTTCCCCTGACAAAGGGATATTGCATCCCGAAATGCATTAGGAAGGCAAAAGATTCATGAGATTCACCGTTTTGTTTTAAAAAATCTGTTATGATCTGTATATGATGTATCAATAAGCAATACATTTATTATTGTATAGGATGTTGTTCTACAGCGTGATTGCGGAGAGTTATCCACAATAAAAAACTAAAAGTTTTGAAACTACATTGTGTGTACATTGGTGACATACAAAGATGTTTTAATTTAGCAAGGTTCTTTCCCAATACAGCTGTGCAGGCAGGGGCAAGTGCACTTTCACACTTGCAATACATACATAGTTCTACAGGAGGCTGGCCACCTCTTTCCCACCAAGCACGCTACAACTTTATATACTGATTACAATGGAGTAACTTGGATACACACATATAGGAGTGCGCGGCACTCCCCACTATTTATCAATCCAGGAAACCTGCCAGCTGGTGAACTACCATGAAAATGCCATACTGTTCCACTCATATCCAGAGAAGTTGGGCCTCTTGACAAACAGTCCATGACCCCACCCGGCCTTGCTTGTTGCAGTACCACATTTGGTGGTATTGTCTGTGAACACCCGCACTAGCCTTCCCATGGTGGAGGGTAGAAAGGCTTTTATGGGCAGTTGGATCACATGGAGCTCCAGCATGTTGATGTAGAGTACAGATTCTGCCGTAGACCAGAGTCCTCTGATCTCCATCTCTTCAAGGTGCCACCCCATCCCAGGAGTGACGCATTGGTCACTACAGTGAGGGCTGGTTAAGGAAGGGTGAGGGAGTCTGCCTCTAACCTAATCACGGTTCATTAACCACCACTACGGCTCCTTATGAAGTTTCCTCCTAGATCTGGACCATGTCTGAGAGATTTCCCTGATGCTGGGCCCACTGAAACTTCAGGTCCCACTGCAGAACCCATATATGCCATCTAACATGTGCCACCAGCAGGATGCAGGAGGCCATGATTAGGCCTGGGCGGTGAACTTCGCTCCGTTTGCGGAGTCTGCAGAGTTTTCTCCACTCCACACTCCACAGAGCTCGCAGAGTGCAGAAAATTCGGCTTCGCAATGTGCAGCGGAGTTTTTTCTCCGCCCGCGAACGGTAAGTTTGTGATCGCGTACAGTAAGTTTGAGAGTTGCCACTCAGGTAGAATTTCTACCCGAGCAGCAGAAATACCAGCACAAACTGCAGTTTGCACTGCACTCTGCCACTCGCGGAACATCGCAGAGTTTTTTGGGTAACTTCGCAGAGTTCCGCTTAGCAAAACTCTGCAAATAATGCCAAGGCCTGGCTATGAGAGAAGCTGAAGCATCGTTATCATTACCTGAATATCCTGGACTCACCGCTTGGGAGGATAAGTCCAAAACTGCACCGTGTCCAGAACAGCTCCGTTGAAATGGACCATCTGAGAGGGAGTCAGGTAGGATTTCGGCATGTTGATAGTGAACCTTAGCGAATGCAGGAGGTTTGCCATAGTCTGGAGGTGGGAGATGACAGCCTGGGGCTAGACTGCCTTAAGCAGCCAGTCGTTGAGATATAGGAAGACTGGCACCCCTGACCTGGGCAGATGAGCTGCGACCACCGCCATCACCTTGCTGAACGCCGCTGGTAAGGCCAGACGGGAGTACAGTGAACTGAAAATGCTCATGGCCTACCGCAAACTTCAGATAGTGCCAATGGGCTGTCAAGAAAGGGATGTGAAAATAGGCGTCTAGCATGTCCAGCCCTACCATCCAGTCTCCTGGGTACAAGACAGACAATACCTGAGCCAATGTGAGCATTGTGAACTTCTTTTGGAGGAACTAGTTGAGGGCTCTGAAACCTAGGATAGGAGGAACACCCTTGTCCGTTTTGGGAAACAGCAAGCAGCGGGAATAGGAACCACAGCCTACTTCTGGCCCTCAAACCTCTCTATGCCTCACATGGCCAATAAAGACATGACTGCTCTCCGGAGGAGGGAAAAGAGATCCTCCGTCAGCCAGTTTTAAGATGGTGGCATGGAGTGGGGGCTAGTCTCGAAGGGGAGGGAGTATCCCCTTCGGACGGTCTGAAACACCCACGTTATGTTATGTTATCCAACATTTATAACGTGCACGGATACTCGCGAGTGTCCCGCTGCAAAAGCCAGTTTAAGGAGACAAAGTGGCGAGAGCCGTGGTTGAATGTTAGTTAAAAAGCAAGGTTTTGTCTGATGTCAGTGAATACAAGATTTCCAGTTGTGAAAGTGATGGCAACTCCTGCCACCAACTGGATGCCCATGAACTAAAAGGGCAAAATTAGGAAGTTTTGGAGACTGCAGCTGGCAGGCGTGGGGGAGGCCTCGTCCACCCAGAGGCTGGGAAGCTTGTGGGCTCTGTGGCTGAGATAGGGTTGGCATGCTTGAAAGGAACGAAAGCCAGATTGGGGATGATGTGGGACAGCTAAGAGGCCCAAGGATTTGGCTATAGCCTGTGAGTACATAAAGCAATCCAGCGCTGAGTCTGCCTTGTCTCAGAAGAGACAGGTGCCATCGAAGGGCATGTCCATGAGGGAAGCCTGGACATGAATACACAAGAGAAGCAGCTCTAAGTAAAATAACCGAAACTTATAAGATACCAAGTGAAGGTGCTGGCATCTCACAAAAAGTGAAGGACTGTCCTCACACACCACATGGTGTCATGCTTCATCATCGGCAGTCCTCGCTCACTAAAAACTTGGTTTGATAGAGAGTGGGCCTACACTTAGAGGCAGGGAGGCCCTTCTAAAACTAAGTGGGGGCCCGTGACAGTGAGTGAAAGTCTAAAAATCAGTTTAATTGCCAAAATACATTTATTCAAAACGGGCAATTATATGATATGAAAAATTACAAGGAACGGTGAAAAGGAGGAATTGTTGCCCCATCACAGTAATGGTTAAGGTTGTTGACATGTTTCTGCCTTAGTGGCCAAGCGGTCCACGGCATTCATCAGGATGGGAAAATAAAAATTGGGATCCTATCTTACCAAATTATTGTTATGATGTCACCACTGGGTAGGTTGACCTGTGTCCCACTCTACCTGAGATGATTTCCTGAAACCCTGGTCAAGCTTCCTACACACCCCATGGAAGGAGAGTGAAGGAGAGGCCCCTGTATTCAAACTTACATCAAGGTGTGTCTCCGTGTTCCTAGATGTGTCTGCTCTTCATCCCGGAAGTAGGACCACTTGGCCACTAAGGCAGAAACATGTTCACAACCTTAACCACTACAGTGATGGGGCAATAATTCCCCTTTAAACTCAACCTTGTCCCAATGGGAAGATATACTTGTAAAATGTTACCAAGTATTCCTCATTTTGTCCTTTAGGACAAATAGCCTTTCAACAGTGAAAAACGAAGTACACTGTAGTTCATTATCAGGACATGTCACACACACCAGTACAGGTCCTACCATTCACTTACACTGCACCCTGCCCATAGGGTACCTTGGGCCTACCTTAGGGGTGACTTATATACAATAAAAGGGAAGGTTAGAGGGGGCTTGGCCAAGATGGCGCCAGAGCAACACTGAGCCTGAGGAGCTCTGCTCGCCGTGGCCGAAGTAACACATTCTTCACTGTTACTGGGGCCCCCAGAGGCTGCACAAGAGGTGCAGACTGGAGTACAGTGAACTGAAAATACTCATGGCCTACCGCAAACTTCAGATAGTGCCAATGGGCTGTCAAGAAAGGGATGTGAAAATAGGCGTCTAGCATGTCCAGCGCTACCATCCAGTTTCCTGGGTACAGGACAGACAATACCTGAGCCAATGTGAGCATTGTGAACGTCTTTGGAGGAACTAGTTGAGGGCTCTGAAACCTAGGATAGGACGAACACCCTTGTCCATTTTGGGAAACAGCAAGTAGCGGGAATAGGAACCACAGCCTACTTCTGGCCCTGAAACCTCTCTATGCCTCACTTGGCCAATAAAGACATGACTGCTCTCCGGAGGAGGGAAAAGAGATCCTCCGTCAGCCAGTTTTAAGATGGTGGCATGGAGTGGGGGCTAGTCTCGAAGGGAAGGGAGTATCCCCTTCGGGCGGTCTGAAACACCCACATGTTATGTTATGTTAACCGACATTTATAACGCGCACAGATACTCGGGAGTGTCCTGCTGCAAAAGCCAGTTTTAGGAGACAAAGTGGCCAGAGCCGTGGTTGGGGTTAGTTAAAAAGCAAGGTTTTGTCTGATGTTAGTGAATACCAGATTTCCAGTGGTGAAAGTGATGGGAAATCCTGCCACCAACTGGATGCTCATGAACTAAAAGGGCAAAATTAGGAAGTTTTGGAGGCTGCAGCTGGCAGGCGTGGGGGAGGCCTTGTCCACCCAGAGGCTGGGAAGCTTGTGGGCTCTGTGGCTGAGATAGAGTTGGCATGCTTGAAAGCCCCTTCTGTGGCCATGAAAGGAACAAAAGCCAGATTGGGGATGATCTGGGACAGCTAAGAGGCCCAAGGATTTGGCTATAGCCTGTGAGTACATAAAGCAATCCAGCGCAGAGTCTGCCTTGTCTCAGAAGAGACAGGTGCCATCGAAGGTCATGTCCATGAGGGAAGCCTGGACATGAATACACAAGAGAGGCTGCTCTAAGTAAAATAACCGAAATTTATAAGATACCAAGTGAAGGTGCTGGCATCTCACAAAAAGTGAAGGACTGTCCTCACACACCACGTGGTGTCATGCTTCGTCATCGGCAGACCTTGCTCACTAAAAACTTGGTTTGATAGAGAGTGGGCCTACACCTAGAGACAGGGAGGCACTTCTACAACTTTTTTTTTTATTAAACAAGCCGTAGGGAAAAACATTGGTACAATAGGTTCTTAATAATTAGACAAATTTTTTTTTTCCAGACATTGTACAAGAGACAAGCAACAAAAAAAAATAAAAAAAAGGAAAAAAAAAACCTCTACAGTAACGTTCAACTGAATGTACCGATGTTGTAGTGCCAGCACAAAAGACACAACTGATATTTATACAACAATATTTCTACTACAATTCATACAAACCTATCAATATAATACAGCGAAAAATAACATCAAGATTACTCCTATACGGTTCATAAAGTGCTAGTGCTATAAGGTGCAAGAGCTGACGATTTAAAAACAACCGAAGTATTGTTGTAATTCTTAAAGTGCTAGTGCAGTAACGTGCAAAATTAGCATATATAAAGTGACTGGTGCAATAAAGTGCAAAAACCATCAATATATAGCAGCAGAAATATTATTACATTTCTTAAAGTGCGAATGCAATATCGTGTAAAATTGACTAGTATATACGATAAAGTGCATAAACAGCTGACATAACAACATAGATATGTATTTGCAGTTTTTAAAGTGCTAATGCAATACCCACTAAAAATTGATTCAAATAAAATAATCAACTTCCTTTTATCAATTCAAGATTCTCAAAATATTTCCAATGCCTTTCAAATCTGGCTATCGCGCCCACTCTACCTGTATAAGCTCTCTCAAAATTGCATGTTCTTCTCATTTTATTAACCCATTTTAACTGACATGGGATCACCGTAGATTTCCAATTTTGTAGAATCAGAGACCGTGCTACTGCAGTAGAAATAAAAATAAACACTTCTTCTGATTTATTGAACCTATTCCTTTCTTTGCAGATACCGTAAAGGGCCACCTCCGCCTCCGGTAATAACATTTTCCCAGTTGCTATCTCCAAGTCTGCGAAAATCTCCTTCCAGAAAGATTCTAACTTTGGACAAGAGAAGAAGATATGATACCAACCCCCCTGGCCCCTAGTTTTGCACCTAAAACATTTATTTTCGCATTCGGGGAATATTCTCTGCAAGGCTTCCGGAGTGTAGTACGCCAGCCAGCGAGAGAGAAAGGACATTCGCTTATAATTAGCTGCTCGGAGGGCTTTGTTTCCTAAGTGGCATATTACCTCCCAATCTTTATCTGAAAAAACGCACTGTAGCGAGAGGCTTATCTTTTCTAAATGATTAGCAATTAAAGGAGATAATCCAGAAGGCAATAACTTTTTATACCAGAATCCAATACCCTTGTGTTTCTCCCCGTATAAAGCTGTTAACAAGACATTGGGTGTTGTATCTAAGCCTCCAATTTCTTTTCTTATAAAATAAATCAGTTGTAAGTATTAAAAAAACATGAGCCGTCTGGAATGTGTTCTATCTATAACCGATTGCCAGCTGATTACCGTATTTTGAATGAGTAGGTGCCTTATTTCACAAAATCCGGCAGATTCCCATTCTAACAGGTGATTCGGAGATATCTTAAGTCCCATTTTAGCGCATTCCGACAATTTCAAATAAATAGAACCATCTGAGCCATATTTTTTTAATAAAAGCCTTGATGAATACCCCATCAATGTCTTATATCTTGTTTTCTTAGGAAGTTTTGCAGTTTTTAAAAAGAAAAAAATTTGAGAACCTGATTCCTTCAACATTCTATCCCAAAAAAAATTGTCTCTTGTCTGTCTGATCCTTAATAATCCTGCCACTATATCGAAAAAAGCTGCTTCGTAATATGTCTTAAAATGGGGAAGAGCGAGCCCACCTTGATTTACAGATAGTTGTACCACCGAAAGTTTGACTCTTGAGGCCTTTTTGTTCCAAATAAACCTCCTCATCATAGATTCGAGTTCATTAAAAAAGGCCGTATTAACTTTAATTGGAATATTGCTAAACAGGAATAAAAGCAAAGGCAGTACATTCATCTTTATCAAAGCTACTCTACCAATCAAAGACAAGGGCAATAAGTCCCATTGTTCAAGTAGGCTCTTGATTTTGTTCTTCATTTTTATATAGTTCAGTCGAAAAAGTTCTTGATACTCTCTGGTCATAAAACACCCTAGATATCTTATTGGATCCCGTTTTTGCGCTTGGAACTGAAGATCTAACGGAAGAAAATCTATACTTGAATTTAAAATGAGAACTTCCGTTTTTTTCTCGTTGATCTTGTAACCCCCGATCTTCTCATATTCCTTAAGATCTTTCAGGAGATATAAAATATTTTCTTTATCGGGAGCCAGATACAGAATAATATCATCCGCAAACAGTTTTAACTTTGACATTCCGGCAATTGGAGGGAATATTACGTCATTATTCCTTATTTTTATTAGCAGAGGTTCGATAAAAAAAGTAAAAAGCAAGGGCGATAAGGGGCAACCTTGCCTAGTGCCGCGATTTATTTTTATCTTCCCTGCTTGCCTAGTATTAATTATCACCTGGGCTGACGCTCCTTCATAAATATTCTGTATCATACTAATAATTGGGGCAGGGAAACCAAAATAACCTAAGGAAGAAAATAACGCTGACCAATTAACTAAATCAAATGCTTTTTCAGCATCAATCATTAAGATGCATGCAGCGATCGAATTAACATTAAAATAGTCTAACGCCTGTATCAAGTATTCTGTGTTGGCTGCCATATATCGCCCGGCTATAAAACCCGTCTGATCTTTGTGTATTACCTCCTGGGCTGCCAACACAAATCTTTGAGCCCAGATCTTCATAAGAATCTTATAGTCAGAGTTCAAAAGACTAATTGGTCTATAGGAATTCACATCCTCCGGATTCTTATCTTTCTTCACAAAGCTAATAATTGTGGACTCTTTAAACTCAGATGAAACCTTACCACCTATTCTAATAAAATTAAATACATTTTTTAATGGATCCTCCAATTCCTTCAAGAAGACCTTATAAAATTCGATCGGGAATCCGTCCATACCTGAAGCCTTTGCTCCTGCTGTTTCTTTTATACTATTTTCAATTTCCAGGGAATTAATTTCAGAGCCTATTTGGTTACGCCTGAAATCGGAGATTTTGGGAATATCCAGATTATCAAAATATTCCTTGATCATCCTTCCCTCTACTTGAGTATCTGTAGAGTAGATTCTCTCATAATGATCAAGGAATATTTTCGCAATCTCCTTGCTCTGAGTATTTATTCCACCTAGAGGGTCTTGAATTTTCAAAATGATAGAAGACTCTTGTTTTTTTCTAATTGAATTAGCCAAAAGCTTTCCCATCAGTTGACTATCTTCATACAGCCTTTGCTGAAAGGCCTTTGAGCTATTTATCTCTTCCAAAATAAAAAAGTCCCTGAGCATTGCTTTGGCTTGTTCCCATTTATTAGGCATTCGATTCAGTTTTAATGCATGCTCCTTCTCAGCAGCACACTGGAGGGCAGATATTTTTTCCTTTCGAATATTTGCCTTGTTACGGGAAAATGCTATAATCTGTCCCCGGGCTGCTGCTTTAAATGCTCCCCATACCGCAAAGGGCTCTGCGGAGTCCTTATTTACTAGAAAAAAATCTTTTATCCAATCTTTGAAGCCCTCTACCCATATCATATTCTGTAAAAGGGTGCGATCCATCTGCCACCTAGAACGGTCCCCTTCAATACCCTCCAGTATCAGTTCAATTTCAACCCTCCCATGATCTGAAAAGGGATTACAACCTATCAATGCGCTGGAAATTTGAAGTGATCTAGAGGATAAAAAAAATCTATTCTGGAGGCTGTATGAAACCTATTAGAATAACATGTGTAGGACTCTAAATTGGGATTAAAGGAGCGCCAAGGGTCCCGCAATTGGTACTCTGTCATAAAAGCCTCCAGTACTCCTTTCGTCTTTGGTTTTAGTTGCTTCTTGTTCTTATTAGATGTATCCCACTTTAGATCCTGGATGTAATTAAAATCACCTCCTACTATAATTTGTCCCATAGTGCCCCTCAAAATTTCACTAATTTCAGTCAAAGCCAAGGTGTCATCAAAAATTGGGCCATAGTAATTTACAAAGTTGAATACTTTTCCAGACAATTTTACTACAACCCAAAGCCATCTACCTTTAGAGTCTCTTTGCATCCGTACAATTTCCCAGGGTAAATTCCTAGAGAAATAAATAGCAACCCCCCTCTGGGCAACCCCAGCGGAGGAAAAAAAACCATGGGAAAAATATCTTGGCAGAAACAACTTTGGAGTGTTAGTTTTCAGGTGAGTCTCCTGGAGGAAGACCACCTGGGGTTTAAGGGCTATTACCCATTTCAACAGGGCTCCGTACTTCTGTTTATTAAGCAGCCCATTCGCATTGATGGACAGGATATTACATGTATCAAATCTCATCCTTAAATCTGTAAAATTCTAAACATATTCTGTACCAAACAAAATTAAAGATAACAAACCTACTGAGCTGAGCACTTCTACAACTAAGTGGGGGCCAGTGACAACCCTGGTCAAGCTTCCTACACACCCCATGGGACGAGAGTGAAGGAGAGGCCCCTTTAGCAAACTTACATCAAGGTGTGTCTCCATGTTCCTAGATGTGTCTGCTCTTTATCCCCGAAGTAGGACCACTTGGTCACTAAGGCAGAAACATGTTGAAAACCTTAACCACACCAGTGATGGGGTAATAATTCCCCTTTAAACTCAACCTTGTCCCAATGGGAAGATATACTTTTAAAATATTACCAAGTATTCCTCATGTTGTCCTTTAGGACAAATAGCCTTTCAACAGTGAAAAACATAGTGCGCTGTAGTTCATTATCAGGACATGTCACACACACAGTACAGGTCTTACTATTCACTTACACTGCACCCTGCCCATAGGGTACCTTGGGCCTACCTTAGGGGTGACTTATATACAATAAAAGGGAAGGTTAGAGGGGGCGTGGCCAAGATGACGGCGGAGCAACACTGAGCCTGAGGAGCTCTGCTCGCCGTGGCCTAAGTTACACATTCTTCACTGCTACTGGGGCCCCCGTAGGCTGTACACGAGGTGCAGTGCTCCCGGTGCTCTACCAGCTCCTGCTTGGAGTGCTGGCGGACTACAGCAGGCGTGGCATCGGCGCACCAGGGCAGGTGCCTGCAGAGGATCAGGTCCTGGTTGAAGACCGCCGGAGGCAAGGAAGCGCTGCAGGCTTCGGTAGGGCCTGACTTGGCCGGCGGAGGTAGACACGGTCTAGCGCTGCCTACCACGACTCAGAGACGGCAGTGCTGACAGACCGCGGAGCAGCGGTGGACGCAAGGCGATGAGCACGTGAAGGCACCCCCGGCGCAGGAGTACCACTGGACTGGCGATCCCCTGGAAGCTGAACCGGGCTGCACAACGGTGAAGAGGTGGAGGTGACTAGGCTCCCCTGAATCCAAATTGGAGGATGTGCATTTGAGAGGGGGCCAGAGCCGGGAAGAGCAGAGTCACCACCCACGGAGGAGTGGCCTTGTTGCTTTGCGCAGACGAGGATCCTCCACCGCCCGATCCTTCGCAGCAAGCGGGGCCCTAATTGGATCAGAAGCCTGCCTCATTACGGCTCCCCTAGTGGGGGCCACAGGGATTGTCTGGGGACTGGGGGGGTCTGCAATGACACCCTGTTGCAAGTCCAGCGTTAATCAGCTGGCAGGCCCTTGTGCGCCGCGTGGTGCACTGAACCGGAACCGGAAGGGTACCTCCTGGACAAGGGCTAGCTGGCAAAGGGGGAGGAAGAAAGTAGGTGGTGCGGACAGTTATTGGCGTCTCCTACAAGGAAGGGAAGGTGTGCCACCCTTACTCCACAGCTCACCCCCTGCCGTGCTTAGTCCCCGAGATGTCATTCTTCCACTCCAAAAAGGACTCAACAATCAAAGAACTCCTGCAAAAGTATGGTTAAAAAAAGACAGACTTGCACGTGGCGGACAGACAGGTGGCAGAGGAGGAAATGGAACCTGCGCAAGAACAGACGGCAGAACCCATAACAAGGGCCTTCCTGGAACAGCTTTTTGGGGCCCTCAGGGGAGACTTTGCAGCACTACGCCAAGAGATGGCCTCTGATGTCAAACAACTGAAGGCGGACGTTCAAGAGATTGGGGATCGGGTCGACTCCCATGAGCGAGCAAAAGATCGCAGGGACGAGGAAATCACAGAACAGATTAGGGAGCTTCTGGAGCTCAGAGATCGTAACGGAGTATTGCGTCTACGCCTGGAGAATTTGGAGAATCACTCCCAGAGATTGAACATACGCAATAAGGGAGTGCCTCTGCAGGCCGATGGAGGGAAACTGGAAGAGTGGGTGCTGCGCTTCTTCAGGCATGTAGTCCCGGAACTTTGAGATGGAGAAATCGCCATCGATCGCACACACAGTGCTGGGCGACCAGCCTCGAGACCAGGCTAGCTGCAGGATATCCTTACCTGCCTCCACTCCTATAGACAAAAAGACCTTATTATGAAAGTGACCAAAGATAAAGCCACCATTCACTTTGAGGGCCTTCAGGTGGGAGTGTACCAGAACCTCTCGCCTCTCACCCTCCAATGCCGAAGGGAACTGAAGCCACTCACCTATCTCCTGAGGGACAAAGGAATAAGATAACTGTGGGGCCACCCATTTAGCTTATCCTTCACATGGGAGAACAAGCTGTGAATTGTGCACTCCATAGGAGACACAAAGGAGATATTGGGTGCCCGTCTGACCGGGGAGGACTCTGACAGTGGCCAGCACCAGCCCAGGACATCCAGGTGGCAGAACGTCAGAAGAAGACTTCAGAGACCAGGGAAGGGGCAGCCTACAGAGCTTGAACAGCAGCAGGAGAGAGAGGCCTTGCTCCACCAGCTGCAGGGCAAGGATAACCCCAAAGGTGACTGACTAAAAGGCATCACGTAGGCCTCACAACCATGGCATTGTATGCCTCCGAGAGAGCCTCACCTTCACAGTATTCGGCCACGGCCGGGAACCCAACATCTTTGCTATGAGGACTGACTGCCGGCAGAATGAACCCTTGCACGTTGAAGTGCTTCAATCCTGTTGGAGAGTATTTCCTGCACTCCCGACTTGTTTATTCACTCTCTTGCTATATTCTTTCTTGTCTTTTTCTGACTCCTCTGCAGTTCTTCCTCATGGGGTTACAGGTGAGTCTATCAAAGGGCAGTACGAATGTGCAGAATAGGGTGTGTGTGGGGGAGAGGGTTATACCGGGGGAGGGGTGGTGGAGAGGTGGACCGTTGGGGTTGGGGAGTCGTGGGGAGAGCTGATGCTTGCAGTAGGCATCCAGCCGCCGATTGGGCCTACGCCGCCATTCGGATTCCATGTCAACGCTTAAGGTAGGCATTTTGAGCCACAACGTCATAGGTCTCAAATCCCCAGTGAAGAGAAGGGCGCTATTAGCAATTCTGGGAGAAACGGTCAGCAACAATTGCCTTATACAGGAGACTCACTTACAGTGATTAGACTGAAAGCACCTCCACTCTCCGTGGTTTGACAGACAATACTTATCCTCCTCAGGAGACAAGAAAGCAGGGGTAGCGGTCCTGTTCGCCACACACTTCCAGGGAGAGTTGTTAGGGGTGCATACGGAGGTGCCAGGCAGGGTCCTAGCTCTGAGGGTGGCGATAGGCAGACACACATATATCATAGCATCCATCTACAGCCAAAACGAGCACCAGGAGTTATTCTTCAATAGCATCTTGAGCGCTATCCTGGATTCCCAAGATGTTAATTTTATGTTATTTTATGTTATGTTAAAAATAATTTGTTAAGCGCACTGCCACCGATTGGTTTCCTGGCGCTGATAAGAGACAGAGAGCGAAGCCTGAGGTCATGAAGTATGCTGGGATTATTGATATGCTTGTCTGAAGAGCCAGGTCTTTAATGCTTTCCTAAATGACATGAGATCCGGACAAGTCCGGATCTCAAGGGGGAAGGTATTCCACTGACGGGGTGCCAAAATAGCAAATCTGCAGCCCCCAGCATGCTTGCGTTTAAAAGCAGGTATCTGGAGGAGGGCCAGATGGGCTGAGCGCAGATTGCGGGAAGGAATATGTTTCGTGATGAGTTTATCAATAAATTTAGGGCTTTTGCAGTGGAGGGATTTAAAAATCATGCAGCCAGTTTTGAAGGAGCAACGTTGGGCCATGGGGAGCCAGTGGAGGTTCCTAAGCAATGGAGTGGCTGATTGCCATCTAGGTTGCGCTGTAATCAATCTAGCCGCGTAGTTCTGCACCATCTGAAGGCGCCTCAGCAGATAGAGGGGTAGGCCTAAGTAGATGGAGTTTGCATAATCCAGGTGGGAGAGCACAGTGGCGATCACCACCTGGATGATGGCCTCTGGGGTAAAAAAGCGTCGCACCTTCCGGATTTTCCTTAGCTGGAAAAAGCACTTGGAGACCACCTGACCCACTTGAGCTTTTAGTGAGAGATCACTATTCAGGGTGACTCCAAGTGTCTTTGCTGAGGAGAAGGGGATTGGGGCTTGGCCCATATCTGATGGCCAATAATGCGGGCCCCAATGTTTAGCGCTGTCTCCTGTAAGCACCAGCTCAGTTTTTCCAGGGTTTCATTTGTAAATGATTTTGGTTCATCCATGCTTGGATGAACCTCATAGTGGACTGAAAGTGGGAATGGAAGATTCAGAGTTATCGATGGTGAAGAGCAATTGCAGGTCGTCTGCATAGTTGAACACCGTCACCTGTTTATCTCTAGAGGATGAGGACCTGGTTATAGGAGGGGATTTTAATATAGCACATGATGCACAGTTGGACCGATCCATACAAAGACTAGGTCACATCGGTCGCTTTCTGACTCTATGAGGCAGAAATTGTCAGACTTGAGTCTCTCGGACGTGTGGAGGACAAGAAACCGTACAGCTAGGGAATAAACATGCTTCTCATCAGCCCACCAGACCTATGGCTGCATTGCTGGTTCTTAACATCCCCGAGAGTTACCATGGCTACAAGTGGGGCTTCGATAGGGACCGCAGCAATATCAGATCATTCTTCCATCAGAATTTAATTTTGTATCCAAGGGGTCTCCCAGGGTCACAAACAGTGGAGGCTTAATTACAAACTGCTCAACTATGACGCCAACATTAAAGAAATACAAGATACAATTAAGATATATCTCAAGACTAATGAAGATGGAGGAATTTCGCTCACCCTTCTATGGGACGCCCTAAAAGCTGTCATCCAAGGGCGCTGCATGGCAATAGCAGCAGGGGTCAATAGGGATAGGAAAGAGAAGAAGGAGCACCTCGAATCGCAAGTGAAGGAATTGGAGGGGGTCCATCAGGGAACGAGCTACCTTGAGGTTCGGCGGCAGCTTTGTGCGGCTAGACAGCAGCTGAAAGCCCTTGGCTATGACCGAGCGAAATACTCGCTCCTGCGAACCAAGCAGCGTTACTACGCTGGCGGCAATAAAGCAGGGAAACTCCTGGCAACTTTACTTCGAGCTCAGACAACCGCTAGGCTCATCGAGGAGATTAGAAGTACTCAAGGCGAGATCTTACGTTCAGATGGTGACATAGCAGACAGATTTGAATCTTTTTATACAGAATTATACAGGGCAGACAACTTAGATCTGGAGGTGGCCAAACAATATGTGCAAGATGTCCCGGGGACACCCCTTCCCCACCTGGAGGCAACAAACCTAGACGCAGATATTCAGACAGAGGAGGTTCTTAAAGCCATAGCGGGACTCACCTCAGGGAAGGCACCGGGGGAGGATCGTTTCTCGACCGATTTCTACAAATCCTTTGCCCAAGATACAGCCCCGGTTCTGGTTTGCTTATTTAAGTCCTTTAGCGACTCCAGTAGAGGGACCCCAACTATGACCATGGCTGAAGTAGTGGTGATTCCTAAGCCTGGTAAGGATCCGAGGGATTGTGCCTCCTATCATCCCATTTCATTATTGAATGTTGACCTCAAGATTTTCACCAAGCATCCTGGCTGCCCGCTTAGCTCCAAATATGCAGGGGTTTATTGACCCGGACCAGTCAGGATTTTTCCCGGAACGCAACTGTAGTGCCATTTGCTGGATAAGACCAATGTACTCAGACGCCCATGGTGCTTCTTTCGATCGATGCCGAGAAGGCATTCGATCGGGTTCACTGGGCGTATTTGCAACAGACACTCCCCAAGTTCGGAACGGGTGACCGCTTCTTGCACTGGGTGGACTGCTTCTATAAGGACCCCCAGGCATGTATTAGAGTTAATGGTGTAACATCTCAGCCATTGGGATTCAGAGGGGTACGCAACAGGGTTGCCCTCTGTCACCCCATCTCTGCATTGTATATGGAGCCGTTCGCAGAGAAAGTTTGCTAGAACCCGAGAATAACTGGGATCCGAATGGGGGACAGAGAGCATGAAATTTCATTATATGCGGATGATGTAATATTATTCTTGACCCAACCAGCAACCTCAATACCCCCTTTAATGGAGGAACTAGATCTTTTCAGTTTAGCATCGGGTTTTAGGGTTAACATCTATAAAACTCAAGCTCTGAGCCTGACCCTCCCTCAAGCAGAACAACAGGCCCTAGCAGTAGAGTTCAAGTGGGCTACAGAAGATGTCCAGTACCTAGGTTTATAGCTGTTCCCCACTCTGGTCAAGACAGCCCCAGTGAACTATGCTACTCTCCTGACTGGGGTTAGGAATGAGTTCTCCAATTGGAAGAGGCACCTCCTGTCTTGGCTGGGTAGACTGGTTTCAGTTAAAATTACTACTCTCCCGAGGATCCTCTATGTGATGCAGACGTTGCCCTCAGACCACCACCCAATATGTTGTATCAGTTGCAACGCCTTATCAACAACTTTGTTTGGGGTGGTAAGAAAGCAAGACTAGCCCGAAATTTGACATATCTGTAGCAGAAGGAAGGGGGTTTGGGTGTCCCATGTTTGGAACGTTATTTTCAGGCAGCACAACTCCATGCTAGAGTGGTATAAGCTAGAGTCGGAGAAGCACTGGTGTTTAATAGACCGCTCAATAACGGGCATGCACATTTGGAAGGTCCTGTGGCTCCCCCGAAAACACCTCCCCAGTGGAGTTTATGTGTCACCGATCTTAAGGGCCACCTTGGGAGTGTGGGACCGGGTACAGGTACCATACGGCCTCTCGACCCCTGTGTCTCCTTTGACCATATTCATAGGCAACCCTGACTTCCCACCGGGCCACACAGGGGAGGGATATCTCCATTGGCAAGAGGCCAATTGTAAATGCATTGGGGACCTCTTTGATTAAAACGGGGTAATGGACTTCAAAAGCCTCGTCGACGGCACAGATAAAACCGCATGCAGGTCGCTTTTCAACAAAGTTTGAGAAGTGGTATGTTACTAGAATGTCAGACAAATGGCTGCTGTCCGATATTTAGGCTTTCCTAAACACCCCTAGACAGGCTAGTAAATCCCCAGTGCAGCCTAGGTGGGAGTCTGAAATGGAACGTGAGTTCTCCCCAAAGGAATGGCACAACATCATACATAGGGCAAGAGCAACCTCATGCAGCACAGTGGGCAAGATGTTTTTGGAAAGTGCACATTACTGGTATTACACACCAGCAAGGATGGGCAATGCTGGCGACAGTGACGTTTGCAGGGCCCGCTCACTCTTGTGGTCATGCCCGAAGATAAAGGTATACTGGGAGGTGATTCTCCAGGATATAGATGACATATATCACACTGATTTACCTGTATTCCCCTTGTACATACTTTTGGGACTCCTGAATGCCCTGATGTACCCTTTCAGTTTTAGCCGGGGTAGAGCAAATACTTTGGCATAGGGAGCGGCCAAACTGGCAATTCTGGCTAGATGGGGCATGGCAGAGGTTCTCACCCGTCTGGGTTGGCTATATAGGCTATGGGAAATACTGGGGATGGAAAAGATCACAGCGGGCCTAACATGTTCCCTCCCTAAATTCAATAAAACATGGGGTACCACTATAGAATTCTGAGCTTACTTGTCCGAAGTACCTTAGAGTGCTCCACCTCACTAGGGCCCGCGCCTCATCGGATTAAAGATAACAGATGGATGTCTAGCCCGGACCATCTGGGTGACCCTTGCCTGTTGCACCACACACACCCATAGGGGATAGACCTCTTTACCCTCTCTTCTCTCTTCTAATATTTTCTTTTTCTACCTTTATTTCTAGCCCATACAAATGTTCCCCACCGGCCGGTGGATGTAAGTGGCAGCTACTGTAATGCTTGTCTTTTCAAAATCAATAAAAGGAATTAAACCATAAAAGGGAAGGTTAGGGGATGGCTTGGTAAGTGGGTGCACTTGCCAAGTCTTTTCCCCGTCGGATAAGGACAGACCGCGTTACATCGGAAGCAGGTCCAGAGCCGTGCAGAATCCATATATCAAGGGCACATTATTTTGGTCACATGCTCACTACTATTCTGACTACAGTCTGCCATCCATGCATGACATAGCCCCTGAATTTTAATTCTTTGGATCATCTATCTACCCATCACTAAGATCGGATGATCCCCTTTTTTTTACCTTTGGAGTATATCCAATAAAAGGAACCTGTTACCTGATCAAATAATCTGATCCAATATAGTGCTACAGGAATTGACTGATAACAAGTGCCATCCTGGTGGGATTGGTACACAATAAATAAGGTACCCATCCGCAAGGGGGCTTTTGACCTTTTCTGAACCCTGGCAATCGTTTCCGGGATTACAGGAACTGTGACTTTTTCCTGACGAAGGCGTAACAAACGTCGAAAGGCGCGTCGAAAAGTATACAGTTTTGCCACAACTTTGTCTACTGTGTTCTATGGAAAATATTGATTTTTTTTAATGATCTGTATGAATTTTTAATATATGTATACAAAATAATACTATGTATTAGACATTTGCACAATTTTTATTGAAATGTATGAATAAATAAATAAAATATTTACATAGTTTTTTATATAAATTATTTTGACCTCTTTCATTGTTATTGTTCAACATAGTTACAACTGACTATTAGACACATATTTAGCATTTGTTTATCATTCACATAATTGTCTAGGAATTTATTTTTCATTGTGTTTTACCCTGTCCTAGAAAATGGAAAAATATTAGGGGGTCCTTGTTACTTTCAAATATGCACTTGCCAAGTTGACATGGCAGTAAAAACTGCGCGCAGACACTGCAGTGGCAGGTCTGAGAACCCTTTGAAAGGTTGCTCGTGTGGGTGGCACAATCAGTGCTGCAGGCCCACTAGCTGCATTGGATTTACAGGCCCTGGCACTCTCAGTACACTTTACTAGGGACTTACCAGTAAATCAAAGATGCCAATCATGGAAACACCAAGCCATAATGTAATTTACAATAGGAGAACTTGCACCTTAACACTGAACAGCAGTGAGAAAGTGCACAAAGACACTAAACCAGCAAAACAGAGTCAAAACCAGGAGGTAAGAAAGCAAAAAGACAGAGGAAACACCTCAAAAGATGTCGGGTCTAACACATCTCCCCTCGAGCTGAAAGTACGGAGAACTACCCAAAATCCTTAGAGTTCTCTTTACTAATGTGGAAAAACCTGGATAGACCATCAGCGTTTGCGTATTCTGTGTTCATTCCCTGTAGGGAGATGGACCACCTCAACAGTTATGGGTTCTCACAGCTCATTTGCATCAACCATCTGAGGGGTCTGTGGTCTGTCTGAACTCAGAAGTGAGTCCCAAACAGGTAGGGTCTTAGCATCTTCAGTGCCCGGACCACAGCAAACGCTTCTCACTCTATGGCACTCTACCTCTGTTCCCTGGGCAGTGTCTATTGCTAAGGAAGACTACAGGCTGGTCTAGGCCCTCTTCATTCAGTTGTGAGAGCACTGTTCCCACACAATTTTCTGAAGCGTCAGCCTGCACTACGAATTCCTTGGAGAAATTGGGTGCCTTAAGCACTGGCGCTGTGCACATGGCTGCCTTCAGGGCATCAAAAGCTTTCTGGCAGGCATCAGTCCAGATCACCTTCCTGCACCCTCCACAACAATCAAGCCTAATGCTTGCGGTGGACCGGGGTGTTTGTGGCAAGGAGATCGCGCTGCCAGTAAGTTTTCAGACAGTTTTAAAAAAGTGCAAATAAGTGGTTTTAAAAGACAGCAGAACACAGTTGTAAATCACTAACAGGTTGCGCTGCCGTTTCGGTAATGCACAGGTCCGTCATTTGTAGTATGCCATGCTTGTAGGAAATGATCAGTGAGCTTCGTGATATTTTTCTTACACCGGATATTGCTGCGATGTTCGCATATTCCCTGTTTTATTTTACGCAAAGTCATGCCAACGTACCTGAGCCCGCATGGGCAAGTAATCAGGTACACCACGTTGGTGGGATTACAATTGGTGTGTGCCCTTTGCGACCAGAGCTTCCCCTTCTCCAGCACTAGTTGTTTTGTCAGGGCTCTCAAATGGCAGACGCTGCAAGATCCACACGGGAAATGACCCGTTACCGGGGGGAGGCCCCAGGCATTTAGGACCGACTGATTGCCATCCCTACCCGCGATCTTGGGGCGAGGGTGAACAATGGAATCCTTAATGCTCCTAGCTCGTTTGTAGGAGAAGAGGGGTTTCTCCCACTTGTGGTTTTTGCTATCGAGGATTCTCCAGTGCTTCTTAATGTTTTGCTGACAGCGTTAGAAGCTACGTTGAATGTTGTTACGCATATTGTAATGCTAATTTGGGGGTATCTTCTAGGAGGGCTTCTCTATGTTGGTTCCTGGCCCTCTTACAGCTTTTTTTAAGCATTGTTCCTGTGTACCCCCGCTTCTGTAGTTTGTTGGTAAGATCCTTGGCCTGTGTCCCGAAGTCCTGTAGTTCACTGTAGTTCCGTCTAAGGCGTAGTTATTGGCCAAAAGGAAGATTCTCCCGCAGTGGGCGTGGGTGGAAGCTCGAGAAATGTAGCAGGTTATTTTTGGCTGTGGGTTTGTGGTGCGTTAAAGTCTGAAGGTGGCTACCAACTTTCTTGATAACCACGTACAGGAATACCATCTCATCCTCGTTATACATGTATGTGAATTGCTGGTTGGGGTCACACGTGCTGATCCAGCTAAAGAAAGCTAGAAGGGTTTCCTCAGTCCCTTGCCAGACGATGAAGATATCATCTTTGTACCCTTTACAAAAGGATACATAGGGCGCATAGGGGTTCTGTGACGAGAGTATATGTCTACACTCGAAATCGTACACATACAACCCGGCAACGCTTGGGCGAAAGTATTGCCCATCGAAGTGCCAGTGGATTGTAGGAAGAGTTCTCCCTTGTATTCAAAAAAGTTTTTATTCAGTGTGAGGGTGGCACACTTAACCACAAACTCCTTGGGTGTGATGAAATCCCATTGTGCTCTCTCCAACGCGTCTCTGATGACCTTGATGGTGTCGTATTGCGGAATGCAGGTGTAGAGACTCTCAATGTCTAGCGAGACCAGAAACGCGGGTTCTCCTGGGAATTCCATTTCATGTAATAAGGCTTGGAGGCTCTTTTTTTAAAAAACTTTTATTTATTGAATTTGCAGTAGAGATACAAAGAATCGGTTGCAACAGCCATAGGGGATACATAGCTTAAATAATCAGAAAACATAGCATTGACATATCTGGATACACAAATATAGCTGGTCATGCACATAATAAAGTGTTACATGTCGGTAGACTCCACCGCTAGCGTACAAGAGGCAGGGAAGCAAAACAGGGTATCATACAATTGCCTTTACATGCTGAACTAAGAGAGAACAAAAGGATAAACAATGTCAGGGATTCCTTCAATACAGTGGATCACAATGATGGTTCAGGCAAGAGAAGTCTGGCCAGTAAGTGTTGTGGATGTAAGAGCTGGCATAGGCAGCCTTCAGGGTGTAGCGTCATCTACAGTGGGATGTTCAAGTAAATATGTCTGCAGTGAGCCCCAAATATCCTGAGGGCGAGAGGAGAAGTGCTGCATATGTGTTGAGTTGAGTTTGCCATAATATTAAATATGATAGCCAGTCCTTAAATTTGGGAGCACGCCCCCTACCCCAATGACAGGCAATGCGCCTACTAGCAATGACAAGATAAAAGGACACAAAGCGCTGATGTTTAGCAGGGAGTTGCTCAGTATAACCTAAGAGCGCCAGCATTGGAGATCTCGGGAGAGGTTGGGAGACCATAGAGTCGAGAGCCGCAAGGAGATCGTCCCAAAAAATGCGGACTTCAGGGCAGTCCCAAGCAAGGTGTAGGAAATCAGCATGTTCTATTCTACATCTGTCGCAACTGTGCGTGTCTCTCAAGCCGAATTTGTGGAGTGTAGCTGGAGTGTAATAGCTGCGATGTATGAATCTGTAATGAATGATACGTAGCCTACTGTTGGCTGATATCTTTTCAGTCTGTCCACAACAGTTTAACTATTGTGCATCTGTGATGTCCTGGCCCAATTCCGCCGACCACTTTGCACGTGCCACGCATGCGGGGTAATCAATATCACTATAGAGGCCATGATAGAGCGTGGATACTAGATGTGAAGCAGTAGGTGCACGTAGGACAATATGTAGTGGGGTGAATGTCGCAGGTTCGGATGGATAGGTATCGAAGCTAGCTTGTATACCATGGCGAAGGCGGGCATAGAGGAACGTTTCCATAGTGGAAGGCGGGGGTCTGGGCACAGTTGTTGGAGAGAACGAAATTTACCGTTACTGTAGAGATCACCACAGCACCGAAGGTTTAGTTTGTGCACTGTTTGTTTGAAAAGTCCTTCCTACAATAAAGATAAGTCAGGATCATATGTTAGCGGAAGGAGAGGGGAGTATAAACTAGGTGCATGCATGTGGCCTAAAATGCGGGACCAGGCCGAAATCGTGCAGTCTACAGAGGTTGGGCTGCTACCGCTGGGCAATGCGGAGGCTAGAATGATTCCGTCCAGAGGGATGGGGTCAGCGAGCCAATGTTCTGTGGCGACATGGGCAGTGTAAAGGGGTGGGTGGAAGCAAAAGTGGGCAAAATGAGCTTGCGCACCAAGATAGTAAAGTTCGAAAATGGGAATATCGAAACCACCATGAGAGTAAGGCTGCATCATCACATTCCATTGTATAAGTAGTTGTTTTCCTCCCCATACAAGGCGAATCAACTCCGACTGGAGGAAAGCGAAGAAGTGACGGCCAGGGTCATACGACATGTTCAAAAAAAGGTATAGAAATTTTGGGAGGATCACCATCTTTATAAGAGAGATGCGACCGGCCATGGTCAGGGGAGGGCAATCCACCGGGTAATGCAATTTGTAACATGTTCCATTGTGCGACCATGGTTGACGCTCATCAATTCGTTCCGGTCCGATGTTTCACAAATCCCTAAACACTTAGCATCATCCGCGCACCATACAAGCAGATAATCAGTTGTAAAGGGAACAACTGAGCTGGTCAGTGGGAATATCTGCAATTTGGACAAATTTATGTGTATCCCGGATAAGCCACCAAATCTGACAAACTCCCACAGCAGAGTATTAAGGTTTTGTTGGGGATCTGTAAGATAAAGGGTCACATCATCCACGTACAAGGAGTATTGGACGTAAGAGACAGCGCAGACCAATGTGATTGTGATGTTGTCCAACACTTGCAGCAAGGGGTTCCATTATCAGGGCGAACAATACCGGAGAGAGTGGGCACCCCTGCCGTGTGCCACGGGACAAAGGGAAGGAGGGCAAAATGTGTCCATTGATCAAAACTCTTGCAGTGGGTGAGGTGTACAAAAGCCTAATCCATGTGAGGAAGCCTATTGGAAACCCCATACATTGTGGAACTGTGAATAGGTAGTCCTACTCCACTGAATCAAAAGCCTTTGAGGCATCAAGGAACACAGCTATCAACCGCAATCGAGGGTCTACGTTCTGTAAGATGGAGAACAGAGTCCTAAGATTGTGGGACGTGGCCCTGCCCAGAATAAACCCCGCCTGATCTGGAAGGACTAATTTCTCTATGAGTAGCTGGAATCGATTCGCCAATAATTTAGCCAGAATTTTTGCATCGGTGTTAATTAATGAGAGCGGCCTATAGGACTCGCAGCGGTCTGCGGGTTTGCCAGGTTTTAGTAGTGACGTGATGAGCGCCTCCCTCATGGTGCTAGGTAGGGTTAGTGTCTCATGCGCCTTAAGGAACAAAGCTTTAATCACTGGGAGCAACGGATCCATGTACATTTTGTAAAAGTCAGCAGGCAGCCCATCCGAGCCTGGCGCCTTCCCTGATGTCATTTGCATTATGGCCTCCCGAAATTCATCGTCCTCGAATGGGGCCGCCAGAAACTCGCGCTGGGTATCCCCCAACCACCCAAGGATTATGTCACCAAAAAAAGGGGAAAATATGGGGGGGATCGTACGCTGCAAGCTATAGAGCTCCGAGTAGTAGGTAGTGAATATCTTTAGAATACACTGTCCCTATAGCGCACACTGCTATCATCCACAACATCCAGTGTGTAGTTCGGGAAGCAGGGCATCTTGATAGTGTGTGCGAGTGCACGACCAGGTCTCTCACCCTTGCCGTAGCGACGGGCAGTGTAATATTTCCCTCTGAATCTCACCTCACGAGTCGCAGTGTCAGTGTACTCCGTGAGCAGTTCGCGAAGTGCAGCACGTTTGACTCCAGATTTAGTCACCCACATGTCTGTTTCCAGCTGTTTGATTTCGTGCTCGAGATGGTCAGATCCCTCCTAATGTCCTGGAGCACCCAAAAGCTTTTAGACATACAAACACTCCTAATTGTAACCTTGAAGGCTTCCCAGAGCAAGCCAACACTGTCAACCGAGTCTTTATTCCTGAGAAAAAAATCTTCTATCTCTTCCCCAAGTTCAGTTTGGAACACGGTGTCCAAGAGTGCCTCTGGTACAAGCCTCCAGCAGCGGGGAACGTCCACAGAATCCAGAAGTGCTAGTGCGAGGCGCACCGGGGCATGATCGGAATATGTATGCGCCATGTGAGTGACCATTTGAATCCACGGAGCAACCCCCGAGAACATAACCAATAATCCAATCTAGACCATGTAGCATGACCCGCTGTATAAAAAGTACCCTCTTTGGTGGCAGGGTGCACATGCCGCCAAGCATCAACGAGACCATGCTCCATAATCAACCCTGATAGAACGTCCCACGTTTTCGTGTAGTGTTGTGGAAGAGGATTAGAACGGTTCATAGAAGGACAAAGGACTGTGTTTAGATCCTCACCCCATATAACATGTGTAGATCCTATCTTGAGTATATGTCCCCAGAGTTTCGTGAAGTAGTCAGGGTCATCCAAATTAGGAGCGTAGCTACAGACAAGAGTGACAGACTGGGCCGCTAGGGTACCCCAGACAAGACAACTGCGACCCGAGAGATCGCTGTAAGTGCCTCCCAATCTGAATGGTGTGTTTTTCCTTATTAAAATAAGCATGCCTCACGAATATGAGGAGTAGTATGAAAAATCTCTCACGGAGGCCCAGCGGAAGCCAAAGCATGAGGCCCGCTTAGGGTCAAGGTGGGTCTCCTGGAGCATGGCAATTCGTATGCGGTGTCTGTCTAAGTATGATCAAATCTGGCGGCGTTTGCGAGGATCACGAAGGTCCCTGACATTCCACGTGAGGAAATTAATGTAGGGGGTTCTAACTGTGATGTAAGTGCAGGGAAGGCAAATCTGTAAAAGGGATCCGCTTACGCAATGTAACAAAGTGCCCCAATGTGTACTGGCGGTGATTATGAGTAGTGGAAAACAAGTGCATATGAGAGGTGTATAGCCAGCATCCGTCATTACTAGAGCGTTCTAGTAAACAAAACAACATTTCATTGTCTCCAATAAGAAATAACAGTCCCACACCCAACCCCACCCACATCGGCACCCCAATTGTGCCGGGATCCTGTGTCCCACCCAAATCCCAACCTAAGAAAAGAGGCCAGTCCATTTTAACAGGACTAAGCTCAGGTAACAAGACATACTCAAGCAAATGCATTACGATAAGTAAGTTCTGCATAGGGGGCACCAAATGTCAGTCATCCCTTCCCAAAGCCAATTCCCAAGAAACTGCGATGCAGCCCTCAGTTACAACCCCTAAAAAAGGGAGGGAGTGGCCTACGGGGGACGGGCGCTCGGCACCGTAGCAAGGTTCAACTCCTGAATAAACTTCACATATCAGAAACAGTTACAAAACGCAAGACTATATAGGAAAATAAAGAAGCATAGCCTATCTCGCACTTATCTGTCGCTAAGTGCAGTCCAAATGAGGCGACAGGGCCAAAGCTGCAAACGAAAATGTCAATGGACCCATAGCGAAAGTAAGTCCATAGATGTTACTGTCACGTGGTTAACCCAAGTTTGCGGTGCGGAGACTGCCCTCCCTGATTAGCAAGTGAGATGCAGAGCCATTGGGGTCTAGACAAGTCGTTGGGCAATGAAAATGGACTAGAGTCACGATCAGGACGTGGAGAGCGCCGTGTAATGGTTTTCAGGAAGTCCTCAGCTTGTTGTGGATTAGTGCAGAAGACGTATTTGCCTATGTATGTGATACGAGGCTTCACAGGGTAGAGTAGAGCATATTCCAATTGGGCTTTGCGGAGTTTCTGTTTGACAGGGAGAAATTTCCGGCGCTCCTCCTGGACTGCAAGCGTGAAATCTGGGTAGATCGTGAAGGCGTTCCCCTCACGTGCTTTTTGGAGTGCAACATCACGGTCACGGTAGTTTAGCAGGCACGCAATTATGGGCTGTGGGGTTTCTCCAGGGGGCGGTCTTGCGCCCAGAGAGCGATGCGCGCGTTCCACCACCAAGTGTGATGAGAACGAGTCCGCGCCAAAGGAGCCTTTAAGGAGACGTTCGACATAGTCCTCCATACGTCCGGTGTTTGTACTCTCCGGAATGCCTAAAATGCGAACATTACTGCGGCGGCTTCTGGCTTTGATGCCCTTGTTTTTAGCCGCAATTACCCTCAGCAACTTGTCCATTTGTGCCACCTGCACTTGCATTTGAGAAGTAACATCTTCATTGTCGGATATACGCCTTTCGGCCTCCTTTAACTGTCCATCGTGTTTGTCTACTTTTTGTACAAGAAAATCCAAGCGGGTATTCATAGTGTCCATTTTGCCGGACAGGTCAGTTAAGCTGTGTTGTACAGCAAGGAGTATGGACTTAACGTCGTCGTCAGAGACCTGTGATGAGGATTGCGATTGTTACATATTAGCAGGAGCAGGGTCAGCAGAATTCGATCTCATTGCCACCTTTTTTTGGGTATCAAATTTTAGGCGTGGTTGACGATCGTCAAGCTTCCCCATCGCACCGTGCAGCAAGAGACAGACAGGTCTCTTTGTACCTTGAAAAAGTAGATGTCACCTGGTTGGAGAGCACAGCCGGAAGGAGAGAGTGCGCAGCGGTGCACAAAGGGGGGTAAGAGCGTAATGATGGCAGTGTGGCAAAGCATGCAGCAAGAGAAGGCCAAAGTCCCAGAGCAGTTCAGCACAGGATTGTGAGATCATGAGAAGGATAGGAGCAGCATGGAGCAACAAAAACGCAGGGCGGCAAGTAGGTCAGCAGACTGAAGATGACAGGCCCCACAGAAAAATCGAAGAACAGCAGGGACGCTTCACATGTAAAAAAAGGGTGGCTTATCCCCAGCAAGTAGAGGAGAATTCATGCATTGGTGAGATAGCAGGCAGGCGCAAGATGGTATGGTGCCCACGCCACCAGGAGAGCTGTAAGAAGGGCTGTAATTCAGGGCGGGGGGAGGGACTCCCATCCCTGATTCTTTCGTGGCAATGTCCCAAGATTCGAAAAATGCCTACAGGCTCTAAAACTGATGGGACGCCCGGGGACGCGCACCCAGGCCGCGGGACTGTGAGGGCGCGAGGATAATGGCGGGGGGGTCCGTAGGTCCAGGCTACATGGCTTTTTTTTAATCGCAGGGCCGCACCGCAGATCTACAATCTACCTCGCAGCCGGCCCCAGCGTCACAGCACGTTGCTCTCCAACTCCGGGGGGAGATGAAGATAGGTTCGGGCCCGAAGGTGCGTGACAGGGCCGTGAGGGTCCAAGAGTGGTGCCGGGGCTCACCGCACGCCGCAGATGCAGGACGACACCACAAAACCCACAGCCTCTCTCGCGGCCGAATCCCACGCCGTAGAGCTCCGTCCCCCGACCCCAGCAGGGGACAATCAGCGAGGGTCTGGTGATGCGCGGCAAGGTTCCAGGGCTGCGAAGGCACAAAGGAAGGTGGCGTAGGCTCACCTCAGTCCGGGCTCGAATGAAGGCGTCTGCTGGCACTGGACCGCACCGCAATGGGGCAGACTGTGATTTCACCCGTGGCTGGATCCTATGCTGCAGGACATTGTTTTTGCTGGTCAGGAACACAAACAAATCACATCTAGCTAGAGTAGAAGGCAGGATAAATGTCGGATGTTTGTGCCAAGCTTCCAGAGCCTCACAGGTGTGCGTCCATCTTGGAAGTGCGCCACCTAGCGCCCCAAGGCTAGAAGGCTCTTGGTATCCTTAAGGTAGGTTCTGGTAGCTTGGATTAAAGGTTTAAGAAACAAATTGCAGTACTTCGACAGAGGTTCAAGCAAAGAACCTATGCCTGACACAATAGGCCGTCCTGGCGGTGGCATTTTGTTTTTATGCGTTTTGGGCAGGGTATAGAAGTACATTTACTGGTGGTCAGAAAATCTGCCTCATGCTTCGTGATGTGCCCGTTGCTTTCCGCTTGATCCACCAGTTCCTTTATCGTTGTTTAGAGTTGTGGAGAGGGATCGTTGCCAAGACGAGTATAGTTGACCTGGTTGTTCAGGAGGCGCCTGCATTCCTTATCGTAGGCTAAAACTCTACCTGGCTTGCTTCCATGTTCGCCTGAGTGAGTTTCCTGAAGTGTGAAGTTTGGTTCCGGAAGGCCCACATGTAGCTAAATACATCCAGGGGAGTTTTCCTGGGACCATCTGCCAGCCTTCCTTGACCAAACTGAGAGGTCGTCTCACATGGTGCCCATACATAGGGACTGAACCCTAATGACTTCTGAGGTACCTCCCTGTATGCAAAGAGAAGGCATAGTAAAAGGACATCCCACTTACGCCTCATGGGTTCTGTTAGACCCTTGATCATGCCCTTTAAGGGTTGGTTGAATTTCTCCACCAAATCATTACCTTATGGCTGTTAGGAAGTGGTGAACTTGTAGGTTACATCACACTCCTCCCACAGGGATGTCATCTACTTGGATATGAAATTGGTACCACGGTCAAATACCACCTCTCTGGGGAGCCCACACAAGGAAAGTTTGGCAAGACCTCCAATGTGCAACACACCGCCTTCGCATTTGGGGCCAAAAGAAGTGGGTGACAATCCTGTCAAAGGTCTTGTCCTGCCCAAAATGTCCTGCCAAAGGCATGTCATGAGCCAGACCCAGTAGGAAGGTCCTAAAGTGCAGGAGTACCACCAGCAAAAGGGCTAACCCAGGCTCAGCGACCTCAGGCTAGGTATATAGGGGATCATTCTCCCAGTAAATCCAATGTGATCCAGACTGATCACCAGCTGCCTGGTTTGCAGCCTGCTGCCGCAAACCCTCTAGAGAAGGGCATTCCCTTTGCTCTCTGTAGAATTCTTGCCTGGTGGGACCACATTCTTGCTGCCAATGGGTCCGCTTAGATAAGTCCCCCAGTTCAGCTACCTGCTCCCTTGTAGGTACCGGTACCGGGGCATCCCCCTCAAGGTCAGCTCCTCCAGGACAATGGGAATCTCAGGGGTTGATTTCCAGCGCCCCCTGCCCTTTCTCATGGCAGGAACCTGGGCCACTGTTTCAGGCTCCAGGTCCTTCTGATCACCCTTACCGGCTACTATTGACGGAGTGGTCACGCATGCCCACTCTGGTAATCCAAGCATCTCCAAGTGAGACCTGAGCTCAAAATACTTCCACCAGGACTGCTCCAGGTCGTTACCTAGCAGAAAATCTACAGGCATGGTAGGGCTCACAACCACCTTGAACAGTCCTGAGACCCCCCGATTCAAAGGGAACCTATTCCACCGTCAACTCTGAGCTGCCACAGCAACTACTTGGTGGAATGCCCCGGGGACTACTTGCTCCTCAGAGACCAGGTGACACCAGACTAAGGTCACACTGGCTCCAGTATCTCTGAGAGCCTTTACCCTTCTCCCATTGATGGTCACACAGGCACTGAATTTCTTAGTGTTAGCAGACTGGTTTCCTGGGACCATTGCACTTTCCCTTAGTGAGACAAAGTTCATTTCTGCTGGATCCTAACCCTCTGTGGGTATTCCTTCTCCCCAAGTGCTACAATAGCCCACACCTTGGACTGCCCACCGGTGGATGGCATTGCCCTCTTGGGACACCTGGGGTCTCCCTTCAAGTGGCCCACCTGCTCACAGGCATAGCACTTGTGGGGCCGGTCTCTGCAGACTTTCCTGAAGGGACCGCTTCTTTCTTATCTCCTGGGGAATGGGAACCTTTACCCTGGGTATTTGTTTGGGGCCCTTTAGAGTACTCCTGTGCTTTACCCTTGTCCCTCCCACTCTTCTGCTGGGGACCCTGCTCACCGTTGGTGGGGTCTCCCCCATACACCATCTTGTGGACCCTGGTACTCACCTAGCAGTCCGCCTCCATAGCAAGCTTTTTGGGGTCAGTCAGCTTACTATCAGTTAAGTGATGGCGCAGCTCTGCAAAACATAGACTAGCCAAGTGCTCCCACACAATCAAATTGTACAGCCCCTGAAAATCTGCTACATTACTGCCCTTCACCCAACTATCCAGTGCCCTGCAGAAAGAATCCACACATTGCAACCATGTCTGGGAATCAGCTTTTTTTACTAGACCTAAACTAATCCTGGTATATATCAGGAGGGAGACCATAGCTAGTGAAAAATAGCCTCCTTCATGTCAGTGTAGGTGAGGTTGTACCCCTTACCCAAAGCCAACAAAGTGTCCCTCCCCTCTTCTGAGAAATGAGACCACAATCCTGCCCGCACTACTCACCGGTGAGGGTCTCAAGGTGCTGGGGGGGCGGTGGGGGTGCTGCTACTGCTCGAACAACCAGGTCTTGAGAAGTCTCCTGAAGGTCAGCAGGTCCTGGGTCTGCCGCAGGTTGATTGGGAGGGTGTTCCATGTCTTGTCGGCGAGGTTGGAGAAAGATCTGCCACCTGTGGTTGCTCTTCGGATGCGGGGGACGGTGGGAAGGGCGAGGTCAGCTGGGCGAAGCTGGAGGTTCGGGGGTCGTTCGTTGAGGTATGCCGGTCTGGTGTTGTGGAGTGCTTTGCAAGCGTGGGTGAAGGTGATCCTCTTGTTGACGGGGAGCCAGTGCAGGTCTCTCAGGTGGGGTGTGATGTGGCTGGGGCGGGGGATGTCGAGGATGAGGAGTGCAGAGGCGTTCTGTATACATTGTAGTCGTTTCTGAAGTTTGGCCGAGGTTCCCACGTAGAGGTCGTTGCCGTAGTCCAGTCTGCTACTGATGAGGGCCTGGGTGACCGTCCTTCTGGTTCCGGTGGGGCTCGATCTGTAGACCTTGCGGAGCATGCAGAGGGTGTTGAAGCAGGAGGAGGAAATGGCATTGACTTGCTGGGTCCTTGACAGCGATGAGTCTAGGATGAACCCCAGGTTGCATGTGTGGTTGGTGGGTGTCGGTGCAGCTCCCAGCCACCAGGAGTCGTCCCAGGCGGAGGGGGTGAAGCCGAGGATGAGGACCTCCGTCCTTTCCGAGTTCAGTTTCAGGCGGCTGTTCTTCATCCATTCGGTGACGGCCTTCATTCCTACGCGGAGGTTGGTTTTGGCGGTGGTGGGGGCCTTGGTGAGGGAGAGGATCAGCTGGGTGTTGTCGGCATATGAGATGATGTTGAGGTCGTGTGATTGGGCTATGTGGGTGAGCGGTGCCATGTAGACGTTGAAGAGTGTTGGGCTGAGAGATGATCCTTGATGTACACCGCAGATGATCTTGGTGTCTTTAGATTGGAATGGAGGGAGGCGGACACGCTGGGTTCTGCCGGTGAGGAAGGAGGTGGTCCAGTCCAGGGCTTTGTCGTGGATCCCTGCGTTGTGGAGGCGCGTGCGTAGGGTGTGGTGGCAGATGGTGTTGAAGGCGGCCAAAAGGTCCAGAAGGATGAGGGCCGCGGGTTTTCTGTTGTCCAGCAGAGTCCTGATGTCATCGGTGGCAGTAATGAGGGCAGTTTTGGTGCTGTGGTTGCTGCGGAATGCGAATTGGGATGGGTCCAGGATGTTGTTCTCCTCCAGGAAGAGGGTCAGTTGCCTGTTGACAATCTTCTCGATGAATTTAACCAGGAATGGGAGAAGGGAGATGAGCTGGAAGTCGTTGAGGTCCTTAGGGTCCGCCTTGGGTTTCTAGAGTAAGGCGTTGATCTCGGCGTGCTTCCAGCTCTCCGGGAAGGTGGCACTCTCGAAGGAGTTGTTGATCTTGCGGAGATCGGGTGCGATGTTTGAGCTTGCTTTGTTGAAGATGTGGTGGGGGCGGGGGTCTGATGGTGAGCCGGAGTGGATGGTGTTCCTTATTTTGATGATGTCGTCATCGTTGACGTGGGACCAGCAGAGCAGGGGGTTGGTGTGGCTGGGGGGTGGTGAGTCTGAGGTGTCGGTGGCTGTGGGAGGGGGGCCTAGTTGTTGAAGCTGTCGTGGATGTCTGCGATCTTGCAGTGGAAGAAGGTGGCTAGGGAGAAGGAGAGGTCTTGCGATGGCAGGATGTCGTTGGAGTTAGAGCTGGGGTTGGAGAGTTCCTTCACTATGTTGAAGAATTCTTTGCTATTGTGTGCGTTGTTGTCGATGCGTTCCTTGAAGGAGGTCCTTTTGGCCGTTTGGATGAGTTGCCGCTGTCTGCGGATGGCGCTCTTGTGGGATGCTTTGCTGTTCGGTGTCTGTTCGTGGTGTCACTTCTTCTCGAGCCTTCGGCAGGTCTGCTTGGATGCCTGGAGGTTGGCGGTGAACCAGTTGGCTTTTCTGTCGGTGCGTCTGTTTGAGGGTTTCTTGATCGGGGCGAGAGTGTTGGCGTAGTTGTCCATCCATTGCCTGAGGTTGCGCGCGGCAGTGTTGGTGTTGGCGGTGTCAGTTGGTGGGTTTCGGGCGAGGGTGGAGATTAGCTGGTCTTCGGTGATTTTGCTCCAGCTGCGGCGGGGGGGTCTGTTGCGTGTGGTGGTGTGTGGTGGGTTTCTCAAAGGTGAAGTGGATGCAGTGGTCGGTCCAGTGGAGTTCGGTGGTGTGGCTGAAGGGGACGTGGTTGCTGGTGGAGAAGGTAGGGTTGAGCGTGTGTCCGGCGGAGTGGGTGGGAGTCGTGACGAGTTGTTTGAGTCCGAGGTTGTCGAGCAGGGTGGTGGAGTTGCTGTTGTTGGTGCTCTCGAGGTGGAAGTTCAGGTCTCCGAGGAGGATGTAGTCTGTGGATGCAAGGGCGTGCATGCTGACGAAGTTGGCAATGGAGTCGCTGAACTGTGGCCGGGGTCCGGGGGGTCTGTAGACAAGGGTTCCTCTGAGGGTGGTGTTGGGGTCGATGTGGATCTGGAAGTGCAGGTGTTCCGCGGCACTGAGAGTGTTGTTGGTGCTAGTTGAGATTCTGAGGGTGTTCCTGTGGACGATGGCGATTTCTCATCCTGCTCCGTTGGTGCGGTCCTTGCGGGTGATCTTGTAGCCACCCGGGATGGCTATGGCGATGTTGGGTGCGGAGGAGGGGTTCATCCAGGTCTCCGTCAGGAAGGCGACATCCGGGGAGGATGAGTCAAGTAGGTCCCAGAGTTCGATGGCGTGCTTGCGGACGGAGCGGGTGTTGACTAGTATGCATCTGAGGTGGTTGCGTCCTAACCCGGTGGGCGAGGTGGCGGCTTGGAGGTTGGTGAAGCTGCAGCTCTGGCAGGAAAAGGGTCCTTGGGTGCGCCTCGGGCTGGCCAGGAAGCAGGTGTATGCTCGACCGACGTTGAGTGTGTGGAGGAGGCTGGCATTGTCATGGCGGCTGGTGTCATGGTGTTCACGGGGGCCAGGGGGTCTGGTACTGGGAGCGGTCCAGGCGCAGATGGGCGCATATGGACTATGCGCAGCCGCCATAAGAAGGGTAGGTGGGAGGGAGGAGCAGCTGGAAGGCGGGAGCAGGACGAATGGGCGAGTGTGGGGCAGGGCTACAGGGAACGCAGCAGCGGGATGGGGAGAGGAAGGCTAGCACGCTGGAGAGCTACAGAGCGAAAAACGGGCAGAAAAGCACAGAATACAAAGAAAAGGAGTGCAACAGTGGGCACAAAGTAATACAGCAGCAAAATACCAAAAAGGAATACAACAGTGGGAAACAAATACCACAAAAAGTAATACAACAGTTGGAAACAGATAATACAAAAGGTATACAACAGTTGGAAACAGATACCACAAACAGTAATGCAACAGCAGACAAATAAAAAGGGCAAAAGGGAACAGAGCAAGCACACAGATACTTACGGCTCCCCACTGGGCCATCAGGGATGAGTCGCAGGCGGGAGCCTGTGGGTGGAGGAGTGCCTTGAACTCGCGGCAGCAGCGAGATCAGGGAGCATGGACAAGGGCACAGATAGGTGGAGCTGTGCGGCGTGGGGCGCGACCTGCCTGGAACAGGATCAAGGGTTGCTTTTCAGGGACACCATTCATGTGTATAGCCGCCTCCCGGTCCTGAAACTACCTTTGGATGTCATCACCCTTTGCTAAATTTCTTGCCTACATTCTTGGGAATGTGCACAATCCTGTCTGAGCGCACTTAGGAGTTGCTGCCATTATCTGTGCTGAATTTAGTCTTCATCTCCAGCTCCTTGAGCCCACCCTCATGATCTAAAACCATCTTCTGTGATTCCATCTTGAGCCTCTCAAGCTCAATTGGATGCCTCCTAGCTTCCCTTCTGTACTCCAGCTCGTCTTGGGACAAACCACTGCTGCCTGGCCTGGATGGATCCCCCTCTCCCAAAAGCACATCTACCCTAGGAATAGGCTCCTCTGCCCCCACGCCAAGATCACCAGAGTGACCACTGGCATGTCTGGCTACTACCCAGGCCCTCAGAGCCTTTTGTAGCTCCTCTTTCCTGGTGAGTCCTCTGATGTAGATGTTAAGGTTTTTCCAAATAGCCTTTAATTTCTTGACGTTGTTGGTTTCCAACCTTTCCTCCTCATAGGCCACTTCTAGGGATGCAATTGATGATGCTGCTGTACCAGGCATGATGCAGTAGGAAGTTCAAGTTAAACAAAAAGATGAAAAGACAAAAATAGACCACTTTAATGTTGGATGCGCCCATTTCTTTCGACGCTGATCATGGTATTCAGGTAACAGTGAGCAGCGCCTTAACAATGGGGCACTGACAATATTAAAGTGAAAGTGTATATGGTGCGCTTTCACAGAAAGCCGCTGAAGTGAAAGTGGCACTTGCTATTAATTAATAAAATAAATAAGCGCACCCACTAATGTGAAAGAGGACGTCTGTAAAATAAATAATTAAAAAAGTGCGGCTGCTAAACTGAAAGCGGACAGCGCCGTAAATTAAATAATTGAATAAGTGCATCCGCTATATTTAAAGCGGACCGCGTAGTAATTTAAATAAAAAATACAGTAGTAAGCGTGTGGCGTTTGGCGTGCAGCGTTGTCGTGGGTGGAATAGGTGAAGAGCATTATGGACAATAGTGCTCACCAACTTATAAAGCAGAGCATGTAACAACACCAGTTAAAGGTCCAGGCCTTATGGGCCACAACAAATGGAGACAAGGCGCTACCAAGGAGGTACTAACAAGCCTCATAATGAATCAGACGCCAGCGTTTACAAAGGACAATGGCACAGGCCAATTAAAAATATGGGCGGAGAGTCGACGGGGCTTCTAGTTCATCCCCTAATACAGCATGTCTCACAGAGTGAGCAGGGCATGCGTGCTGCCGCTAGGCTCAACCTAAAAATGGGCTTTCATTACTACTGAAATATGTATTTTGAAATGTTTGTACAGTTTTGTCTAATAGCTATTTAAATGTTGTGTTTTAAAATAAAACTGACACCTTACATACAGCCTTCCATTTCACACTTTGTGGAGCACATCATCTGAGACAGCAAGCTTCCACACTTTGCAATAGCACACACGCACTCTGGGACAGTGAGTACTTGCACTTCTATAATTCCAGTTCAATCAGGGATAGTCCATGGAGGTTTGGTTAAGAGAGTGAAGCAGTCAGTCCGACCGGCAATGTGGTGTGCCTCTCCTTGGTGACTCTGTGCTGATTCATAGTGCACCGAGGCTGCCAGACCTCTCGTTGACTCAGTGTTCACTCAGGAAGTAACTTTTACTACCTTTCACAACTAGCTGTGATTTCTAGGAAGAGACCACCCCGCTTCCTGCTCTGGGACAGAATCTCAAGGAATAGAGAGAAACACATGTTCTTCACACGTCCTCTTCGGCATACATTGAAATACAGCTTCCCTGTACTGTGTTGCTATGAAGGCTTCTCTAGGGGAACAGATAGGAGCACGGAGCCCTGGGCGGGGGAGCAAGGCTCTGGTTATAACACGCACTATAGTTGTGCTACATATCATAGCCAGTGGTCGAAGTGGGCGGGATCGGAAGGGCATGGCGTGCCCCTACTTCTTTTATTAAAAAGATTCTGTTCCCCTACTTTTACTTTTCAAAACTGTGTCCCAGGACGGCAGAAATAGCAAAGACATTCAGGTAAGCTCGGCTTGATTTCGTGGATGTTCGGGGACAGGGAGTGAAGGCAAAGGACTCTGTCTCTTCCTTACTGCCCAGAGAAGACACAGACAATGTCCTCTTCTATTCTGTGCTGGCAGCTGCCCAACCCCTCTCTTCCTATTATTCCCTCTCTTTCTGTCTTGCTCCTCACTTACTGAAAACTGTGACTTGAAGAAACGGCTCACAACATCTCTTTCCTTCTTTCATTTAGTTGCTTCCCTGTGAAATGGATCCAAAAAAGAACCAGCGGGCGCCTCACACTGAAAATAAAAAAATTAAAAAACTAGATGGGAGAGGAGAAGGCAGCAGGGGGAGGGGAGAGAGGAGGGGGCCTGAGGCTGTTTCCCTTGCGGGAGCGAGCAGGAACCATATGTTAAACCTCGCTCCCGCAAGGGAATAGCCTAACGCGCACGCGTTGCATTCAAAGCAGTGCAATGCGTGCACGTTTTTGACTGAAAAACAGAATCCATTGCTAAAGGTCTTTTTCCTATGCAGCGCGCTGCATAGGCAAGACCTAAAAAGGACTTGGGTAGCTCCCCAAAACAGAATTGTTGGTGTGGAAAGAAGGGAACTGATGTCAGCATGCCATGGAGGCACTTATATAAACACCATGCAAGTTACTTTTGAAGTGGACAACCTGAAGCTACCCAATGCCACCTGCCGGCGCACAGGAGTACTGCTCAAGATTGTCCAGATATAGTCTGACGCCTGGGGAATATTCTAAGGTGAGAAATCTGCAGATAGAAGCCTCTGTCAGAAATGTAGACCTACGAATGTAGAGATCTCTGCACAGAAAAGGCAGGAGAGGCGGAGGCAGACATTTCTGCTCGTAGTTTAATAAATTGCATTTTGCAGTATGTGAGTATTAGCACTGTAGCACTACTCAAGTACTACAAAATGCAGTTTGTGAATAAGCCCCATACTTTCCACAATAGCTTCAAACAATCTGTATTATTTGAAAACTAGCAATACATTCCTGATAACTTCCCTTACAATCGCAGATCAACCCTACTCTACATGCACTAAGATATAGTTTCATCCAGGGTGGGGAGGTATCTTGCAAATGATTGTAAAAATCATCAAAATCCCAAGTTTGTGGCTAATCACCTAATTTGAAAGGCATGCCTTCCTTTCAACGCTCCCACCGCACCCATGTGAGTAGATTTTTTCACAAGTCAAATGTAATGGTTCTGGTATCATTTTAATTATGAATACATCACTTTGTTAATATAAATTCAACTTTTTGAAAAAATCTTGCTCTTTACATTCATAAAATAACATATTTATATACATAAGTTCATTGTTTGTCCAAATGTTTTCCAGCATTGGATCCCAAGACTGGAGTTGTGGCCAGGAAAAGGCATACACTGATTGATAGGAGGTGAGAGCAGTAGTGCATTCATAACAGGCCAATCTTTGAGGACATGCTGGAAAGGGTGCTTTAAAAGTACCTGGTGCAGGAGGAAAGTTCCTTGGCATGGCATTCCCCCATGGTGGTCTACGACAGCAGGAACATAACTAGAAGACAATACAAATGGTAGCTAAAAATTAACATCACTGCCATCACAGACATAGCTGAGTGCAAAGAACATGAGACACATTTGTATTCAACAATACGGTATTGTGCAGTGAGGATAATGCAGAAAGCAAACACATGTGTCTGTATAATGAAAGAAACATCTGCCAGTTTGTAGCAATAAAATCATGTTTTGTGATGAGAGGGATGCCAGATGAAGGAGCAAAATTAGAATTAACAAATAGGTGTGTCAAGTGAGCATAAGGCAGGCCACGAAACAAATGTACTGGGCCTTAGATGGTTTCAATTAAAATGTGGCTTTTAGGAACTGAATTGTGTGCATGTTTTCATCTATACACTGTTTTTCATTTTCTCATAAAATAAACAAAATGTGTTTTGTTCTGTGGTTATGTTTATTTTTGCTGTAACACTTTACTAGCTTCAGAGGATACCTGCTGCTTACCCAAAGAACACGTATAGGGGTTGTTTATGCTGAGTGTGCGAAAGCCTCCAACCTCAGTTCGGAAGCTTTCCGACACATATTGTCGGTTTCAATTCCGACCGGCTGATAACAATACAGCCAGACGGGATTGAAACTGGACGGTCCTTCTGTCTGGCTTCCGCCAGGCTCCAGGAGCCTGTCTGCCAGTTGAGACATGTCCGTAATCCAAATGGAATGCGTTTCTGTCTACTGGACTACGATGCACGGCTTCCGGCAGGGTTTCCATGCCAGCCTTTCTGACATGGAAACACTGTCAGAAAGCGTATATGGGGGGGCCCTAGCAGGGATCCCTTCTTTTTCGGCCTTTGGTTGGGGGCAGAGGGGGTGTCATAGGGGCCCCCTTGTTAATCCCTGGCCTTTGTGGCAGGCACCTTGAGGTGCCTGCCACAGGGTGCAGAGATGAACACAGACTCACATCCCTCCATGAGAGCTTGTGTCACGGCCTGTTTAGAGCCATAATACGAGCTCCCATAGAGGAATGGGAATATGCGACTGCACCATGTGCGGTCAAATCGTAATTAGGCAGTTACGGCCGCCGACCGATGGTCGGTTGGCCCTGTTTCCACGATGGTGTATCCCTCCGACATAGAAATAAGCCCCATAATGTTTTAATGTTCAGGGTTGAAGTTTATGCTAGTGGAGCTATGCCTTATTCATATTTTCTAAAAGATATGTTTATTAATGCAATGTCACTTCCACTAGTATATAGATTAAATGTCGTACTGGATTATTAATTTTGGGTGGGTTTCTAGAGTGAGCCTGTTTTACGTAATTAAACTTCTGAATTATGGTTGGCTTTTATTAATATAACATTATTAGTACAACCCATGTGCCACTTCACACAAAACTATGAGTTTGATTCTCTGCTGCTGAAAATCTGTAAGAAATGTTTTTGGGATTTTTGCCAGACTTTACTTGCCTTATAAATAAGCAGGCTGTATGGCAGATTGTGACTTGATTTCATACTTTGACATTTTAAGAGATTTTTCTGAAACTCCTATTGCGCATGTCGCTATGACTTTGTACTCTTTGACTTGGAATATTTTTGTTTTTGTTTTATGATATTGCGGCTGATTTGAATTGACTAACCATTTGCTTTTTACCTTCTGTAAAGATTCTAAATTTAAATAAACCTTTATGGTTTGTACTTGAATCTTGACTCAGGTGGATTTTCCTGTGTGGATTTCCCTATTAGAGTTTTGTGTGTTGTTTTTTAGATACCGTATATAGGTTTCCCGATTTATGCCCTTGTATAGGCACAATTCACATTGCCCCTATTTAGGCATAGACATCCAACCCTTATTTAGGCATTATCCATGCTAACCAAATACAGACATGGCCACCTACATCTGTCCATCCACGTCACATCGAGTTCTTGGAAAACCAGACTCTTAAGCCTTTAGGACTTCCCCTTGCTTGGATTATTGATTTCTCCAAGAACTCATTTATAATGCATGAACATCTATTCCTTAGGGGTTCATTCATGACGTTCCGCTGCCCAACTTTTACGTCAATACTGGCATTCCTAAACACCTTCAAGGTATAAATATACCCTCACTTGCCATGGCAAGTCACTGCTGCATACTTGCACGGCTCACCACGGCAAGTTCGGAAGGTCCCCACCTCATGCACTGACCAGACGCTGTCATCATCCTCGCAGAGAATCCAGCTCCAGTGTTTCTGACGCCCCTTGCGGAGTGTTAGAGATCGAGACCCGGAAAGAGATTCAAACAAAGTTGTCATGTTTATGCGGTTGTCAGAAACAAATCCCTTCTTGTTTATTCGAGAAGGTTCTAGTGACCTCTGAGTTAGCTGGTACACACAAGTAATTAAGTTTAATGTACTCGATAGAGGCATACTGACCTCAGTCCTATGCCACAACTATAGTGTATATTATTCCAATGCGCAGAGCCTATCAGGGATATAGGAACTACACTACAAGGGTTTACTTGTAAATCAATGCTTTGAGACTTACATGGTCCGATCTCTCTTATCGGTCCTTTAAATGACAAAAAGTGCCTAAAGTTTTTGATTTAGATAGACAATGGTTGAGGGCAAGCTGAATGCTTTTTGGCAAATCAAATGGTGAACATTTCAGTGTGATTCTGTAACTTAAATTTACACTTTCCCTAAATTGTTATAGTTAGGATCACTTATGTTCAGCTCCTGGAATTGTGTGGATTATACCGATGAACGGGATCGGTTGAAGGAGTTGAGAATTGCATCACAATACTATAAATAAGGTTTTGTAAAGTGATTTGTTTTGCATATACTGTGTTTTTTATGTGGACTGTTTTGCACCACAATGTAAGTGAGTTGGAGAAAGTAAATTGTTCTGCAGAGTGGTGATTTGCACCATAGATCGCGTTGGGCTGGTGTTATGCCAATGGTTTTGTGTTTCATGTGGCGTTTGCCAACAAATGCGGTGAAGTCAAAATTAGAATGTTTCACGCACAACATTACGCAAGTTGCTGAAATTGTTCCAAATAGTTTTTGATGGAAATATTTTGATTTAAATGTGACTGCATATCTATTGTTCTGCCTTCCTCTGCTAGAGCTTGGCTCAGCAGCAGGAGGACAGAAACATATCTCTGGTCAGCAGCATCACTAGCTTGCTGTCTGGTTCTGGAATACTGGTACCAGGGGCACTGTGCACCTCCGGGGGGAGCTTTAAAGTGCATGGAATCGTACCACCCAAACCGTTTACAGTCTGGGGGGTTTGATTCCTACATGTTTGATACCAAACATGACAGGGTTCATTACAGCCAGTTTAGAGATAGTCATCGCGCAATGAGGCATGGCCACTCTATGTATTGTAACGGCTGATGCACTTACAACCCGGGAGAGTGGACTCCAAGGGTTGTAGGTGTGTCCCACTTATGCAGGGGCACTCTCACTTTTAGAACCGAGCACCCTGCTTTCAGGATTGAAAGGCCTGCCTTAGGGGTGAATTATAGGTTTCAAGTTCAGTGACATCAGATATAAGAAACGTATATCTGTCGTAATGGATGCTAGCACCAACACACACAGGCTGCAATGGCAGGCCTGTAGTCACAGTTTGAATGGTCTCTCATGGGTGGCATAATATTTGTTTCAGCCCAAGGGAGACCCCTGGTATTCCTATGCCCTGGGTACCTTGGAACCATATACTAGGGACTTATAATAGTACACCAGTAGCTTATCTGGGCTGTACCTAAGTACTTACCATAGGCAATTTAGGATGGAAGCACAGAGACTGGGGTCCTGGTTAGCAGGATCCCAGTCAGACTAGTCAGAAACAGCATAACACCAGGAAAAAAGTGGGGGTAACCTTGAAAGCAGATCCTACTTGGCCCAAATCGGGAGAGTGGGTGCCAAGGGCGCACAGAACTGCCGATCTCCGGCGTACCATTTCCAGATGTATAATGCCATCCGCAGCAGCACACTATATCTGTGTCCCGAGGAGCTTTACTGTCAAAGAGCCTATGCAACAATGGTCTTCCTGCCAACTCATACTGAATGCCAGCACATTCAAGATATGGTGCTCCTGCAAGCAATTGCATCACCACGTGTTGCACTGCAGTGTAGTATAATTCTTAATCCTTTCTTCAGCAAAGGGATAAATAGTTCATGAAGTGCAGTCCGTCTCTGGCCTTCATCCCAAATCAAGTCCATCAACACCCTCCTAGGAAGAAGGCCTTTTAAATAATCAACAGTAGGGCTGTAAAGAAATAGAGGAGTCAGGGCAAAACTAACATTTTGGCAGACACTGGGCATTCTAGATGGTGGCAAAAAGATCTAGCTAAGCTTCCCCCCATAGTCGGAAGATGCCTAGTGCTCCCTCTGGATGCATCCGCCAATTCATGATCTGCAGGTGCCACTGGTTGAGCTCGTCAACCCTGGCATTAAATGATTCCGCCAGATTGGAATATACTATGAATCACCAACCTACTCTAGAGGTGCAGGCCATCTGACACAGGTCTACACTCCTCCCTTTATGTTGCATTACTACATGTCAGTGGTGTTGTTCGTGAAAATCTGCACCAGCCTTCCCTTGACGGATGGCAGAAATGCCTTCAGCTTCAAACGAATGACCTGCATATCCAATAGACTGATCTGGAGCCGAGTTTCTGAGGAGACTAGAGTCCTCCGAAATCTAGCTCCTCCAGATGGCCTACTCAACCCAGCAGTGATGCATCCATCACCACCGTCAGCTCTGTCTGGGGAAGGGAGAGGGACATGCCACTGGTCCAATTACAGTTGAGCAACCACCACTGCAGATCGTGTGCAGTCACCTCCAAAATCTGGCTGGCATCTGACAGGTTACATGTTGCTCAGTAAACTGGGACTTCAGATTCCACCGCAGAGCCTGAATATACCAGCTAACGTAGTTAGAGTTTGCAGGGGCTAGTGGTGATATTTTTAGGTTTTCGAAAAAACGAGGTCAAAATTCAATAAATGAGTTATTAACTCTGTATAAAAGCAAATGCCTTTCTCTAAGGTGCTATTGTTAGAATTAAAATGTATTATTGCCAAATTGCTCACATTTTTACCTGATATTATGTTAGCATTTATGTAGCTAATTCATTATATATTCTTGCTGAATGCATACGCAACTAGTAAGTAGATATTACGTTAGTTAGGTTGACATCTGTGCCACCATTTTACCTCTTGAATACGCCATTTTGTAATATAATCAAAACTGTTACTTGATTATTTATGAGAAATGGTTCTTGGTAAGTTTTGTTTCTTCAAAGCTGAATCTTGCTCATTAACGCATGCCTTTTCTGTTACATAGAGGCCTTCTCCCACCTGTCTAGTGGAGAGGATAAGCCAGACTAACTTGGGCAGTAGATAGCTTGTGCCAGGCTGCGGAATTGAAACTTTTGTTCTGTATCCTCATTGTATTAAGACAGCTACCAGTGTTTTTCCATAGTAGGGGGGTCTTTGAGGGCTCCGCAACATACATAATGTAACTTTATGCTTGTTAGAGTCAGTCCCTCTTCAGCCATCATAGGAGGCTGGTCCGATTGGACTCCACTGCAGTGTACTTAGTAATTAAACTAGTTTGCATATATTCTCTACTGCGCCATCGACTCTTCATTATTGGAAGGCTAGAAGAGGTTGCAAGAGACCCGAGTGGCCCTAATCATGTTACTTCCTTCACTATGGAGCAGCTGTTTGGGGGTACACCTCTCCGGTAAGCCTCTTGAAAATTTAGAATTTTTTTTACACAGGCTGATTTACACCTACAGGTACATCTAGAGGCCGGACTTTCATTCTGTGAGGACTTAGTCCAGCTAGCACCCCTTCACGTTTGACTCAAAATCTGGCATTCAAAACACACTACCTTCCCACTCTTTGTTATGGAAGACTGTCTGTGGTAAGATGAAGCTTTTGCCTATCCCACCAGGACATGTATTTCACTCTTAAGTTAACCCCCTGTCCCTGTGATAACATCTCCAAACAATCAATTGCAAATTTTATGTTTTTTGTAAATAGTACAACCACCATAGACAACAATACTTATTACCATGTATACGCACCCTTAGTTTCAGTTTTTATCAAGATTGTTTGCACTATCTACAACTTTTAGCCAACGAGCAGTGTGCCTTGTTGTAATAAGCTTTGTATCTCAAACTTTTAGACTCAGAAATGGATTGAAGGACGGATAAACTTCTAATTACTTATGATATTGTAGTGTTGCTTTGTATGTATAGCGTTCATTTTATTTTATTGATTTTATACAGTATAGTTTTATCTTTTTTTTTTTGATAATCAACTTTATTAGTTTTATATGAACAAAGAAAATTCATTGGTTGCAGTTCAATAAACACTAAAGGGAACATGACAGGGATGATTGATGACAAAAATAGGGTCGGTCCATCAGAGTCTAACACAGCAGTCTGTACGGTGGTTACAGTGTGACATAGATTAAAAGGAAGACAGATCTTCATGGTGGCAGCATATTAAACCATTTACCCCACACTTTGTTGATTAAGTCAGGACATCCTGAGCTTCAAATAGGGCTTCCTCCTGGATCCCACACTGGTCCACTCCCTTTCTCCATCTCTGCACAGTAGGTGCCTTAGCCTGTGACCAATGCGCTGCTATGTCCCTATTGGCCACTGCACCCGCTGTCCCCAAGAGGCGTTTGTCCATCCTAGAGCCATCCAGGTCGTCAAAGACCCCCAACAGCATACGCATTGGATTGAGCGGAAGCTCCCATCCCAAGGCCTGCTTCAGCTCCACCCCCCTCCAAAACGGCGCCAGCACCGGACAACGCCACACCATGTGATAGAAATCGGCAGGCGCTGAGGCACATCGCGGGCATGCTGGATAGACGTGCCGGGGTGAGGTATGCCACATGGAGGTAGTATAATTGGACCAGGCGCAGCTTGGAGGACGTGGCCAAGGTTTTGGGGGCCATGAGGGCATACCTCCAGTCTGCCTCTTCTAGGGGGCCCAACCAACCCTTCCAGCGGGCCCTGGGTCGATCTAGGGAAGCGGGACCGTTATTCACCAGGGATCGATATATGCGGGACCCTCCCCCTCTGCCCAGGTTCCCCACCATCCCCTAAGCCTCCAATGGGGTGAACTCTGGAAGGAAGACAGTAGGCGATGCATGCGTGTAGAGGGTGTGTCTTAGTTGCAAGTACCAATACAGTTGGGAGTAAGGAAGAGCGTGGCGTTGCTGTAGGTCTGCGAAGGAACGGATGTGGTCCCCCACCCAGACATCTCCGAGCACTGAAACTCCAATGAGGTCCCACCTGCGGAACCCCTGCAGGGACGAGACCTTCCGCATCCAGGACCCATGCCAGAGTGGCGTCTGTCGAGTGAGTTTCCGGTCCCACCCCACGTGCCTCAGGGCTGTGCGCCAGGCCAGAAACACCGTCCTGGTGACCGGGGCCATCGCCTGTGGCACTGGACTACCTACAGAAGCGCCTGGACCTGTGTAAAGTCCAACGCAGTGAGTTCCACACGATAGGCAGGGTCGGACCAGTCGCCCGCATAACAATGGTGGATGGCGATAAGTTTCGTGGCCAGGTAGTAGAGGTGAAGATTAGTCACCCCCATACCCCCGTCAAAGGGGGGAATGCAACAGTGTGCCAGGGATACGCGTGGTCTCCCGCCTCCCCAGAGAAACGGGGTGAGGACGCCGTCAAGGTCACGGAACCAACTATCCGGAAGGTGGACCGTGATGTTCTGCAGTATGTAAAGGAAACGGGGGAGGACCATCATTTTGAAAAGCGCACTTCTGCCTAGGGGGTTCAGGGGAAGGGTCTGCCACTTCTTGAGGTCCGCCTTCATCCTGACGACCAAGGGCGTGATGTTCAGGGCCTACTCAAGCTCCGGTTGAAGACCTACCCAGACGCCAAGGTATTTGACCGAGTGCCTCCTAAGGGGGAAAACCGATTGCCAGTCATAGCACTCTCTGGAGGGATGAGGTGGGACCAGAGTGGACTTTGCCGGGTTGAGACGAAGTCCAGAGACCCCCTCGAAATCCGAGAGGGCCTTAAAGAACCTGGGGCCAGAACTTTCGGGATCCGCCAGATATAGCAGTACGTCGTCCGCAAATAGGGCTATCTTGTCCACTTGGCGCGAGTCCCAGGCCTAGCCCCTAATAAGTGGGTCCTGTCGGATGAGCGCCGCCAGGGGCTCCATTGCCAACGCGAACAGGAGTGGCGAGAGAGGGCACCCCTTACGCGTGCCCCTTCGGATCGGGAAGGCCTCGGAGAGCTCTCGGTTAATGAGTACATGGGCTCGGGGTTGGTGTAGAGAACTTTGATGAGATGGCGGAACGAGGGACCGAATCCCATCCTGTCCAGCACATCCTGCAGATAGTCCCAATTCACCGTGTCGAAGGCCTTTTCGAAGTCTATGAAAAGGAGGGCTAGATATGGGGTTAGCCGATCACGGTGGGCCTGGGCCAGGTGGAGGTGACGATAGCAGTGGCGGGTGCCTCTAGCCAGCATGAACCCGCATTAGTCGGAGTGGACCAGGTCTTACAGGAGGGGTCAGAGTCTCTGAGCCAAGACGGGGCGAAGAGCTTAATCTCCGTGTTGATCAGCGAGATCGGGCGGTAGTCCGCACAACTCAGGGACGGCGGCTGCGTCTTCGGAATCACCACTATCGTGGCCAAATCTGACTCAAGTGGGAAAGTGCCAGTCTCCGCCACATGGCGGAAAAGATCCAACAGGCAGGGGGCCAAAATATCTCGAAAGGCCGCGTAGTACTCCTGAGGGTACCCGTCGGGACCAGGTGTTTTACTGGGGTGTAGGAGGACGATGGCGTCCTGGACCTCCTTCAGGGTGAAGGGGCGGTGCAGAGCGTCCGCAGTCTCTTGAGAGATAGAAGGCAGTCGGGTACCAGTTTCGTCCATCAGAGGAGCGCCCGAGGGTCGATCAGTGTAGCGGTGTGCATAGAAGGTAGCAAAAGTTTGCGCTATGGCTGCGGAAGTCACTTGGGGGTTCCATCGTTTGAGCGGACCTCAGGAATAATACGGTTGACTTTGGGATAAGACACAAGGTTGTGGAGGAGCTTGCGTTCTTATCCCCCATCCATAAACACGAGCTACCGACGAGCGCCAGAGCATTTTGTCCGATTCCAGTGAGATTCAGCGGATCTCTTCGCGAACCGCTGCCAGTTGCCGGGAAGAATCCTCCCGCCCACCAGAGAGTTGTGCAGCTTCCAGCTGTGTCGCTCAGGATTCCAACTGTGTGAGCTGGGCCGTCTGTTCCTATCGCTTCACGTGGACCAATCCCCTGGCAACTCCTCGGACAACGGCCTTGCCTGCCTCCCACAGCGTCCCCGGTGAGAGGACCGAGCCCACATTGGTGGAAAAAAAGTAACTGAGTTTCTGGCCGAGTGATTCCACTAACTTCGAGTCCTGCAAGAACCAGGCATTCAGCCGCCAGACCGCTCGTGGAAAACCCCAGCTGGAGGGAGACAGGAGAATGATCTGAAATCCCTCTGGGCAGGATCATGGCGCCAGAGACCAGCTGGCAGTCGGTGGCCGGCATCAGGAGAAGGTCGATGCGAGAATGAGTATGGTGGGACGCCTATGTATGGGTGTACTGATCCGCGCGGGGTTCCAAACCCGCCACACGTCACAGAGATCCAGGGCCGAGGTCCAGCCTGACAAGGATTTAGCGGAGGTGACACAGGCCTCTGACGGGGTCCCCGTCGTATCACGCAGGGGCTGCAGAACGGCATTAAAGTCTCCCCCAACCACCGTAAGACCCTGCGGGAGGGAGGAAATCACTTGCTTAAGGTGGCGGAGTGTTGGAGGCAGGAGGACAGGGGGAATGTAAAGGCTCAGGAGGTTTAGGGGGCGTCCTTCCATAGTACCCGAGACCACCACATAACGGCCCTGTACATCTGTCTCGGCGGCAGCCAGGGTAAAGGGAAGACCTTTCCTAAGTAAGATAGCCACCCCCCGGGATCCCCGTGTGAAGCCGGAGTGAAGCCGGAGTGCCAGACCCTGTCAAAGCCGTAACGGGCTAGGAAGTTACATTGTGTACCCAGGAGGTGTGTCTCTTGGAGGAAGAGGCTGTCCGGTGTGTGGTGGTGGGCAGCGCGGAGGACAGCCGTACGTTTGATGCGGTCTAAGAGGCCATTGACATCCCAGGAAAGGATGTGGATGGGCCTAGTGAGAGTGTATGTCATCGGAAGGGATGGGATGGGGAGGGACGGATAACCACAGGGGACCACACCCAGCCGGAGGAGGGTATCCACCCAAATGCAGGCTCAGGGAGGGGGCAATGGAAATAGTGATCTGTTCGTCAATGGTGAAGACCTAAAGAGAGGAGGGGGAATGACAGCCAGCAGCCGTTCCCAATGGCGTCCCGTAGGCGGCCAAAAATAACAAACTGGTGGAGGCAATGAGCTGCGTGTCAGCTGTGGATCTGCCCGTGAGAGAAGGCTACTAAGGAGAACTGCAAACAGCGGCCCGTAGGCGGCACAAACAGCGTCCCTAAGGAGAACAGCAACCAGCGGCCCGTAGGCAGCTAAAAATAACAAACTGTTGGGAAACAACGATCTCCCCCCAACCCTGGCCCCCCCCCAACTCCCCCCACCCTACACTTCTGAAGTGGAAGCATCTATCGCCGCATAAAGCCCCCAACCTCTAACTACCCCTCCAAGAGGCGATGCACTAATCTAAAACGGTTAGCAAAAAACCAAACAAACAGGAGCGTGGCTAAAGTGGACCCCCCTCCATGTATACGGATGAATGCCAACAGCTGAAAAGACAAAATGCAAATGCGATAAGCATAAGATGAACATGATGAATAGGCTGTGGGGTTTTAGGTTTAAACCTATAATAACTGATAAAACCCCACTGAAAGAAAAATAGCCCTCACCGGTGAAAACATATAAACACTGACAAAACACCTGCACAACCACAAACTAAATGCCATTCAAAGAATGGAAAAAGAAAGTGAAAGAGTCATTTTGTTCTTACTGAAGGGGTCAATAAAATGTAACTTTGTTATACAAGCTAGCAGTCAGAAAGACTGGCTAAGATTATTCTGCTTGAGTTTTGTTCTTTAGGGTGGCCACTAAAATATTGTTTCATCTTCCTTTTACTTTTTTCAGTTTTATGGCCTTTGGTCTAAAGATGCAGGGTTTAGTTTCACGTTTTAGGTTTAGTTTAATTATTTTATAAACTGTAGAGAATCAGGACATATCAAGCTCACATTTGATATTTAGGCTGCATTATATTCTTTCACTGATAGGTAAAATGGCTAGTTTCATAAAAATCTTTCCTAATATGTGTCATCACATTTGCCCACAGAGAATGGTAAAAACCCTTAATACATCAGACCATAGTTTCTAGTGGGTCAGTATTGATAGTAGGTGAATTGCCAACACCTCAGGCTTTAAACATTAAATGCAAGGTATAGTGACAAGTATATATATCACCAAGCATCTGGGATAGTGGTGAAAAAATGTGACACCAGACTTTTGGAAAACATGGAACTTAGTGTCACTTGTTATGCTCTGCAAAAAAGGTTCTTTCCAAGTTCAACAAAGATTGGAGTGATATTGTTTGTATTTGTAGTGATTCAGCTACGTATATAAATAATTTGTGTGATGACCTGTCAAAATTGATACCCGAGCTTAAGTGATTCCCTGTAGGAGATCATTGCCACTTGTTAGATGGTATGCTGAAAGCATCTTTACAATCTTCAGAGTTATTGAGAGATGCTATTGACTTTTTAGTCCATTCTGGTGCACTGTTTTCTTATGCCCAGGACTTAAAACGCAACTATTTATCATTTCGTGCTTTATGTGGCATCAAAGAAAGAGTCATCCCAACTGTGCCCCTTAGCTGACGGTTCTCAGCCCAAGGGGCTATGAATGCTGAGAGGGCCTTTTCACAGAAGTTTACATGGGAAGGAAAGCGCGAGCGCACATGACCAAAGACTCACTGAAGAAGTATTGTATGGTGTACTACAATAAGATTAATTTGCAAAAATCTCCTTGGACCTCATATACACTATACGTACACTGTCTATATACCATGTTCTTTCAGTGCAGAAAGCAAGCAATGATAAAAGCAAAATGTTCCATAAACACCGGAAAAACACTTTTTCTGTTGTTTTTAGTGGCACGAAAATGTCTAACCACTGATAACAACTGTTTTTTAAGATATTGAAAACACTGAAAAAACCCCACCAGAATTTACCAAAAATAGAAACTGAAAACAGGACAGCCTAATGATGAAGCAGTCCCGGCGCTGCATTGGAAAGGTGGACATCCGATCGGGCCATCCAGTGGGGCCAGATAGGACCCCGCTCATAGGGTCAAGAGCAAACCCGCTGTGGAAAGTCGTGGCAAGTGAAATGTAAATTGTCCAGTCTGCAGCATCGGTTACACCCCCTCCTCGCCACCAGAGCCACGGATCACGGGGCTCCGGGACAGTCCGATAAGGCCTTTCGCAGATTCACGTCCAACCCGGGGATACTCCCCATATAAATCAAAGAGGAGGCCAAGGTGGAGGAAGAGGCTCTCTGATTTGTGGGCTGAGTCTGTACCTCTCTGGAATAATCCGGGAATACTATGATTTTGGAGTTCTGGAAGAGCAATGGACCCAGTTCCCTGGCCATCCCCAGAATTGCGTCTCTGTCCCAGAAGTTGCAGATTCGAAGGATGATGGGACGAGCCGGGGCTCGAGGAGGGGGTTTAGGAGCGAGAGAGCGGTGAGCCCGTTCCACCGTGAACCAGGGGGAGAGTTTCTCTTTGGGCATCCAGGAGCGGACCCAGGCCTCAATGAAGGTGTCGGTGCGGCCCTTCTCCACCCCCTCCGGAAATCCCAAGAGACGCAGGTTGTTCCTCCGGGCCCTGTTTTCGGCATCCTCAGCCCTGCGCAGCAGCTCCGAAGTCTGCGTCTGAAGGCGGGCCACCTGAGACTTGAGGGCGCCCACGTCGTCCTCCACCGCGGAGATACAGGATTCAGTTTCCGCAATACGTGTCGTGGCATTCCGGAGGTCTTGCAGAATCAGGGCCACGTCCACCCTCACTTCCCCGCTCTTGCTTTCCACCGAGGCCTGGGACGTGCTTATCGCCTGCAGGACAGTGGAGAGGTCTCCCTAGGTGGCCCCAGGGGCAGGCAGAGGCCCAGCCCCGGGATCTCGGCCGGACATGGTGAATTGTTCAATCTTTGTTTGGGTCAGGGGGATGGGGGTCTGAGTGTTACGGTTCCTGCCCATGGCCCTGAAGAAGAAGAGGGGGCGGACAGGCATGCGTGTGCCACCCGACACGGTGGCCGATATGCCCCCACACCAACCACAGCGTAGCCCCCGGCCCGCAGACAGCGGGGAGGTGCAGGCCCTCACAGCAGCGAGCCCGGGGTAGATCGAGGAGCCCCCGTGACTATGGGAGTCCGTGTGCCTCGCAGCTCAGGTAATAAGGGGGCCACGCTGCGCCGGGTTCCCGCGACTCAACCCCAGGAACTGCAAGACATACACGGGCCAGCTGCCCCACGTAGCCCAGTGAAGGCCGCAGCGCCGCACACCTCCAGCCCCGCGTATCTTGAGGCACACAACAGCAGGCAAGAGGGCACACAGCAAAGGTTCCGCACAAGTGCGGGGCGGAGCAAGCAGGTTACACCTCAGTCGGCACAGGGCCTCCAGTCCCAGGGAGCAGGACAGCAACAGCCGCCCGGGGTAGGCGTGGGACCCGCCAGGCCGCAGGTCAGACCGTGGAGCCAGTCCATCCACCACCCCCCAAGCAGAGGGGCAGGCGTCACAACAACAGAAGAGATGTCCAGCTCTCTGTCACCGCGGTCGTCCTCTCGGCCACACCAGCAGTCTGCACACCGGCAAACGGGGGGGCAGCGTGGCACAGCCCGCCACCCGACGTGGTGTCCAACCCACTCTCACACCGCAGCTAGCACGCCGCCACAATGATTATGGGCCCCACTCGCCGTCAGGGGTTTGGGCCACCACCAGCACCGTAGACCACTTCAAGCGCCGGGCCTCAGGCAGCGCCCGCGATGCACACAGGTTGTAGCCGTCCCCGGAGGCCTCCCAGGCCAGGAGCCGGGGCCTCGCTCGTCAGGGGGTCTGCTGCGACGTCGCCTCAGGCTGGCGCGGGTCCCCCGCCTCCCGGGGCCGAAAAAAAAAGGACCGGATAAAGGCCGGAGGGAAACCCGACCCCCCCCGGCCGCCGGCACAATGAACAGGGGGCCCACTCACCGGGCCGCCGCCAGGGGTCCGGGACGCCACTCGCTCCAGAGACTGCTCCTAGCACCGGGCCTCAGGCAGCGGCCGCAGCTCACATGGGCCGTGCCCGTCCCTCGATGTCTCTCGGGTGCTGCCTCCAGGAGCGGGGCCGCCCACCACCACTCTGGGCCACAGAAGTCTCTTGTTCCGCCATCGCAGGGCGGACACACGAAGCCAGGGCAGTCCGCGCAACGGAGCCCCCAGGCGGAATCTGCAGGCCCAGGACCGAGGGCCGCTATCTTGGGTACCGCAGGCCTCAGGAACAAGGGCCGTCCACTGGAGCACAGCGAGATCGGGCAGCCCCTCGGGAGGAAACCGGAGCAGGGCAGGACAGCCAGGGAGCCGCAGCAGGTGTGTACGGGGTCTGATGGCAGCTGTAGTCCGGCTGATGGAAGGCGGATGACGGAGGGGGTCCGGAGCACTCTTAGAGTGTGACCGCCATCTTGATGCCTCAAGCCACGCCCCCATCTTTATTCTTGTTTAGTATTATTGATGCATTTTATTTATGATGCAATATCTTTTATGGCTTTCAGCTGAATAAATAATTATTGACTGACCAGCTAGCATAGTTTACAAGCAGGCTGCAGGAGGCTACTATGCCAAGAAGTCTCAGAGCTGCTATCAACGAGAACTCAGGACCAAGGTTAAAACATTGGGATCATAGCCTGAATGTCTAGGACTCATTGCAAAAGAGGGAAGGAAGGCCCAGAACCGCACTGTGTCCAAGACAGCTTCTATAAAAAGAAACCTTTGCGAAAGTGTTGGATGCGACTTTGAATTATTGATCGAGAAGCCCAATGATGTCAGGAGGTCCGCAGTTGTCTTGAGATGGTCCCCAACTGACTGTGGAAAGCAAGTGATCAACAGCCACATGGAGGAAACTAGCATCTCCAAACTCCAAAGAAGGGTGGCATTTACTGCCATCACTTTCGTGAACACCTGAGGGGCACTGTTGAGATTATAGGGGAGAACGACAAACTGAAAATGCTTTTTGCCTACCTGTAACTTCTGGTAACATCTGTGGGACTGCAAGATGGGTATGTGAAAATACGCATCCTACAGGTCCAAGGCTACAATCCAGTCATTTAGATCTAGGCCCATTCAGAGGATAAAGATAAGATAGGCCGAAGCCCTCCATACTTCTTCAGTATGAGGAAATAGCGAGAGTAACAACCTGTCCCTATTTCCAAGTCCAAAACCCTGTTGATGACTCCTTTGGAGAGTAAACCTTAAACCACTTGCTTTTTTGCATTAGAAGAAACAGGTGCTCTTCCAAAAGCCATCGTCAGGTGGGAGAAAGTTGCAGAGGGGTAGAATGAAAGGGTAGGGAATAGCCACGCTGAATGATTTGGAAGTCCCATTTTTCAGATGTGAGGTGTCGCCAGCCTACAAGAAAGTGCCTTCTACAGGGTGGGTGGGCGCTATTAATGGTAAACTAAAATGGCCTGTAGGCTTTTGCTTCACGGGAGGGAGACTGGGAGTACTGATGCCCATGGTGACCTACTTGTTGCCTGCCAGATCCATGTACCTGGCCATGTAGGGACTGAGATCACTCGACAGTGGGCAGTGGAGACTGGAATTGGTGGTACAGCTACCACCTGCCAAAGCTTAGGAATTTACTAAACTGGTGATGCAGTTGTCTGGCAGTGGTTGGAAGACCCAGAGAACATGCTGTGACAATACTTTCATTACAGTATTCTATGGAGGAATCAGCTTTCTCTCCAACTAGATGTCAGTCATCGTAAAGCATACCTGTAATGGAGGCTTGTATGTCTTCTGAGAAAACTCTGGATCACATTCATGAATGGTGGCTGAGCACCACACTTGTGACAACCTATCAACTCAGACCATCAGTAGCATGAAAGCCAGCACAAATAACGTTTTTAGCTGTATGTTCAAAATCTAGACTAGTTTGAGCCAAGGAGGACCTAAGTTCTTCTGGAACCGCAAGAAAGATCTTCCCAGTCATTTCCCAGAGGAGTGTATATACCAGGCTTAAAAACAACTGACCTGACCTCAATGCTAGAATGTCTGAGGAGTACATTTATGAGCATATTTACAATATTTTGGTGTAGGTCAGTATCACAAGCCTTCAAGCTGCGCTGCCCTACGTCAAGAGAAAGGGGAAGGAATGTCCTGTACCTACAAGATACATGCACATTCCTATCCTTTCTGCCAGGGCTGGTGTACAAACTGCAGCCGAGCGCCAACACAGGCATCATTGGTCTCTGTGTTATTGGCATGATTGTTTTTGTGCAGTAAGGCACACCTTCCTGCACAGAAACAATCACAGGAGGCATTTTGCTCATGTTATGTGTGCTGCAGAATGCAGCACACATGGAAAGTGAAATAAACGAGTAGAAATGTAAACATTTCTCCTCGTTATGCCTGCTTTGGGAAGGCGTTAGTTTTGGCGCTGCCCCAGATTTATGCGATGTTATAATTCTAGCGTTAAGAGATAGTTTAATTTCACTCCGTGGCAGAACCACTGCCCGTTTAATGTTATAATTCTAGGGCAGTGTAAAAAACCATGGGTGTTGACTGGGAACAACCACAGCAACACCCATGGAGCGGCCCTTGCATGCAGAGTAAGGCATTGCCTTGCTCCATATTTAGAAGTTTGGCAAAACTAAAGCGTCCCAAAGTGTATGCACGAGTGTGCGTGTGTTCTAAACAGAGTAACTTGTTATACTAGAGATTACATTAACATTGTCTGGTAATATATAGCAAGAGAATCAAATCATCAGCAAACACTAAATGATAAAAATCTGAAAGAATACAAGGTATAAAATAAAAAAATTCTATTTATTCCACAAAATTTAAAAATTAGTTCATACATAAAAACATTTCATGATTACATTATTAAAAAAACTAAATCAACATTTCATGATTACACTTCAGAAAACAAAGTCGACGCTGCGTTACGGTGACCACAACAGGAAGAGACTTCGTTGGACGCAGAGAGGCCATTTCACATCACTAAGGTCTATCATTAAGGTCTATCAAGAACCTATAACCAGCGCAATAAGTATATTACATTCTAAAACCTGATTCTTATATCTAGAAGAGTAATGGGAGGTCCTAGGTTCAGTCGTTATCCAGTTGCGACTCACAAGCACACCAAATTAAAGGTTCCTTGTCATTTTTAAATTAGTCTTTTTATCATACTACACAGTGGCTCCAACGAAGGTCTCCAAACTTTGAGTCTTTCACTCACTGGTATTAACTTTGGGTGATACCTGTATGAAATTCTATCTCCATTTCATCCTGCCTACATTGATGTAAAGCTAAACTGACAGTAGGCGTAATCCAATAGCAAAGTGAGAAAACTGTCCTGAAGAAGGTGAACATCTTTGTGAATCACCGAAACGCAGCGTTGACTTTGTTTTCTGAAGTGTAATCATGAAATGTTGATTTTGTTTTTTTAATAATATAATCATGGAATGTTTTTATGTATGAACTAATTTTTAAATTTTGTGGAATAAATTGAAAATTTGTATTTTATACCTTGTATTCTTTTGGGTTTTTATCATTTAGTGTTTGCTGACGATTTGATTCTCTTGCTATATATTACCAGACAATGTTAATGTAATCTCTAGTATAACAAGTTACTCTGCCTAGAACACACGCACACTTGTGCATACACTTTGGGACGCTTTAGTTTTGCCAAACTGTACCTACCCTGTCACTATTTTCGAATAGTAGGGTTCCTCCCTCCTTTTTTATTATTTTAGTATTCCATATTTAGAAGGCCATGAAAAGCCACACAGGGTGGCTTTGAGTGACCTTGTAAATATGGGCCGGCACACTGCGCCTCTAGAGCATCACAAAAAGGACGCTCTGGCAGCGTAGAAGGGCTTCAGGGGTATTGTTAATATGCCCCTTATTTCCAAATGCCTCAATCCTCTTTGTCTCCCTATTTGTGCAGAGTTGTAGGGAATGAATTTGGGTTCACCTTTCTGGTGGAAGCCTGGACCACCATATTCTCAGAGTGCAGTGTTGTGTAAGGAAATCGAGGTCACCAAGAACCGGTCCATGGCTCTTGGGCACATGCCTACTCACAAGCAGGCAAAAAAGCGCTTGGACAAGGTCTCCATCAAGGTGTTAGTAAGGGCTTCATTAAATGGAAGAAATGTCTCAGATAAGGCTGGTCCAAGTTGCAAAAACATCTGTAAGGACATTAGTCTTGACATCAGCTGAAAGCAACTGTAGGTACAGTATTGGAGATGTTTGTCAAAATACCACAACTATTAAAGCGCTCTTTCCTTGAAGGTCCAAGAGGCAAAACCATCCCTGTATAAGGAGAAGTATCAAGCCCACTGGCGTCTTGTGAGTCCATGTAAGACTGTCATAAAAATTCGGGGTAAATCATTCCCATGCACCCATAGTCATCTCTGGATAGTGGCAAGTTCTGGTCAGCGTCTGAGCCAAAAAGACAATGGGGGCTCTGAAAGTGCCTCTGCAGTAGTGGAAGAAAAGTATCAAGCTCAGGTGGTATGGGGACTGGGTGCACTGTACTGGATTCACAACATGACCTTTGCCATGGTCGAGACAACGCCAGCTAGGGGTCGACACCAGAGTTGTAACCAGATTCACCTCCGGTTGCATCAGCACTGGCAGCTATGAAGGAGGGACCAACACATGATATGATATGATGTCTCAGAGCCGAGATGGAAGTCTGCAACAGAGTCGGTGCTCAACCTGAGACGGGTCCAAGGGCTTCCGATAGCACAGAGGATGGATCTGCCAATCATATTCCGACTGGGGGTCCTAGAAAAACTGTGAGGCCCAAAGGCATGACAAAGGGAACAGGACCAGTTCCACAGATACACAGAATGGCCTCCTTAAAGCCCTCGATCGGCTGCAATGTCTTCAAAGGCTTGGGGAACTATTGGCACCTTTACACTTTTGCAACTTCTCTTTTGAAAGAGATAGGGGTTGAGTTCCACTTTATTTTCTTATGCTTTTTCTTTGACTAAGACTTTCCAGAAGACTTTAACCACAATGACGACTTCTCATTGGAAAAGCCTGGAGAGCAGGAGCGCACCCACACCCTCATCTTGTAGAAAGAGTGGATCTAACACAAGGCCTGTAACTTTCTCACTGTTTCAGGGATGTACTGTTATGCTTTGCGGTCCCAGATAGTCCTTAACTACATAAAGCCGCACTCATTGCACAACTTGGAGTTGTGCTCCGTGCTCAAACACCAAAGACACCCCACACACCCCACATATAGGTAAAGGACTGACATATGCTTTCTGCAGTCACAGCATGGTTTGAAGCCCATAGTTTTAGGAAGAGACATTGTTCCATTGTATACTGGATTTAGGTTTGAGAATTCTCGAAAGAGCAATGAAAGTGGAAGTGGAGCTCCAGATCTGTGTTTGAGGATGTGCAGCTTGGTTGCCCAGCAGTCAAGTATTCACCCAGGAAAAAATGTGGCTGTAATCTTCAATACAGGGTGACTAGTAGCCCTGTGGCGACTGGACTTTTACTAGGCCAAGAGGAGTTTGAGGGACGTCAACCCCTGTAGCCAGGAATGCCTCAACCAACCTGAGAACCGAGGAGTAGCGATACTTCATCAAAAAATAAATGACGCCGTGCACACCTTAATTCTCCAGTTAGTCTCTATATATTGAGTTTCCACCTGTGTTGCGTGCGAGACCCGGTATCAACACTTGCATGAGATTAGTTGATGGGCTTTTTGTAAGGCATTCTGGGACTGGTAGTTTGATGCTTTGAAGGGGAGGAACCGTGAGTTTAAAGCGAGAGTTTAAATGATGAGAAAGGGGTGGGATCACAACACAGCCGTTGAAAATGGAGTGAGGCATTGATGTACAGAGTTGGGTTTTTGATCGGATGGAGAGTAGGAACCAGAACGTCTTATTGAAGGTATGGGATTATGTTTGGGGGTTGTAAAAAGTGGTGTATTCACATTCATGGGAACTAAGCAGTGGGTGTTTAAGTTCACACGGTGTAAACAAAATGAAATGAGTTAGTTAAAGAAGTTGGAACCAGCATTTATTCAGGTTTAATTGATTTCAGTGGGCAAAAACGTTAGTGGCGGGAAGAACGTAAATAGTATGTATATATCTCTCTATTGTTGCATCTGCGGATAATACTCTTGTGACAGGAATTTGTGAATGTTTAGTCTAACCGAAATGTTTTAACTTTGTAGATAAACCCCTGACGAAGAGCCGTAAGGGGCTCGAAATGCATTGGGTGAAAAAGATTATCTCAGGAGAAATACTTATGTTGCATTCCGTGCTTTAGGACAAAGCCACGTGCATACCTTCAGCGTTTAAAGGAATACAGGCATCTATAATTGGCGTACATGTGACGGATTAACGAGTTTGAAATGTTTAACTAGTGGATTAATTGAATAAAAATTGATGAAAATGGACTTACTGTGGCATTATTGCAATGCACTATTCAAAGCTGTGCGTCCGGATTGGGGCGTCAATACGCCCCAGTATTTGAAGTGGTTTAACCAGCACGTGATTTGGCAGCTCACGATACCGGGTCTCGCACGCAACACAGGTGGAAACTCAATATATAGAGACTAACTGGAGAATTAAGGTGTGCACGGCGTCATTTGTTTTTTGATGAAGTAATACTATTCTGCCTTCGACGAGTAGCACCCAGGAACAACAGACGATGAAATTTACATTAACCACATGGTCACATGGCAGTCTTTTACAATCTTGTTTCTCTAAGTGGATTTGATGAACTACGATTTTAAAGCCATAGGGATCATCAGCGGTTGGACATATCGTTAACTACACGTTTTGACAGAAATCGCGATATTGATGAGTAAAATCAGCGGGTTTGTTTAGTGATTTAGTCATTCTCGATGCCATGAGCGTTTAATGTGACATTTACGGGTGGGCGGGGAATTCAATGTCAATGTGTTTAAATGACTGGGAGAGGGGTTACGAAATGAAAATAAGTCATTTTTGAACAACAAACAGTACAACACTTGCATGAGATTAGTTGATGGGCTTTTTGTAAGGCATTCTGGGACTGGTAGTTTGATGCTTTGAAGGGGAGGAACCGTGAGTTTAAAGCGAGAGTTTAAATGATGAGAAAGGGGTGGGATCACAACACAGCCGTTGAAAATGGAGTGAGGCATTGATGTACAGAGTTGGGTTTTTGATCGGATGGAGAGTAGGAACCAGAACGTCTTATTGAAGGTATGGGATTATGTTTGGGGGTTGTAAAAAGTGGTGTATTCACATTCATGGGAACTAAGCAGTGGGTGTTTAAGTTCACACGGTGTAAACAAAATGAAATGAGTTAGTTAAAGAAGTTGGAACCAGCATTTATTCAGGTTTAATTGATTTCAGTGGGCAAAAACGTTAGTGGCGGGAAGAACGTAAATAGTATGTATATATCTCTCTATTGTTGCATCTGCGGATAATACTCTTGTGACAGGAATTTGTGAATGTTTAGTCTAACCGAAATGTTTTAACTTTGTAGATAAACCCCTGACGAAGAGCCGTAAGGGGCTCGAAATGCATTGGGTGAAAAAGATTATCTCAGGAGAAATACTTATGTTGCATTCCGTGCTTTAGGACAAAGCCACGTGCATACCTTCAGCGTTTAAAGGAATACAGGCATCTATAATTGGCGTACATGTGACGGATTAACGAGTTTGAAATGTTTAACTAGTGGATTAATTGAATAAAAATTGATGAAAATGGACTTACTGTGGCATTATTGCAATGCACTATTCAAAGCTGTGCGTCCGGATTGGGGCGTCAATACGCCCCAGTATTTGAAGTGGTTTAACCAGCACGTGATTTGGCAGCTCACGATACCGGGTCTCGCACGCAACACAGGTGGAAACTCAATATATAGAGACTAACTGGAGAATTAAGGTGTGCACGGCGTCATTTGTTTTTTGATGAAGTAATACTATTCTGCCTTCGACGAGTAGCACCCAGGAACAACAGACGATGAAATTTACATTAACCACATGGTCACATGGCAGTCTTTTACAATCTTGTTTCTCTAAGTGGATTTGATGAACTACGATTTTAAAGCCATAGGGATCATCAGCGGTTGGACATATCGTTAACTACACGTTTTGACAGAAAGCGCGATATTGATGAGTAAAATCAGCGGGTTTGTTTAGTGATTTAGTCATTCTCGATGCCATGAGCGTTTAATGTGACATTCACGGGTGGGCGGGGAATTCAATGTCAATGTGTTTAAATGACTGGGAGAGGGGTTACGAAATGAAAATAAGTCATTTTTGAACAACAAACAGTACAACACTTGCATGAGATTAGTTGATGGGCTTTTTGTAAGGCATTCTGGGACTGGTAGTTTGATGCTTTGAAGGGGAGGAACCGTGAGTTTAAAGCGAGAGTTTAAATGATGAGAAAGGGGTGGGATCACAACACAGCCGTTGAAAATGGAGTGAGGCATTGATGTACAGAGTTGGGTTTTTGATCGGATGGAGAGTAGGAACCAGAACGTCTTATTGAAGGTATGGGATTATGTTTGGGGGTTGTAAAAAGTAGTGTATTCACATTCATGGGAACTAAGCAGTGGGTGTTTAAGTTCACACGGTGTAAACAAAATGAAATGAGTTAGTTAAAGAAGTTGGAACCAGCATTTATTCAGGTTTAATTGATTTCAGTGGGCAAAAACGTTAGTGGCGGGAAGAACGTAAATAGTATGTATATATCTCTCTATTGTTGCATCTGCGGATAATACTCTTGTGACAGGAATTTGTGAATGTTTAGTCTAACCGAAATGTTTTAACTTTGTAGATAAACCCCTGACGAAGAGCCGTAAGGGGCTCGAAATGCATTGGGTGAAAAAGATTATCTCAGGAGAAATACTTATGTTGCATTCCGTGCTTTAGGACAAAGCCACGTGCATACCTTCAGCGTTTAAAGGAATACAGGCATCTATAAGTGGCGTACATGTGACGGATTAACGAGTTTGAAATGTTTAACTAGTGGATTAATTGAATAAAAATTGATGAAAATGGACTTACTGTGGCATTATTGCAATGCACTATTCAAAGCTGTGCGTCCGGATTGGGGCGTCAATACGCCCCAGTATTTGAAGTGGTTTAACCAGCACGTGATTTGGCAGCTCACGATACCGGGTCTCGCACGCAACACAGGTGGAAACTCAATATATAGAGACTAACTGGAGAATTAAGGTGTGCACGGCGTCATTTGTTTTTTGATGAAGTATCACTATTCTGCCTTCGACGAGTAGCACCCAGGAACAACAGACGATGAAATTTACATTAACCACATGGTCACATGGCAGTCTTTTACAATCTTGTTTCTCTAAGTGGATTTGATGAACTACGATTTTAAAGCCATAGGGATCATCAGCGGTTGGACATATCGTTAACTACACGTTTTGACAGAAAGCGCGATATTGATGAGTAAAATCAGCGGGTTTGTTTAGTGATTTAGTCATACTCGATGCCATGAGCGTTTAATGTGACATTCACGGGTGGGCGGGGAATTCAATGTCAATGTGTTTAAATGACTGGGAGAGGGGTTACGAAATGAAAATAAGTCATTTTTGCACAACAAACAGTACAACACTTGCATGAGATTAGTTGATGGGCTTTTTGTAAGGCATTCTGGGACTGGTAGTTTGATGCTTTGAAGGGGAGGAACCGTGAGTTTAAAGCGAGAGTTTAAATGATGAGAAAGGGGTGGGATCACAACACAGCCGTTGAAAATGGAGTGAGGCATTGATGTACAGAGTTGGGTTTTTGATCGGATGGAGAGTAGGAACCAGAACGTCTTATTGAAGGTATGGGATTATGTTTGGGGGTTGTAAAAAGTGGTGTATTCACATTCATGGGAACTAAGCAGTGGGTGTTTAAGTTCACACGGTGTAAACAAAATGAAATGAGTTAGTTAAAGAAGTTGGAACCAGCATTTATTCAGGTTTAATTGATTTCAGTGGGCAAAAACGTTAGTGGCGGGAAGAACGTAAATAGTATGTATATATCTCTCTATTGTTGCATCTGCGGATAATACTCTTGTGACAGGAATTTGTGAATGTTTAGTCTAACCGAAATGTTTTAACTTTGTAGATAAACCCCTGACGAAGAGCCGTAAGGGGCTCGAAATGCATTGGGTGAAAAAGATTATCTCAGGAGAAATACTTATGTTGCATTCCGTGCTTTAGGACAAAGCCACGTGCATACCTTCAGCGTTTAAAGGAATACAGGCATCTATAAGTGGCGTACATGTGACGGATTAACGAGTTTGAAATGTTTAACTAGTGGATTAATTGAATAAAAATTGATGAAAATGGACTTACTGTGGCATTATTGCAATGCACTATTCAAAGCTGTGCGTCCGGATTGGGGCGTCAATACGCCCCAGTATTTGAAGTGGTTTAACCAGCACGTGATTTGGCAGCTCACGATACCGGGTCTCGCACGCAACACAGGTTGAAACTCAATATATAGAGACTAACTGGAGAATTAAGGTGTGCACGGCGTCATTTGTTTTTTGATGAAGTATCACTATTCTGCCTTCGACGAGTAGCACCCAGGAACAACAGACGATGAAATTTACATTAACCACATGGTCACATGGCAGTCTTTTACAATCTTGTTTCTCTAAGTGGATTTGATGAACTACGATTTTAAAGCCATAGGGATCATCAGCGGTTGGACATATCGTTAACTACACGTTTTGACAGAAAGCGCGATATTGATGAGTAAAATCAGCGGGTTTGTTTAGTGATTTAGTCATACTCGATGCCATGAGCGTTTAATGTGACATTCACGGGTGGGCGGGGAATTCAATGTCAATGTGTTTAAATGACTGGGAGAGGGGTTACGAAATGAAAATAAGTCATTTTTGCACAACAAATAGTACAACACTTGCATGAGATTAGTTGATGGGCTTTTTGTAAGGCATTCTGGGACTGGTAGTTTGATGCTTTGAAGGGGAGGAACCGTGAGTTTAAAGCGAGAGTTTAAATGATGAGAAAGGGGTGGGATCACAACACAGCCGTTGAAAATGGAGTGAGGCATTGATGTACAGAGTTGGGTTTTTGATCGGATGGAGAGTAGGAACCAGAACGTCTTATTGAAGGTATGGGATTATGTTTGGGGGTTGTAAAAAGTGGTGTATTCACATTCATGGGAACTAAGCAGTGGGTGTTTAAGTTCACACGGTGTAAACAAAATGAAATGAGTTAGTTAAAGAAGTTGGAACCAGCATTTATTCAGGTTTAATTGATTTCAGTGGGCAAAAACGTTAGTGGCGGGAAGAACGTAAATAGTATGTATATATCTCTCTATTGTTGCATCTGCGGATAATACTCTTGTGACAGGAATTTGTGAATGTTTAGTCTAACCGAAATGTTTTAACTTTGTAGATAAACCCCTGACGAAGAGCCGTAAGGGGCTCGAAATGCATTGGGTGAAAAAGATTATCTCAGGAGAAATACTTATGTTGCATTCCGTGCTTTAGGACAAAGCCACGTGCATACCTTCAGCGTTTAAAGGAATACAGGCATCTATAAGTGGCGTACATGTGACGGATTAACGAGTTTGAAATGTTTAACTAGTGGATTAATTGAATAAAAATTGATGAAAATGGACTTACTGTGGCATTATTGCAATGCACTATTCAAAGCTGTGCGTCCGGATTGGGGCGTCAAGACGCCCCAGTATTTGAAGTGGTTTAACCAGCACGTGATTTGGCAGCTCACGATACCGGGTCTCGCACGCAACACAGGTGGAAACTCAATATATAGAGACTAACTGGAGAATTAAGGTGTGCACGGCGTCATTTGTTTTTTGATGAAGTATCACTATTCTGCCTTCGACGAGTAGCACCCAGGAACAACAGACGATGAAATTTACATTAACCACATGGTCACATGGCAGTCTTTTACAATCTTGTTTCTCTAAGTGGATTTGATGAACTACGATTTTAAAGCCATAGGGATCATCAGCGGTTGGACATATCGTTAACTACACGTTTTGACAGAAAGCGCGATATTGATGAGTAAAATCAGCGGGTTTGTTTAGTGATTTAGTCATACTCGATGCCATGAGCGTTTAATGTGACATTCACGGGTGGGCGGGGAATTCAATGTCAATGTGTTTAAATGACTGGGAGAGGGGTTACGAAATGAAAATAAGTCATTTTTGCACAACAAACAGTACAACACTTGCATGAGATTAGTTGATGGGCTTTTTGTAAGGCATTCTGGGACTGGTAGTTTGATGCTTTGAAGGGGAGGAACCGTGAGTTTAAAGCGAGAGTTTAAATGATGAGAAAGGGGTGGGATCACAACACAGCCGTTGAAAATGGAGTGAGGCATTGATGTACAGAGTTGGGTTTTTGATCGGATGGAGAGTAGGAACCAGAACGTCTTATTGAAGGTATGGGATTATGTTTGGGGGTTGTAAAAAGTGGTGTATTCACATTCATGGGAACTAAGCAGTGGGTGTTTAAGTTCACACGGTGTAAACAAAATGAAATGAGTTAGTTAAAGAAGTTGGAACCAGCATTTATTCAGGTTTAATTGATTTCAGTGGGCAAAAACGTTAGTGGCGGGAAGAACGTAAATAGTATGTATATATCTCTCTATTGTTGCATCTGCGGATAATACTCTTGTGACAGGAATTTGTGAATGTTTAGTCTAACCGAAATGTTTTAACTTTGTAGATAAACCCCTGACGAAGAGCCGTAAGGGGCTCGAAATGCATTGGGTGAAAAAGATTATCTCAGGAGAAATACTTATGTTGCATTCCGTGCTTTAGGACAAAGCCACGTGCATACCTTCAGCGTTTAAAGGAATACAGGCATCTATAAGTGGCGTACATGTGACGGATTAACGAGTTTGAAATGTTTAACTAGTGGATTAATTGAATAAAAATTGATGAAAATGGACTTACTGTGGCATTATTGCAATGCACTATTCAAAGCTGTGCGTCCGGATTGGGGCGTCAATACGCCCCAGTATTTGAAGTGGTTTAACCAGCACGTGATTTGGCAGCTCACGATACCGGGTCTCGCACGCAACACAGGTGGAAACTCAATATATAGAGACTAACTGGAGAATTAAGGTGTGCACGGCGTCATTTGTTTTTTGATGAAGTATCACTATTCTGCCTTCGACGAGTAGCACCCAGGAACAACAGACGATGAAATTTACATTAACCACATGGTCACATGGCAGTCTTTTACAATCTTGTTTCTCTAAGTGGATTTGATGAACTACGATTTTAAAGCCATAGGGATCATCAGCGGTTGGACATATCGTTAACTACACGTTTTGACAGAAAGCGCGATATTGATGAGTAAAATCAGCGGGTTTGTTTAGTGATTTAGTCATACTCGATGCCATGAGCGTTTAATGTGACATTCACGGGTGGGCGGGGAATTCAATGTCAATGTGTTTAAATGACTGGGAGAGGGGTTACGAAATGAAAATAAGTCATTTTTGAACAACAAACAGTACAACACTTGCATGAGATTAGTTGATGGGCTTTTTGTAAGGCATTCTGGGACTGGTAGTTTGATGCTTTGAAGGGGAGGAACCGTGAGTTTAAAGCGAGAGTTTAAATGATGAGAAAGGGGTGGGATCACAACACAGCCGTTGAAAATGGAGTGAGGCATTGATGTACAGAGTTGGGTTTTTGATCGGATGGAGAGTAGGAACCAGAACGTCTTATTGAAGGTATGGGATTATGTTTGGGGGTTGTAAAAAGTGGTGTATTCACATTCATGGGAACTAAGCAGTGGGTGTTTAAGTTCACACGGTGTAAACAAAATGAAATGAGTTAGTTAAAGAAGTTGGAACCAGCATTTATTCAGGTTTAATTGATTTCAGTGGGCAAAAACGTTAGTGGCGGGAAGAACGTAAATAGTATGTATATATCTCTCTATTGTTGCATCTGCGGATAATACTCTTGTGACAGAAATTTGTGAATGTTTAGTCTAACCGAAATGTTTTAACTTTGTAGATAAACCCCTGACGAAGAGCCATAAGGGGCTCGAAATGCATTGGGTGAAAAAGATTATCTCAGGAGAAATACTTATGTTGCATTCCGTGCTTTAGGACAAAGCCACGTGCATACCTTCAGCGTTTAAAGGAATACAGGCATCTATAAGTGGCGTACATGTGACGGATTAACGAGTTTGAAATGTTTAACTAGTGGATTAATTGAATAAAAATTTATGAAAATGGACTTACTGTGGCATTATTGCAATGCACTATTCAAAGCTGTGCGTCCGGATTGGGGCGTCAATACGCCCCAGTATTTGAAGTGGTTTAACCGAGGAGTAGCCCCAGAGACATCCCCATAGACAGCATTGCATCTACAGCATCCTTGAGCATCTTTAGCATTATGTATCCCTTAAATCAGAACCACTTTCATAGGAATCGATAGCAAAGGGACAAAAGTGCTTGAAACAATTGAAGACTGCTTCTTTGGCAGAGGTAACTGTTTTTTAGAACCTTGCAGGTCCCCTTGACTGACTCCCTGCCAGAGTTGGTCACCTAAAGTGACTAGAAGTAACCTCATTAATACTTACCCAATTTTTCTAAGTGTCAAATGTGTTGAATATGCCAATGCTTAGTCACGGTTTAGTGAAAAAGTGCATATTTACTATAACTTGTAAAATCCTCTAGTGGATCATTTTTTGTTTTGGTGTCAAAAAATGCATAACAAAACAGTCAATTTTTATAAATTGGTATTAGATTTCTGGAGTAGCTTGTGTATTTCTTCCTCAATTGTTTGGCGCTGGCTAAATGCTTAGCACTTGTTCTTTTGTACAAGTCTGACTGCTGGGAGACGTAATTATCCAGGTTTGAGCTAAACGTTCGACAAATAAAACGTACTGCTCCGAAAGGGGTTGGCAAGTATACTACACCTGAGGTCACCCAACCCCTCCATATAATGCACCCAATTTCCTCACATTGGTACACATTGTTAGGATCCAAAACTTGTATTTAACAGAACCATACAGTTGTTGAAGAGATGCAGCAGGGCAGTTCTTCTTTAATCCTCTTCTCCAGTTCATTGGGATCTGAGTTCTGGGTATACGGGGTATCTGATTCATGCTCAGAAAATGCCCTTAGGGTAGGATGCAGTTGGTAGCCAATTGACTACCACGTCTCCTCCCTCCTGATGATCTCTTCCTGTGAAGTGTGACATCTGGCTATCCCAGGATACACCATTCCTCTCACTTCTAACATGGCAGAACCCCTCTCTTGGTGTACAAAACTCTTGAGCCCAACCCAGAGGTGTGGCTACCAAGGGGGTTACACGCCCCTGAAAAAATGGTTTGGCAACTGGCAGCCCCTCTTCTGTCCGAGTTGCAGCCTGTCTACCTAAACAATAGGACAGCCTCTCTCCCAAGGCTTACTCATTTGCTCCTCAAAGGCAGCTTTGCTTTTGAAGCTCGCCTTTTGGGCCAACACCTGAGTGTGGCTTCCTGCCAGGCAGAGGTGACACCTTTCTCCTATGCAGGTTGTCATTTTCTTCTTCCTGGGAGTTATTTGCCTGTCTCTCAAAGACAGCAGAAAGATGTCTCAGGGACTGACCCCATGTGCAACCGTGCATGAGCACAGGGGATTTAGGGCAACAAAGTGGCAACTTTTTATAAGGTTCACACTCCAACAAGTTACATTAATTTTGACTTGGGCATCAAGTTGAACTAAGTGTAACAAGTTGTTTGCTACCTTACTATATTGACTATAATAGTCCAAAGCAGAAGTTAGCAGGGCAGCAGTAGCAGTCTGTATGTCTGCACTCGCCAATGGGGCTCTTGTCTATTCCACAGTAAAAACAAAAAGTGTGGGTTTTTACTGCTGGAACAGGTGAATGGTATATTTTTCACTCTCTAATATGCTGCACCCTGCCTAGGCATGCCTTTGGTTGACTTATAAATTAAAATGGGAAGGTTGCACTTTGCTATTGCTTTAAACTGCAAAGTAAAGTTAGCTGTTTAAAACTGTCCTTTGACTCCGCAGTGGCAGACTGGGAGCCATGTTTTACCTTTGTCATACTCAGGGGGGCACAACTAGTGCTGCAATCCCTGGGGTGACTCTCTAAGTTACAGGCCCTGGGTACCATATACTGGGGACTCACAAGTAAGTTTGTTTATGCCAATCAACCATAAACATTTTAAGGTCAGGGAACAGGCATGGAGGTCTGGTTGGCAGGCCTCAGTGCACTCTCAGAGTCAAAAAAACAGCAGCATCAGTCTAAAACTTTGGAGGTGATCATAAAAAATAAGAATTTCGTTACGTGCCCCCACCAGATGAAAGGTGATAATAAACTAGCCTTGGTCCTGGTAGTTCTCATCATCTAAGTGGAAGAACTTGGGAAGGCCATCTGCTTTGGCATGGTAAGTTCAAGGTCTGTGTTTCACTGTAAAGTCCGTTCCCTGTAGGGTAATCAACCACCTCAACAACTTAGGGTTCTCTTCTCTGATCTGTAGCAGCAATCTGCTGAAAGGCCTTTAGCCAGTTTGAACAGAGGGGTGAGTGCCAAACAGGAAGGGCCTCAGCGTCTTCAGGGACCAAACCACAGCAAAGTCTTCCCTCTCAGTGACACTCCAATGCTGCTCTCTCGGGAGGAGTCCCTGGCTAAGGAAGGAAACCAGCCCAAATCATTCACTGGTGACAACATGGCCCCAATCCCATGTTCATAAGTATCTGTCTGAACAATGGATTTCTTACTGACGCCAACTGCCTTCAGGACAGGTGCTGAGCACAACATTTCCTTGAGGGGGTTCAAAATCCTTTTGACACTGATCTGTCTAGATAACTCTTTTGGGTTGTTTCTTGGAGATGAGTTCAGTTAGTGTTGCCACCATGGTACCATAACTCGTCACAAATCTGCTGTAATATCAATTCAGGCCAAAAAAGGCTCTGACAAAGGTCTGACTCTTGGGAACTTCCCAGACCAGAGTTGTCTGGATCTTAGGTTGAAAAGACTGTACACTGCCTTCTACCAACTTGGTGGGCCAGGTACACAAAAGAGTCCTGCTCTATTGGGCACTTTCTTGCCATGATAGTCAGGCCTTCTGGCTTGCAGCACTTCCTTGAGGTGAACCAGGTGATCCTTCTAGGAAGGACTGAATACAGGTAAATCATCAAGATAAGCTGCACTGAATCTTTCCAGACCTGAGAGTACCTCTTGAAGATGGCAGGATCATTTTTCAACCCAAAGAGCATCACTTTAAAGTGGCCTTTAGATGTAGAGAAAGAAGATCTCTCCTTAGCTCCTGGTGTGAGGGATACCTGCCAATAACCTAAAGTCAAGTTAAAGGAACTCAGATATTTAGCTGCCCCCAACCTAACAATGAGCTCATCTGCTTCTGGTAATGGGTGGACATCAGTCTTGGTGACTACATTGAGGCCCCCTGTAGTCCACACAGAACTTCACCCCAGGCTTCCCTCTTTTGGGATTGGGCACCAGCACCACTGGGCTGGCCCATGAACTCCTAGAATGCTATATCGCCTAAACGCTAACATCTTGGCAACCAGGCAAGTTGTGGCCAGTGTCCAAATGAAGGGTGCACCATGTTGTCAGATTTTGGGTCAGAGAGACGAGCCCAGCGGACTATCTCATCAATTGAAAGCATCCCCTTTGAGGATGGTCTCCAAAGTTCCCTCTTGGGCATTGGAGGATAAGAGATCTGGGAGAGGCTCACTCTCCTCTTCCTTTCCTCCATCTATCACCATCAGCATAGTGATACCTGCCCTGTCATGATGTAGGTTGATCCTGTTCACATGTATGAACCTGTGAGGGTTCCTGGGGGTACCTACATCAGCCATGTAGGTGACCTCTCCTTTCTTCTCTAGGATGGAGTATGGTCCAGTCTACGTGTCTTGTAGTGATCTGGGTGCCACAGGCTATTAGACCCAAAACAACTTCCCTGGCTGGAAGTGCACCATAGAGGACTTTTGGTAATTCCAGTCCCTCACAAGCTCCTGGTAGCCCACCAAAATTCTTATTCGCCTGCTACATGTACTTAGCCATGCTAGAGCGAAGGCAAGCACATAGTCTACATGTCCTGCTTGGGCTCTTTGAGGGGTCTCTCCCAAACCCCTCTCACCAAGCTAAGTGTGCCTCCTGCAGGGTGCTAAAAGTGTAGCGCAAAGGGACTAAAGCCAAATCCTTTTCCCTGTAGGCGAACAACAGACAAGGGAGAAGAACATCCCATCTTCTCCTGAGTCTTTCAAGCAAACCTATGATCATGCCTTTTATGGTTTTTGTTGAACCTTTAAAAAAAACCTTTTCCTGTGGGATGGCAGGAAGTGGTGAACTCATAAGTTACACCACACTCATCTGACTTAGCCGTCAGAAAGACAAACACTGTCTGATATAACCTCCTTAGGGAACCAAACCCTGGTGAAGATTCCAAGGAGGGCTCTGCCCATTGCAGGAGCAGGGGCTGTTTCAAGAGGAATGGCATTAGGATACCTTGTGACATGGTCCACTACCACCAGGATGAACCTACTTCTTAAAGCTATTGGAGAGTCTAGGGGACCAACACTGTCAATCCCCACCAAGGTAGTGGTATCTGGGGAGCCTTTAGCTTGCCTTCTGCACCAGAGTGACAAACTTCCTTGACCTTTTCAGACAGCCAGTCTGCCCCACGTGTCCAGCAAAGGGGATATCATGGGCCATGTTAAGGAAAAACTCCCTATACCGCTGAAGGACCACCAAACGTCTGGATCCCTCTGTTTGGGATCCCTTGACTCTCTGTACAAGAGCCCCTCCTCGCAGTACACCTTATGGCTACCACTGGTATCCCCTTGTTCTTGCCTCACAGCTTATTATCGCAAGTCCTCAAGAGTGGGGCATATCATCTGCCAATTACTCTGGACCTTCCTAGAGGTAACCCCGCTCCTTGGAGCTCTACCAGGTCTGGTAAGTCACCAGAAGAAGTTCCATCTTCAGGCACTAGGTCTTCCTCCTGAGGGTTGGGCTCCTTCTGGGCCTATGGACTCTAAGAGGCTGGATGGCCAGCCTTTCTGCCCCTCCTTTTGGTTTTAGGGATCTGGTCCATTGTTTCAGGCTTTAGGAAACCTTATCTCTACCCTCAGGGCCTTCTGTGCTCTTGTGGTAACACACACCCATTCAGGAAGACCCAGAATTGCTACATGGGCACTTCTTTCCACCTATACATTTCAAGATCATTGCCTAGTAGACACTCTGCTGGGATAGCAAGGAACACAGGTACTGTCTTTGGGCCAGTAACTCCTCCACACTCAACGCCCACCAAATCCATTGGATGACACTTTATCTCATTATCAGCTTAGACAATGTGGTGAACCTATTCTGGAAGGATCTGGTCTGGGGAAACCAGGCCATCACAATGGTCACAGTGGTACTTGTATCCCTCAGAGTCTTCACCTCCACTCCATTGATTTTTGGCCACTGCCTATACTTCTCCATGTTAGAAGGCCAACAGCCAAAGGTTCAATGTTCTTCCCACTCATGGATATTAAGGTAGCCTCTGTGTAACCTCTGGGATCTCTAGGGGCAACTTCCCAACCCATGTCTACACTAGCCAGCCATTTGGACTGTTCATCAGTGAGTGCTTTCTTAGTGCATGCTAAGTCTCCCCTCTAGTGTCCTGGCTTACTACAGTTGACACACATTCCAGCCTTTGCAGGGTCAAATTTCTTCCCTGATAACCTTTCTCCTTGAAATTACGTGAGGCTCTGTTTGAGGCAATCATTTTTATCTTTACCACCTTTGTTTCCCTGAAGGGGGGCTTACCTCCTTTCTTTTGGTCGGTTCCCAGGGACTTCTTAGGGACCCTGGTAAGAATCCACTCATCAGCTGTCTTGCCCAGTGCCCTGGAGCCGGACAGTTCAAAGTTTACCAGATGCTGGTGCAACATCTCCAAATTACATTTTGCTAAACTTTTTTTTTAATTGTCTTTATTGACAGTTTTCATTTAATAAAACATTTAGCAGTATTACACAATAAAAAAGTAATACAAGATGTTAAACTCACCAACCTAGCAGCAGAAGTCCCCCACATACATACAGGATGTACAGCAGCTGAGAGTACTTCAACTCGGGTCATGGCATCCACTACTGGTCCCATCATACACAGATTAGCTAGTAACATACTTATACAGGGACGAGTTCTGGGCCCCACAATGTTTGGATATATGGCCTACAAGCAGCCACCCGGAGTGGGGGGGGGGGGCATGCACACTATGCCCACCAGCCGGTCATAGCGACCACCTGTATTCATCTTCTGTAGGTGTCTCCACCCCTGTCCCTTCTGCAGCAGGGGGAATTTTATGGATATTCTCTTTACGTGCTAGATTTTTCATTCGCTCTACCATCGCCCCCCACAGTTCAAAGTCACGTTCTGCATTTTCATCTGTTCAGATTTTCCTCAACCGACACTCTTCTGCCACCGCTCATTACCGAAAGTCTGTCCCCCATTTAAACAGAGGTTTTTGGAATATTTTTGTTAACTTTTTATGCAAGAGCCTACAAATAGAGCATATCCACATTACATCAACAACAGTACTTATACAGTCTCTTTTAGGGCATCGTACAGGGGTTTGGTACACAAGAGTCCACAATTGTCCAGGAAGCAAGTACTGGGCGGGCGGGAGCCAACAATAGGTGAAGCCACCATCCACCAATCCCCAGACGCCCCGGACTCCGGCAGGCGGCCCACACTCACCACTCAATCCGGGTCCATCTAAGAGCCCCCATTCTCCAGTCCATAGAACTCCCCCCATCAACCCCAATGTTCTCATATTTCTTAGGACAGCCCCTTTTGACGTAGACCACCTTTTTCAGCAGCCATGAAAGTGTCCATTCCTGCAATCCATTGTCCCTTGGGGGCGTCCTCTCTCACCCCACAGACTTGTGCCAAGTCTCTCATAGCCATCAACAGACCCAGGGAGCAGAGCAATGACTTCCTACGGGCATGTCTATGTCCCTCGGTACTCACAAAAGCACAAAGTGGGGGTAAAGTGGAATCTCTTATCTAGTATGGCCCCCAGCTCCATCAAAATTGTCAACCAGTAGTTCTGTATCCCTGAGTAAAAATTGATACTTGTATAGCGCACTACTCACCCGCAAGGGTCTCAAGGCGCTTGTACGAATACCGCTGTGGAACCCATCCTGGCTTTCCCTGTGAGGTGTCTACTCCTGGGCACCCCCAAGGTGGAGGCCAGGCATCCTTAGCGTTGTGGGGGCCGTTGTGGAGATTAAGTAAGCTATTGCCCAGAGTTGCAGAGTGGGACTCCATGATTGGAATAGGTACCAAGGCAAGAATTATCAGGTCCGTGGAATTTTTGAGCCCAAGACCCGCCGAGGCGGGGAATTGAACCCTGGTCCCGGGCTAGACCTCTGCATCAGGGTCTGCCGCTCTAACCATTGAGCCACACTTCTCTATTCCTGTATTGTGTGGTAGAAGGACCCCACATGTGTTCTGCATCACAGACAGGTGGGGTATGGGATTCTACCCTCCTTATGCAGTCTGTCCTGAGCTATGTAAACCCTATGCAGGATTTTAAGATAAATCAAGTGGACTCGCACCCTAATGGGCACTTCCTGCGGATGCATCAGTGCTGCCTCCCAGTCCAGGATTCACATTCATGTCTCTGCTTCCCTTTCTCAAAAACACCATTATAAGAGCATGTTGCAGGTAAGGAGGAAGCAGCCCTCGGACATGGAAGTCTTCAAATAGCATTAGGAGATGGGGGCCCACCAGATTCCCCAGGTGTGTGAGTAATTCTGCCCGAAATCTGTTCATGACCCTCAGAGTTCTGAGAGCTCCCTAAGCGTAAGTTCCCCTTCCAATGATTCCTCCATCACCATCCAGCTGTGGAAGCCCCAGCGCTCCAAAGAAGTCTTCCGCTTTCATTCCTCCCTTACGGCTGGGGTGCATAAAGAGCCCGATAATACTGTGCAAACTCCTGAACTATCCCATCTGTCTGTGTAACTCTGACCACGGCACTAGTAAGTATTTTACCCACCCAGCGGACCTCTTCCTCCCTACATCTCAGCCACACCAGCAGATACCCAGCCTTATCTAGGAATTTATAGATATTGTGCTGTACTGACAAGTATTGATAATGGGCCACCCTTCTGCTGTATTGCAGTACTCGTGGCTGCCTTCATGACCCAGAGCACCCCCTCCTCCAGGTGAGGTGCCAGTTGGCACTTCAAGAGCTGCACTAGTTTCTCCAACTACCAGGTCTATCTCACTTTTTATGGGCTATTAGCATCTGCAAGCCATCTCTCAAGACCGCTTTGTACACTTCCCAACCCACCCAGGAGAGTTCACTGAGTCTTTAATTTCTTCAAAATATACATTCATGCCAGCCTGAATCGGAGTCACTGTGGCTGGGTCCTGTCACTCCCAGGCGTAAGGTGAAAGCGAGGGCTGGTTGGTTGCCTTATAGCCCCCAGGCTAATTTACAGCGGCAGGTAGTCTGAGATTTCTCTTGGCAGATAATCCACTCCCTCAATCTGCAGTTATGGTATGTTGATGGGATTTGTAGAGCACGGGACTAATCACCCCTGAAGGGTCCCTCAGCGCTGTGGCACATAACCAGGAAAATTTAGTTAGAGAAAGTGTCAGAAGAGCCACGTTTTTAGCAGTTTTTCAAAACTGGCAAAATTAGGGCAGGATCGAATGTGTAAAGGAAATCTGTTCCAGTGGTGGTGGTCGAGATAGGAAAAAGATCTCCCACCATATCTGACCATATGTATGTGTTGTCAGCATAAGAGAAATTGACCTCTGGACCTGAAGTTACGAGTGGGCTGGTAGGGCTGCAGTTTCTTTTGTAAATAGAGTGGGCCATTGCCAGACAGACTTGTGAAGTAGGCAAAGGTGCATTGAATAGGGAATATTTTCTCACTGGCAGCCAGTGCAGGGATTTCAGAGTGGACTTGGAAGGGGTAGGAGGAAGGAGTTTACAAACCAGGCAGGCAGTTGTGGTCTGAACCACCTGAAGTTTAGACAAAAGAGCCTCATTTACCGCAACCATAAGGGCGTTGCCACAGTCTAGGCGGCTTACAATCAGTGCTTGAAGGAGGGTTTTCCTGGTTTTGAGGGACAACCCTTGGAATGCCTTCTTGAACAGGCGCAAGAATCTAAAGCAGGCACCGTAAGTAGAGGTAACCTGCTCTCTCAGGGAAAGATGCTCATCTATCAGGATGCCCACATTTTTCACTTCCTTTTTAGGGAGAAGGGCCGCCCTCAGTTACGGGGGCTTTCAGTCATCTCTAGTGAGCAGGGGCCTTACTGAAAATCAGAATCTCTGCCTTGTCACTGTTCAGTTGTAAACAATTGACCGTCATCCAGAAAGTTATCTTTCTCATCTATTTGCTAGATTTTATTTTTTGTAGATTCAGGACTATGTCCTGTGGAGACAATCGAGTGTCATCTGCGTAAGAGATAACTTCGAAATCCCAAGATCCTACCACTTGAGCCAAGGGGGCCATGTAGATACTAAAAAATCTAGAGTTCAATGAGAAGCTGTGCTTGAAGTATGGTTTTCCTGGTTTTGAGGGACAACCATAGGAATGCCTTCCTGAACAGGCGTAAGACCCTAAACCAGGCACCATAAGTAAAGATAACCAGCTCTCTCAGGCAAAGATTTTCATCTATCTCATCTCTCAGGATGTCCACATTTTTCACTCCTCTGCCTGGCCAGCTACCAGGCTCTCTTCCCTTCCATTGCTACCCCATCTCACCACGGCTGGTACCAGACCTCTTCAGGGGTCTCAAAGAAATGTGCTGTCATTCTGGACTACCCGGAGTTTGGCCAGGTAGAGGAGTGCATAAGGCAAGCTCAGTTTCGCAATCTGGGCTTTACATTCAGAAATGAGCTTCGTTTGCGTTGGACTTGGACTGTGAAATCAGGGAAGAGGTGGACTTTATTACCCTCCACTGTCCATCGACCATGAGACCAGGCTGTCTGGACGATGCGGTCCCTAAAGTTAAACAGTCTTGTCACCGCTGGTCCTGGTGGCACCCCGGGCAAGTGGACGGCCCAGAACTCAGTGAGTCCTCTCCACCAAGAACAGGTATGGTAGGGCACCATCATATATGTTATCCATGAGCCATTGTTCAGATATAGCTCTGGAGATTGCCCCTCCAATCATTCAGGCAGGCTCGTTATCCATATGTTCTGGCAGCCGGAGTGGCCCTCCACATCCTCAGCGATCTCCTGCAGTCGCTCCACTGCCAAAGTCAAATCCCACAGTTGCCCTTTTCGTTTACTTTCATCAGGGGTCACCTGCCCCATTGTGTCTTCCATTTTTATGACCCTAGAAGTTATCTTCTGATAATCTATCCGGAGCGGGCCCAGATCTAGGGCCACCCCCTCGATCTTGGTCTTCAAGGAGGATTTTAAGTCTGTGTTGGCTCTCAATATCTTCCCCAGTTGGTCGTCCTGGTTGGCAAAAGCATGCCCCATGCACCTGAGTAGGTACCCTACTCTCCACGCCATGATGGGATTGGATTGATGCCCTTTTGTACCAGGTGTCTTATCGAACCTGAGTTTCACCATGAGGAAGCAGAGGGGATGCCGGTCCGAGTTGCAGTCCCCCAAGCCAGGTCGCGATCCTGCCACGTACCCTGCCGAAGCTCCTAAACACCCTGACAAAGCCCCCAAACAAGTCCAAGGCCTTGTGGTGGTCCCACCTCCTTTCCTCTGCAGAGCCGCTAGCAGTCCCCAGTGGATCCAACTATGGGGGAGGTCTATTTCCACTTGGAGGCCCCTCAGTCTCTTGTCTTCCTACAGACTCACCCAATTCACACAGGGGGTGTCCGCTCCTGTCCCAGTGTGAGTGGGAATAGGATATGTCAGCAGTCTCTGGTGGAGGGGAGATCACCTGCAGGCCATGCAGGAGCTCCCCTGGTGCCTTACAGCCTCGCCGGGCTCACATATGTAGGGTAAGACTGGTCCTGGCACATCATTGCTTTAGCCCCGGGTGCCTCTCTGCCCCTGCGCATGGCTTGCCCCCTACCAGGAGGCAGGCCAGCTATGCATCCAAAACAGGTCATGGTACAGCGGCCCAAGATCCAATCCAGTCGGGGTCCTGGCCATCCATTTCTCCAATAGGTGCTCCCTCTGCAGCGCTATGCCCCCAGAGCATCAACGGTGTCCCAGGGGCAGAGGGGTGGGGTCCCTCTATCTCAGGCCATTTGGCTGTAGTGGAGATCATCAGCAGGAGCTTCAAAGCAAGTGTCCTATGCCATCTTGGTCCCATCCAGAACCCGAAAATGTGTTATACTACTTTGTTGCCCTTAGTCAAGCCATCCAGTGCCTTAACTAAACTGTCAACAAAGTCAATCCATGTATGTGCTACTCCCTTCTGTGTTATCCTCCGATTCTGCCTAGACTCTTCAGGACTCAGTCCAAAGAGTTTAATAGTGCTGCGTTCATGTGTGGGTAGGACTCTACTATCATCCTCAAGTGTGAGCAGTCTGAGCCTGAGGACTATTGGCACTAACTCCCAGAGTAGTGCCCCCCCGGTGTTGTGTTACCACCTTCCACACCTTGAAAGCTGTCTCATATGAGGCCAGCCACATGTCTGTCACACCCCTGGACATAACCAGGGGCAATACCCTTGGGCAGTCTGACTTCATGGACACCCCTGTCAGCGCCTTAAGCTACTTTTCTGCTTCCACCATGTTCTCGGGGCCCTTAGCCCAGTCTGGTGCTTCTCTCCTCAAAGGCCAATCTTATTTCAGTGAAGGTATGGCTCTCTATTCTAGTTCTAGCACTGATATGCTCTACAGAAGGGACCCATGGCTGGTGATAGTGCCTGCCTGGCTCCCAGCTCTTGTGGCCAATATTGGCCTTGTGTAGGGGGCTAGGCTACCACCAGTCCCACTGGCGTGGTCCATCGCACTGTGGCCATCCTCCTTCATCTCATTTTCTTTCCCACTGCTTTGGGAAATTCCTTTTCCAGGTGTAGAGGACCTCTGTGGGCTTCCTCCCAAGCTCTGAGGGTCTTGATCAACTAATCTTTTCTGGTTTTGGCCACCAGGTTGATATTCCTGTCCCTACAGAGGGCCCTCAGCTCATCCCTCTTGAGTTTAGACTGGTTAGCCATGTCGAGCTCCATACCTTTTTTTGCTAGGAAAGTGCCTCCTTGAACTTTTTCAAACTTTTGAAAACCTTTCTCAAACTTTTTGAACTTTTAGAAACTTTGCAACAGCTTCCTCAAACTTTTTCAAACTCTTTGATACATTTTAGCAATCCTTTAGGAACAGTCTTTTGGAGTAAAAAGTAACTTCAACAAATGCTTGGGAAGCGCAAGAACGTTTTTGAGATGTACACTTTGGACATCTCAGTAGCCTCAAACCTCAATGACTGTATGGTACTGTTAAACACAAGTTCTGGATCCAGACATAGGCAACAATATGAGGAAATTGTGTGTATTATATGGTGTGGTTTGGTGACCTCACTGTGTAATACACTTTCCAATCCCTTTAGGACCGATAGGTTTCATTTGTCAAACCTTTAACTCAACCCTGGGTAGCTGTGGCTCTGAGTAGTCAGGCTTATACAAAGAATCACTTATTTAGCTTTTAAACAGCACCAAAACAATTGAGAAAGAAATCAAGAACCAATTTACAATAATAAACTGTATTTTATGTCTTTTAAGACACCAAAACAAAAAAGACCCACAGGAGGATTCCGGAAACAAAGATTATACAAGGTATAGTGTATGAAAACAGTCTTTTTGCAGGTTTAACCTCACTTTTGGCCCCCATTTGGATTACTAGCTGCTGGTTTATGACTTTGAAGGGGCACTGGAGCCTGCTGCCAGAGCTTTCTCCCTAAACATGGCGAAGCAAATTTGTATTCCTAATTGGCAAGCGCTTTAACCCCATCATAAGTCCCTTGTAAAGTGGTACCAAGGACATCAGTGTTAATGGGTTCACCAGGGCCAGCAGTCCTATTTGTGCCACCCTGAGTGACCCACGTAAACAGAGGATAGCAGGCCATCCACTGCAGAATGCAGGAAGAGTGCAAACTGCTCCAATTTGACTTTGCCCTCACCATATGTGGCAAGTTCAAAGCACTATTTTTTTAATATGTCAGTTACTACTAAGGTAGGCCTCCTAAACCCAAGAGCCAGGGTACAGTTTATAAAAGGTGTGGACATATAAACGCAAGTTTATATGCTCTCATAGTAGTCCTTTCCATTAAGGACTACTATAAGTGTTCTGCTATCCATAGGATAACATGGGCTGGCACACGGGCACACTCGAGGTGGCCAGCTCCATTATGGTACCACTGAAAATGGTTATGTTTGGTATCAAACAATGTGCCTCCTCACCTCTGTCATGATTCCAGTATTGAGGTTGATTTGGCATGCACCTGGGTACCTACCTTAGAGGTTGCCCCAGCCTTCCCTGTGTTCTGGCTGGCAGCCTGGAGCTGCCACTGCCCAGACATGGATATGACTTCCTGTCAGGCAGTGTGAACACTCCCAAGAGTCAGGAACAAAGGCCTAGCCAGGAAGAGTGACACCTCTCTACCTGACAGGATGGCTAGTGAAGTGGCACATCAAGGCCGTGAGCTTCAAAGCATGCACCGCATCTGATATGCACACAGGCTGACACCCCCTTCCCAGACACATTTGCACCTGGGCAAGCAGTAAAATGAGTTAGTCTCAGGGTGCACACACCCAGAAGCCTAGTCACATCCCTAGGTTGGGCTACCTGGTCTGTACAGCAAAGGAAGGTTTCTGCCATTTTTAGAAGGGCCAGAAAAGAGGATTCTGGATAGTAAAGGTGACATGCCTCAGAGTCACCTAAGAGGAGGATTAGCCGCTCTGGTAAGTAGCCCATTGGCCACTTACACCCACACCCCTAACGCCCCTAAATCTATGATTTGAGGGACAACCCTGACACTAGAAACTCAGATCTGTGAAAATGCAACAAAGGACAAAGAAGAGACCCGCGTCTGCGACAACAGGAGCTGCACAAACCAATGGCGGGATACTCGGCACCGGTGGCAACCCTCCTAGAACTGCACACCTGCAACTTGTCCCAGACCAAGGAGCAGCTCCTCCAGACAGAGGGATCTCTTTAAGAGCCAAAAGCAACTCCAGATTCCCTTGGACGAGCAGCACTAGTTCCCTGTACATGACTGGTAAAACAATGTCCCAGAACCAAAGAATTGCTGGCCATTAGCCCTCTGAGGGATCACCCAAAAGAAGGTGGGAAACGTAGTCCAGACCTCCAGCAAATTTGAGGCAGCTATCATCTTCCCCCAGACCTCCGGACATCAAAGTACCGATTGCTGGTCTTACCACTAACAAGGCTTGCTGGTGATCAGTCCGGTTACCATTCCACCCTTACTCAAAGCTGCTTCAAGACGGGATCATGCAACACCTTCAACCAACCATGGCTGTGGATGCATTGTTGACTTTTAGCATCCGTTTTCTCCCCAGCACCATCTAAGGGGTAAATCCAACCCTACTGCGGCTCCTCTTTTAGCACCAAGGCCAGCCAGGACGCCTCAGCAACCAGACCAGGTAAAATCAAACTGACTGTTGCGGCTTGGTCCTGACACAAGCAGTAACTTACCCCTCCTTGGGTTCCACGTAAATCAACCTGCAAGTGACTGATTGTCACTAGTACCTTTTCTTCCATTGACCGCAATAGTAAAATTCCAGCACTGAATTGCATTGTTTTATGATATGTTTTAAAATCAATAACTCTAGTTAAAGGATCCAATCTTGTTCGTTTTGGTTTTTAACTTTCTATACAAACCTGCTTTATTTTTTATAAATTAGTGTCAGATTTCCTTTGAGTGTCAATTACTTATCGTCCATGTTGGTGCTCTGAAATGATAAACTCCTCTAGTTCCTCTAGTAAAGCCTGACTGCGCTTTGCCACACTACCAGGACTGAGCTAAGGATTTATTATTGTGAATCCTAGGACCATCTTTAGGGCATCATGTTAGTGTTACATGGTGAGGCCTAACAAGCATCTCTACATAATACTCCACTTTCCTACGAACAAGCACTGGCAAATTCTATGAATCCAAACTTGGAAACTTTTTCAAAGAAAGCTTAGGTAAGTATCAAATGTGGTTACTTCTAGCCACTTTAGGCAACCAACTCTGACAGGGAGCCAGCCAAGGGGGCCAGAAGATCAGCGTAAACTGTTACATAGGCGGAAGAAGCAGTTTTCAGTCAGTTCCAGACACTTTTGTCCCTTTGCTATAGCTTCCTCTAAAAGTGGTCCTGATGCAAGGAATACAGAATGCTGAAGATGTTTAATGATGCTGTGGATGTGGTGCCATCAACAGGGGTCTCTCCTTGGTCAATGGGCAGGTTAAGGAGGTCCTGGCCACAGGGTCGACACCCCTCAAAGTCCTGTCAGTCTTGGTACAAGTCCAGTTGTCCCCGGGTTACCGGTCACTCAGTATCGCAGGTAAAGCCAATCCTTTCCTGGGAGAAAACCTGGCTTCTGGGCAACCAAGCTGTAATCTGATGACTCTCCTGGGTCCAGCAGACTCTAATGCAACTTGGAGCATTGGGCCCTGATCTCTGGTGCTGCACAGCAGTGTGTGGAAGCGATGCGAACATCTGGGCTACCACTTTGACCCAGGAGGTTTCTTCAGCTGTTGAAGCACTGTGCTGCGAACAGGAGGTTAGCCAACTGCTTCTTGGAGTCTCTTGCTTTGGCTGGACTCGGGAAACAACTTCTCCACGAGCAGGACAAAGCAGCCATAGTCCCTTCTCTTTTGCTAGCTACCAGGATCAGCAGGTGCACTCCAGTGCATAACGAAACATGAGCCCCTCCCCCCATGCAAAGTATATGGAGGGCTCCCTCCCAGGCCAGTGTTCTGCGCTTAGGTGGACACCTTGAGCTCGGGCCCCACGCACTGTGGAGGCTGTAGGGGCCTCTGTTACGTCAATGGCACTCCACGTCAATGCAACGTCTCTTCGTTAGGTGCAGCTGGCGCAGTTCTTCTTTGGTCCTTTGCTCCAGTCTAATGAGATCTGAGTTCTGGCTGCCAGGGGTGCCCTATTTATGCTCAGAAAATGCCCTCAGGGTAGGATGCGGTTGGCAGCTAATGGGCTACAAGGTTTCCTCCCTCCTGGTGACCCCTTGGTGTGTATTGTGGCATCTGGCCATCCCAGGATGCACATTGTTTTCACTTCTCACATGGCAGAACCCCTTTCTGGACTTAGAGAGCTCCCTAGCCTAACCCTGAGGTGTGGCTACCAAGGGGGCAACACGCCCCTGAAACACTGGTATTCCCTCTCCTATTCGAGTTTCAGCATGCCTACCTAAACAACAGAACAGCCCCTCTCCCAAGTGTTCCCCATTTGCTCTTCAAAGGTGGCTTATCCTTTGAAGCTCGCCTTTTGGGCCAACTCCCATGTGAAATCCTGCCAGGCAGTCCTAACACCGCTTTATCATGCACGCTGCTATTATCTTCTTTCCTGGGAGAAGTTGGCATGTCTCTCGCCGAGGGCAGAAACCTTTTCTAAGGGACAGATCCTATGTGCGACTGTGCACACTGCAACAAGTTACATTAATTTCAACTTGCGCATCAAGTTGGGCTCAAAGTAATGGGTTGTTAATACATTAGACTTTAGGAGTTCCAGTCAGAAGTTAGCAGGGTTACAGTGCATCATGTAATTCTGTGCTCGCCAACTGTGCTACTAGCCTCTTCCTCAGTAAAAATGTCAATTATGTGTTTTTACTGTTGGAATATGTAAAGGGTGCATGTTTCACACTTTACTATACCACGCCCTGCCTTCAGGCTCAATAGACCTACCGTCGGGGGTGACTTACATATGTTTAAAGGGTAAGGTTGCACTTTGCCATTGCTTTAAATGACAAAGTCAAGTAAGCAGTTTAAAACTGCCCATCCAGTCTGGAGTGACAGACAGGGAAACATGGTTTACCGTTGTGACACCCAGGGTGGCACAACCAGTGCTGCAAACCCTGGAGTTACCCTTTAACTTACAGGCCCTCTGTACCCCTGGCACTATATACTAGAGTCTTACAAGTAAGTTAGCGTATGCCAATTAGGCATAAGTCAATCAACCATATGCATTTTAAGGTCAGGGCACAGGGAGAGAGGTTTGGTTGGCAGGCCTCAGTAAATCTAAGGCCTCAATCTTTGCAGCATCAGTCTAAAACGTTTGGGGTGACCGTACAAAAAAACTTCCTTACAGGAAGGGAGTCAGGACTTTAGATAGGAAGGTCACCAGTGTCTTCAGCACCAGTTTGTCTGGACAAAGGTGGTATAGGGCAGTTCCATCAACAGTGCCTGAAGAGCAAGTTACTTACCTTCTGTAACACTTTCTCTGATAGAGACTCTATCTAACCGCAGATTCCTCACCTTAGAATATTCACCGGTCGTCAGATTGGATACGTAAAACCTTGAGCAGTATTTGTTTGCGGCAATAGGTGGTGGCAATTAGCTCTGCATCAACATCGTTCACTTCAGAAGTAATGTTGCAGTGCCCTTAGTACCACCTGGTGTGCTGATATCACTTTCATTTGTGACTATTTTCACACCAAAAATGCAGAGCTATGAAAAAACAGTGTTCAACCAGTGTGCAGTCTCTAATGGAAACATTTAGGTGAAGAACCCAGTTCACAGAATAGGGAGGATGGGAGGGTCAATGAGGAATATGCGGTTGGATAGAATCTCTACAAGAAAAGCATTACTAAAAGTAAGTAACGTGTTCTTTTGATAGAGACTTCTAACTGCGGAGTCCTCATCTTAGAATAGATAACCAAGCAATATCTCCTTGGAGGTGGGTCTGCGAACAGGCTTAAACCAAAAAGTCCTAGAGGGCCTGACCAAGCAATAGTGCTTTGTAAATGTATGGAGTGACGCCCATATGGCAGCTAGGCAAAAGTGCAGGGCAGGTATCCAGCATGCTAACGCAGCAGTAGTGGCCTTGGCCTGATGAAATGGGCCCCAAGCACTAAAGAGCCTGCTTTTTAGCTACTCCATCGCAAATCGTAATGAAGAGTACGATCCACTGAGAGATGGTCCATTTCTGCACACCCCTGCCTCTCACTCCAATGAACCCAATGGAGAGCTCATCGTCCACCAGATGCTCTTTGGACATTTTATGTAGAAAGAAAGAGCTGTTTTAGGGTCCAGGTGATGGAACCTCTCCTCCACCCTAGAAGGATGAGAAGGGGCAAATAATATAGGCAGTGTGATGCTCTGGTGGACGTGAAAGGGAGTGAACAACTCTGGTAGAAAAGAGGCACACATCTTAACAACCAATATGTCCAGGAAAAAGCTGATGTACAAAGGATGAACTGACAAACCTTGAATCTCGCTGATCCTCCTGGCTTGGTGTAATGGACACTAGGAAATTAGTGTCCGCTGCCGCAGAGAGCAGCTGTGTAGGGGCTCAAGCTTGAAGCTTGCTGATCCTCCTGGCTGATGTAATGGTCTCTAGGAAGACTAGTGTCAGAATCCGCAGAGAATAGCTCTGTAGGGGCTCAAAGGTTGAACACCAGTTATAGGGAACTAAATTTAGATCCCATTGGAGACTCACAAAAGGGGTAGAGAGGGAACAATTGGTGCAAACATTTCAGAAAATAAATCACAACTGGTGACTTGAACGGGGAACATTGATAAGGCAACTGCAAGAAAGACGAAAAGGCCGACAGGTAAACCATAACAGTGCCTTCGCAAGGCTTTGCTTAGTTAAGAATAAACAAACTGTAACACCTCTGACAGAGATGCAAGAAAGTGGGCCCCCGTCATGAGGAACACCAAGCCACAAACATGTTCCAACAGCAGGAGTATACAGTCTTAGTGGAGAGATGCCTGGCTGCTAAGATGATTCAGAAAAGGGGGTGGTGATGAACAGAGTGCCTGAATTAAGCAGACCACTCTTACCCAGTCCAAAGATCAGGGCTTGATCCATCACCGTTTTTTAGCTCACTGCACCATCCCAGCTCAGAACTTTGCTATATGCAAATTAGTCTGTTCCTGTCCCAGTGCATGATGGGAACAGGGCAAACCAAACTACCAAGCCAATTCTTATACTGGGAAGGAAACAAGCTTCCGGGGACCAGTTTCTGCCATTTCAGGCGTCGTCGGCCCGGCTTGCTTGAATCCTGATGGTGCAATGAGCAAGGGACTCACATCTGAGTATACCCTTCCACGCTTATGGTGGACAAAATGATTCAGAAAAGGGGGTGGTGATGAACAGAGTGCCTGAATTAAGCAGACCACTCTTACCCAGTCCAAAGATCAGGGCTTGATCCATCACCGTTTTTTAGCTCACTGCACCATCCCAGCTCAGAACTTGGCTATATGCAAATTAGTCTGTAAGCGTGGAAGGGTATACTCAGACATGAGTCCCTTGCTCACTTCTCCATCAGGATTCAAGCAAGCCGGGCCGACGACGCCTGAAATGGCAGAAACCGGTCCCCGGAAGCTTGTCTCCTTTCTGGTGAAGAATTGGCTTGGTAGTTTGGTCTGCCCTGTTCCCATGATGCACTGGGCCAGGGACAGAGTAATTTGCATATAGCCAGGTTCTGAGCTGGGATGGGGCAGTGAGCTAAATAACGGTGATGGATCAAGCCCTGATCTTTGGACTGGGTAAGAGTGGTCTGCTTAATTCAGACACTCTGTTCATCACCACCCCCTTTTCTGGCTGCTAAGATGACATCACACTCAGCTTTTGCCGCTCAATCTCGAGGCAGGAAATTGGAAAGCATGCAGGTTCGGGTGTAGGACCCTGCCCTGTTGCAGAGACAGGTCACCCTTGCGAAGGGGCATCCTGGCAGGAGGATGAATGCTCATGCTCAGGAGTTCAGGATACCTCATTTTTCCATGCCCAATCCAGAGCCAGTGAGATGGCCTGGGCTCAGTCAGTCCTGATGTTCTCGAGAACTCTGGGTAGAAGTGGTATTGGTACAGAAGTCCTTAGTTCCACTCAAGGTGTAACACTTTTTCACACGAGAGCCACTTTGGAAACTCCAATGGGCCGAAGTGTTAACATTGCGCGTTCTTGGCTGTTGCAAACAGATCTAGCCATGGCTCTTCCCATTCTTGTAAGTGACCATGTGGCACCTCTGGAAGTAACTGTCATTTGTGACCTGCAAGGCATAGATGGCTGACTTTGTCCACATTGGAGTTCAGAGAGCCCACAAGGTGCTAAATGCCCAGGAATATGTCCTGGCACTCCAGCTAAAGTCCAGAGGCTAGGAGCCTTCTGGCAGAGGGCCCCCTAACCCCACCCTCCCTTGTTTGTTGTGATACCACACTGCAGTGGTGTTATCCGTGAACACCTGAAACAGCCTTTCCTTGATGGATGGGATGTAGACTTTCAATGTCAAGTGAACAGCTCTCAGCTCCAGAAGATTAATTAGGAGCTGAGATTCTGCTGGAAACCAGAGTCCTCTGATCTCCACCTCTCTGAGGTGGTCGCCCCAAACCGGAAGTGATTCATTGGTCACCACTGTCAGCTTGATTCTTGATCTCAGATTGCCTCTGGGTCCATGAGGACATATACATCGCACAATTTTGAGTTGTATCCCAATCCCAAACACCAGACACTCCTCATGTGGGTCCACAACCGACATCTGCTTTCTAAAGTCATGGCATATTTTGAAACCCATTGTTATAGGATTTAACATCTTTGCCTAGCACACTGGATTCGTTTTGAGGAAAAGTGTTCTTCTGATCTGCATCATTTGTACCGAGACTCCATTGTTTTTTCATTGCCATCTCGTGTCAAACACTTCCACACAACCCACCTGGTCATTTCTGCTGATGTCTGAGGAAAATCTAACTAACACGACAACAGCCATCTTGCAGCCTGCATTTCTGCCCAGGAATTGTCGCACACCCAACCCCCCCATGTTCTTGCAGTTCAACAGAAAGCCATGAGACACTCACACCCTGTGTAAATGATTTGTTTTCCATCTCCTGCTCCCAGCCTGGTAAACATCCTTGACACCGTGATCAGGTTATCTGGACAATGGTCTGACTGCTGGGCCTTGATCAGGGTGATTAAACAACGACCTGAAAGACCGAGCTTTAATCAAGGTGATTAAACAATGACCTGAAAGACTGAGCCTTGATCAAGCAGAGTGAACAATGATTTGTGTACCAAGCCTTGAACAGGTCACCATCTACAAACGTCGTCTGGATCTGGTTATCAACTGCAAACACTGCCCTGATTGAACAATGAACTAACAGCTAAAAGACTGAGATGAAAAAGTATGAAAGGCTTGTAAGCTGCTGAGTAAAGCAGCAGCCTCCTCTGTCTTGTTTCTGACGAGCTTGGGACTCTGTTTCATAGCCCGGGCTATTTGAATAAATCTGGGTTCCTCCTGCAGACGAAGGCTCCTGTGTCTCCCTTTACTACGTGTGAAGGGTATGGAAGGCTTGGGCAGTTCCTTCGCCGCCGAGACCCAGTAAGTGGGTTAATCCGGTTCTTCAAATGGCGCCCGAATAGGGCCTCCACGAGCACGAAGGTCAGGCCCGGTGGATGTGAGGAGGTGCACAGAGATTGTCCGACGGAGGTACCCTACCAGAGGGATTCTTGCAATCCGGTAAGCCGAACGACTCACCTGCTGTTCCATCAACAGTGCCTGAAGAGCAAGTTACTTACCTGCTGTAAAATTTTCTCTGATAGAGACTCTATCTAACCGCAGATGCAGAGCTATGAAAAAAACAGTGTTCAACCAGTGTGCAGTCTCTAATGGAAACATTTAGGTGAAGAATCCGGTTCACAAAATAGGGAGGATGGGAGGGTCAATGAGGAATATGCGGTTGGATAGAATCTCTACCAGAAAATCATTACATGGTCTGAGCCACATGACCGCGTTCTCACTGGAGTCCCCTAGCAAATAATTTCTGGAGCAGGACACGGCCCTACATCTGCAGAAGAGAACTACCCCTGTAAGGTAAGGGTGGACTGATCACCCACCAAGTCTGTATAATTCTGTTATTGACTTTCGCAAAAGCCAAGCTGTTATTGACTTTTGTCAAAGCCAAGCAAGCGTGGTGAGTTTTTAAAACCCGCTGGTGTCTGTTCTGTATGATTCTGCTGTTATTGACTTTTGCAAAAGCCAAGCAAGCGAGGTGAGTTTTAAAACCCGCTGGTGTCTGTTATCTGTTTTCAAGCCTGCCAGTCAGTAATAAGTTCAAGAGATTATGTTTGTTAGACCTGGCATCATTGGCATGAGTCTCTCCTCCGTTTTTTCTGTTTGCCTCCTCTGTTTACGATGTTTTTGCTGGTATATGCTTTGGGCACTGTGCCACTGCTGATCAGTGCCACAGTGCAAGTGCTCCCTATGTGAAATTGCTGTATTGATTGACTTCCATGTTTGGCTTATTTGGTTTACTATCAGTCCCTAGTAGAGTGCACCAGGAGTGCCAGGGCTTGTAAATACAAATGCTGCTAGTGGGCCTGCAGCACATGTTGTGCCACCCACAAGAGCGGCCTAGTAAAAGTATGTCTGAAGGTCTGCCATTGCCAGACCACGTGCAGTCTGACTGTCACGAGGACTGCGCAAGTACACCTACTTGCCAGTCCCTAAACCTTCCCTTAACTTCATGTTAGTCACCCCTATGGTAGGCCCACGGGCAGGGTGCATTGTAGGCCTAAGGTAGGACAAGCCTGACAAGGTTGGCATGTCCTAATAGTGAATTACATCCATAGTCGTTTTTCACTATTGTAAGGTAACCTGCTCTCCATCAGTTAGAATGGGCTGCCAGGATTATTAATGCTATAATCCTAGCGGGCTCGGGGAGCATGGTGCAATGTCGAGTTTGGTATCCCTGAACTCAGGGTTTAATAACGCATCCGTTTGTGGGGATGGTTTTTGGACTCTGTGTTTGAAAATAGCACTTTTAGAAAGTAGCTATTTTCTTGTCTAATTGTCTACCGGTCTCTGCTGGTTCTGGTGTGCGTGTGACAGGAGCTGGGTGGCTCCAGAGAGTCTGAATGAGTCAGTGTGGGATGAGTGGGGCATTTGCATTGAGAGTAGGGGAGAGTAGCTCTTGATAGCCTGCCCTGCCTGATACAATGTTGGCTCCGCCCCCCTGCCAGGCGACTGATGACTCTGTGCCTGCCTGGGACTTTCCTGGCCCGCCTCCTGCCGGGCAGCTGATGGCCCTGCCCCTGCCAGTGACAATGCTGGCTCCGCTCCTGCTGAGCGGCTGAGGACTCTGCCCTGCCCAGTGAATAGGCCAGGTGCTCTGGCCTGGCAACACCCACAACAAACCCAGGATGGGGGGAAATTCCCCAGCATGGACAAAGGGATCAAAGCCAAAAAGGGGTATAAGAGAAGGACCCCTGAACCAAGAATTCAGATCACTTCTGACAAGGAAACCTGAACCAAGGACAAGAAGCCTGCTGATCTAAGGACTGCCTACCCCTTCTGCCAGAGTGCTGTGTGTTGGGGGAATCCTGCATTGCTTCTTTATTTTTGCCAAGGAACCAGGAGAGAGGAACTGTGTGTGTACTCTCACTCTTTGCTGAGAAAATCTCCAAGGGCTGGAAGAGTGCCAGTCTCCTGTTGAAGTCACAGGGCTAAAGGACTTCATCTGCTTAAAGTGCTATTTGCTGGAGTTTGCGAATCCAGCACCTCTGAAAGAATCCAGCAATCTCGACGCCGACGGACGCCGCCGAATCCAGCTCGACATCGTGAGTAACGGCTCCAGTGTCCCGCTTCCTCGACGCCGGCCGCCGGGCCCGATCGACGCCAGCAGCAACGCCAGTGAGTAGTGAGTTCGGCTCCAGCTCCAAGTGACCCCGTGTCTGCACCGCTGCTGATCGCATCGACTTCGAGCCCTCTCGACGCCGTGAGCGCTGCTCACTCTTGCAACATCGACATCGACGACGTCGTATCCTGCTTCATCCCGTGAGCGCTGCTCCCGCCTGACTTCGGTCGACGCCGCTGCAGATCGCCCCGACTCCGAGGCCCGATCGACGCCGAAGACGCGACGCCGGACATCTCGACGCCGCTGATCATCGAGTGCTTCACTTTTCCAAGGTACTGTGTTGTTGGGGTCTGTGCGACTCCGGGCTCGACGTAGCGCTCCTCGCGGTCGACGCCGAACCTTTGGATTAACTTTGCCTCGACGTCGTGTGACTCCCGTGTGGGTTACATTGTTGCCAAGAACTGTGTTTTAGAGAAGAAGAGTTGCTTTTGATACTAAAGACTTTTGTGCTAAGAAGAAACCGTGCTTGAACTATTATTTTTCCTTCCAAGAGTATTTATTGAGACTGTGGTATACTTTTGTCGTTATTTGGTCTTGTGCTAAGCCTTATATAAAAATACTTATTTTTATAATACTACTGTGTCGTGTCCATTTGTAGTGTATTCACTTTATTACTGTATGTGGTCATAAATGCTTAACGCACTGCCTCTGAGATAAGCCTGTCTGCTTTGCCAAGCTACCAAGGGGGTGAGCAGGGGTTATCTAAGTGTGTGATCTCCTTGCCCTGACTAGAAAAGGTGTGTCCCTATTTGTCAGAAGTGTATACCTCTGCCAACTAGAGACAGCCGCTTCTAACAATGTTGTTGTATGTGTACGCAGGACTCCGAGCTGGAGGCGGCTTGTGCGCTTCCTCCAGAAGGGACCCCTGGCCATACGATGTATGTTAAACATGGCCCTTCTGCCATAATGTTTTCCTTGAACTGGGTAAAATATACGAAACAAAGTAACGCGGAATTACAGTGGCCACTTTATGGCTCTTTTAATTCCCAAGTTCTTGCCAACTTAGTGGAACAATTAATGAAAAGAAAAACGCGCCTGTCTATGTTTGAATCTGTACGATTTTGGAGGAAAGAGATAGAGCAGAGAGCTAGAACAATGAACTAGCAGCCAAAAGACTGAGATGAAAAAGTATAAAAGGCTTGTAAGCTGCGGAGTAAAGCAGCAGCCTCCTCTGTCTTGTTTCTGATGAGCTTGGGACTCTGTTCCATAGCCCGGGCTATTTGAATAAATCTGGGTTCCTCCTGCAGACGAAGGATCCTGTGTCTCCTTTTACTACGTATGAAGGGTATGGAAGGATTGGGCAGTTCCCCCGCCGCCGAGACCCAGTAAGTGGGTTAATCCGGTTCTTCAGTTTGAAGTTCCTTGAAAGGCTGACCCAATTGGGAGTGAAGGTCGGGAGTCATGTCAGAGTGTGCAGAAAGAAAGAGACTGATGTCAATGCGTAGGGGTGTCCCTTACATTTGGCACCACGCTGTCACTTCTGGGGCTGTACGGAGACAAAACAGACCCACGCAGTCCCACCTAGCCACACGCAGACGTTCTCGATACAATCTGGTGCCTGGGGAGTATTGTAAGGTTTGCGATTGGAAGTATCCATCAGCAATACATATTGGAATACATATGGCATTATTATGACACTATACAGACACATCATCAAATCAAATGTCAAGAGTCCGAGTTTGATAAGGACATCATGATAAAGGAAGTTGAGCACTGGATTCAGATACACTAGACAAACCTACCCATGACTAACGACTGAAGTTAAGAAACATGTAAAAAATTAGGTAACTGAAAGTCTTTCAGGATTAAAAGATTGTGACATGCACACGCAAGTACATAGGGGTCAGAGCTCTCAGGTAGTAGGTTTGTAACTTTGTATAAGCTGACAGTGCATACCACAGGTTGGAAAGTTCTAGAGTCCCAGGGGTGGTCATCAAATTCTTTACTGTATTCTGATACAGTGCTACCTCTGCTGGCCTGAGGAGGTCACAAGTAGACAGTGTGACAAATGTGTGGCTTTGCTTATAGAATGCTTTGGCTGATAAGTTGGGTTTATTTACCGTCAGACTCGAGGGTATGGGTTGATGGTGGGTTATGTGAGAACAACTGAGATTGGGAGATTGCAAAACATTTCATGGGATGAAAGCACAGGTCATAGAATGATTGAGAATGTATTTGGAGTGTTGTTGAATGTAGCTACTGGAGATTGGCTTGGTTGGGTGAAATATATCAGAAGGGGTTAGAATTGAATGGTGCTGTGGACACTGGCATCCACGTGAATGACACTCATGGTAGAGTTTATCAGGTGTCGGAATGTTGCTCTAATAATTTCACACACTGATAAGGGGATATGGAGATTTATGGTGGGTACTTACTCTCCATTGGCTTCCAGCTCGCAGATCTCAAAGAAAACCATCAGGTCGTATTGGCAGTGACAATGCCCAGCACTGGAGCGAATCTGGGAGCTCAGTTTCGTTGCTGGTACTGAAATAATAAGCAGATACAATCAGAGGTGCAATAAGTGAAGAGAAATATATTACGTGTCAAAGGATGGAGAGAAAGGAAGAGATAAAACGGCATACAGAAAGAAAAAACTGTTTAAATTGTGTCCTGTATTTTGGTTGCTTACGTTGTTTGACGTCTTCCAACCATAACACTATTTTAGCTATGGAAATCTGATATTAAATACCCTGAAAACCCTATGTGCCTCGAGCTTCCCTCACATTTGGCCCAGCTGTCACTGGTTCATAAATTGTGGGAACCTCTTGTTCGCAAGCTAAGTTTCAGAAACTACCACACAAACATGGAACTATCATATTTTTCATGACAGGAATTTTCCATAATCTTCACAGTTGCTGTAAGAAAACAACAAAAAAACAGTATAACGTGTAGTACAAAGGATACACTTCACATGAAAATATTTTTTTGTGTGTGAGTAAATATCTTGATTGCATATTTCCCTTATGACATGGTCGGGCAAACCAAATCTGTCAAATAATAACAACACTCCGTAGCAAAGGAAGAGCTCAGATACATCATTTCATCAGTTCATGATATCCCCCAATACAGTATGCAGGGTACACACCCGTCCCACTGAGACCCATTACCCCAGCAGGGCCAATATCCGGCAAGGAGGATATGGAATACAGGACAGAAAAATCTACAAGCACTGGCATAGCCAATAGGTCTCGCCTTTGGGACCTTATAAGTGTTTTGACAGAGCTATTGGCTTTGCCAATGGGTTAAAGCTATGTTGTAGAGCAGTGTGACTGCTGTGCAGTATGTTGAAAAGTTATAGTAGTGTTAAAAGCATTTTTGTTACTTTATATATCACCAAGTAAACATTATGTACAAATGAACAACCCTATTAAAAAAGAATTAACATATACAAAGTCTTCTAGTTTGTCTGTCCTGGTGCTGAGGTGATGCTGTGCTGATGCTCCAGTGATGCTGAGTTATACTGACATGGTGCTGAGGTGGGTGGTGTCCTTGTGCAGAGGTGCTGCTCAGTGTTGCGGAGGTGGTGCTGAGTTGGTGCGGCGCTAATGCTCAAGTGGTGCTGAACTGGTGCTGAGGTGGTGCTGCACCGATGCTGTGATGGGGCTGCAGTAGTGCTGAGTTGGTGCTTTGCTGGTGGTGCACTGATGCGGAAGTGGCGCTGTGCTGATACGGAGGTGGTGCTGTGGTGGTGTTGAGTGATGCTGAGGAGATTCTGCGATGGTGCTAAGGTGGTGCTGAGTGATGCTGTGGTGGTGCTACGCTGATGCTGAGGTGGTGGTACACTGGTAGTGAGGTGGTGCTGCACAGGTGCTGTACTGAGGTGGTGTTGCGCTGGTGCTGAGGTGGTGTTGCGCTGGTGCTAAGGTGGTGTTGCAAAACCTCCTGCGCACTCTAGACAAAGTCTGAACACAGTGTGTTAAGTAAATGCAAGAAAACAAGAACAGAAATATGTCCCACGAAGGTTCTGGAGTAATTTTCTCCGTTTAATAGGTCATCAAGTCTTAAAGAAAATACACAGCCAGCCGACAAGTGTTTCGTTGTAGATATGCAAGGTTATTCTACAACTCTTCAGGGCTGGAAGAGATACAAAATAGATGACCTAAGTCTAAAACATATAGGTACATGTAATCATGTAAACCACTGTAAGTATCCAAAAGGTGGTATGTTAAGTAAAAATCACCCAACACACACGGAACCCAAAACGCGAAGACCTTGTATGACATACAGAATATATTACGTCATCCGTTCGAGATGATAGGGTGAAATCATGGTGCGAAGTGTAGCAACGTTAGAAAAACACATTACGTGCCCAGTAAAACTAGGGTAAAAAACAGTTGTGACACACAAGTAGTTGTAAATGATAAAAGATTGGACAACACAACGTAACATCAGTGCAGTATTTGTAAGATATGTGTCGTGCATTCAAAGTGTAATCTAGTCATTATAATGGATCACTAAGGTACCTCAATGGCTGTATCCAAGGTGGTTAAGGCTACAAGAGATAGTAATAAAGGAGAGAAAAGGGAAAAGTATAGAGAAACAAAGAGGGGAGGGAGAGAATAAAAGAATGGACGTTACTATTGGATTTACAGAAAAAATGTATTAAGTACACCAGAATCAAAAACTAATTGCAAAGGAGAGTATGTTCCCTTTACCCCAATTCTGATGATAATTCCAACTCGGACGGGTAACCAAATTCAAAGTTCAGTAAGGGAAGCGGATAGTCAATGAAGGACCCCTGATAAGGCTGTAGAAACAAAAATAACAAGTCGTACTAGGTGGTAGAAAAAGTCCAGAGTGGCACCATGTTTGTAGTTCTACAAAATAGGTCCGTACTTGAGTCTCAAAAGGGTTCAGAGACCCAGGATTAAACGCGCCATTAATGTCAAAAGAATCAATTAAAATCCAAGTCGAGGTATACTAAGGAATTAAGCCAGCGAAAGGTTTAATATTAGATTGTTTACACCCCACTAGGTATTAAGATCTGGTCAAACTAAGAAAACAAAACTATAAAAAAGAGCGTCCGATCTTTACTAGAATGTAGTATACTCAACAAAAGGTACTAGTGTAATCTAGTGCCAAGAAATATAATCTACGTGCCTGTTATCAGTTAAAAGTGTCACTGTGAAAAAAGGAGAGCCAGCCCAAAAGGAAAAAGGAGACCACACCTGCAGGAATCTTACCCGATAGTGCTTCAATTACATATCATGGGGGAACGCCAACATAATCCCAAAATTTCCGGAGGATCAAGAAATTTCAGAATGTCTATAGTGATAGTCTCACGGCAATGAATTCTGTTAATCGGCAGTATCAAGCAGGACACAAACATGGGTGCGTGTTTCGTCAGTATCTACGGAGGTAAAAGAGTTGAAGGGTAATAAATCATAAGTTCCAAGTCCGTATCATTTAAAAGGGAAGATGACAAAAACTTAACGAGAACCCTGTCAGTTACACACCGGGTGGCAGGATCGCCCTCGTTTCGTTGGCGTTCAAAATCCTGAATAGCCCCACACACAGCGGAAGTGATTAAGAGCATTCTTCCAGCACGAAGGCTAGAACGCTAACCTTCGCGCAGGTTCCTATTGGTGTGATGGCCAATAAGTTGCCAAGTATCCATCAATCCCATTGCTAGCAACACTAACAGCCCAATAGGATTATGAAAAACCCTCCTCTAAAGTATATGGGAAAAAATTACCGGAGGATTGAGTACATGGGTATACTAAAAAGCGCCAAACTTACTTTTTAAATATATCGCAAAGTTAATGCTCCCAATATTCATGGGCCAACAAAAGGGTAAATTCATCCTCGAAATTCACTAGGTGGAAATTTGAAAAACGAGAAAGGTGCCCTCCCCGTGGTAATGTCTTTACCACAGGTAACTTAGTAAAATAAAAGAATATGAACTCGTAGAGGGGTCGAAACTAGACCGCAAAGTTAAGTAAAACAAGGCGCAACTTGCCTAAAGATTATGGCAGTCCAAGAAGTCACTCAAGAAGGCGTCAAAATTAGAAAACCAGAGTGTAAACTCACGCTACTTTCAAAATAACTCGTTGTAATGAAATCCTTTTGGCATCACCATAACCTGACTGTATATACGAAGGGAGATGAACTAAAAAAATATGTATAGGGTCAAATGTAATAGTATTGAAGGCTATAGTTGTAACGTCCAGTTAAGTGACAGGTCAGAGGTAGAAAGGCAAATACGTAACCAGGCCAGTGCCTTGATAAAAATATACACTAGCATAGTGATAACATAATGACTCTACAAATGGTGATACTGTATTCTTAAAGCGTACATTCAATTATGACCGCACGTGAGAGTTTACAACATCCACTCCACGTCCTGTCAGTCAAATCCAGTTAGCTCCCCAGGAAATATTGCATCTCCGGGTCACAATTGAGTCCCCGCCCAACTGTATGTAAGCGCATGATCCATAATGCTTCTGTGCGTCTTAGGTGCAACTCTCTATTGCCACCTCTCAGATTCAGATGACGTAATATATTCTGTATGTCATAAAAGGTCTTCGCGTTTTGGGTTCCACGTGTGTTGGGTGATTTTTACTTAAAATACCACCTTTTGGATACTTACAGTGGTTTACATGATTACATGTACCTATATGTTTTAGACTTAGGTCATCTATTTTGTATCTCTTCCAGCCCTGAAGAGTTGTAGAATAACCTTGTATATCTACAACGAAACACGTGTCGGCTGGCTGTGTATTTTCTTTAAGACTTGATGACCTATTAAAAGGAGAAAATTACTCCAGAACCTTCGTGGGACATATTTCTGTTCTTGTTTTCTTGCATTTACTTAACACACTGTGTTCAGACTTTGTCTAGAGTGCGCTGGAATTTTTGTTTCTTTGTGTTTGTGTGAAGTATTTCATACATAATTGGAGGGGTTCGGGGGCCTCCCCTCTCCTGCTAGCACCAGTAATCCGATTTAATCTTTGAGTACCAAATATTACGTCTATTCAGCTTGAGCGCCATTTACTCCTGTATACTGAAAACCTGCTTCTGTTGTTTATCTAAGGTGGTGTTGCGCTGGTGCTCGGGTAATGCTGAGTTAATCTTACGTAGTGCTAAGGTGGTGGTGTGCTTGTGCAGAGGTGGTGCTCCGGTGGTGCTGAGTGATATTGTGGTGTTATTCAGTGATGCTGAGTTGGTGCTGAGGGATGCTTTGGTGGTGCTTCGGAAATGCTGTGAGAGTTCTCAGGTGGTGCAAAGTAATGATGTGATGGTGTTGAGTGATGCTGAAGAGATGCTGGTGCTTAGTTGGTGCTGAGTGATGCACAGGAGTGGTCTAGCAGTAATCCCCAAAGGACGAGACAAAAGGTAGCAAACGGGCACAATGCATAGAGACAGGGTGCCAAACAACCACACACTGCAAGGACACAGATGGCTCAAAGTCACACAGCACAGAAGGAAACTGGCAAGCACCAGGCACAAAAGTAAGGAGTGGCATACAAGCAGAAAGCGCACAAATGGAATTGAGGGAATGGGGGAGGATATATCCAGAACAGGCAGAATGAGGAAGGGATATACCTAAAACAGACAGTGGGATGGAGGGTTTTAGCCACAGCAGTGGGTGGGGTGGAGGGTTTTAGCCACAGCAGTGAGTGGGATGTGGGCTGAAGCCACAGCAGAGAGTAGGGGGAGCGGATATAGCACACCTCGTTTGGGGGGATGGGGATGGTGACACAGAAAAGTGCTGGGATCAGCAATCACTGGACACATTAACCTGCTAAACACACAAGAATTCAACTGCTGGACAAAGGTAAACAATGAATAACAGCGCGCCCCCCGCAGCGCAGATTAATGTAAAGTTAAAATAAAAGTGGTGGCGAAATTCCGAACCGAAAAACAAATCACAATTAATGAAGCAACAAGGTTTCACTAGAAGGGGAGACAAATACAACTGGAAGGTTAGAGACTTTTGCAGGTCCCCACCAAAATACAATGTCATCAACTAAAACTGAAACAACGAACATTATGGGAGGTAATAACGTGCACTTTTATGCTCCGCTTGGAGCCGAGAAGCCCCTGAGCTGGAATGCAGGGAGATAAGCGTCCCTCGCCCATATTTCCGATTGAAGCCAGATGCCCTCACGGAGGCCGGGGGCTGCTGTGTGGATTAATGCAAACACACAGGGCAGCTTCAATAAATGCAGGAGAAGGGGAACATCTGCAGTAGATCCCACAGTGATAAATGGAGAGATATAAAACTACAAGCAGCCTGCAACAGATGTGCATCTCAAGATCCTGCATCTAACCTCACAGCCCCTTCACCTGCATGGCTGACCGATAAGTGAAGGTTAACAAGCAGGCAGCACGACCCGCCTCCACTTCGAATTTAAAGAAGGGTTTGAAGGCTCTTACTATCTGGGTGTGCCAAAATATGATATTCTATGATATCCACGTAGCATATCTTTCCCCCGCACGCTACACAATGCCGGTCTTTGATCCGATGCCTCCTGTCCAAGATGCGCAGCTGCACCTGCAGATTTTTTCTACATGGTTTTGTCCTGTGCTCAAATACAAACTCACTAGGCTGCAATAGCAAGCGACCTGTCAGAGGTATACTGGGGTGGATAATGCCCCTGTCCCCCAACCTGATCCTTCTGGGTATAGTAGAGGACGGGGCACCAGGGCTGAGAGGGCATTCCTGGGTACGGCCTTCCTCACCGCCAAACGCGATATCGCAGCGTGATGGTTGAGTTCTGTCGTGTTCTGCAGTATGCATCGGCAGCATACCAGACTCAGGACACAGGTTGGTTCTACAATACTTCTTTTATTTGTTTCCTTTAGAGCTGGTTACATGCACGTCCATCCCCGTACCCGTCCTGGTCAATCTGCCGTCCTTCCTGTCCCTAACCGGATGTGGTGTCCGGTGACCTGGTCACCTCCCTCATGACCCACAGGGTCCTAGTGTCCCCATGTCCTGTCGCCCTATCTGTCGGGTCACGACATCTCCCCCTTTGTTGCAAACAAATATTCATGGTACAGTTCTACTGATGAGAAAGAGAGAGAGAGAGAGAGAGAGAGAGAGAGAGAGAGAGCATAGGTCGGGTCGACCCGTCTCCCCAGTCTCTGGCTCCTACGTTTCATCACTTAGTCTCTTTGTCCTCTCGCATTCTTCTCTTGGTCGCTGTTCTCTGCCATCAGCTTTTGCTTCTGTTTGTCGGTTGTCCTCCTGCTGCTCTCCTCTTGCCAGCCTCTCTTCATCTGCTTCTAGCTCCTTGTCATGTGCCCCGTGGTGCGGGCCGGCTGGCGCCATCTCCGCAAGTACCTCTCTTTCTCCTGCCACTATTCATGGTGTTCCTTCCGTGATTCTTTTTCGTTCTCTTCCTCTTTCTCCGGTCCCTGCATCTTCTCTTTGCTTGTGCTCAGTGTGTCTTTCCTTTTTCTCGTGTCATACATCATCGTTATGCGACCCATTGCTTGGGCGGTGCTGTTGCTCAGCAGGCCAGGTCCTGGAACATCGCCCTTCAGCACATGGATGTCCTCTTTGTTCTTTTTATCTTGGTACTTCAGTTCCTCTGTGAACTTTCCCAGGTTTGTTATTTGTCTCTTTGACCCCCAGGTGAAAACCTCAACCTTTGACGCTCTCAGGGTCGGCTTGGCTTCCATCCTCTCGTACTCTGATGCACACATGACATTGCATGTTGCACCACTGTCCAGTACAAATTCCACTTCATGTGCTCCTACTCCTATTGTTGCCGAGTCTGTCTTTTCCTGTGTGCTTCTGTCTGTTGGGTGTGTTGTTTCGCCTTGTTCATCTTCCCCACTCAGTTCTGTGTGTGCTTTTGACATGTAATATAGCCTTTCCACTTTCTCTTCTTCCTCTTCTTCGCCTGACCCTCGTGATGAACTTCTCCTTTCTCTGTCGACATATCTGACGTGTCTTGTTGTCGACTCTTGTGGTCTTCCTGTTCTTCCTCTGGCATCTCTGAATTGTACGCCTTGGCACACACTGGCGTAGTGGTTTCTTCCATTACATCTTCTGCACGTCTGGCCAAACGCTGGGCACGGGCCTCTGTGTGGAAATTCCATTCCGCACCTGTAGCATGTTCCTTCAGGTTGTCTCCTCTCTGTTTGTTCCCTCCGGTCATTTCTCCACCGGCCTGTGTGATATTTGCTCATCATGTGGTGTGCGTTCTCTATTTCGAAATTCTTCCCTCTTTCCATTTCCTTGGCATGTGCCGTTGCTCTTGCCTCTGCTCTTGCCAGTGACAGGATGTTCTCCAATGAGGTCGGTTCTTTTAGGATTCTTGCCCTGAATCCGGTGTCACGACAGCCTTCAATGATCCGTAGCCTTATTGCTTGTTCGTTGTCGAATTTGTCGAACTCACAATGTGTCACCAATTTCCTCAACCTTGTCGCGAAGTCATCCAGCGTCTCGTCCACTTGTTGACACGCAATGGTAAATGTATATCGTTCGAAGTCAACATTCCGTTGTGGGTCAAATTTGGCCGTTAGGCATTTCTTTAGTTTATCATATGTCTTTGTTTCTTCTGTTGGCAGTGTCACCAGAAGTTCTTCGACGTCATCCCCTGCTAAGTTTAGCAGTAGCCCTAATCTTTTTCCGTCCGTTACATCTGTTGCTTCCATATATCTTTCAAACCGTCTGATCCACTTTTTCCACCTTATTCCTGTTTGTGGCTCCGATAAGTTGAATGGCAGTGGCCTCCTGTATTGTGCACTGGGGTTTGGGTCTGCCATTCTTGCCTTCTTGCCTTTATGTGCTCTTGTCTCTTTTTGCTCTGTCGCTTGTGTGTTGATCTATGTTTCCTTTTTGTTTTCTGTCCTTTTATATTCTTCTTTTCCTTCACCTTTTCCTTTGTGGGGTCTTTGTCTCTCCTTCCCTTGTTGTTTGTCTTTCTTTGACTTTTTCTTCTTTATTCCTTTTCCTGTTTCTTTCCTTTCTTTCCACTTCTTTTTGCCTTTGTTGCTCTTTCTCTTCTTTTATTGTTTCTAATTTGATTTTTTAAAATTTTTTTTATCTTCTTTATCCTTTTGTGATCTTTTGTCATTCTTTTTCTTCTTTTCCTTCCTTTATTTTCTTTATTTAGCCTCTTCTGGGCTTTCTTAGTCCCTTTTTCTCTTTATTATTGTCTTCTTCCTTGTCTTTTTGTTTCTTTTCTTTCTTGCCTGGCCTTAAAATGGCCGCCCTGTTTGTTCCTATGGTCTTTCTTTGTATTGTCCTGTTCCTCAAAATGACCGCCGCTCTTCTCGCGAGATTTCGCGATCAAAATCTCGCTCGCCTGACCTAGAAATGGCCGCTTCTCAGATCTCGCTTCTGATTGGCCCAGCCGCCTGACCTTAAGATGGCCGCGAGACTCTCACGAGAGCTCGCGCCTCAATTCCGATCGCACGCTTCCTTTCGCGCTCACCGCACTTTGTTGGCAGTCTCCTCAGAAGCGGTCGGGTGGGCTCCGATGTCGCTCGTTTCTCCTTTTTCTTCTTGCAAATCCAGGGTGGGCACCTGGTTGTTCCTGATGGCGCCGTCAGTCAGTACGCGTCGATCTACGCGTCGGCTCGTTTCACCCTGGTCGCCAGTTGTCGTGTTCTGCAGTGTGCATCGGCAGCATACCAGACTCAGGACACAGGTTGGTTCTACAATACTTCTTTTATTTGTTTCCTTTAGAGCTGGTTACATGCACGTCCGTCCCCGTACCCGTCCTGGTCAATCTGCTGTCCTTCCTGTCCCTAACCGGATGTGGTGTCCGGTGACCTGGTCACCTCCCTCATGACCCACAGGGTCCTAGTGTCCCCATGTCCTGTCGCCCTATCTGTCGGGTCACGACAAGTTCCACTTCCCCTACTGTTGCAAAGTAAAAACGTGGAGTTGATTGGTGCCCCCAACAGGAGACAGTGGTGTTTGAGGCAAGAGGCTGCCCCCATAAATATGACCGTGTGTGGGGGAAGTGGTTACACCTTTGACTTGTTATCTTCCCACCTTGCCACCGGGGAGGTTCAAAGTCCAGTGATCCATTTCTGTACATGTTCTGACTCTTTGGTTGTAATTTGTATGTGAAATGCTGCATACTTAGCTTGTGCCTACTCTTGTAAGCCCCCTGGTGGCTGTTAAAACCCAATAAAAGTTTTTATTAAAAAAAAAACTCTTTCCATGCCTACACAAAATAAATGTGTGCTTTTGTAAAGTGCTCTAATACCTTCGGGTTGTGCTATATAAAAATGGAAACGAAAACAAGTCAGAGGCTTTCATGAAGCAAGACCAGACAAAGGTGTCTGGCCTCTCGGATTACTTATTGTGCTGGGTGGGGAGGACAATATGGCAATGGGAGGTAGGGGCAACCCAGAATGAAGAATCAAACACGAATATGACTCATTACAACGCATAGTAAAACGCGTGCCATTATAACGCGGGTATTTCTACGTGTTGTCATTAAAATGACATGCCATTACATTGCATACTTTTACCACGCATATTCCTTTTCTACGCATGCCAATACAATGCACAGGCATGCTTGGGAAAGGTATACTCATGGTAAAAGTATGAAAGGTAAGTGACACTACCCTGTCCTACCCTAAACCCTAATTTAGTATCCCTCCCTGCATTACACTCCCCCGACTCCCAGTCCTAACACTACCCTGCACGACCCCCAACACTACCCTACACCCTAAAACAATAACCTACACTACACAAACACCACAATACTACCCTAAAACCTATTACACTACCCCCAGCACGACCCTCCCCCTTCCAGCAGTCCGGTCCTGACACTCAAACACTACCCTGCACGACCACCCGACACTACCCTAAATCCTAAAACACTACCCTATACTACACAAACCCCACAACATTACCCTAACCCTAAAGCACTACCCCCAGCACGACCCTCCCCATTCCCGCAGTTCAGTCCCGACACTCAAACACTACCCTGCACGACCCTCAACACTACCCTAAATCCTAAAACACTACCCTACAATACACAAACACCACAACACTACAGTAAACCCTAAAACACTACCCCCAGCACGACCCTCCCCTTCCCCCAGTCCGGTCCCTACACTCAAAGACTACCCTGCATGACCCCTGACACTACCCTAAACCCTAAAACACTACCCTACACTACACAAACAGCACAACACTACCCCCAGTATGACCCTCCCCCTTCCCACAGTATGGTCCCTACACTCAAACACTACCCTGCATGTGCCCCCAACAGTACCCTAAACCCTAAAACACTACCCTACACTACACAAACACCACAACACTACCCTAAACCCTAAAACATCACCCCCGGCATGACCCTCCCCCTTGCCCTAGTCCTGTCCCTATACTCAAACATTACCCTGCACGACCCCCATCAATACTCTAAATCCTAAAACACTACCCTACTCTACACAAACACCACAACACTACCCTAAACCCTGAAACACTACTCCCAGCACAACCCTCCCCCTTCCCCCAGTCCGGTCCCTACTCTCAAACACTACCCTGCACGATCCCCAGACACTACCCTAAAATACTACCCTACACTACACAAACACCACAACACTACCCTAAACCCTTAAACACTACCCCCAGCACGACCCTTCCCCTAACCCCAGTACGGTCCCTACACTCAAACACTACCCTGCACTACCCCCTGACACTACCCTAAAACACTACCCTACGCAGCATAAGCACCACAACACTACCCCAACACCCTAAAAAAGTAACCCCCACTCCTAGCCCAATCCCCCTTACCTCTCCCTCCATGTGGTTCCTCTCTCCTGGTTCCGGTTTCAACTCGTCTGCGCGGTGCACATCGTTGTGAGGAGACGGAACAGCCTCCGTTTCCTCACAGCGATGTGGATCGCCATTACATTGCATGCGTTGTAAAAGCGCATGGGATGTAATGGCAAACGTAGTAATGGCTACGCGTTGTTACATCGCATGTGTTGTAAAGCATGCAATGTAATAACATGTGGGGAAACAGCCGCGTTGTAATGGCTGTTTCCCATCACACAAACATGGTGTGAGGGAGCATAGAGCAGAGCCAGCTACAAAACATGCTTTCTGTAGAGTAGTTACACAAAATTAACCAAATAGCTCTGAAAATCGTGAGCAGTATTTGGGCCATGCTATATGGGAGGGTCACATGCAAGAAGAGGGAAGTGCTGATCGCAGAGCTGACCATCAGGAAGCAAGCAATTGACAGTGGCTTTGAAGTCACAAAATGACAAGAAATGGGCGGCCTCCAAGCCCACTAACATTAAACAACATGTCGCAAAGAGACATAGCATGCGCTGTCTAGGCAAGACCTAAAAAGGGCGCACACAGAACTGACCTCCAGCTGCTGTGAATGTCTGATCACAGGCCACTCATAGCCCTAACATAATCAGCCTCTGTCGTGTTTCTTGCCGGCATAAATGACACAGGACACGGTGTCTCTTTCGAGGTACGCTTTATTTGCTTATCAGCACAGCCATGCAATCCCCTGACCTCTCGCCCTGAGGTCCTCCCTAGAATGCCCTTTGCCCCTCCTTTCCCCTCCCTTGCACCGGAAGCGGTGTCTGGTGTCCCTTGGCCTCTGCCCTCTTGTCCAGGGTCCTAGTGCCCCTGTCCAGGGCACGACATCTCCCCCCATTGTTGCAAAACAAACATTTTGCCTGGATGCTGCCTGTGGTCATGGAGAGATGTGTTGGAGATTGATAGAGAGAGAGAGAGAGAGAGAGAGAGAGAGAGAGAGAGAGAGAGAGAGAGAGAGAGAGAGAGAGAGAGAGAGAGAGAGAAAGAGAATGAGAATGAGAAAGAAAGAGAGAGAGAGTGACCACAGGTTTCCGTCTCTTTACATCTCCTCAATCAGTCTTTTGGTCTTCTTGCATTCTCTCTTTGGTCTTGTGACCACAGGTATCCGTCTCTTTACATCTCCTCAATCAGTCTTTTGGTCTTCTTGCATTCTCTCTTTGGTCTTTGTTCGCTTAGGTCTTCTTGTGCTGCTTCCTCTTGGACGTCTTCCTTCAGTCCATGTTTCGGCAGCTCTTTTTCATTTGTCTTCAATTCTCTAAAGTGCGAGCTATTTCTGGTGATGTGGTATTGCCCTGCTGACGCCGTTATCATTGGTCCTTTCACTTCTGTCACCGTCAGCGGGTCTCTTGAGAAAGTACTGTCTGACTTCCGTTGTTGTCCCCTTCTTTCACCTTCGCGTCTGTTGCATGTCTCCTCCGATCAGCATACTCCTTCATTTTTGTTTTCGCCTCTTTGTCTCTTTCAGCTGTCTTTTTGTTCCACCCTTTCCACTTCTTTCAATTGTGGCAACCTCGTTCTACTTGATCGCCCCAACACCAATTCTGCTGGGCATTTTCCTGTGGAGCTGTGAGGGGTGTTTCGATAGTCTCTCAGTACCTGGCACAGTGCTTGTCCAATCGAGATCTGTGTTAGCTTGGCCCTCTGTACTGCCTTTTTGATCGTCCCCATAAATCGTTCGGCCATTCCGTTTGCTTGTGGCCACAGAGGCGTTATTCGTCGATGGTGGATCCCAAGGTACTCCATGAACCTTTTGAACTCTTCACCAGAGAATGGTGGGCCATTATCTGTTTTTAGTGTCTGTGGTGAGCCCCATGCTGCGAATTTGTCATCCAGGACTGGCAAAGTTGTGCTTGTTGATGTTGATGCCACTTGTCTCACTATGGGGAATCTGGAGAATTCATCTATTATTACCAATAGGTAATGACCCGTTTCCAAAGGCCCATAGAAATCAGCTGCCAGTTCTGTCCACACTGCTTTTGGAAGTGTGGACATTTGCAGTGGCTCCGGCTTTGACGAGGGCCCTGTTATTTGGCAGATGTGACAGTGCATCACAATTTCTTCCACCATGTTGTCAAGTCCCGGGAACCATACTTTTTCTCGCAGCATTTTCGTTGTTGACACAATTACTCGGTGTGACTCATGGGCTAATTCTACTGTCCTTCTTCTCAGTGTCCGCGGTATTTCTATCCTGGTGCCCCTCATCACTATTCCGTTCTCGCTTTCTGATAGTTCTTCGCTAATTTACTTGAACGCCAACAGCTCTTCCTTCAATACTCCTTTTTCACAGCTGCTGTTGTTGTTTACGTGCCTCCACCTTTGCTGTTTGGTCACTTTCATTATGGTCTGCATGGTGAGGTCTTGCTTAGTCTCTTGTTCTAGCTCTTTCATGGTTATTGTTTCCGGGGTGTTGTGTTTGAGTGTAAAGTTCAGATATTCTTCCGCCATGGTTGTCACTTGGGATACTTGAGGTAGGGGGTGTCTTGATACATAATCAGCTGGATTGTGTTCCTTCCCGGGCTTGTGTATTATTTTGAAGTTATAATCCATCAGCCTTATCCCCCACCTCTCTATCCTGGGTGGTATCTTTGTGTTTGGGTTTCCGTATATTGTTATCAGTGCTTGGTGATCTTTTATGATTGTGAACGGCTTTCCGTAGATGAGCATGTGGTAGTGTTCACACGCTCACACTACTGCCAAGCTCTCCTTTTCCGGCTGGGAGTATCCTTTTTCTACGTCTGATAGACTTTTGCTCCCATATGCCACTATGTGTCTTGGGGAATCTTTGCCTGGTTGGTGTTGTGCCAATATTGCTCCCAGTCCCACTGGGCTGGCATCTACAGTCAGTTCAGTGCACAGTCTTGGATCAAAATACGCTAGGTGATCTACTGCCGTCACAGCATGTCTGATCTCTTTGAAGACTTTTCTGCATTCTTCGGTCCATGTGAAACTTTTTCCTTGCTTTGTTAACTCCCTCAGTGGTGCACTTACAGTGGCAAAATCTGCGATGTATCTTGCACAGTAGCTTGCAAGACCGAGGTATGACCTGACTTCTGCCACTGCGCTCGGTTCGTTCGCTTTTTCTAGTGATCTGACTTTGTTGCGATCTGGCCGCATTTCTTTCTTGGAGAAGATGTGGCCAAAGAATACTAGTTCGTCCCGTTTTAACTCACATTTGTCTTCATTTAGTGTCAGGCCTGCCTGCTCTAGGTGTGAGCATACATCCCTCAATGCTTTGTCATGTTCCTCGTCTGATTTTCCAAACACTAGAATTTCGTCGCTGTAGTTTAAACTGTTTTTCACTGGTCTTATTATCTGTCTTATGGTTTCCTGAAATATCTCCGCAGCGGACGATATTCCAAAACTCAACCGTTTGTACGTGAAGAGACCTAGGTGTGTAGAAAATGTCGTGATGTATCGTGATTGAGGATCTAGTTCTAGCTGGTGGTATGCCTTGCACAAATCTAGTTTTGAGAAAGGTCTTGTGACTGTCAGGCAGCTGATAATATCGTTGAGATGTGGTCCGGGATGTCTCTCACGTTCAATAGCCTTGTTTGGTATCCTCATGTCGACACACATTCTTATCTTTGACGTGTCCTTTTTTGGCACGGCCACGATTGGTGACACCCATGGTGTTGGTCCTTCGGCTGGTTCTATGATGTCTTGGCTGAGGAGTGCTTCAAGTTCTTCCTCTACTTGTGGCTGCAGGTGTATGGGCACTCTCCTATGGTGTTGTGCTATTGGCCTGACCGTTTCGTCAATGTGCAGCATTATTTGCCGCCCTTTCAGTTTTCCTAGTCCCTGCAGCAGCTTGGGGTATTCTTTTAGGATGCTTCTTTTCTCTGACATGTTGTATGTCATGGCCATGAGACCCATGATCTGAGCTGTGATGTTGCTCAATAAACATGGCGCCGGGATGTCGCGCTTCAGCACATGAATGTCCTCTTTGATCTTTTGGTCTTTGTATGTCAGTTCTTCTGTAAATTTCCCCATGTTTGTCACTGGTTTCCGTGATCCCCAAGTGAAAACCTCAACTCTGGACGGTCTCAACATCGGCTTGATCTTCATCTTTTCGTATTCCGATACACACATGATGTTGCATGTTGCATTGCTGTCAAGGACAAATTTTGTTTTATGTGATCCTACTCCTATGGTCACAGACTCTGTCTTTTTCATTTTGCTTTTGTCTACCAGGCATATTCTTTCTTCTTTTTCATCTTCATCAGTTGATTCTGTTGTCACATCCGACATGAGATAGAGTTGTGCAGTATTTTCTTCTTCTTCTTCCCCTGATTCTAGTGATGAGCTCCTTGTTCCTGTTTCAACATGTCTGACAAGTCTGCTTGTTGACATTCGTGGTCTCCCTGTTCTTCCTCTGTCATTCCTGAATTGCACTCCTTGACATACGCTGGCATAGTGATTCCTCCCATTGCATTTCCTGCATGTCTGGCCAAATGCTGGGCATGGGCCTCGATGAGGAAATTCAAGTCCACACCTGTAGCATTTCCTTCAGGTTGTTTCCTTGCGGCCTGTTCATTTCTGTCTTTTTTCCAGCTGCCTGCGTGATTGTTGTTTGTTACGCGGTGTGCTTGTTCCACTCGTTTGTCTTTTCCTTGCTCCATTTCTTTAGCGTGTGTTGTCGCTCTTGCCTCCGCTCTTGCTAGTGATAAGATATTCTCTAGCGATGTTGGTTCTTTCAGGATCCTTGCACGGAACTCTATGTCGCGCCAGCCTTCAATGATACGCAGCCTGATTGCTTGTTCATTATCAAACTTGTCGAACTCACAGTGTGTCACAAGCTTTCTTAGTCTTGTTGCAAAGTCATCTAGCGTTTCATCTAGTTGTTGAAACGTGATCGCGAAAGTGTATCGCTCAAAATAGACATTTCTCTGCGGGTCGAATTTGGTTGTTAGGCACTTTTTTGGTCTGTCATAGGTGGTAGTTTCTTCATGTGGATGTGTCACTAACAGGTCTTCAATGTCATCCCCTACGAGATTTAGGAATAATCCTAGTCGCTTTGCGTCTATCACATCAGTCGCTTCCATGTATCTCTCAAAACGTCTGATCCACTTGTCCCATCTAATTCCTACTTGTGGCTCAGACAAGTTGAATGGTAGTGGTCTTCTGTATTGTGCACTTTGTCTTTCTGGTTTAGTTTCTGCCATCTCTTCCTTTCAGTGCTCTTCCTGGCACTCTTTTATTGTTTCCTGTGTTTTCTATGTCTTTTGCCCTTCTTTCTATGTTGTTTCTCTTTGGTTTCACTTTCTCATCTTTATATTGTGTTTGCCTGTGCTTTATTGCTTCTTGGTGCTAAAAATCGGCACTTTTGAACCTTTTTCGACTTTTTCCTGACTCTAAAATGGCCGCCGCGCTGTTCTCTCTTCTCATTGGTCAGTTCGCCTGACTCTAAGATGGCCGCCGGAGGTCTCGCAAGACTTCTCGCCCAATCAGCGCTCTGCCTGCTTCCAAAATGGCCACCTGATTTCCCTTTGCGTCTATTGGCTCTGGCCGCCTGATTCTAAGATGGCCGCCGCTCTTCTCGCGATATCTCACATCTTGATCTTTCGATGCTCGCGCTTGATTTTTTGTTTATTAGTCTGCTTACCGGGTGATGCAGACGGTCATTTCTTTGCTCGACGGTGGTCGGGGTTTCCTCTTCTATTCACGAGACAGGGTGGGCTCCTGATCTCGATGAGGTTGTCGATCTTCCCTGGCATGCAGCAGCTCTTCTTTCCTTCGGTCCTGGTCACACAACAGCAAGCCTCGTCGCCAGTTGTCGTGTTTCTTGCCGGCATAAATGACACAGGACACGGTGTCTCTTTCGAGGTACGCTTTGTTTGCTTATCAGCACAGCCATGCAATCCCCTGACCTCTCGCCCCGAGGTCCTCCCTAGAATGCCCTTTGTCCCTCCTTGCCCCTCCCTTGCACCGGAAGCGGTGTCCGGTGTCCCTTGGCCTCTGCCCTCTTGTCCAGGGTCCTAGTGCCTCTGTCCAGGGCATGACATCCTCGACCTGACTTGTGAGAGCAAAAAGGGCCATCGGCTAAAACTGTCAATGGGAGGGGGAGGGAAATGGAGAATGAAGACCAGGAGGGGTGCTAAATGTAATTTTGCCTGGGGCGCTGTCTGTGGAAAAGCCGACCCTGCCGCCTATCATAGGTCTCCCAAACAACTAACATGTCCTGTACGTGTGCACTGCCTTTGAAAGTATGCTTGTTTATAAGTTTTGCATTGCACGAAAGGAGTTTTAGTTGTGGCTATGGGTTCTTAGTCAGCAGTTACATTAAGCAGGGGAACTTTACCAATGTAGGGCACTATCTACTGCAATAAAACTTCTCTCCACTACTGAAAAAACATCACACCACTACTATTGCATACAATCAGTGTCATACATGCCAGGGAACTTGCTCACAATTCACAAGTCATGGTCTCTAAACAAGAACGCAGAGAAAATACAATCTGGAATTAAGTTCCATAAAGTTAAACATTGCCTCGGAATCAGCCATGTGAAGTTGGTACCAATTGAAATTAGCATCAAAGACAGGAAACGATCTTTGGGGTTAGACTCAAAGGAAGTAAATCTCAGAAGTAAAATAACACCCAACAATACTAACTGGAATCCCTATAACCGGCGGTATTACTACCAAGATCAAGCCCCACACAGTAAAAACATTAACAGGAAACCAACACACACAAAAACCAAAACAAAAGCGCAAAGTGAAATCAGTCTTTTACACACACATAAAATAAGAATCCGTTTAACACAGTTTTAACACTGTGAATAAGTCTCGGGGGTAACACCAAACATCTTTCCTTTGTATTCCTTCAGTGTTTTATAAGTCATCCCCATGGAAGCCCACGCCCAAAGATGTGTGCTTGTTACCCAAAGGACAGGAGGAGTGTTCACACCATTCACAAGCGAGCAACCAACCGTGTTTCTGAGCCTTGTGGATGGCGCGGTTCATGAAGGGCAAGAGGGGCACAAGGCTGGACTCGTCCTCATCTTGTTGCTCATCCAGGATCCTAGCAGCCAGCCCGGCAGCAGACAGGGCGTGTTCAGATAAAGCTTGCAGTGGGGATCCATTTAAGATATCGGGCACCAAAAACCTTATAATTTGAACGGAGGTATCAAAGTCTTTGAGAAGAGATGACGCACACAAGAAAGAGCGTTTAGAGGTGAGGAAATAATCAGACCAAAGTAGTCGGAGTGAAATCAGTGAGGGAAGATGGGTGAACATAGCCGATAAGAGGAATAAAGGTGGTGAAAGGAGGAGCGAGAATGATGCGATGAGATGTGGAAAGTCAACGGAAGCGGCAAAGAGGATGCCAGAGAAAGGGCACATTGATGTGAAGACAGGAAGAGAAGGTGTAGGCGGGAAGAGGAAAGGCATGCCGGGACAGGGGCAGAGAGGGCCAGATGCAATTAAATGGTTGAGAGAAGGAAGCAATGTGATTCAATAGAGCAGGGAAAAGATGTGGTTAGAGTTCAGGCAAAGGGGGAAAAGGGCAAAAGGTGTAAGGAGTGTTAAAAGCGGGCAGAAAGGGGTCAAGGCCAGGAGTGCAAGTGAGAAAACATTTTGAAGAAGAGAATGCCAATAGGTTCAGGACAGGGTGTAGAGAATGGAAGTGGTAAAGGGGTAATAGAGAATGAAGGGGTATAGAGGGCAGAAGGGACGAGGAGTGAAATGTAAATGGCCAGGAGATTGGGAGGGCATATGTGTTGAGAGGAGGGTATGAATAGGTTTAAGAGAATGGGTCATTGGGAAGTGGTGAAGGGGTCAAGAGAAAAGGAAGAACGTCACAGGATCAATACCGAAAGGGGAAGGTTGAAGAGAAAATGCCAAAAGGAGCAAGAGGTTGATTAATATTAAAACAGTGTGGGCGTGTTGTGAGAAGGAGGGAAAAGGCACGAGGAGAGATAAATTAGTCGAAGAGATGGAAACATTAGATGGAAAGGAAGCCCAGAAAGCGGAGGGGGAGAGGAGCACAGAGACAATTAGAAACGAGTTATAAAGGTGAGGCAAAACAAAATGCAACAAAGCAAAATAACCATTAAAATGCTGATACTAATAATGAGACAACAGACAAGAGAAAATACACAGGAAGGGAATGGGAGGGAAACACAACTCTTTTAGGAAAGGCGAAATAAGTTCTGCCCACTCAGCCCTTCCTTGATGCCAATGACACAGAGAGAGCACCCCAATGTCTCAATAGTAATAATGGTAAAATGTGCTCTATTGCCGATGGCTACTCGTTCTATTTCCTCTAATTTCATCTTACATTTCTCACATTCATTACCTCCTCGTCCGTCTTCCTCACCACAGTATTCACATATGAGCCTCTGGCTCCACACAGAACTCCAAGCATAAAAAACAGCGCTCTAGTCTCCCTCTCCCTCCTCCAAGATGGCCCACAGTGGCTCCAGCCAATCCCATAAAGGGATATAGAAACACCAACACGACCTGTTCTTTTTTTCTGCACTTCTCCAAGTGCTGTGTTCCCTGCTGGTCAGGTGAGTGGGCTGGGGTCCTGCTTGAGCAGTCCCCTTATGTCCTAAGGTATCTACTTTGGGGGAAGCAGTTTTGTGTATTCTTTCAAAGGGGTGTCCATGGAGGATGTTTGTAGGGCTGCTACGTGGTCTTCCCCCCATACCTTCATGTCCCATTACCGCCTCCAGATTGGGGGTGGGGGTTCTGTTTCGTTTGCCTCTTCTGTTTTATCTGCGGGGGTACCTTGAGAGGTTGTCCTTTTGGTTTCTATGCCTCTGTTTATTAAACTATGTTTTTCGCTGCACCTATGGTGTGGTCTGTTTTCCTTACATGAAGCTGATTGCTTTGGTATCGGCTCATATGTGAATACTGTGGCGAGGAAGACGGACGAGGAGGTAATGCCCCGGTTACTTACCGGTAATCTTCATTACTCCGAGTCCTTGTCTTCCTCGCCACAGTATAGTTTCCCTTCCCTCCCGGCCCTGGTGGTGGCTTCATGTCTGCGGCTTGGTTTTGAGGTCGTGTTGCTGTCTGTGTATCCCTTTATGGGATTG